>NC_044245.1:113767070-114374570 GCF_003957555.1 Calypte anna
ATTGCCTTTGGATTATGCAGGGGATTCAGCAGCTGGATTCATTACCCCTAACATTTACTGGGCCTCAGGAAGGCTATGAAAGTGCTGAGGTTCTGTGCAACAGACTCCTGAATTACAGTCTGTATTGTGACTAGGAAGAAAAGTAAAATAAACAATATAATTTTATACAGAGCTCTGCGTGGCCCACAAATTACAGGAGGAGGAATTACATGAAGAACAATTCGTCTCCGAAATTCCAATTATAGGTGTGGGGAGAAAACAATGTATTTATGAGAATTTGAAATGTAGAGCAGTAGGCATAGTTTTATTTTAAAATGATAAATATTTGCAGATCGAAGTGCAATTAGTAGTGAAAATTTCATGTAGCTTTACCATGTATGTTTGTTAATATGGTTGGCATAACTCATTTAGGAGTTGCCTGCAGTGCAGAGTCCTGTATTACATACATCATAACTGAAAATACAGTACTTACACATATATATAAAATATACACAGACACAACATTGCCAAACAGCCTTTTGGGACAGTCTAAAAGAATATCATTAATTTTTACTGTATACTTACACTTCTGGCTCAGTTCCAGCACTGTCTTTCCGTAAAAATCATTTCAAGTATAGAATTACGCTATTTGCTTGCAGCAACATCACAGGAACAGTAGTGAGCCATATGTTGCTACTTAGCAACTTAGTCTATAAGTCCCAAAGCATGTACTGATTTGAAAATTGAACAGAAATGATAATTGTTGTGGGATGCTGTGAGGCAACTTGTCTTGGATTACCAAGCTATGCAGATGTTTGATGTTATACAGCAAGAAGAACAAAACTCTGTTTTTCCTGCCCAATGGCTGAGCTCTTATTTATGTTGGCCTAAAGGGAATAAATTGATTAAAACTCTGAAAATAAGGTGATATTTTTCTGGATATGAACACTGCAGTAAACAGAAAGAACTGAAGTGCAAAGTTCAGCTTTTTTTCGGGGTAATTGAAACATTTCTGAGGCCTAAATTTCATTTCTTCTACAATAGTTTATTTTATAGCCCCCAAATTTCTTGAAATGCTGGATTCTAGCAAAAGTTAGAGGGAAAAGGCAAAACAGGCAAAACTAACTTCTCAGGCTTAGATCCAAAGTGAGGCCACAGATGTGGCAGTGTGCATCAGGATTCCTAAAATCTTACCTCTATAGTCATGTAATTCTGAAGACAGCCTCATGGAAACCCTTTGGTCTTTGGTGTTATATACCATGACTAAGTCTGCCAACCTACCTCCCAAATAAACTGAACTCTGAAATTAGAAAATGATGCTCACACCTGACTCAGTCAGCATGATCAGAGCTTGAATATAAGTTTCTGGTAGGAACATTCATCTCCTAAGAGGTGGGATTCATATTTTAGTTAACAGATGTGCATCCATCATGAAAAATGGAGTAATAAATTCACTCTTCGTTCTGATAAGATTCAAACTCTCAGATCTCACAGGGAAAAGCAAGGTTACTGGGGATGTGAGGGAGCCTTCACTCATGCTGAGTTCATCCAACCGCAAAGCTTGTGAGGACAGATACAAAATGGAAACAGGAGAAAACTTAATCCATGAAGTAGCTAGGATTTTATCTGGGAGAGAACATTTTCCTGCCCCTTTTTATGGGACAATTTGTTTAACATCCAGTAACAGTGAGAGAAAAATGAACAAACAGTCCTGAAAACAGATCAGACAATACAGTCACACCCTTTCCTCTTCTTCTTGCTCCCCAGTAAACTACACAATCTGTCATGTTTTATTTTCAGAGGAGTGAACATTGCATTCCTCCCAGTTTTAACAAGCAGATTGGACACTGAAATTGAAGTCAGTCAACCAATTTTGGGTGATCACCAAATGTTTATGCCTGAGGAAGGACCAATGCTCTGCTAACTCCATGAAGACCTTGCCAATACTGCCAATGGAGAGCTGCTTAGCTCCTTTGAGGAATGACTAGCAGCCATCTACATCAGGAATAGGTTCAGAAAGGTTTCCCTTGCAGTCCCAATTCTTACCTAAAGAAGAGAGAGGCAGGATTTCCAACACACCTCTGGGATCCTACTCCTACTGTGTTTTTTTGCATCCTTTAAAAAATATTGTTATTTTTACAGACTTTCATCTATAGTAACTTAAAAACTGCTGCAACAGCATCAGAAGAGCATTACAGTGAGGGAAAGGAGGATGTGACAGCCTAAGGCTGGTGGCTTCTCTCAAACAGGCACAGGAGGCTGTTTGACCATTGTGCATTTGGTAATAACTTTAAAAACTCTGCCTAGCTGTTTAGCTACCCCTTGCCACACAGACCCCCCAGCAAAGGGCAGAGTTTTGTCACCTGCATCTGGGTTTTGAACTTCACCAGGGAGACAGACACCCAAAAGCACAGAAAGATGGCCTTCAAGGCCAGGTTGGATGGGGCCCTGAGCAACCTGACCTTGTGGAAGATGTCCCTGCCCATGCAGGGGGGTTGGAACTAGATGATCTTCAACTTTCATTCCAACAGTAGCCAGTCTATGGTTCCAACCCTTAGTAAGGGTTTTCGGTCATTTTCAAATTTGGAAATGTCCCATTTGATAGATTTTTTTTCCCTTGGAGATAAACCAATTTGCATTCAAAATATCTAGGTCTGGATTCTTTAAAGGTTCTTTAAGCACCTTACTTCGACTGAAACCAGCAATCATTAGTTGGATAAACATCTGAGGATCTGGGTCTTGTTACCACATGTAGAAACCGCATAAAAGATTAAAACTTATACTCTTAATTTTTCAATATGCCATTTAAATTATTTAAACTACATGCATACACAGTACAAAAATATCAACAGAAGAAAAATAATTCTGATGTATAATGTGGATTTGCAATTCTTTATTCAAAACTATTTAAGACAAACATAATGATTCTCTGAAAGGTAGCAGCTGCCTTATAACAGCAATCATTCACAGAGTTTGTATTTCTACTGTTTCAAACAAATTCAATTAGCCCTTGCACTTCAAAACCCTTAAGGCATAAATGAGATGATACTAGGCTGCTTTAATCTAATAGTAATACTAAAACTTGTCAGTACAGTTTTTGGATTAATGGTTAGAGAAAAATTAATAATATAATTTTTCATTTTTTAATCAAACAGTTCTATTCTAAACTACCTCTGGATCTTGCAGGGCTCTTAGCTGAATAAGTTCAATCACGCACAAATCCTAAACGCAAAGTACAGTTGCTCTCTAAAACTATTTCAGCCTAACTTCTACAGAAGGCTGGGAAGCAACACGGTAGAACATTTTAAAGATGGTCTTTTTGGACTGAACAGCATAGCTCATCTCATATACCTCCTGCTTCCTTGTCTGCAAATGAACCCATGTACCTTTTTTTACAGGAGGGACATGGATGTGCTGGAGTGTGTCCAAAGAAGAGCCATGAGGATGATCAGAGGGCTGGAATACCTCTCCTATGAAGACAGACTGAGAGAGTTGGGGTTATTCAGTCTGGACAGGAGAATGCTCTGAGAACACCTTATTGTAGCCTTCCAGTATCTAAAGGGGGCTACAAGAAAGCTGGTGAGGGACTTCTTAGGATGCCAGGTACATAGGACTAGGGGGAATGGATTCAAACTAAAGGAGGATAGATTTAAATTAGATGATACGAAGTTCTTCACCATGAGGGTGGTAAGATACTGGAACAGGTTGTCCAGAGAGGTGGTAGAAGCCCCATCCCTGGAAGTTTTTAAGGCCAGACTGGACAGGGCTTTGAGCAACCTGATCTAGTGGGAGGTGTCCCTGCCCGTGACAGGGGGGTTGGAACTAGGTGATCTTAAAGGTCCCTTCCAACCCTCAATCACAGAATCAGCGAGGTTGGAAAGGACCTCTGAGAAAAAGTTCAACCCTTGATGCACTACCACAGTGGTTACCAGACCATGGCACTGAGTGCCACATTCAGTCTCTCCTTAAAAACCTCCAGGGACCAAGAATCCACCACCTCCCTGGGCAGCCCATTTCAATACCTGATCACCCTCTCTGTAAAGAATTTCTTTCTAATATCTAACCTAAACCTCCCCTGGCAGAGCTTAAGTCCATGCCCTCTGGTCTTACTGATGGCTGCCTGGGAGACCGACCCCCCCCTGGCTACACCCTCCTTTCAGGGAGTTGTAGAGAGTGATGAGGTCTCCCCTGAGCATCCTCTTCTTCAGACTGAACAAACCAAGCTCCCTCAGCCCTTTCTCACAGGACTTGTGCTGGATCCCTTCACAGCCTCCTTGCTCTTCTCTGGACATCATCTGAAAATTATATGATTCTATGACACTGCACATAATGATTATTTAGGCCAACATGCCTATGTTAAAACAATACTACTTCATGAGGACATTTAGCTCTCAATGTACTGTCATTTTCCAAAGTTGTTGATTCCTAAATGACATCCTGCTCATTTACACACATTTATGAAGCATGCAGACTTAGTTCCCACTTGAGAATAAGAGCTCTCCATAAAATTCTACTAGTCCTGTCAGAAAGAGGGATTTCAGGCTAGCCACTGCTGGGCCTAAGATATTGGCCTAGACCAGAACTCTGTGGTTCTGAGCCACTTCTGACACAATCTAATTGACCTGTACCTATCACTATCACCATCACTTACTATTGTGGAATAAACTGTCTGAGAAACTGCATGAAAATTTCTCCCCTACATCTAGATGTAGCTACAGGTTGAAAAAAATATTTTTGCTTTTTAAGAAGGAAAAATCTTTATTCTTACAAAAAGTACCTTAGGGTTCAAGTAGAAAGATTTTTAAAATATACACCTAATATCAGAATTTAGCATTTTGTGATGCTCAAAAGGGAAAGGACTCAAAAAATACCTGTACAGAAGCCACACCACTTTAAAACTTTTGGGTTTCAAACTACAGAAGACCAAGTCATCGCCTTAAGCCCAGTGTTAAGAGCGTAACATCAGCAAAACTCCTCAACCTTAAAATTCATGTTAAAAATGCAATTCTTCTACTATAACTGGCCTAGGAGTGATAATGAAAGCTATTTGTGACATGTGTAGCTTATAATGATTAACTTGTCTGCAGTCAGATAAACAAATAACCTGCACCTGTAAAGACTTTATTTCCTGAAGGTAAAACAACTGTTTAGGAAAGATCATGCTGGCAAAACAGCTGCTTGCATTCTGGAGAGGAAACAAGGTAGTATCTTTCAACAAACGCCAACTCTGGTGTTTTATCAGCTCTATCTCATTAACTGGAAACAAGGCTTAAATGCTTTGTTTATAAATTATGATTATTCCTGATTGCAGCAGTTACTGATAGTGCCACTCATTTGCAATGCATCTCTTTGAATTTGTTTAATTACAATTTGAAACAAGGCAGAGAAGATTAATTAACCCACCTGGCTGGCTGGCACATAGTCCTGGCTTGGCTCTGTCATACTCATATACATGTTCTCACCGTCAAACTGTAAAGAAAATAATAGTAAACATTCAGTAAACTTGAATATTTTTCAGCACTGTCTGAAAAAAACCACAGTAGCCATAAACTGATACTACAGTCTGGTTTTAGAGACTTGTTATTCTGTGTATGCATCTTGTCTTTGATGTTCCTGTTGTCAGTCTTATTGACCCTGGATGTCAGTGATTTGGAGTAATTAGCACTCTAGTAATTACAGCTAGCAAGCAAGAAATGAATGGTTTCCTTTCATCTGCAATCTGTTTTAAAACAAAATAGATCATTTTGTGCACCATGTATACATATTGCTGTTGGCTGCAATGAAGTAGTAAGAGAACTGCAGAGTTACTGAGAAAAGGAAGATGAGAATATAAACTGCACTAAAATGCAACTTAATGGATTCCAACTTTAGTTTCTGAGCAGAATAAGAACTGAAATTTAAAAACAAATTAAAACTCCTCCTATTGGAATGTTCATGTATCAGAAAGCAGGCAATACATTTCCAGACACCTTTCAGACATCTGAATGTATGAAAAAGTATATCTCCTGTCTGTATGGTGTAAAAGGAGACTTGGATTAAAAAAAACATTCATAATCAGTATTGCAAAAATACCATTTCCTAAATGATAAATACCATTCCTGAAAATGTATACAAAGGTGTTTTGTTGTTTTGGTTTTTTTAATCTGTTGCTCTTTTTCTCCCCTCTACAGTTAAGAAGAAACAGCAATGTGACAGAAGCTGATTAAAATCTGAAGGTCTAGAAAAACAGGAGGAAAACTGTCAGAACTGAAACCTCTATCAATGCAAAGAAGTATAAAACTACCAATTTCTTATGGAATCTGGAAAATGTCCCCTTACAAGTCTTGTCACACCCACACAAGTGGCAGTGCCAATAGGGAAACTATAGTCCCAGTGTCTGCTCCGGAGACAGGGAAGATGTTTTCAAACCTTTCAAGTAAAAATGAACAACATCAGGAATCCCCATCCCCAGTCATCAACCACAAATTTCTAGCTGTTATGAGGTCTGTTTGAAATAACTTTCACCTGACCCCTTCTATGAATGCTTAGACTGAAATATTTTTGGAAATGAGCCACCAGTTTTGATGACGTGGCAGCATTTGTAAAATGTCCCCATTACTGAGCTTGCCCTGCTCCAACAGAAGGTGGTGGCAAAATATCCCACGGACATTTCTTGATCCTTGCTGAGCTTCTTATGATATTTTACCTGCAAGGTACAGTATATTCAACTAGACCAAGGTGATAAAGTCAAACTGTGGCTTTGGCAGAGAGCTTTACCAATTTTTGCTGAGGCAGCTGAAAAAAGTTTCGGCTTCCAGCTGTTCCTCCTCCTTCTCTGCCAGAGGCTATAAGGCTTGTAACAGCAGCAGTAGAAATGAAGAAATGCCAGCTCCTAGCACAGCAGATGATGTTCTGTCCTTCCTAGCCACAGCTATTTAATAGATAGTCACAGCCTGCAGCTTGTCTGTCAGACGTTCTAGTTTCATGGGTGGGAAAGAATTATGCCAGAGGCACAGATCTGCCATAGGGAATAGTGTATTTCCAAAGATTGGTGGAATAGAGATGTTTGGATTAGATCTTAAAAATGGGGATTGATGATGTTTCATTCTTGTTTCTTGTTCACACTTGCCATTTCTTTCAGCTTTCTCAATTCAAGAATGTTCTTATTTATTAGCATAACAAGTAGAGTTTTGGAGAAAAAAATTTAGCATCTGGATTGCTTGCACACTGGAAGAAAAGGACAATGCATTGCTTCTTCTACTCAGATGGACGGGTGAATTTCTGAAGAGAGAATTCACAGCCTGCTGAAGGAAACCAAGAGCTCCAGTGCAGGGCCTACAGAAGCTCAACTTATTCAAGCTTGTCAGACAAAAGGCTGAAAGGTGCCTCAGTTCCTGTGATTGGTACTTACACCCTGGAAAGACGTCTGATAGCAAGATGTCAGCTTTCTTGACAGTGGTATAATGAGATCTAGTGCTGAGAAAAGGGAGTTACAGAAATTCAGTACTGAAATAAGACACAAGTTCCTACTTTAGAAAGTAATTAAGCATTATGTCAACAGCAAACTCATAATTTCTCAGACATTTTAAAATTAAGTTAGATAAGTTTTTCAGAAAAGATGCATTCCATATCATATTTATGAGAAAGTCTATAGGCAGGTCAGTTATACTGGCTAGTTATGGTAGTCCCACCTGCTCTGGAAACCAAGATTCCTTAAGTCTCCTATTTAGAATTTTCCTCATCATCCTCATCTATTTGCTGCACTACCTTGAAAACATTGCTATAAATTAAATAATATGTTGCATATGTTTAGCCACAAAGACCATGAAGAAAATTCTTCCTTTTTCTGCATAATGGCTAGACAGAGTCCAGGGTTATTAAATTTATTTTGTCTTCCATAATGCCTGAGCTCTAAGAAAATTAATGAAGCCCTTCAGATAATTCCACTCTCTGGATGTTTGTTCTTGCTGCCAAGCTTGTAATCACCAAGTCTGCATTCACAGTAAAAAATCTGTAAGGTCATTTTTCTAAGGATCTTGGAATTATTCATAATTTTATGTGCTGTTCTTGGATCATCTGCCTTGCTGATCAGTGGTCATTAGCACCTTGCTGACCTGTGGTGCCTCCAGCACTGATAAGATCTTGGATATCAGCCTCTCCTCTTCACTGTTTGTGGCCCTCTATTTAGCTCTGAAATGACACCAAAAACTAGAAGTATATCTAAAGTTAAACTTCCTGGCCTTTTGGCTTGGCCTTAAATAAGAAGTGACCTTCTGCCACAATTTGGATTAATTTGTTAGGGTAAATTCTTAGAAAAAGCATATTGATGCATAACGTCTGCAAAATCTGAGCAATCTGCTAGTATATAAAAATATCAGGCAGCTGTTTGATTTGTTACTTAATTTCTTCAATTTAGTCACCACAATATTTAGCATCTTCTTGTTAGAAGTTTGTGCAAGATGTTGTGTAATAGGCTGTACAGTTCAGTAAGATTTGATGCAATGAGTATTTTTTGTAGTGTTTATTTTTGCAGGATGTGGGCAGTAACCTATTTGTTGACACTAATATTGCTGGGATGTTAGCATTCATTCTACATCTACAGCTATCAAAGTTATTGATCTTTGATCTTTATTATTATTTGATATTATTTGATTTATTTATTGATCTTTATTGATATCTGCCCTCAGTCTGGAGCAGTATGATGCATGGCTCCTTGGTGGTTCCTAACATTTCTGATGTAAGTCAGAAAAACTCAAATGATGTCACACATGCACTTCCCACAGCAGGTGTTGTCAGGAGACACTTCCTTTAAGTTCTCACTGCTTACTAAAATGTTTATAAAAGGGTGAAATCACTATTTTTGTAAGCAAAAATAAACCAAAACTTCAATTCTGAATTGTTTATTCATCTCATCCTTTCCCAGCTACCAAGGAAGTGTGGAATACAGATGACCTATACATGCCACCCCAGCCCAAAAAAAGGTATTCAAACACTGAGTAAAAAGAAGTCCAGAGACAGATGCAGTACACTGTATCTCTGCCAACCTCACAGAAAGGTGACTATCTCACATCAAAAATACAATTTGATCAGATAGAAGATCCTCCTATTGTTTTTTCCCCATGTATATCCAAAGCTTTCAAAATAAGCCCTTAAATGGTGCAAATGAACACTGAATGTTTTCACCTTTACGCACTGCTTTGTGACATGCAGTCTTTGCAGCACAAAAGCTCTCAGCAGCTCTCCTCCAGGTCAACTTAAGTCATACTAGATCCATCCTGAATTCAGCTTTACAAGTGAGCTGATTTATGCAACAGCAGTTCAAGCAATCTATCCGGGTCAGACAGTGAGTAAAAAGATCAGCAGATATGACCCAAAGATGCCTCCATCCACCAGATTTTTCTTCCAGGATACACTCTATGCTTCCAAAATTGTCTCATTTTATTCATCAACCCAGGTCTGCAACAACCTCGTGTTTCCTAAACTTCCCCAATCACTCTGCTTGCCAGGAAAGAAACTTCGCAAGCATCACTTAACCTGTGAGTGATTCATGCATACAGGACAGATGAAACACAAGGGCAGGCAGTTAAATGAACTGTCTTTTATGAACCTATGTATGGTGTATATATATCATATGACATTTCATCTAAAGCTTTCCCAATGTGTCTCCAAGTTCCTTCAGTATCATTAAGGGCAAATTTCAAAATCTTTCATTTTAATCTATTAAAAATGAACGCTAATACAATATTCTGATGTGTGATCATAACTACTGTTGACAACATTTCATATCAAAGTGCAACTTCATGAGAAGTCTGGGTGAGAGCAAACTAGGAGTATGAAATTATAGTAATATGAAAATATATATGACTGGGAGCTATTTTTAATATATATTCATAATTGCATCATATTATTTTATTAAAATTATTAGTATAAATAAAATAACATCATGGTATGGCCAGTCAGAACCCCCTTTAGAATAACCCTTTTTAAGATAAGCTATAATGCTCAGCAACCAGCATGCACATAACATTCAAATGCTGTAGCTAGTTCAGATGACAATTGCCACATGGATGCAGAGGTTCAACAGAGGCTTCCAGCCAAATTCTGTGGCCCTGCCCACAAGCTATCTTCTTCTATACCAATTCACTCTGCCTTCATTGCCAGTGTCACCTGTGCTACCTGGATTACAGCAAGAATGAATTTTCACCCCTTTCTTTATCTCTGTTTCCTTGCTACTTCACTCTTGTTAAGAAAAGTGTTTATTCTGCTTTTTCCTCCACAGTTCTCAACTTCTGAGTAAACTGCATGTTTGCTTCCTCTTTATATGCATATATATATATATGTATATACACACACACACAAATATAGATGTGCCCTAAGTTCTGCAGGCATAGCTATATTAGCTAAAAGGAAAAAAAAAATAAATCAAACACATGGATCTTTGAGCTTCTAGTTCATATTGAACTGCAGCACAGTATGGTAGAGAACATCTCGTCCAACTGCAGTGTAGGCAGGGAAGCATGATGAAAAGTAGCCCATATGGCATGTGATTGCCAAGACAAGCTTGGGGCTGGGGTGTGGATGGGAGCAACTTTGGACACTATTTTGTGCCCAAATGTATCTCAACAGCAATATCCTGCAATGTAGAGATCAAAGGAGAAGAAGCAAAGGGAGAGATGATCAAATTTTTGAAAGTTGCTGCTTTTAATAAGTTCAGCTTCTGGGTAAAGCCACTTGGACTCAACATCCCAGTTTCTTCAAAGGATGTTACAGATCTTCAAAGCCTGTGTTATTAATCGCATAATCTAAATACAGATTTCTCCCATCATAGATTGGAACTGGAAGCTAGATTTAAATTTAAATTATGGCTACACCTTTTAACCATAGTTTACCTTGCTCTGACAGTGCCCCAGCACAATTTGTTGTATTTCATTTTAAGAAAATGCTGCAGTAACATTTTGTAAAAGGATTATTTGTTTCTAGTAATTTAGTGATTTTAGTGCTTACTGAGTATCGATATCATTTGTAACTTACATTATGTAAAAGCCACTAATCCTGAAAAAGCTTTAAAACCAGGTAATTTTGTTTATTCCAAACCAAATGCCAAGAGTGGACATTTTCTCAGGTTGCTCAATGACAAACAGAGTGATATTTTATTCTACTCAGAGCTGCTGAAATGAAACTAAAATAATGATGGAATACAACCTAAATCATCAAATGGCTATGCTAAAGAAACAGTTGATCTTGTTAGAGCAACCATTAAAGATAAAAGCAGAGAAGCTCTCTAAACATTATTACATGATGGAAAATCCCTTTCTTGACACAGTTTGGCAGAGAGGTGTATCTCTATTAAATTGCAGCTCCATTTTGTTTCCTGAACTCCATTTTGTATGCTGTACTGAACACATGTTTAAATTTGCCCAAGATAAGCTACAGTAATGCATTCCAGACAGGCATTCTTCCCAGGAAAAGCGCTTGACACCTCACTGAAGGACTATCACAGGAAAACTGTACAAAAAAACAATCTAATACTATTGACTTTGATTGCCTCTGTTCTGCTATCTTCCCTCCCTTCTTCTGGGTTTTTCAAAAGAGGGGAGTACTATGGAAGACTATAAGATTGGGTGATAATGTCTGAATGAAACATCAGGGCAAAAAGAAGTCATATTTTTTTGCAGAGTTGGATGCCCCTTAATGGCCAAACAAAGGTGATCACTGCAGGCTGGCAAGACCTAGAGAAATCCTGTCCTATTTGGAATACTAAGGCCTCTCCAGGTCACAGAAAGTTTGATGTATCAAGCATTAGAGAGGAAATGGCATGTCTCAAGATTATTATTGTTACTCATTTAATTCTGATGCTGGTTTTCAAGAGCAAAGTACTAGGAAAACACTTTGTGACTCCCATGCTTTCATTCTTACGTGTTATCCAAAAAGTCTAAAGTGGGAATATGAGGTATGATGTGTTTAATTAATGCAAGTATGGTGATGTGTGGGATAGCCATATTGGAGTTGGGAAGGAACCTGCCCCAGTTGGTCTCAGCAGCTCCCAGGAGAGTGGAAGCAGGCCACGAGGTGGGTGGGCATGGCAGCGAGCACCAGAGCAGGAAGTGAGGGTGCTGCTTTGCAAGGAAATGCTGTCAGACATCTCCTATACTTAGAAGGAACCAGAAACAGAGATGAAACTCTCTCTGCCCACAGCACCCGACGGACTTGGATGCATTCAGTGCTTGGATCAAAGCGCGACAGGGCTTGCAGACTAGCACGGAGCCGTCTTTTTTACAGCCTGGCTTTCAAAGCAGACATGTTTTGGAAATACTCCGCTTGATTCTTCTAGAATGAGACCATTTTTGTCCTTATTTTCCATTTACAAGACATACTTATGCTTCAAAAAGTACAGGCAGCGCTGTCAAAATTTTTCTTTCAGATTTTTATCCCTGTGCCGTACATATCCAACCCAGACCTTCCACCACTGCGTTCCTCAAGCTTTTTACTTTTTTCACTTTTTACTGCACTGGTTGCAAGGAAGGGAAGGCACCAGAGGGTTTGCCGAGTACATTCTCAACAGTGGCAAGCTGGCTGAATATCTAAATATACACTGGTAGTTAAAATCTGAATGATGGCACTACAGCATTTGTGTTTTTCCTGCACTTAATAGAGGTTAATGTGTAACTGGAGAGGAGGTGAAGGGGGATGTTTAGCTTCCTGCTTGGAGCCTGCATGTGTCACTGCCTGACAGAACCTTGAAGTTGTTAGCCTGCATGCAGAGTGCCAGCTGAATGAGGTTACAGTGCTGAGCACAGCGGGCTAATAGAAGCAGGATCAGACTGATAGGAGGAGTGGCAGAGTCCAGGCACAGCAGAGTGTATCAAAGACAGCCCAGGGGAGAGCGGGTACTGTATTAGTCCTTTGTGTACATTTAAATGGAAGACAGTGAGCCTGCAGAGATGAACTCTGAACTCTCTCAGCTGGACTCCTGCTCCTTTTAACCTTGGGTGTTAAATAAAATAAAATAAAAAAATAATCAACCCAGCCAAACCAATGCGCTGTAGTCTGCACTCCTATGCTAAACTCTCTCTTGCATATTGAACACTCATTAAATAAACATGCTGAGATCAAAGTGGCAAGTGCTTTTGTTATTATTTTACTCAATCCACACTAAATTATACATGTAGCCACCCACTGCGAAAACTGGGTGATAAGGTGGAAAGGTTTGAGCAACTAAGATTAGACCTTTCTTTTTCTGCCTGCAGTAGCTGAGGAAAATTGTTTCACCTGGTAGGCTTGTAATATTTTCCAGCCACAACACACCTGGCCAGTTTCATGGCCAAGTCTGATCCTGCATCATGGAAGATGAAGGGAATTGTTCCATTGCCATTTGGACTGGAACTGTACAATTTCAGGTAAAGAGCCCTCCTTCCTCTGAGTTTCAGAGTAATTTTTGTCAATATTAATCTCTGCCTTATCATTTCAAATGGTATGTTACACAATAAAACACACGCAAATCTAAGAAAAAGGATCTGCAGAGAGCAGAAGATGACTAAAAAAGGGTTGGTTTTTTTTGCATATCCACACACAGAGCCCCCTGTGTTGCAGAATGGTAGAAGAGAGGATCCATAGACCTTAGTGAATGAGTTTTGCACAATTAGGACAGAACTGTTCTCATGCATGACTACAGTGGAAGCTGTGTGCAGGGACCCATGGACAAAATTTGACCCACTATTTATAGAGTGAATGAGGTATATATAGTTCCTGTGGCAAAGTATATCTGCTTCTATACAGTGGAATCTTACATATGAAATGGGCCAGAGCAACATTAACAACAAAAGCAAGAGCAAAACCAAAATTCTACTACTATTCTGAAGATCCTCTGACAGAGACCTTTGAGGGCAACAACTGACACCCTACATAGTAAGTAGTAAATACTGCCTACATACTGTATGCCTCACATTTAAAAAAGTAAAGCATACTTAGAAATCCACAGCGTATTTAGAAACCAATTTGAAGAAGTTATTGAAAGCCTTGATCATCTGATAACTTAAGCACTCTAGGCCAATACATCAGGTCATCTCAGCACACACATAACATGCATTAAAATTATCCCATTGAAGGGGATGACAGTGTGAGAGTATTTGATATCAGGTACGCATTCCAATAGGTGATAAGACAGGACACAAGAGCTCAGAAATTTACAGGAAAAGGCACAATATATTAAAGTATATGCCAAACTCAAATGGGACAAATCCATTTAAAAGGCTTTTCAACCAAATTATTCAGCACAGTCTGATAGGATATCATTAGGTGCAACAGATTAAGATCCAGAATGAATGATAATAAAAATGACCAATTGCAAGGATCTAGGAAGCCAGACATATGTTAAATTACAGGGGGGTTGTGGGCCTGATACAGAAACATAGTTTACCAGAACAGCTACAGTGCCAGCAGCCATATAGATAATCTCAATTCCATCTACAGTTGCACTGATATATGAGTAGCTCCATTAATTTAAACAGGATTATTTTCCTCAAGCATGTCACACACTTTTATTTACCTTCCTTACTCACACAAGAATCTGGAGGCCCACGCATGTTTACAACAGGAGTTTGAAGAAACACAAGGTTTTATGTTTACAGTTGAAAAAAATTTGAAGGGTTGACAGGGCCTGTAGCTTGACTTATTCCTTTGCTAGGATGATCTACAGATCAAGCTGAGAGAGCAGTGTAGAGAATTTTACAGCATTATATCCCACAACAGGTCATTCAAGAATAGATGTGGTTAGAAATGTTCAAAATATTACTCAAAAGCAGAAGAGAAATAGTCATTTTACTTTTTTTTTTTCTTAGCGACTTCAGTGAAGATGTGTCCTTGATGTAATGAAATCACTTATCAGTTCTCAAAAATTCTAAGTGTTCTCTCTACATCTTTTAAGACAAATTTGACCTTCAAGACTACAGCTCATTTTGTGACTAAACTACTCCATGACTGTTTTCATCTTTTGTTTCTATTTTGTTACGAGTAGCACTCATAACAACTTTTTTTATTAAAAAAATCTGTGTTTCCTTTATACATCTGTTATATTTTAACAGAAAGAAAGACAAGTCTGCTCAAATATATTTCAATTTTTTTCTTGGTTTTGAAGTTGAAAAGGTAAAATATCAAGTTACAGTTGTACCTGCCACTCTTTTACCAAACCAAATGTTCTTCCTCCTCCTCCTCCTGCTTGAAGACAAGAGTGCTACCCTCAGTGCTGGCTGCTGCTTTTCCCATCAATACATTCTGAATCTATTACCATTGCAAATTCCTCAAAGCAATTAAGATATTAAAAGTTACTCAAACCTGGCATTATCAGCACCATGGCTGTTGTCTTTCCAAGAGGCCATGCATATTAGCATGAGAAAGTCAGGTTAATGCTGGGAGAAAGCTCCTAAGGCAGGCACATCCATCTCCCTGAGTAACAGCAGAATAAGTTTCATGCAGCATCCGAAAAAGCTTATTGCCAAATCCTGCCTTGAATACAACTCCAGCAGTGGTGCTTCCATGTATGTTCCCCTTTCAGTTCAAACTTTTCTGAAGTTTTATTGTTTTAACTTAAGACATTTTTCCACCCTTCAAGTCTGCTGAGACTAATGGTTCCTACCTTTTAATAACACTTGTGAACACACTTAAATATAGATACTCCATCTTTTGCAGAAAACCTATTTTTAATTCCTTTAATCTTCTCTGACATATTTTTTTTCCAAACACTTTCTCATTTGTAACCACTTGAGTGCTTCCCTTTACTGATGTTCCATTCACTATTTCATGTGCTATCCAAATTCAGTGTGGTGCCCAGCTAGCCATGGGCAGATATGAACAGGCTGTCTATTCCCAGGGTTCATCCAGACTGTGGATATGCATCAGCCTCTTCCTCCTTGTGCCCCTTATTTAGAAAATACTTTGGTTTTTTTCTCCAGCCTTTAATAAATAAAATCTCTGAGTGCTTCTCCTGATCTATACAGTAGCATGGGAAGCTGCCATATAGTTAGGGCAGATAACATACATGGTCTCTGTATGTTACCTACATGGACACCATGATGTGCAACCTGCTCTAGGTGAACCTGCTTTAGCAGTGGGTTGGACTAAATAATCACCAGAGGTCTGTTCCAAGCCTCCTAATATTCTGTGGTTCTGTGATAAATGATGAAGATCTAAGTTCCACAGCTTTCAGCCCAAGTCAGTGCTGTCTATTTTTTTTTCAAATCAAGATGAATATTTTGATATTATTAACTTTGTATCATTTTTCTATGAAAAATGAACAAGACTTTTTCACTAGAAGAATGTAGCTGTTCAAGCACACAGCAACACTGATGGAAGCCCTGGTTCAGTCCTACTCTGCTATTCCCTCATATACCAGCTGTGCACCACAGCCAAAGAGTATGGGGTAGTTTTCCCATATTATTTCTTGTGGTAGTTGACTCTCTAAAAATACTAGAAGAGGTAGACTTGTCTCTCTTACATCTGTCTAGCTTAGCAGAGTACTTTATTTTCTGGTATCTGCCTTTCCAGTTTTGAACAAAAATTACATTGTGATCCTGAGAAATTCTTCTTAAGGAAGAATTGAAAAAAACCTGAAAATTATGATTTTGCCAAACGAATACTGGAAAGACGATGTCTCTTCAAAATTACCAGCCTCATGTAGTTCTGAAGTTCCTAAATAGAGCAAAACAACATGAGCTTTTCCAGCTCTGTTATGCAGAGACATGAATGATGTGCTTCGTTTTACTTCTTGCCATGATAGGAATGTTGGTACAGGCTCCTTACTGGCAGGAGATGTTGCAGCAGGGCTGTGATGCACTAGAAATCCTTCCCCACAAGCAGCCACTCAGGGGAACACAGGTCCCATGGCTAGGAGAGGAGTTATGGAGAAGATGGCCATGGGCAACCCTCACCTTGGCTGGCATTAAATGACCAGATCCTGCAAAGTGGGTGTCAGCATTTTTGAAGAGGATCAAGACACCAATGTAACAACAGCTCCCTTGAAATACTGAAGTGTTGCTTTTTAGGCAGATAATCCCACAACTCTCCCAGTGCAGCCTGTGCATTCAGCACACTGAAATAGAAGAAAAACTTAGTATTTGTGAGCATTACTATAACAATCTATGTTATAACCACTCTTAATGAGCTAACATAATTTTTAAATAAATGTATACTATAACAATGTGATTAAAGCTTGATGGAGATGTTCTTGTGCTTTCATGATATAAAAATGGTTTCTTATTAGCTTTTGATGTTTTGTTTTCCCCACAGCACCACAGTGTCTACTTCTGTTTTACCCAGTTGTACAATAATTGTTATTTAACTTCAGCAATCTCACAGCCTAGTCAGACTCTGTAGCCATTTTATTAATCAATGAAACTACTCAATAACAGTAATGTCATGGAACATATGCCTTATAATTTTAGTGCCCCATATTATATTCTCTCACCTCTCTCTATAAGCTACTGAATTATTAATGCACCATCCTCCAGATTTGATAAAATCTGTGATGAAAATTATCATAATCTTCTATGCCTAACGACCATTACATGGGTGCACATTAAGCTTGAAATAAATGGCTTGAATAATATTCAGCTAAAAATTTTCTTTGTGTTTGGAAGACTGAAATACAGAAGAGTTTTAAAGTTATGGAAAAACCCACTGAAAAGTACAGCTTCAATGGTCATACCTAAGATTATGTGTCTACTGTACCTACTCAGAATGAACTTTCTTCATGTGGCCACACTAATTTCCAAACTGTACTTACCCAGTATATAATAACTTAATTCTGTGTTTATTAGGTTAAAAAAAATAATGGGGGGAATAGAAAAAATAAGACTGGTTAATCATGCTTCAATTTGCAAATAAACAACCCCAGCAGAAACACAACAGCTGAGTAAACATTACCAAAACCATATTTGGTTCCTTCCCTCCAACACACAAAGCAACAGTTGAAATAATCATATACTTGCTGATGGAGTAAAATATCCTTGATTTGAATGCAATTTGAAAGATAGGTCCTGTACCAGGCTACCTGTCTGGGTCTATGCTGGAATAATTCAATTGATTTCTAGACTGTGACTGAGTAGAACATACATTAATGAGGCCCAGGAAATTAAGATCTACTTGAAGAGCATTTTGCTTGTTGCTCATCTTTAGGGAAAACATTAAATGGGCTCACGCATTCAGCACGTACTCTCTTTTTCGTGTCAGCAACAATCTGTTTTGTGATATTCTTTTAAAGAGAAGTATTAAGAAGCTCTGGGGTTTTCTAGAGGCTCCAGAGTCTTAATAGCTGAGTTCATAAATAGCAATTCATACAGTACCACTGTTTCTCCCTGTGCTGTAAGGTTTTTGTAACACTCCCAACTTTCCCTTATGTCAGCACCTACAAGTCAGAAGTTCAGAAATAATAACAGAGTAGAAAAAAGTGCCATCATTAGATCCATGTTTCGATATAAAATTAATTTGGTGTTTTATTCATTCATTTGAAATAGTAACTACTGCCTTGCAAAGTATAAGGTGATTAATTTCTCGAATATTTTCAGATCATATTAGTAATACACAACATAAGTGTTTTGACATGTCTAATAATTTCATTCAGAATCACATTTTTGCAGTTCACAAGTTCTTTTAGCTACGTGAGCCCTTACAAGCTAAAACAGACAGAACACTGATTTAAGAGCTGGGGAAGTATTTTATGCACTGCGGTGCATCACTGAAAATCTTTTGTTAACACAGAGAGCAATGTGAATTATGTATCTGATTTTACTTCTTACCGTTAAACACAGCTCATTGGAAATGTATAACCAGTGCCTTTTAAGAATACAAAGCAAAAGCAGTGTCATGTATTATGCTACAGTAGGTAATTCGGTGTCTTAGATAGGATTAGCCAACAGATTTATCAAGCAGCCTCTGAGGAAAGCAGAGTTCAAGTCTGGGCTCATCAATAATACATAAATAAACTGAACAATTAGGTACAAAGTGGCTATCTTGTCAGACAACTTATTAACCGATAAATGATATACTCACTGCAGACAGTCCAGAAAGCAGAGATAAGTAAAGATAGGGAAAAAAGACCTGGAAAGACTGGGCTCTTTAGTCTATTTGTGGACGTGGCCATTCTCTCTAACTCTCCAGCCCCAGCTGAGAGCCCCAGTGTCTACATAAAGGTAGCACTTCCCTTTAGGGATTGCCTGGCTTTTTTTCTGATAGCTGAAAACACTTTCATGCCTTCGCTCTTTAATCAATGGTCTGAGGAGGAATATATTCCCGTTTTACAGAAAAGGATTACAACCAGCATCAACTTCAACTGTTTAATATACAAGTTTTACACAAATAAACAGCCATCCCTGGAGTGCAATGTCATCGCTGGGCATTGCTGTAATACAGCCTGACTACTGAGATGTACCAGTTCTCAGGAAAGGGTGGATCAAAGCAGTCGGGCTTACATCTGGCGTACAAAACAACAACAACAACAACAACAAACCTTTAAAAGGCAAATCTGTGTTAGTAAATGTCAAAATATGAGACATTTGGTCTTTCTTTTACTATCAACAAACTCAAATTTGATTTTCTTTTCTGTGCTGGCCTGCACTTTTCAGACAGAAAACAAGAAGACTAGAGGTAGAAAGGGTTGTTGTGATTTTTCCCTCAGCCAAGCAAAACAAAAAACATATTCAGCTCACTTAGGATCAACAAGCAAGCAAGCAAACCTAGTCCAAATAAAATCTTTTCATATGCACATATCTACCTCAGCTCAGAAACTGTGAACATTTGAAGTACAGATTTCAGGATTTCACTCAGAATGAAAATGATATTTACTTAATATGATGCCTTTCATGCCCAAGTACCCCAGAGTGCTTTGCAAATATTGACATGAATTCTGCCCTTAATCTGTGTTCAGCGCCCCTTGACTCGGGTGGCCATTTTGAGGGGTATACCCAAAAGAAGACTTCAGGTCTTGAACATTTTGTGAACAGAAATGTAAATACCAGTGAAACACAGCCACTCCTGTGGTGAAATACATACCTTCCAGTGCTTCATAAAATTCCGGAATTTATAAATATCCTTGCCAAATGGACAAATAATGTGGATGAACCGAAGAGGCTGGAAAGGATTTCACTGCATGGTCATCGCATGGCAGTTAAACAAGACAGGACATTTTAAGACTACAGTCCTTCCACTTCTCACCCAAAATGCACTTTAGGGTCTTGTTTAAAGACAGGCAGCCCCTGAAGAATAATTTTCCCTCACCACTTACAGGGAAAACTGCTTCTCATGACCCAACAAGTCACCCTGACAGCTTTCTGAACCCCCCTTCCATGTCCATGTCAGCCTCTCCAGGGCAGGCAGATGACAGCTACTGCAATCATAGCACCTGCAGATGGACTGTGATGCAATCTGGATTAAAATTGGAAATAGACCTGGGTGGGACAGAATGTATCTTCCTCAGGAATCGAAACAAAAGGTGGTAAACAGAGAGAAGATGGGTGTCAAAGATGAACTTCTGACTGTGGAAACAGATTTCCATGACAGGCCAGCTGAACTGTCTATGTGATGTGCATATTTTTTTCCTACTGACTATAAAAGAGACTCCAGGAGAAATGTATCAAACTTAAAATGTGTAAAAGTTGTGAGATAAATTCTATTGCACACCGTGAAGCGAATGGGACAATGTAAAGTGTGCACTTTCCAGGGCCAGGTGTCCCCTCTATTCAGGTGTCCCCATCCCTGAGGAGCTGAAATTGCAGCACTGAGACATCAGGAAGATCCAGCAGAATCCCAGATCTTTGCTTCTCCTTAAGATTGGTGGTAGAGATTACGAATAAGCACAAGGATGGCTTTGCCTGCTGTATTAAAGGATTCCCTTGGTGAGGGAAACATTTTTTGTGTGTGGCACTTTTCCCAACAGAAGTAGGAAATAATAAAGAGTAAGTTTGATTTTGGGCTATGGATGCAGGTGTTTCCTACAGCACTACCTGCAAAATCAAGCTGAAAAAAACAGTCATGAAGGGTTTTCCTAGTGAAGGATTTCCACTGTTACTGTAATTTGCAGACAGGTTGATGGCACCGCAGCATGAAATTACTGCACCCCTGCCCACAAATGCAACCTATTATTTATTAGTGCAGACTGTTAGTGAAAGAAGAAACAATTGAGCAAAATGTTTAAGAAGCAAAATAGACTTCTAAATTGCCACAGGATAATTTGCACCCATTTTATGAGTTTTTGCACAGCCATGAGATGCTTTGATCTGTTTCACATAAACCTTGGTCAGAATTATGTTCCTTAGAGTGAAGTATGAGGTGATAAAAATGTGATTAAGGTGTGCTGGCAATTTTATTTTGGCAACTTTATGCTGTGCTTTTGAATTCCAGTCTATTATAATGTTTGGCCCTCTTTTAGTTGATAGTCTATCAACTGAAGTCTCTACATAGACAAACATTAATAAATTCACAGACAATAAAATAAAAGCAGTCTAAAACTACATGCTATAATATCTCTCTTTAAAAATGAGAATTTCTGTTTTAGCGAAGCCAAAGGAAATTGCTTACTACAGAACTAAGAATGCGATAAAAAGAAAATTAGGCACTGGCCCTGAAGCTCAAAAACAGAGTAAGTCACATAATTCCTCAAGCAGAAACAGAGTTTCATTTTTCAGGGGGAAAAAAACCTTACACCCTAAGGTTAAAACACATAAGTCCAACTACCTAATCAGAAGATTCAGATTAGAAGTGAACAAAACCAGTTTCAGCACCCCCTAAATTGTAAATATCTTTCCTTGGAACACTATCACCTTCTAATTCTAAACTTGAACCTCTCTTTTCTACACAGAAAATTCACCCCAGACAGGGTATTGCTTTAATTAATACAGCTGGCACAACATAAGATGTGTTTCAAAGCTTCATGTCAGTATGTATCTGTAAAACGTAAGTGAAAATTAACCTTCAAAGGGTTAGAGTAAACAAGTACTCAATGGAGGAAAAATTTCCAAGTATAACCATCGCTTTAATATCTGTATGTGCAGTACTCCTTTATCCTCTAACAAAGAATTAATCCATGAAAAGCTTCACTTAACATTTTCTTGTACAACACACATTTAGGAAAGTGATTTCTGGAGCCTTAAGGAGGGTTAATGCACTCTCAGAATACAATCAATGAAAACAGCATGATTTACACAATCTATGTTCTTTGTCAAATGTAACTAGTGTATCACTGCATAAGATCTTCTCACTGACAGGAGCTTACTGCATGATGGAGATGCTGGAGTCCTCCAAACACTGGTTGTACCTGGCTTGCTGTGCTATGCCTGTACAATGATAAAACGAAAACTTGCAGGACAACCTCAGGCTATCCATCTCTGCTGCTCAAGCTAGTGGATGTGGCTCACTGAAAGTATGAAGAAATGGGTGTTTGTAGAAGTAAAATGAAAATAAAGGATAATTTGACAAGCACAAGTTTCACTAGAATTACATTACTCCAGTCCAAGGAAAAAAAGTTCAGTGCCTGAGATCTTTACAATTAAATGACAACTGCAGCTGATTATTACCACTCTGTACCTAGAGATGAGGATTACTCCAGTAAGCACAGTGTATCTAATGACTGACAGAGCCTCCTGATTTAAAATACATATTTAAAAAATCAGAGTATTCCACTGAATTATTCCCTTTTTCATCTCTACTAGAAAAAAAAAATAAAAACCATGCTCACAGTTTACGTTTTCATGATCACTTTCTTCAAGCACAAACCACTGCTCAACCAAATTCCATGTGTGAAATGGATATACATTTACAGCCCTACTGGCTTACCTGAACTTAGTACATCATTCATACTTCAATCTGTCTGTGCCAGCTCACATCCTGAGTCCTTAAAGCACACGAAGATCCATGCAAAAACAGAAGGTACATCCTTGGAAAGTCACGGGAGGCCAAAGAATGGCTTTTTCTGTAGTGCCCCATAACATGCAGAATTACTTACATTAGACAATCATCCTGTTTTGAAAACATCTAAGATATTAAAAGATGCTTTTTGTGATCAAAGGTTCTCTTGGAAATCACATTAATTCATATCAAACATATAGTAAACAACTAATTATGAATCTGTAGTCAGCAAATTAAAATAATTGAAGTTATTACGAAATTTTCAACCCATCTAGAAAGAAGCACTGACTTCATATTTAAATGTTCTGCAGTTTATTTGTTACCTCTTAAAGCAAATCTAAGGACTACCATAAAGCTTGCATGTACCTTTTTGGTCATTTCACTTTCCACCACCATGGAGAACATTCCATTGTTCTCCAGCAATATATTCTTATGTCCCATACTTGTTCCAATATTCAAGTGGAAATATA
The DNA here is from genome assembly GCF_003957555.1 of Calypte anna. NCBI lineage: Eukaryota > Metazoa > Chordata > Aves > Apodiformes > Trochilidae > Calypte > Calypte anna. The sequence continues at coordinate 113,790,389 of NC_044245.1, forward strand.
AGTCAAGCACTGTATATCCTCTAGGTAGAAGGCAGTTCAAAGCAGGAGGTAGCTTAAATCTGATACAAAAATAGTTACTAAAAAGAGAATAAACACAATTTTAAGCAAAATATTCTGAAGAATGTGATAAGGGATTGTTAGAGAGGAGATGAAATTTCTCCTGTTCTAATCTGATTTGCACTTGCTGAGGAAAGCCACAGGGAGTGCTGATGTTTGGAATCTGCACAACAGGAACTATGGTATCTGCTACAGTGTATATCCTTGTGTGAACCACTACACAAGTAAAGCAAATGAGTAAGGAATCACTGTTTGGTTTTACAGTGATGACTGAGAATTGTTTTGCTTGATGTACCAAAGCCATAGTTTGTAAACAGTTTGTCCTTGACTGGTCTTGATGCTTCATTCCTCAGTGTATAACTCCTTGCATTTCCTTGAAAAAGGAAATTTCACAAGAAGATGTGCAGAGAAGGAGTTAAAACTGAAATACATTGGGTCATATTTGGCTCATACAGCCTTGACGTATCACTGAAAATAGATTAGTATGACATGGCCAAAGTGTCTCTGTAAATTCTGTAGAGGGAGGAGAGGAAAACCCAAACAAAACTCCTGAGTAGGGGGAAGGTTAATAATAAGGGCAATAGTATGGCAAATGTTAGTATGAATTAATGAGTTCAGAAGTTCAAAAAGAAAAATACAAAATAAAAGGAGACCAAACATTCAAATTGTTCTTTCATAAACCATTCTCAAGTAAATCTTTGCCATACAGTCATTAAGATTCTGCAGTTAGAAAATTTTACATACTAGAGATACACATTCCAGCAGCTGCATTTCTCCTTCTATGCATCATGTATAAGCGTATTTGCTGTGTGTACACACACACAAATTACAGGAAACATGTTTCACATTGTACTAATAATTTCCATTGACTTTTCAGGAACTACACAATTTGACACATTTTGGAAGGAATGCATATAGTTTCATTAGAAAATGAAGCCTTATTAGTCAAAATAAAATGAAATTTATAAAGGTTATATCATATTTATGCATTTGCTAAATATAAAAATTAACATATGGTGCAATGCTACCATATGTTTGATTTTGTAAGAGCAGATTTCCAGCGTGGTAGTAGAGTTACCCACAAAAACAGATCATTAGCTTTGAATTTCCTTTAAAACTTTCTAAAGAAAAACAGACAAAAAGTGTCCAAGTAGAAAAAATACACATGTAAATTTTTCATAGCAAAAATAAATAACAAAATATAAAATGGACACTAAAATGTGTATTTGCACAACACATATATAATAGATATTGAGTACATCTAAAAAAGGTCTCTTATTGATAACAGTATATAAAAATGGAGTGAACTAGGATCTACTGAAACTTCTGAAAAATAAAGCAAAGGATTTTTTTGCTCCTGTTGTTCATTGAGAGTCCATATGGAAGCCATAGTTTGATCTGGTCAATTTTGGTTTGGATCTCTGCCATGGATCACCCCTAATGCAGTTTAGGTATTCTGAAATAATGTAAATGCAAGCTGTCAAATATTTTACAGAGAACTATTTGTATATATAGGAATTCTAAATATTTTAGAAGAAGCACTGATCATCTGCTGAGTTACAGTGCTGTACACCTGGTTCTGATTGCTTTATACAACACCTCAGCTCCTTCTTCCTGAAGAGATGTATATTGCCACTGGACAGCCAGTGAAAAATTCAGAAATTCCAGTCTTTGTCCTGTTTGTCATTTCCCTGTGTGGGCTTACATTAAATACTTCTTTATTTCAATGTCAGTAAAGTAATATAAAGATACAATATCAATCCCTATTTTGAGTGTTTTGTAGAAGAATTATTTTTAAATACGTTTTGGAAGATATTTGATGGTGCCAAGCCATTAGACAAAGAAGGCAAATAAATGCAAAAAAACCCCAACCTATTACTTCTTCTACTTTGGTGTTAGCCATGTCTAAAATAGGGTATTTGTCTATATTGCTAATGTTTAGCAACATGTGAGGTATTACAGGTAAGCTCATTAAAGCAACGTTTGAGAATTCAGGTTGGTTAATGAAATCTGGAAAAAGCCACATTTAAGTGGTGAACCAAAGCAACATTCACCGAGAGTCTGGAATGTGTAATCGAACAGGCAGAGCAGTAAAACAATGGACACAAAAAGAAAAGCAATATCGCCCACATCAGGAGCAAGCCACTCAGAAGATGAAACTTGAGCCTCTTCTCTTTTGGTGTTTTTTTCTCTACAGTACAGAGTGGGTAAACAAGCAATGGAGCCACTGGAGCAAGGACTGGTCATGAGTGTAGCGCAGCCAGAGACTGTGAAAGGAGTTGACCATCCCATAGAAAGCACCAGGACCATTTTGGGAAAAAAAAAAAAGAGGCCTCTGTTACCACATGTATATTTCTTAGGAAGGATATCGAGGTCCTGGAGCGGGTCCAAAGGAGGGCAACCAGGCTGGTGAAGGGAATCGAATACAGATCCTACGAGAAGAGGCTGAGGGAGCTGGGGCTGTTCAGCCTGGAGAAGAGGAGGCTCAGGGGAGACCTCATCGCTTTCTACAACTCCCTGAAAGGAGGGTGTAGCCAGGTGGGGGTTGGTCTCTTTTGCCAGATGACTTTGAACAAGACAAGAGGGCATGGTCTTAAGTTGTGCCAGGGGAAGTTTAGGTTGGACATTAGAAAGAATTTCTTTATGGAGAGGGTGATCAGGCATTGGAATGGGCTGCCCAGGGAAGTAGTGGATTCTCCGTCCCTGGAGATATTTAAAAAGAGACTGGATGTGGCACTCAGTGCCATGGTCTGGTAACCGCAACGGTGGTTCAAGGGTTGGACTCGATGATCTCTGAGGTCCCTTCCAACGCAGCCAATTCTATGATTCTATGATTCTATGGTTCTACACAACACTTAGATCAAGGCCAGCCTCACTTTGGGTTTGTAAGACTAGCCTTCTCTAAATTAAACACAGATACAGTATGGTCTCCAAAAAAAAAAAGGAACATTGAAATCAAAGCAAAGCTTGGAGAGATCTGACAATGTCAAGGATTGTCTCCTGAACAAAGGAATAACAGCTCCTGCAAAGCAGCTGGCATCATGCTCTTTGACAGCTGATTCCAAAATGGCCCCTAAGCCTTTCTGCCTCACTTCATATACCAATAATTTATTCTACAGATTGTAGCTAGAAGTGCTCCTTTACTTCTTGTGTTTGAAGATGTAAGTTTGGCTGAAATGGAAGAAAAGTCATCTCCAACTTTGTCAAGCATAACTTTTGTTGGCATGATTGCAGACAAGGCCCCTTAGATCTGGATCACCCAATCTACAAAAATATTTAATTTTTTTTTTAGCAAGAAGTGTTCAAATCTGCTGCCAAATGCTACCAGGGTGCTCTTAGATCATGAATCTGTTCAATGCTACAGCAGTGAGAAGAAAATATCTTTGCAACTTGTGCATATGTTATACGATTGGAAAGACTCCCACGTTTACTTCTATGGACTTCAGAGAAGTCCTCAAATGGAAAAGAGATTAATCAGATTTACAGGGGAAGAAAATTAAACTAATACCCATGAAAAACGGACTGTGTACAAAAATTTTGTTCAGGTGGAAAGGATGGCATAAAAAACTAAACTCAAGCACCTGAGAGAGAATTTATACTTAAGCAATGAAGAGCAGGAGAAATAAATTAGATTCACTAGAAGATCATATTGACAAGTATACAAATGGAAAATATTTGTGATGTAACTGCTAACTCATAAGAAGTAAGAAATCAAGACAGATTAGCTCCTGTAAATACAAGAATAAGAATAAAATGCAGTATGTCCTATGTATATTAAAGAAATAGTAACCCAATAATGGAATAACCTACTCTAATTGTTAAATTCTGTCTTCACCACTTCAGAAAACCCTGGAATAGTTTCTTTGTTCCCCAGAACTTCTATTCCACAGGTCTGTATTCTCAAGAAACCATTTTCTAACATCTTATATCAGCTGCTAAATCTACCCTAAAAAAGACAAAATATATAACTATTGGACATTCTGCACCTTGCTGCAAAATTTTATATTCTGTTTCCTTACAACAGGGGGAAATGCATAAAGATGATCCCAGGATGAGGACTATGCCCTGTACTACAGAGCATTTCATTAATGACACTGATACTAAAAGTGGAGGTGAAAAATGTAGACCGGGAACTTAACATGCTCAATGAGTTCTGTTTATAACATTTGGCTTCAAATTACAGATTTAAACACTGTCAAGTTCAGGCAAGATCATGCATTTTACCACTATCCACTTCAGCCACAGATTTGTACAATTAACTCTGTCAAAAGCTTACAGATGTTATGAACCAGGCAATTGGCCATAAGTCAAAAAACCTTTAGCTTTTAAGAATACAGTCCACAAAGAGCTAATAATACATGCTCTCTAGTGTGTATTTATGTACATACCCACTAAAAAAAGCTAGTTGTACACTTCTGTTCTCACTCCTATGTCAGATTTATTCAATTTACCAATCAAAACAACATCTCTACTATTTTCAGCCTGTAGGGTTAACAGAGTCATTGAAAAGAAAACTGTCTTTTGTCTCCCTGCATCACCACCAATGACAATCATTCCATATAATTTTTAAAAGAGATATAATAATGTTCAAGACAGAATGAAAACTAGAAAAGCCAGAAAGTGTGGAGCTGAAATTTTGTGGGATTTCCAAGCCTTCTGCCTGAACAATGGGTAATATCAAATGCTTTTTTGCATCAATGCAAACAGACCTGCAGAGTTCAACATCACTGCAGGTCTTGTTCAACACCACCAGGAGTAAGAAGAGTTTTGCCTCCCAGCTTTGCCACCACCTTCTTTTACAATGCACACACAACTGTAGCAACCATGGTAGGCATATTAAAGACTATTTAGTGGTACAGACCTTGTTTGCTACCTGAACAGGAATTTCTCAACCAACAAGACATGGAGGCTCAGATTCTCTTTTGCATTATATTTTCAAGGTAAACTGCATAACTGTAACATGTCCATTTAATAGACTGCTTTAGCAAAAGAACCCTTACTAATCAGCTCTAACAGTTATAAAGAGCAGAAAATAATTTGAAGAATAAACACTAAATTTTAACTTTTAAGTATTAAAACCCCTAACTTATATGAAGGTCAGTAATGAAATAAATTATTGATCCAGACATAAGTTTTACTTCCAGAGCAATTTATTGAAAAATTTACTCATGTCTTACACTGAATAAGGCTGCAATGGCTTCCTTTAGTAATGATAACTTAAAAAAATTGTTCCAAGGATCTCTGGTTTTCCAGCTATCACTAAACACTCAGCTGGGAAATCTACTGAGTTGACTACTAGATTGACACAAGATACCTGTGAGACACCTAAATCCACTGTATTTTCTTGTCACTAGCCCCAGGAATGTCTACACTAGCTCTTGGAAATTCTTAGGATAACATTTAATTATTCCAACTATTGAGGCTAACATAAGATTAATGAGGTCTTGGCAATATAAAATGTGGGTGGCAAGCTTCAAGAACGTGTACAGACCTGTCTGGGTTAGTGTTATAGACACATTCAGGTCAGAAGGGACCCCTACAAGGCACCTGTCCAGCATCCTGCCCAACAAAGGTTCAACACTATACTCAGATCAAGTTGCTCAGGAGCTTGATCAATTCAGTCTTGAAAATCCACAGGGATGGAGATTCCACAATATCTCCAGGTGGTTTCATGGGCTTTATTAATCTCACAGAGATTTTTCTTTCCTGTCTATCCAGTAAGAATATCCCATGTTTCAATTTATAACCAATCTCTCTCTGCCCATTCTCCACTTCACTAAGTACACGGATCTGTTTCCTCAGCTACTCTCTTGTGGATTCTGGTGGGCCACTGTTAGGTGCACTAAAGCCACCTCTTACTTAGGCTGAACAAATCTTGGTCCCTAGATCTCTCTCTGACCACCTTGCTCACCTTTCATAAAACTGTTCCAGTTTACAAACCATTTCTCTACTGGGGAGCCCAAAACAGACAAGCTATTCCAAATTATTCTGTGCTTCAACATGTGAAAAAAAGCAATTAGATCCTTTGATATCCTGCCTGCAGGGCTACTGAAACAGCCTAGGAAGCCATTAGCTTCTCCCACTGTCAGGGCTGATTGCTGGGTTATGTTCAGCTCACTGGCATCCCCAGATTGTTTTAAACAACATTGCAGCCAATAAGATCCTTGTCAATGAGTCCCCAGCTCCTACTAATGAAGGGATTGGTCCAGCCAACTGCATCACTGTGTATTTTGCATTTATTGAATTTATAACGTTCTTGTTGAATAGTTTCTCCAACTCGCTTAGGTGTCTCTGGATGCTGACATTGCCCCCAAGCATATCAACCAGCCTTCCCAATTTGGTGTTATCTCCGAATTGGAAAAGAGTGTACTCTGTTATCTCTTCCTGGCCTTTGATAAAGACGCTAAACAGGGTCTGTTCGGGCACAGATCCTTGAAGAACTCCTTGTAATGAGTCTCAAGGCAGTGTATGAACCATCAACTATTGCACTCAGAGCTTGACGAGTCAGCCAGACTCTCAGAAATCTAGTAGTCCAACCATCTAGGCTGTAATGTCCCAAATTGAATAGAAGGCTGCTGAAGGAGACTGTGTCAAAGCCTTCCTGAAGTCAAGGTAAGAAAATTCGCTGATCTCTCATCCATAGATTAAGGCATTTCACCACAGATGGCAAACAGATCATCAGGCATGATTAAATCTTGGGATATCTATGTTGCTCTTCCCAGGCACCTACTTCTCTTTCATGTGCACAGAAACAGCTTCTGAGGGGACACACACTGTGATTCTATCAGGAACCAATATGACCTTGAACAGCCTATAGTTCCTTGCATGGTACTTTTTGCCCTTTTTGAAGATGGGTGTAACATCTCCTGTCTGCAGCTGTTGGGAATCTCTCACAATCTCCACAACCCTTCAACAACAACAGAGAATGACCTCACAATTATATCAACTGGCTCTCTTTGTGTCCTGGATGTTCCCTATCCAATCCCATGGACTTGCATTGGTCAAAATTTCTCAAAGATCCGTGACCTGATTCCCTTCTGCCACTGGTAAATCCCCCCTTCCTTGAATCCTGTCTCTAGGCTCAGAGGCCCAGGAGATTTTGTCTGTGAAGATTGAGGCAAAGAAAGCATTGATTTCAGACTTACCAGCACCCACTTTGTCCATTCAGCAGCTGCCCCACATTTTCCTTGTGCATTTTTTAATTGCTTTTATAGTGACAGAAGCTCTTGCTGTCAGTCTTTGCCACTCCAAGCTCTAGGTAAACAAAGATTTTCTCAACACCTCACACTTAACACCTCTCTTGAGATTGTGCAATGTAAGCTACCAACAGTATCCACCCATTGCTAGAGTTACTCAAGGAAATATTTATGAGCAATAAAATATTTAAAAGGATTGCAAAACTCCTGAATCAAAATTGTTATTATTCTGCTTTTCTCTAAAAAAACCCCAAACCTTCAAACAGAAACAAACTGCAACAATTGAAATAAATGATGGGCTGGAAGAATAATTTTTTCAGCAACACTTGTTCACCAAGAAATCTTTCTTAAAACTGTGACACTGCAATGGCCACAGCTGATTAGTGTCTCTCTATGTAGTTGGTGGACATGAGGGCACAGAATCAAGATTTGGTGTCAAAAGAAGAGTTACAAAGTACAACAGTCTGCAGCAATTCCAGCAAAAGCATCAGGAATTCCTCTCAACCCTTTCTGAGTGCAAAGAAAGAAGTTATACATTAATTACGCCATTCCCCTTAGCTCCTTTTTAATCTTCATTGCTCTCCTCCACAGGCTGGCACTGGGTTTGTTTACTTTGGTTTTTAACTCTGATGACAAGTGTATTTTCATAGCAATTTTGCAGCATAAAGGTATTGTGAAGCACACAAACAGATTACTTTTGGATGAAATGAAGCTGCCAGATGTACTGCAATTGTTAATGAGTGTTAGGTCCCTGGGACCAGCCAATTTTGAGCTGATACAAAGTCACACACCTCCGAAAATGAAGCAACAAAATGCAGCAAGCCCATGACTGGTCCTGGGCACCATCTGTTTCATTCCACAGAACTATTCACCTGACGCTGCATTTTTTGTTGGTGTAGCTCAGTAGCTTTTTCTAATGCTTTAGACCAAGAACAGCATATTTCAGGCACTCTCTTGCCATCCACCCAGGTGACTCTGCAGTACTGTCCTATAATTAGTGATCTCGCAGCTTAAGATTATACCCATGAAATACGTAGCATGGTGTGATGATGTGAATGTTTTAACATCAAGTTTTTGAGGTCAGTTTTCTGATGTCTAAAAAGCTACAGCTGCTTTCCACTCAATATTCTCTGCTAAATTGCAGCTTGGGCAATGAAAACAGTTTCATTGTTCAGAAACACATTATTGCTAGGGAAGAAAATATTTAATTATCTAAACTATAACATACTTTTTCTAGCTGTGTCATGAAAATAGAGGCTTTCATGTTAAATTTTAGAAACAGCAATATGACAGTGGGTCTCTCCTGTATAAATAAAACATGATTGAAAAACAGAATAGTACGCATAAATTTTATAAGGTACAGAACTCTGTAAATAAGCTCATTTCCCATTCCCAAGATTGCACGAATTTTATATGGTGGGACTCAATAATAGAAAATAACTCTTGGATTTGTCACTGTGCATTCAATCCCAAATAACAAAGTTTGAAATTTTTTAAATAATTTGGAAAATACTTGAAGCTTTTGCCTCCATAACAAAAACTATTGAAATGAGCATACTCTTGACAAACATTGCAGATTTTTAAATTTGCATAAACTATTATAGTATTCTCAGGTGGAATTTTTGTATAAAAAATTTATTTAAGCAATTTCAAAAGTATGTAATTCATTTCCTCATCTCTTTTAGTAAATTTTAAAATTAAACTGAAATTAACTGATTATGTACTGTAAAATACTTAGAGTTTGGTATTGAAGCTCTATTTTTCTGGAAGAGTGCAAAATACATTTTTTTAATAAGCAGCCTGTGGAATGACAAGAATATGCAAGTAGTGTTTAAAAGACAGTGGGGTTTTTCCATAAAAAACTTTCCATGCAAAGTTTGTAAAGTGGACCCAAACCAAAATGGACCATGAGGACTCAATTACAGTTTGGCTAAATTCAACATACTCATTCAATCATCAACTCCTTCCCAGCAGTGTCCCTGCCAGTGCCACACATTCCCATTCCCAGTAAGCAGAATGAGCTGTGTCTCCCCAGCTTAAGGCAAACCCTTGCTGCTACAGCAGGATGAGACCCATGAAATGGTTTGATACTCATTTCTCAACAGCCTTTGCAACTGTTCAGAAGTTTATTTATTGGTTTAATCTCACCACAAGGCAGACCACCCAGAACTGTCAAGGAGAAAATAAAAATTAAAAATTGTTGGTGATGTTATCCAGTATGCTACAGGAAAAGAATCATCCATAGGTACTGTAAGAGTTGGTATATCAGTATTTATGACAATAATGTCATTGAGAAGCTCTGAGAAGTAAATAAATGGTGACAGAAAGGCCAGCCACAATGATCCCCTATTGTGAATTCTGTAGTCTTCTTAGGATACTCACAGGGCACTTTCTGGCAGACCCCAAGACAGGATTCATTCTTGAATATCTATGTTGTGTTCATTAACAGCTCATCACTTCCCAAGGCAGAAATCTGGCAGAAATCTCTACTCAATTACTTAGCTATGATACATTAATGAATAAAACCAGGGCAAAGAAATCAATTTATAACCACCATCAAGATTTATCAGTAAACAAGCCTCCTCTGAATTTAGAACCACAGTTCTCAGTACAGTAGAAACTTTAAAAATATAGTAAAATAAGTAAATTTTTAACTTGCAAAAAAGTAATAGTTCTTATTTTGTGTGCAGATCAATTTAGAGAGGAAGGCAAAAAACATTTTAATGCTTTGCAACACTATTTACACAACTCTGAAACAAATTTAGTGTGATCACATTAATGATAGCTTTGCAAAGCCTCTGTGCCTAAGAGGCTGACATCTCAGTGGTAGCCCCAGCTCTGCTAAAAATCAGCTTGCACAATTACCAAGTTACCTTATATGTTACTCTGATGAGATTACACTTCTCTTATCTACAGTAAAAGTAAATGTCACAAAACACTCAGCTTTATTAGCGAGAGTCACTGTCAAGTCTCCTCTCTCCTTGGAAAAGGAGGGTGAGCATTCCAACTTGGAATGTGAACCTTTAGCTCTGGCATGGGCTAGTATATGATTTCACTGGTGATTCTGTGAGGCTAGAGGAGACCTTTTCATATATTTTTATCAGGAAAAAGAAAATATTGTTTAAACTACCTCTTTTTTCATACTCTTTTGCTTTAGAACACTTCAAATACTAGTAAGTAAAAAAAAACCCAACCAACCAAACAAAATAAACAAAACCACCCAAAAACTTGCTCAAAGAAGTCTCCCAGTATAAGCCAAGGTTTGTGACAACTTTGCTCTTCAGAGTTATGAGATTAACAAGCAAATGAAAACAAGGGTGCAAAGTATACAAAATTTAACTCCTGAATATCCCTAAAGCTCTATATTTGCATTTCCAGGCATTCAAGTTTTTTGCAGACATTTTTATTAAAAAGGACAAGCTTTCATTACGCAGATGCACAGTCAGTTACATCTATAAAGGCTAATATAAAAATTCAGAAAAAGAATCTCTGTATTTATACTGAAAGTAGAAAACATGGGTCTAGAATCAGAGGGATAATTCTTCACCCAGGTCTTTTTACAGGGCTCGTTCTATGTAAGCTCAGCTTGGCAGACCAGGGAATGCCTAGCACAGAAGAGGAAACACTTTGTATGTTCTGCTTCTAGGGATTTGACACTTTCTGTGTAAAGCTGCATCCCATTTTTGCCCGTCTGTCATGAGCACCATGAAGGCTGCAAGTTCCTCAGGGCAGGAACCTGTTAAACACTTAGCACAACACAGGAGCTCCATGGTAATAATTACCACTGCTATTAAATGCACTGTGGCACAGCTGTTTCAGAATCCTTACTGTAACTTGTATTTCTCTGAGGCTGTCAGTATAATAATGTTATACTGAACTGCAATGGAGAGGTTTGGGGAAATGTGAGGAAATGCTCTATCAGCTTCCCTGATCTCCTGCAGTGCTCAGCAGCACTTTTGACACCAACAGTCCATGGCCACACTGCTGCCAAGACTGAGAAAATATGTGCATGCAATTAACATGTGACATCATACAGTAATCACCCATGAGGAAAACTCTTAGGTTCCACACATAGCATGAGCATGATTGAGAAGCAAACACATCACTCCCCAAACCAAAGCACCAGAACTTTCCTAGTGCAATTTAACCATCTTTAGATCAAACCAAAATTGCTGTTCCATGCTCCATTTCTTCCTTGTGGAAAACTCTGGGATGAACTAATATGTAGGAGTCACCAGCTGAGACCTAGCTTTGAAATATCTCCTTTAGACTCAGACTTCTGCTCTGAGTAGACAAAGCAAAGGAGCGTGATGCCTTTACAGATGCATCTCCTAGCACTCTGCAGCCTGCACCCCCAAACTGTGGTTGCAGAGTGGGCTGGCTGAGCAGATGGAGTCAAAAACAAAGGTCAAGGGCTCGTAATTGTCCTTCTCAAACGTATGAAGTAAGAAGAGGTCCCTACTCACACTCAGTGTGAAGGCACTGCTCTGATGGAAGTACTCAAAATGAAGAACAGCAGAAAAAAAATCCCACTGCAGGCACTCAAAAGATCTTTCCAAAGCTCTGTTATCCTCCAGTTGAGTTTTTTTTTAGATAGAACATGTGGAACTAGGAAAATGTAAAAAAGTTATTTTTTTTTCTATAAGAACATTTTCCAATCAGAACTTTAATAGGTGTCCCAAATCCTGCACAAATAAAATCTAGCTCGCTGTTTTTAATAAAAAAAACTACTGATAAAGTTCTAAAAAGCAATTTGCTATCTTTCATTTACACACAAATTTCTACTTATAGTGGTGCACTTTACAGATACAAAATTAAAATGTTAAATTAAACTAGTGCTTTCTTATATGCTTTTGTGAGCAAATGACTACAAGAAACCACTCCACACACCCAGAATATTGCACAGATGCAAAATAGCTTCCTGTGGCTTTTTTTTTTTTTTTTTAAGAATAAGATAAAACTTCCAGGTTTGCTGATGCTGTGTGATTGATACATTTTCCATTTAAATGCAAATTTGACTTTTTGTTTTAAGGGGATAACAAGCAGTTTTCCCCAAAATTTTCAGATAGTATAATCCTGAAATATGGGAGAAGGTTGCAGGGATGAGATATGTCTAGATCTGCTTGGTGTAACTCTTAGGAAGATAACTTTGATGCATTTTCTTCTATCAATTCATCCAAATTTTTTATCATTCACTTCTGAAAAGAAAATGAAGTGCATCGTACACCTTCCAAATTAAACAAGTTAAGGAAGAGAGAGGAGAGTTTACCCATAGCTATCTGTGCTTAGGGGGTGAGAAGAAAACTGGATTTTAAAAAATAATGATCTCCTGGCAGTATAAAATACAGGAAGGGAAAAAAATGAGAGTTCAAGAGTAGCATTATAATGACCAAAATTCACTATGTGTTTTTTATTATGTCGGAAAGAACTCTTTTAAGAAATGGAAATCACTACATTCTATTGATTCATGCACAGAATCTTCAGACATAAGTCATCAGTGTTGACACTTTCAAATACATAAAACGTGACATCTGCTCCTACAAACGCACTACACAGGCTGTAAATCATCAAAGAGAAAAACAGTTCAATGTCATTTCAGCCACTGTAAGCTATGGTTTACAACTGAGAGATAAAAATAGTCATACTGTCTCTATGACATCTAAACCACTTTTCTATTGCAGTATTCTATGTTCTAATTTATCTTTGCGGTTGAACAACACACAATCAATTGTAAGCAACGAGTGTAGTTTGATTCCAGTCAACAGCAATTTTCTCCAGCTTTATCTTTTTTCCCCCTCACTGCACTGACTTTAAGTGCTCTCCCAAGCCCACCCTTTCCCATGCAGTGTTTTGTGGAAACTGAGGACTTCAACTTGTCATTTTAAATTGTGAAAATACCAGAAAAAGACATGACTTAATATTTAGTGGTTTCCAAATACTTGTTAAACCCTTTTTGACTATAACAAAATCTGCATTCACACTAATGAAAAATGCATACATGCATTTCTCAACACTCTTATTGGGGATCTCTGTACTAAGTATTTTTCCATGCATCATTCCTCACCAAAGAAAACAGTATCAAGTATCTTGATCCTTCCTTGAAAGAAATGCAAAATTGCCTCCTATAGCTATTTTGTCAACTTAATTAGCATTCCAATCAGTATTCAATTTGCATAAAGGACTAAACAGTCTTTCAAATCTTCAGTGATTTACTTCATTTAATTATGAAGTGCAAAAATTACTATCACAAGCAGCATATTTTGTTATTATTAGCACCTAAGAGATAACAACATGCATTAGGATTTAAACATTTTTTGTACATGATAAATCCCAAGGAGGTGAATTATCCTAACAACTGGTATTTAGTATTCGCTTTTGCAGTGAAAATAAAACATTTCTATGGCTAATGAAAATGTAAGGAATAGACACATCACCGTTACAAGTGATGTAATGATCTTGCAATATACCACACATAGGTATGAGCAGGAAATAGTTTTTCTGGTTTCCAAGTTGCATAATCTCCCTAACGCACCACGTTACCTTCCATTTTGCTTTACTTTACTGTTAGACCTATGTAAAGTTCTCTGAGCTTGCCTTCTTTGCTGGGAAAGACAGGAGCTTTGCCCTTGGAAGGCCAGTATCAAAGCTCTCAAAATTAGACTACGAGACATCCTGGAATTGACTTCACAAGCATGAACTCATCAGAAGTATCAAACAAGCCTTCTCCCAGATTTTGCTCAAACAAGGATACTAATGCAAATAAAGTTTTACTAGTGAATTAGTTTACAATATTCCAATGACAACCAGTTCTTAAAATAGTCTAAATGCATTGGTCCACTATGAGTTCACTGTGAATGTTGCAAGAAGTTTTTTCATTATTCTCACTTCCCCTATAATTGACTATTTTTTTTTTTAATTTTACTTCCTTAAGACAGTTTCTAAAAATTAACATCACCAATAAGTAATTCACCAGACAGGTTTAATGACCTTTAAATAGATTAGGGAAGTTGCCTGCAAGCTCCATGTCAGATACATACACCCATGAACTTGAAGAAACTGAGACTTCCACATTTAACTTCAGGATTACCCCCGGTAATCACCTCTAAAGCCAGTACATCATAAGCAGTGTTGCCTACCTTGTTCTGCTGTCAGAAACACCCTGTTTTCTTAGCTCTACCCATAATTGTCCCCAGGGACAGTCTCTCTGCTTTGTGTCCAAATGTGCTGTCCTTTAAACCATACCCTGGTGGCCACAGGGCATAATGTGCTCCATTAGTGCTTGATATCAGATAGCAAACTCTTATGCACTATAGCACAATATTGCCTGCATAAGCTATCATGTACACTGCCCCACAATTTTGCTTCCCTGCCTATGTAACATCTGAAGCCTTTGCATGATACAGCCATTAAACTTTGGTTTTATAAAGCCCAGCTCCCAGATGTATGGGTGTCTCAGGGTGCCGAGACATCTCACCTAAACAATCACATTAGAAGGGTTGGACTTCCCAACTGACACTCTGTGATTCTATGACACATACTTCAGGGTTTCAGCTGCAGTCCAGAGTGTCTCCCACTTTAATAAGCCTTTCTTACTAAATACTTGCTTGTACATTCTCAAAATACTGTGTACTGTCAGCCAAGAAGCCTAGAAAGCTAAATCAGATTTCAGACATTCACAGCAGAGGTTCTTTCCAACTCTCTGACACAGTCATATGCTCTAGCTCATAGCAAGATTAGAAAGGCAACATTTTTTCACACATTTCCACGTAAAATCTTGATTTGTCAAATGTGTATGTGTGCATGTGTACATTCACACACGTAACCATAAAGGAAAGGAAGGTGCTTGTGTGCATGCATGCACATCAAAGCAGAGAGCAGATCTTATCTCTCTCCACTGAAGTGTCTTTTCTTTCCAACTGCTCCTATGCTGAATGCTTCTTAAGGACATGAAAAGTGTTCTCAGTTCTCACGGAAACTCAGTAAAAACAGAGGGACAGTCAGTAGGTTCAAAATATCTGATGCACACATATATCTACACAGAAGAGAAAGCATTATTTAATGTATGAATGTATAGATGGATGCATCTGTAATTGAAAATATTTATTAACTTGATGAATAGCTTGCTTTTTTGAAAGATAATCTATATCATTCATTCCGATCACACGTATTATCCTTCCATACACGTATCATCTTCTTGCCTATCTACTAAGAATAACAAGATGCCTTATTTGATATTTAAAATTTGATATTTAAAAACATTGAAGTACTAACTCTATCTATAAATAGCTGTATTGTAAAACTTCTTTTACTTTCATTGCAAAAAAACCTATCATATGTCTGGATGCTTGTTTAGACATTTGACTAGACAGAAATATTCATACTACCATCCTCTTTTACAAGGGATAGTACCAATGGCATTCTTAAAGTAAGATACCAATGTTTTTTTCCACTTTTAGTTCCAGAAAGTTTCCCTAGATGGATGAGGTTCAAAAATTTTACAGGCATGTTCTAAAAATTTCCATAAATACCCGGAATTTCCCCAAATTAAGATGCATCAAATTTTAACAGGATGGTTAATATCATTGATGAGGGGTTGACTGAATTTAGAAACACCAATCCCTGACACACCCCAGTGATTCTGGAAACCTCCATCTAACACTAGATCTGTGAAAACTCAAAAGTATCAAAGAATTCACCTGCTTAGGCTGCAAAAATAAATCCTCTAATGTCACTGGCTTCCAAGGTTCTTACCTAATATGCAATGCTAAAAATTTCCTTTGAATTTTTAGAGCAAGGCAAAGGTACTCTGCTTTACTGAGTCCCTCAGTGCTTGCAAACGTAGTTCCAGGGCAAAACCTCCTGTCCATAAAGGAGAGCAACTCTTCCATATGTTGTTCCATTTCTAGCTAGTTTTGAACTAAAAACTTTTTTTGAAGGAGGGGGCACAGCTGTGTCAGAGAAAAACTGCATGAACAGATGCTCTGCTTTTGTCCTGCATCAACTCCAGAGCTAGGTTGTTCAGGAAGATCTTCCCATCACTTTCATTAGAAGAACTTGGTGCCTTGTAACAAAAACTCCAACAGTGACACTAGACAGCCCTCTCCTACCCGTTAAAACTAACTCATGGAAGTAATCCTATTATGACCAATGCCCAAGTAATTTGTTCAATAACAAAATAAAGACTGAACATTGAGTTATCACATACAGGTGATGGGAAATTGAGGATAAAAAGCAAAAGATATATCAAACGTAATTTATCTATCATTACAAGGTACCTTTACTATTTCTCTTTTGTTGCTGCATTGGTAGAACTATGACATAACTGGAAAAGCAGATTACTATGTGACAAATCTATTAGTGTATAAATAAGGATGTTTCTTACAAGTATCTTGAGAAATATCCAGTCCTCATGCTATACAGTGAACTCCCATTGATACAAAAGAAAGCTTTAAGCAAAGAGTAAATACAGAATACATTCCTCTGTTTTCATGCAAAAAACCTGCACTAAGGAAATATTTTACCTACCATAGAAATAATATTAGCTGGCTGGGAGAACCTGGGGAACAAGACACCTCATATCAGAAGTACAAGAGCTGGAATGCAACATAATGCCTATTCTTTGCCAGTTCACAGTGTAAGCATTAACAGAGGCATTGCAGTAAGAAGCATTATTAATAGATTAACTGTAATTTTAAAATTAATATCAGTGATTTCAGTGTTTCTTCCATATTTATTAACCTCCTTATTTGGAAGATAAAAATACTGCCACCACTGATTCATTTTTCACAATAAAAATCCTAGGGCAGATGATTTAGAATGTGCTTTTTTGACTGAAATAGGTAACTTAAAAAGGTTTGGATTTTACATTTATGTGGTAGTAGTTGTGTACTTTTAGAAAAAAAACAACTTCCTCCAGAACTAAAGTACCTCAAATGCTATCTCAAACAAAGAAAAAAAAACTTACTTGAAAGTAAGTCATATACCTAACAAGTTTATGCACTGAATACTTTTCCATCTGTCAAAACCACATGAAAAATGAAAGAAGGAAAAAGTTTTATTTTTAGAACATAAGAACTAGTAACAGTAAGAAAACTAATTCTTTGTTCTTCGGATTGCTGCAACAAGTTTAAAAACCTACGTACACAGGCAGAAATAAGAAAGGATGGTTTCCAACAAAAAACTCATGAAAGGATCTCAGCTATTTGTCTTTAGAAATTTCTATCCAATTTTTCTCCGAAAAGCCTTGGCATCATCTCACCACATTTCCTCATGCAACCACATATGGCCATGCAAACAGAGTATTTCTCTCCTTGAAATCTGCAATTTGCTGTGACTGTGTGAACAAAGATCTAGGCTTTTCACAACCCAGCCCAGTTACCCCACTCTTGGCTTCCCTGTAGCTATGTCCAAATGGGCTGCCATGCCCTATGATAGACCATGTGGTACCACCCCAATAGGATGTCTGTTCAAAGCTGCCTGGTGTCTGCAAGTGATGACCTTCCTTATTCAACTGGCAGAAGATTTTAACACATTGCAAGCCTGTTGCTTTTTACTAATTCTGCATTTTCCTGAAACGGTCTATAAACTGAGGAATGTGGACAGTTTTACATTTCTTGACTACTGCTGGCTGACCCTCAGTATTTCATGGCAAACTTGATGGGCATTCTGCTGGCTTCTTCAACAACTGCTGTTTTCTTTCCTTTCTCTATTGATGTCCTGCTGGCACCAATAAGACACACAGAGTTGAATAAAAGCACAGTGACCAGACATCTTCCTTCTCTTGCATTACCATCGCTGTCAAGATACTAAAAATCTGTTATTCCAAATTCATTATATACAAATTATCCAAGAAACAAATTTTATTTTCGTACATGTATTGCTGCAAATGGTTAAGCTTGTACTTGATTCTGAGGGAATATCTAAGACCACTTACTAGAGACTATTGATGACACTTCCAGTATCATAAAAGAACCATGGTCAGCATGTTCTTATCCATTCCTGGAAGCTGTTTCCATGTAATAAGGCTACTGCATTGTCAGACTTAGGACTGAGTATACAGCTGTTTGGAGGTGATTACAGATAATTTTTGAGACTTTGGGGTGCATTTTCATGATAATGTGATTTGGTTGCTTCAAAATTTTAGTTTAATTCACTTTAAGAGTTTGCTTTCATAGGCGGTTTAATTACCTATTGATCTCAGCTGAACTGCTGCCCATCACCACAGTAGACACCTTTCGTGAAAAATCAATAGCAATATTAAGTCTCTTTTTCAGTGTAAAGACTCTGATTGGACTGTGGGCTAAAGAGGTTTGTTTTCCTTTCTAGTGTTCTTACTCAGTTTTTTTCAGCTGGATGTTTCCTGGAGAACCACACTTGAATCCAGAACCTGTTAACCATATAAACTGTGCCTATTAAAGACTCAAATCAACAAACCAGCACTTCTAAGCAGGTTAAAATCTGCAGTTCTGGACCTGACAATCTTAGCCACCTCTGGTTTGGTCTGCTTTGTGCTTTCAACTTAACAAGTCCACAGAAGAGAGGAATTCACTCAATACTGTTCACCAGCAGAGTGAATTATTCTGTATGGTTTTAGTGCTTTTGTTCCATCTAAAGCCAATTCTGAGTGAGAAGCATTCTTTACATAACCCAATCTATTTGGACAGACCAAGAAAGAAAAATTAAGTAATCCAGATAATTTGGGGTTTTCTTGTTGTTTGTTTGGTTTTTTTCTTATATAATTAAGGAGAAAGGGTCAGAAAATATATTCCTTTTGGGACTAAATTAAATTCAATAGTACTGAATAACTTTTATTAATTTCAAGATATCTTTCAGGAAAGCATTCCTTATACATTTACAGCTATCATTCTTCATCTCTCTAAACCCTCTACTTTTAAGTTGCAGTGGCCCAGAAATTGATTTAAACCAAAGCCATAAACTTTGTGAGGCTCATTAAATGGCAAAATACATTCTTCACTTTTGTTCATAAAACTGATATTAAGTTTTTAGTACGAGTAATAAATTGTTCTGGGTGCCAACCAATATTTTACTGGGTTTCCTCTGTATATGAGCTATGTGAAACCACAAGTGAGTTCAGCTACAAGATGTTAGAGAAACTTTATGGCCACAGAGCAGTTTTGCAAAAATTCTGATAATTTCCAAGTTTAATGTTCAAATGTCTCATTGCAGCACTTCTGACTCTGCTTTTTCTCACATCACTGGTACTCTTGCTATTTCCTGGCACACATGCTTAATAGTTTTCATACTCTTAACTTCTTAATCTTTGAGCAGAACAAGAAAGCAAAAAACCATATTAATTTAATGCAGGCTAATATCTCAGCCCAATTGATGGTACTTGAAAAAGCAACAGGAAAAATAAAAACATCTAGATTTCATCAGCAAAGTAATCCTATCTAAACAAAAAGCTTGTGAAGGATCAGCAAAAACCAACGGTGAATAAAGAAGTAAATGACTCCGTGGCAGCTTTAACATTTGTATGAGAATAACAAGTAGACTCCAGTTAGTCTAGGCTGTAGTCCTAAAATTCATTTCACACTTGCTTTTAGTTTTTAGGATTACTATTCACTGAATCTGTTCAGAAAAAAAAGCAGCTTGTTATTGCACAGAACAGTTGCACGGTATGGATGAATGGTGCTACAGCACTTACAATTACACATGCACAAACGTGATGGAAATTAGTATTACTGTAGATATCAAAAACAAACAGACCTAATTAAAGAAATAACTGCAACAAACCCAGATGCAACCCAAAACAAAAAAGGACAACTCCAAATCTAATGAACCCTTTGAATATTAATTACAGAATTCCTAACAATACACTGAGAAAGCTCTCTTGGAGAATTCAGTTTACTGTTTAACAGTTTCTGACTAATTTTATTAACCTGTACATCTGAGAGGATCAACCCCCTCTGGGTTTAATTAGAAGAAAATTCAATTTAAATCTAAATGTCAACAGTGGTTACTAATTATGGCAGGGTCCTGGATGAGACATCCAGTCTGTAATCAGGCGGTTCTCTGCTAACAATTAACAGTTTCTTTCTGAGTTATGAGTGCATTAGGATTTTCCTTTTTCTAAATAAATATGATTCAGCATGGGACACGACTAATATTAAGAGCACCTACTACTAGGTGCAGACATGCAGAAGAGGTTGCCAAACTAAATTACAGAGATTTCTCAAACATATAGCTGAATAATAAGCAGCTACAAAACTAGGTCAGGGTCGCAAGCAGTCGACCACAGCCCCTCCCCCCACCATGCAAAATAAATATACCCACTATCTCTGAATAGAAATCAGTCTTTTGTTATGCCCTTTGTCAGGAATACGTTGCTGCAAAATTATATTTATTTCAATGGTCTTTGCAGCTGTGAGCGGGACTGAATTAATCTTTTGAGAGCTGATTTCATCTTCAATTTCATGTTTATGATTATAAAATGCAAATGTATTACTTTAAAGAAAAAAATTATAACGAAAAGGAGAGATGTAAAAAAGCAGCTCTTTACCTACTGCTTTCACTTGTCCCGTACTAATGAAGCAAATAGACAACTAACTCTTAAATAAAAATAAATGTTATAAAAACGCATCAAAAAATGTGTAGAAATACAAAAACTGGGGAGTCATCTAAAATGAAATAATTTGACAATCTAACCTGAACTTCAAATCTGTAACTTTAGACAATTACCAGAACACAGAAACATGACCAAAACTAGGATGAGAATAAAGGGTTTAGTCATTTAACTTCAAACCAGCCCCCGCACTTTCAATGCTACTACTAAGGACATTACTGAAAAATGATTACAGATGAGCTTTGCTGTTTCTCAGCTTGATGACATTTTTTTGAAAAAATACAATAGTTTTTTCTGAACTGTTTCATTCTGATGACCTACTAATTAATTGCATATCTATTAAGCAATGACGCTGGGATTTGTGGAAGTTGTTGAAAAATTTGTGTCATTTCATTTTGGGATTTACCAACTATTGCGTGCAAATACTCCAGGCAAACACATTTTGAGGTTTGTTATCAGCAACTTTTGAAAATTATAGTTTATGAGAGGGGTAGCAGAAAGCAGAGAAAATCTGAAAATCTGCATGAAAATACAGAGACTATGCACAGAGTTATGTGCATAGGTTTGGTTACTGTAGTATAACCATAACAATCAAACATGCCAAACTTGGGCTGCTCTTTGTGAAACACGAAAGATGTTTTCTTTCTATGCAAAACCTAAAACCAAATAAAAAGACCCCAACAATCCTCTTTTGTAGAGAATATGTTGAAAGTTATGTGTTGGACATTATTTTAATCCTGTGTGCTTTGCAACTTATTTTGGACCAAAGGCCACCAAGTGGCAAATGCACATGCTAGCATCATTGTTGAGAAATGCTTGTATAAGATATTGTAATTACAGCTGCAGATACACTCCTCGTGGTGAAGACATACAAATCACTTAGGATGATGTGAATCTAGTACTTTAATTTAATTTAGACTTACATTTATATTTTTCAAATTAAACCCTAAACCTAAAATCCCTTATGCACGTGCTTGACTTTAAATCTGTAAACAGTTTTATGCCCTCCCCAGAGCTGCTCTTAGAATAAAAATTAACTATCTATGTATATATGTATGAAACACTTGTAAGTGTGTAAGCAGGTGCTTACTGTTAAGCAAGTGCTTAAAACACCTCTATTCAGGAAAGCACTAATGGGTATTAAATACTGCATATTATGTATATTATATCAGGCTTCCCTGAATAACGATAAATCAAGCACATCTCAAAATTAAGCATCTGCTTTCTATTTCTGAATTGATGTGGTGTCTTTTTTTCAGTAATGAAAGGATTATGCACATTTTAAAGTATAATGCAGAATATGGCTCTTAAAACCTTATGATGGAGTGGTTGCAGAAGATGTTCTACAAATGTAACACTTGAACCTGACAAGAAAATTACACAACCATGACTACATTTGGATGTACCAACTCAGATTAACCACATGCTCTCCACACATACCAGTGCCTGTTGATACTGGCAGCTATCTGTACAAATGAACTTCAGCAGTCAGATTGAAAGTGGGTGGTTTTAAGCCTGTTTTTGTCATGACGAACATTGCATACCTGGCCTCCCTTGCACCACTGGCTCCACCCCAGCTCTTCTACAAATGTACATCTTTCTCCTGGAAGAAGGCAATCAGGACACCCCAGATCCTAATTTCTCTCTCTGAGTATGTATGTGAAATCAGGCAGGATTAATAGCAAAGAATAATTTCCAGCTGACCTCTGAAATTGTTTCATGGCCTCTGGGGATGGAGGGAGGAAGGCGGAAGGAAGGACAAGAGACTTTCCTCCCTGCTTAAACCATATACAGGGTAAAAAAGAAAGCAAACCAACAAAACAAACAAAAAAACCAACCAAAAACAAACAACCAAAAGTCCCAAAGATGGACTGCCCAGGAAAAAGTGACTCTACATCTAGAAGCAGAGGACTTGGGGCCCAGGTCCCACTAAATTCAGTACTTCCTGTATTCTAGAATAATTCAGGAACACCAGACACTAGTGAAAACCTATGGTTTATGTGATGTCCTTCCCTCCTCCACATTTGTAAGCAAACAGATGTTTTAAAGGGGAAAATTTTTTTTTTTTTCTGAAGTTGGCCCCCACTCCTCCCACTACTGGCTGGTTATTACACTTCTTGCAAGGTTAAGTTCATGCATCCTTTACTTTCATACCTTGTAATACTTCCTGAGGCATGTAACAACCACCCAGAAATACTCTCCTGTCTATGCCTTCTTATTTGGTTACAATCTTTGTGTGAAATTTTGGCCTCTGTGAAGTCAGCAGAAGTTTTGCTCTCAACTAAAATGGGGCAGGGTTTCACACATCATGCTTCTGAAATACTCCCTGTTTCCACTTCCTTTAGTACTTCTGTTTTATACTACTATTGTTAAAATTGCAAATTGTGATAACCAATGAAGTAAAAAGTACTCTGAAAGATCAAAATTTCAACATTGAACCACAATATAAGGAACAACAACAACAAAAAATTATTTTCTGTCATGCATAAAACAAAGTGTAATTTAGAAAAAATATCAAATCATAATTAACATGCATGGTACTTTCTAGCATTCACCTAGGCAAAGACAAGTTTCTCTATGCATTTTCTCATCCCTGAAAGAGTCTACTTCTTCTCAATTTTTAACTGAAGTTTTAGTTGAGATCTTTTGATAGTACCAAAAAAGGAAGTTCTTTAACCACAGCTCAATAATAAGGTGAATGGAAAAACAGTTGGTTTCCTTCTGCTTCAACTGTTTACCTTGATCTGCTTTAAGCAAAGAGAGAGTCTGTATATAGTCTTCATTACATAACAACCACAAGTTAAAAAAAAAGAAAACAACACCCTGTAAAATACTGTTTTCTCACTATTGACATTCTATAGTTCTGATTTTTCAAATTGTGCTTGCATGTCAAGTCAAGGGACTGAAAAGTTTTAACATAACATCTAAAAGGACTACTTACTACCTAGCCATAAAGTGTTGGCCTAAAGCAAAATTATTGTAAACAAACAAAAGTCTAAGGAGAGCTATAATTATCCTGTGAGCAAAAAAGAGAAATAAAAAAACTACAGTTATGTGTTGGTGAAGGAAAATTTAACATAATTTGGTAGGACTGAAACCTGGCATAACAATTCACATGACTGAAACTTATTAGTAAAAGCTAGGAAAGACAGTCAGGAAGAGCAGGAATGGGGGACTACACATTAAAAGGATCATTTCCATTCTTAAGACTCACAGGATAGTTGTATGCGATTGACAGCATTATCAGGTCTTTTATAGCTTCCAACACAGATGAGGAAATAGAAGCAGTCCTCTAAAAAATACCTAGAAGTACCTGTAAGTATGTAGATAATCACACAGGTTTCTGAAGAGGTAAGATGTAGACTTCTGATGCTACTGATAAATTATTGAAAAGTCTAAAAATTACAGCTCTGTTCCCAACATAAAAAGTAAGCCAAGCAACTTAAACTGATTCTGTACTAGATCTCAGTGTGATAACTAAAAATAATCTGATCATTGCCAAAATCTGGTGATTACCTGTAACAGCATTCACAATTCTAATTGCAGTGTGCAAGATATAAAATGTATATTTTTTTCCTCTGCAAATAGCAGATGTTCTAAAATAATTCATTGGACACACAAACAGAAGTGAGCTAGGTAGGTATTTTAATGCAAAATAATACTGGAAATCAAAACTCACACAATCCTGCAGTCATGAAATAAGGACTTTTTTGGGGGGGCGAAAAAAACATCCGAGCTGAGAGAAAAAGCAGTTAAGAGTAATTTTTCCATGTATATATGGCAAAAGTGAAAATGTGGAAGCTTACAGAATTAACTGCAAATCAGTAGTTTAGAAATGCAGACCACTGATTATGGAAGTCAGCAGTCTGAAGAAAAAAATAATTTCTAGGACGGTTAAATAGAGTCGTGAACCACTGTAATCTGAGAAATGGCACAGCTCTGGTCCCAAAAGCTGATAGTGATAACATTACTTGTGATACAGAAGATAAGCGAATCCAATGCATATTTAAGAAGTGATACATTTATCATGTGTTATGACAACCAAACACCCGTTGTTTCCTTTGTAACTATGTAGGCAACTAAACAGCTAAAGTAAAGTGAAGTAAAACACATTAAATTCACTGGATCAAAGAGCTTATAACCAGGAGTTCAGAAAGGGTTGGCTCAAAAGACCTTGGGGCTCTCCCTTCACTAATTTTTTAACTAAATTATGAAACATTGGGGAAGTTCCAGTGGACTGAGAACAAAAACCATAATATATCAATGTTTCAGAAGAATAAATGGGATAAGACTCACCTTAGCCGGAATCTGAAATTATTGAAGATTGCAAAATGATGAAAAAATAAATACTAAAAGGACAGGTGAACTAATGGCACTGAATTTGATTTTGTAGAAAAAGACTCTTTCCCCAAAACATTTTATTTTCATGACAATACAAGCCTGACTAACAAAGACTGAATCAGCATAATATAGTTGTGTCTCTCTTATCCTTTAATTTCAGTCCACATTTTTTAAGCTAATGTATGAATTCAATGTAATGCATAACACAAAACAAAACCCTAATAACTGACAGATGACTAAAAACATGAAAAATGAGGAAACATCATTCAGAGAAATACTTTGGGGCGTGACATTCTCTATCCGGTAAAATATGTAGAAAATGCAAAGAGCTGATGAAGTTGTAAACAGCAAATGGGGAAGATGAGCTACACAAAGGCATCTTGGAGTTTTACTCATCTGAGCTGCATTTGAACATTCTGCTTTTATAAATGAACGATTTCAGGCTGGAAAAAAATCATGATGTAAAGTCATTTACACATGAACTGCCAGAGTAATATAGATAAGAACCATGCAGGCAAGAGCAAGGGAATGCTCTGCTATCAGGGAGTAATGAATCCTAGCAGATCTGCAACAAGTCACCAGTAAGACCAGTACTGGAATATCACGGCCAATTCTGCCATGACACATTCTGAAGCATTAAGGAACACTCAGAGGCCAAAGGAATGATTCAGTCAGACTACATAAAAAGCATTCTCAGTGATTTACTGAAAATCAGGCTATGAGATGCTTCCAACAGAAACTGCAAGTATCAACTCAAGGAAAGAAATCTGTGCCACTGAGTTCTTTACAATAAACATGGAAAGAGCAGAACTTTAAAATTCTGAACAGGTAATTCATGTCAAACAGAAAACAGGTATATTTGATTGAGAATAATATACCATGGAAGTAACTTACGTAGGAACATGAAGTATTTTCTATAAGCAGAATGTTTAAATTAAGACTATATGAGCAAAACAAGTTCTGATGTAAAAGTTTTTCAGTGTGATTATTTCTTGGCTTCTTTGCACACATGGGTTCAGTCTATATATGAGGACAGCACCTTATAATTCTAACAGTCTATGTCTAGGCCACAAATTTGTATTAAAGTTACCCAGAAAAGCTGATCCAGGATAATATGTAGCAGCTCATCTGTATTGCTGAGCGTAACAAATTCAAGATGACAGGAGTTTCATCAGGTGGACAAAACCATAGCTGGGGTTAGAAAGCCAAGTGTTAAAAGTTGTAGTTTGCATCCCTGGAGACTGCTCATAAAAGCCCTTCTGTTATCTAGCAGGGGGTCATCCTAAGAAGCTCTTCTAGCATCTGCCTTTCCTCTGTGCGTGTGTGTAGAGGGAAATCATTGAATCCAGTAACTGCCTGATTTAAACACCTATGTTATCATAGGGGAGATAAATATATGATCATTCATAATACCCTCATCCTTCAACTGTTTGCTCACATGTAATAGCAATAAAGATCTCAAATGATCTTCAACATCTTGCACCAATGCACAGCTAAGTACATGCAGAGAGTTCCTGACTGATGACCACTGAACCTATTTTTGAAGGAAAAGCCCTCCAGTGAGGGAGTTACCACAATATTCCTGTGTATCCTGTTTCAGCATTTCATCTCTATCCTATTTGCAAGCTGAAAGTGGTTATTATATCTGACCTTCATGAGTTAATATTCAAGACCTTTCAATCTCATTGCCTTTTTTTCTGCTTCATGTCCATTTTGTATTCATCTTTCCCAGAAGTACTCCAGCTCTGAATAAGTACTGACTGGAGTTGCATAGGATTTGATGGGAAACATCTTAAGTGTTGTAGAAACATGTGGAGTCTTGAATCCTAAAAAGAAACCTAAGATTTTCTGAAGTCTGCTAGCACTGGACACCTCATAATTCGAAGACTGAGGGTATATGAAGTCTGGCTTCAAGGAGCAGTAAAAACATTCCTTTTGAGGTCAAGTCCCAGAACTCCATCTGGTGTCAGGAAAGATCAGAGTGCAAAGATGCAATTTATCTGTGGAGCAGTTGGCTAAATTGCTTCAGCTGTTGTGTAGAACTAATAGCACTTACACTATAAAGCATATGATGCATTCTAAACTCCCCACAAATCACCAAAAGGCTTGATAAGGTCAGTTAACAAGGTTCTCTGTTCATTCAAATTTTAAGTGAGAATACACACAGAACAATTATAAGGACAGTATTGGGAACGACTTTCTACATAGGTACATAAGATAAACCAGTCTTTTCAGAAGGTAATTGCCATGCTGTCACTGTAAGCAGGCAAAAAAGTAAGAGCCTGTCCAGCAACAAAAGAGGGAGCTTGAGAAACAAAGGGTTTAGCCCTGCACAACTGACAGATCTAATTTTAATTGTTTTGCTTCATGCAGGCAATTAATAAATAATAAATCAAAGTCTTGCAGGGACTGAGTAACTGTGGCTTCCTGCAACAAGTACTGCGCAGCTACAAAAGAAACATGAAAATCAATGGCCCTGCCCAATGCAGAGCTGGATTCAATACCTGTGATCCTTCTTCAATATACAAGGGACATCAGGTAGATGAGGTCTCTTCTGAAAATTATTTTGCAGTGATTAGGCCTGAGAAACACAATGATTTGCTCAGCATCTGTGGCTGTAAGAATAAGTGTAATTTTACCACTAAGGAACTGATGTAGAAAAGTACTTTGGAAAGTGGTTTGAAAATGGCAAAGCTGTTGAGTTGGGTCCCAGCTTTGAGCATGGTCTGAAATGTTTAGGGACAGGACATAACATATCCATCTTAAGTAGTACCCTGGGTTAAAATATGAAAATGGTTTTTTAAAAAGTTTTTTACACCACAGATGTCAAAGAACTTGATATAACAGAAAACACTGTGCACAAATGTGAAGAGCATACAATTCACTGCTGTAGTTTATACTGCTCCTTCAGCATATTCTTATTTCTGAGACCACAAACATACTTCCTACTCAAGCTCAAACCATTCTAGACTTTAAGCACTTCAATAATTCAAAATGTTACAATTTCCTTCATATTTTGAAATAAGGTACAAAACAGCTTTAATATTTCTGTTTTCAAAAGGATGATGATGACTTTGGAGTTTTCATTTAAGAAGCTACCTTGAGACTGCTGGAACAGCAAGGGAAAACAGTAAGTTGCACAATCTTGACCTTTTAAAATGTTCTCTAATATATCATGCAAAAAAAAAAAAAAAAAAAGTACAGTATTAAATAAGAAATTTGTTAGCCTTCAGCACAGAGGCAGGTTTATTAGCAAACAACTAAGGGGAACAAAAAATCTATAACCCTGATCTTATTGAAATAATTACAGAATCTTTAATGTCCCAGTAGGCATATACAGAGAGTAAGATGGAGCACACAGAAAGAGCACAGTAATGAAAACCGACAGAAATAGGCCATTCATTCTACCTTTTACTTAGTGCATACAAACCACTGTCAAAAGTATAAGACAACACAAAAATGATTACTGACCAAAAAACAGTCAAATTTTCTTTTGTACTACTACATCTTAGGACTGTGTGGAACAAAATTAAAATAAAAACTCACATTTATGACAAACCAATTTTTTTTTCATTTATCTGCATGTATAATTGACACTTCTAGTAAGCCTGTAAAACATTGCAAAATCTCTGTAAATCTACTTAAGGAGAACTTGCTTAGCTGAAAGAATCTCACCAGTTAACTATTCTGTATGTTGCCCATATTATATGCAATATATATTGAAACACACATTAATACAGATTGCAAAATTTCATTAGACTAAGAGAAAACACACAGATATATTCAGATATCAGAACAAAACCAACAGATCAGATGATCTTCCTAGCAGAACTATATGTCCAAATTGGCAATCCTGTAGCAACATTCTCTTTTGCATTTTCTTTTAAATTTATTTGGCATTGACTTCAAAAATTGATGGCACAGAGTGGCTTTGGCATAAGCCAAAGCAAGGAGCACCACGCTGCTGTGCTTCCCTGGAAAGGAAGGAAAGCAAAATGTGGCTCCTCAACCCCCTTCCCTCTGCCCCCACCCCCAGGGTGGGCTGAGAGTTGGGGTTGTTCAGTCTAGAGAAGGCCCTGGAGAGACCTTTTTCAACTTATATATATATATATATATAAAGGGGGCTTATAGAAAAGATGAGGAAATCCTTTTTATACCAGGGTCTGTACAGACAGGACAAGGAGCAACAGTTTTAAGATGAAGAAGGGTAGATTTAGATTAGATATTGGGAAGAAATTCTTCACTGTTGCTCTAGGGAAGTTGTAGATGCCCCCTCCCTGGAAGTGTTCAAGGCCAGGTTGGATGGGGCTTTGAGCAACCTGGTCTGGTGGGAAGTGTCTCTGCTTGTGGCAGGGAGGAGACAACAGATGATCTTTCAGGTTCCATCCAACCCAAAACATTTTTTTGATTCTGTGTTTCCGTGGTTCCTTTAGCCCCAGAAAGATGCAACTGTTTTAAGTACAGACAGCAATCACTTCTCTGGAAGACAGAGCCGAGACCTCAGCCTCTTCTTGTCTCTCCCTTTAACCTCAACAGGGGAGGTGTGGGGGTATAGAAGCTTTGAACAAGCTGCTTGCCATGATGCAAAATATGAACTGAGCTTTTGGTCTCAAGAACAGGAAACCACCATCCTCATCCTTCCTTAATTCCAGGAAAAACGAAATACTATGCAACCCTAAAATAAACTAGCTATTTCCCCTCTCCTGTCTCCCCCTCCAGTGCTAAAATTAGCTTGGTGATTTTCCTTTAATCAAACAACCTCAACAATACTTTGACATTAACCTACAATGATTCTTCTGCACCCACACACTGTGAAATATGTTTTACTTAAGTGAACAGGAGAAAGGAAAATGATGTTTCTAACCTCACTGTCCACTGAGGGTAACTATTGAAAGCTACTGAAAGCAACTCCAGCTTACAGAACTCAGATTCCTGGATGGCATTATAATAAAAATATCCTCCCAATAGATAGGGAGAGTAATTACTCTTGTGAGGGAAAGACTAACCTATACAGAATGCTTCACAGCATAATGCAATTGTAAAAACACTTTAGACACACTAACTTTGTAACTCTGATTTACATCTTCCATATTTCATGAATAGTGCTATCCAGTCTCTTCTTTCCCCCCATGCCCCTGTCTGAGAGGAAATGCTAGCAATGTCACAGATAAAAAATGACCAAGAAATATTTTCAGGACAGCTACTAATCCCTTCACTTTTTCTAGGGGGAAAGGAAGTTAAGTCACATTCTTATCATAGTGGGAATGAAGAAATTTTCCTTGTGACATAAGTTCGTGAAGGAAAGGGCTGTATTATGCTCTCCTAATTCTACCAGGCTGAGATAGCAAACATCCCAGAGATATTTTGTAATTGTTTCTCTGCACAGTAAGTAAAGCTGCAATTCCTGAAAGAGGTGTCCCTGCCAAATGTTGGCTTTAAATTCAAACTTTGCTTTTTCTAATATTATTAACGATTTACGCTTTTGGTTTGGTTTGGGTTTGTGGTTTGGTTTTGCTTTTTTAAATATGGAACTTTCCAAAATAATTTCAACTCCCTCTGCGTATAGCAGGTTTTAATAATAACACTCATTGTCTAGAGATTAAGACCTGTTACTTTATACCAAAAGAGAGGGATTTTAAGATCATTATGAGCAGGATTACTGTTCTATCTGCCTGTTCCAGGAACTACTGTACTTCCTCTGAGCAACCAGGGCCTTAACCACTTCTCTCGTCCCATTGTACCTGCTGGCAAGATTGTCATCTCTACTGTGGCTCCTTCACCCTACTCTGGCTGTGGAACAGTGTTCCAAGGAAGGTACATATCCAACTTTGCCTCTGCAGGAAACAAACTGCACCTTCCTATAGGGATGAAATGTGGTAACTGAGTCTCACTACACTTTGGCAAGGGAGAGAGAGGGGGGAGGTGTTTTGGTTTTTATTGTGAAATGCCAAACTAAAATCAGCATATGTTACTCTGTTGGAGATAATGCAAAAATGCTGAATGGGAACTGAACATTATAGTTAACCTAGCTACATGAAGTTTTAAAGTTAAATTTTCTTTAATTATGGTGATACTTAAAATCTTAATGTTCTCTGTGAATGTCTTTAAATTTGTATGTAAGTGATCAAAACAAGTTTTCGGTACAAAATTCCATGGTACATTCAGAGCCCTTTAGCTGAATTTAAATGCTAATAGTGTACACTATAACTAGAATATAGTATGTATTTGCTTTAAAGACGGTGACTTCATGCATTCCAAGGTTTCTTACTGTTAACTAACATTATTTTCAAGGTATATTATTCCCCTTTTTTTGACTGTGAGGGCACAAACCAGAACAAACACACAGTGAAATGCTTAAAATTCATTATGCAGCTTCTCAACTGCTCACAATACTCCCATTAAAAATGCATAACAGTGTTCTTACGGAGGGTCAACATGGTGCACTTTGATTTAACAAAGAAAATGCTTAGCTGAATGTTTTAGACATTTTTTCTGTGCTGCATAAGGGTAGCAGAATTTCTGCTTTGCTCCTTCATCAAAAATTAGGGATTTGTTTCTATTTGGAAGACAGTCCAGTCTCCAGACAGGCACTAACAACAAGGCAAATATTTACATGTTATTATAGGCTTAGCTTACTCTAATCAGAGAGGTTCTGTTCAAACCTGATGGGGGGTGATCATCATTCCCTATCAGGGGAATGGGATTTTAAAGTGGTGGCAACAGCTCCACAGGAGCATGGAACGAACCCACACCTGATTCCTGGTACCACATTCCCTCTCCAGATGCAATTACTCATTCTAGGCTGCACCATCCATCTTTGGAAGCACCAGCAAGCATGGTCTGCTCTGCCCTTGGCCATTTCTACCCTTTCCTACCTTTCATTAGATGTCCTGCATTTTGCAGGATGTAGACATAAAACCATTTACTCTAAAGTTAGTTGTCACACAATTCATTGTACATAGCTTGATTGAGACCATCACTTGTATTCCCAAAACATACGACTTAAAGTAGGAGAGCCTCAGAAGCATCACCAGCCAAAACAAATTGCTATAAATTATCCATTTCTCTCAACAAAGACTGGGACACACAAAGAATAATTTTTTGATCAGGTCAAAAAATTGAGGCATTCCAACATCTTTATAAGCAATGTCTTTGCAGAAAATCTGTATGATGTTCTTTCACATATAACTTTTCTTGTAGTAAAACCGCTCAGAAAACTATCACAGCTCATCAGCCATCATCCAAGACTAACACAGCAAGCAAAAGTTAGTGCAGAGACCATTATCCTCTTAAGGGTTTCTTGTCTACTATCTGTCTAGTTTCATTTTGTCATTTAACACTGTGTTTGAAAGAGCAAATACAATGAAGAAGCAAGCCACACATCATAGAAAGTGTTGCTGAACACTCCTCCACCTGTAACTCCACTTGAAAGCAGCTTCAGAACTAGGCTGAAGGGCTGCCACATGTCGTACAGCCCAGCTAGAGGTCTCCAAGATGACAAATTCCACCTCAGTTTCTCTTTATTCAGACAGCAACTGGCCCAGAGCTGCCTCTCCTGCCAGCTGGGCACCCATGGGTCTTCATCAGGGCACCCTGGTGCTCCCTGTACCTTCCCCTCCTTTAGTCGCTGAACCAGGGTAGGGAAAAGGGTGGTGGCTGCAAAGCAGAGTCAAGGGCTGAATCTTTTAATCACAGAGACCTTATGAACCCCACAGTGTTTTTTAGGGCAAGCTAGGTCAGGTCAAAAATCAGCAGCTGACACCCAGATGCTTCCCCCATCCCCTCTTGACCGTGGTCTTGGATTACCAAACTCTTCAGACCAGAGACTTGGCCAGAGTGTGCCCAGACTCCTTCCTGAGAGAGCACAGCATCTAAGACAAAAGGGTCCGCTCCCCAGAATTGCTCAGAAATGGAGTTGTCGGGACCATCCCCAGCAAACACTCAGTTCTGGGAGTTTGGAAGGGTTTATAGATTCCCCCAGCTGAGACACCACCGTTGAGGATCAGGTTTGTAGCCATCAAACACAAAGGGAAAAACAGCCAATTACTTTGTATTACTTTTGCTCTCAGGATGTGCTAAATCAGTCATAAGATCATCCGTGGCCTGTTCTGAGGTTTGACAGCTACTACACACTTTCAAGTTGATTGCTACCAATTTGGAGCCTCTCAGAAACAAACATGGACATCCTACAGATAGGGAGATTCACACATTTGGTGGAAGAGCCTTTAAAGCTGAAGTTTGAAAAGAAAGTGCTAGTATTAAAATGCTATAAAAAGACACTTTGGAATAAAAAAGCTCACAGAAATATTGCTTGACAAATTATAGCTCAAATTCTGAAAGAAACAAATTGCTGAAGGTATGTAAGCCTATATGTAAATAAATGTGTATATATACAATGTGAATGACAGATTGGAGCATCTGATCTACATACCAAAGGATTTTGAGCAGATTGGTAATTTATTTTAAACTGCATAGTAACACTTCTAAAATACACTAATCACAACAATGTAAATACTCTTTGAGAATGGTGTAAAATACATATTTAGCTGATTTCATGTTTTCTGGGATTAAAAATGCAGATATAAAAACTTTTTTTGTAGTCTGATGTGTTATCATCTATGAAAAAATTAGAATGTCATCAGGAGATTCAAGTATGCTTAGCAAAATATTTTCCTCGTATGTATTCTTGAAATATGAGATATTTACATTGCATTGTCCAAACGTCATGTTATCCTTAAATCAACTCTAGATAATATTTTAATGATGTAATTGTCAACTGTGCTTTCCTTGCACTTCTATCTGGCAGGAAAAAGATAATGAAAAATGAGATTTTGAGGATAAATAGCTTGATCACAACTAAGGCTTATGCTGCACAACCCTAGTTTAAAATTATGGCTAGACCCCATGGGTTTATTTTGTTGGCAGGAAATATATGTCAGGGATCACAAAGTTCATTTATGTCCAGTAAAAAACCTTTGCTTTGAGTTTTAGCTTTATTTAAACTTGAAACACTACTGTAAATTTTGTGGTAATTTAAAATCATCGCTTAATTCCACACAAACTCAGTGCACCTGCTCCTTGTAAAAGCTACACTTTCCTCTAAAGATGCCTTTCAAGACATGTGATGATTTATTAATTTTCAGATACTGAAACATACACACAAACCCTCACCCTCATCTTTGAATATCATATGTGTTTTCCCCTAAGATTTTCGAAGCTCAGTCCCCATTCTACTGCTTAACAAAAATCTGAGAAAAATGGATCTGAGCTGGAACCTTGGGACTCAAGTGTCTAAAATGGGACTTGCACAGATTTAAGAGAAAAGATCCAAATGTGAAGATGCTTGCTCAATTGATGCCTAACAATGAGAGTTTTTAGATGTCTTTTTATTTTCTGTTAATACCTCACTGCCCAGATGTCTAGTGCTTCATGCACAAAGTTTCTTATATTTCATAAAGGAAAATAGCTTATCTGGTAATTCATGTGTAGCTCCAAGAAGAATTCAACAATCAACAGTCCCTCTGCTTAGGATATTTCACCATTTGACATCTTTTTTGGGCTAAGCCAAGCAAGATTTTTATAGTAGGAAAAAACACTACTAAGCTTCCCATCCTTAATTCTCTATGGGCATGCAGTCATTAATGTCCATCTACATTTGACAGGACTATACTCATCAGGGACATAGAATCAATGATTAAAATATCCTCTCCTGACATTTGAACTCCAGAAGGAGTTGGGTTTTGTGACCAGGTTCTGAAAGAACAGAAATAACAAACAGGAAAAACTTTCCTAGATGTTGCAGGTTCTGCCTGATTTATGTATCTGCATAGACATTAGACTAGGAAAGAAATCTGCAAGACCCTTTCTCCTTCCAGGTTCAGCTGGGTCTTGCCCAGGTTTCAAGGAGTTCACTCACATCCAAGGTCCAAATGCTACTCGGTTATCACCATGCCCAGTGCTTCCACCTCACCAGACAGCCCTGAGAGCCACATGAAAATATACAGAGAGAACCAAAACTGAAATATAAAGCCCAGCTGAACACATTTCATAGAATCATAGAATTAGCCAGGTTGGAAGGGACCTCAGAGATCATCTAGTCCAACCCTTGACCCACCGGAGCAGTTGCTAGACCATGGCACTGAGTGCCACATACAGTCTTTTTTGAAATGTCTCCAGGGACGGAGAATCTACCACCTCACCGGGCAGTCCATTCCATAGCCTAATCACCCTCTCCGTGAAGAAATTCTAATATCTAACCTAAACCTCCCCTGGCACAACTTAAGACTGTGTCCTCTTGTCTTGTTGAAGGTCGTCTGTGAAAAGAGACCAACCCCCACCTGGCTACAGCCTCCTTTCAGGTAGTTGTAGACAGCAATGAGGTCTCCCCTGAGCCTCCTCTTCTTCAGGCTGAACAGCCCCAGCTCTCTCAGCCTCTCCTCATAGGGCCTGTGCTCGAGTCCCTTCACCAGCCTGGTTGCCCTCCTTTGGACCTGTTCCAGGACCTCTACATCCTTCTTAAACTGAGGGGCCCAGAACTGGACACAGTACTCGAGGTGTGGCCTAACCAGTGCTGAGTACAGGGGCAGAATCACCTCCCTGGACCTGCTGGTGACGCTGTTTTTGAGACAGGCCAGGATGCCATTGGCCTTCTTGGCCACCTGGGCACACTGGGCACACATTTCCTTAAAATGAAAATATTAGGCACAGGATTACCAGTAGAAACATTCGTTTGTAATAAAGGCTTTAATGAGAAACTGCTATTCAATTAATATATTTCACTATACCGAAAAATGGTCACCTGAAGCAAAAGATAATTTGAAAGAATTATAAAACCAAAGTAGATACTTTACTTCTATGTAACCATTGATTTGAGAAAAATATCAATAAGCACTGTAAAATAAGTATTTGATTTTGAGTTAATAATGATGACAATAAATCTTCTATTTAAAAAAACAATAATAGAGCTCCAATTCTTTGTTTAGGGAAATATTTTCATTATCAAATTATCTAATGGTGCAAATATAGAACATCAGTCAATTTTCACAGCCAAATAATCTCTATCAATTATTTGGAACAGTGATTCATATTAATAGGATTTCTTTAATTAGTAGAGATATTGAACACTGTCATATTTATTTAATTAGATTATTTTATATTGTTGAAAATATTGTCTTTTAATAAGAAAATTAGACCTATGTAACTAAAAAAGCCTGCGTTTAATAAAAATAAATCATCTAATTATTCATTTTTAAATGCACTCATTCTAAGCTTTAATATTATCAAATTTATGCTTAGGAAATGTAACTGAGTATTGAAAAAGATGTGGATACAGGTCTCAAAATGAAACCCCAAGAACTGAGTTAGCCTATTCAGTCCCATAAATGATGAAAGTCAGGAACTCAAGCATGAAATTCAGAAAAAAAACAGTATTTTGAGAAATTAAAAAAACCTTAATCTCTGTTGAAGTCTACAGATCAAAAGTCCCACAGTGAACAGGCACCCCACGTTTCCTTCTGATTTGCTTTAAAGTAATGGGGTGGTTATAACAGGTTTTTGTTTCATACTCTACAATAAAGAAGTCATGATGTACAATAGGAAATGGGAATGACACCCATTCATTTATTTGAGGTTCTCTTCAGTTTAGGTTCTTTAGTTTGGGTTTTCTTTCCTAATGGTTACTCCAAGAAAGAGTGTTGGGCTCTGTCCCTTAATCAGGATGTATTCAGTTCCTCTGCTTAAAAAGAATTAACCAATAAAATATGCCTAGTTTGTAAACCCTGAACAGCCTTAAGTAGGATGAATTTAAGGTTTTTGTACAGAAATATCTGCTCTTACGGCTCCAAGCTGTGCAAGAACTGAGCATGTCCCTCTGTGACAATTTTCAGATGCTAAAGATGCAAACTGGCTGGGTGGCAATTCAGGGATTCTTAATGGAAAATTTAGTTACTTAAACCTCGGTGTGACTATGGGTGTAAGCAATGCACAAAACATACACTCAAGTGGTTTTACTCCATTAACATCTACCAGTAAGCCAAATCAATTCAGTTACTCAAGGTATGGTACAAAAACTGAAAAAAATCCCCAACCTGAAGACCTACAATATATATGAAAACCAACCACAGGGAGGTGGTGCTGCAAATTAACAAAAGAGCTGAGGGAGAATGCAGGGCACAAGTCAGGACCATTGATTACATAACCTAGGTCCATATGTAATGCAAGTGCTCTTATTTATGTATATCTAGAATGTATTATGTTAACAATCTATATCAAACACAAACAAAACCAAGCCATCTAGAGTACTCATATGGAAAACAACACATAGCTTTGACCATTTCTCAAACACAAAATATACTTCGGTCTCCAAATCTACCTCTCTGTCCTCAGGATCAGCTCTCTGGGAAAAGGTGAGACCCAAGGGTAGTTGGGTATTTCAGTACGTATATGGAGATCACAAACTCAAAGTTGGATGATGTCCAAGGAGGAACAAGAATTTTAATCAAATGCATAATGACCATGTTAGCAGAACACTTTAAAAAAACTCTTTGTGTTTAGCTGAAAAAAAGAAGCTGGGTAGGATGGATTATTATGCAAAGGCAAGGTATTCCACTTTTCCCATGTAGCTTCATAAATGATGCATTTGAGAAATGGAGTGTTTACATAACTACAATCATGAATATATTGTGCCTTTAGCAGTTTCAATAATATAGACAGAAAATGGAGTTATCTTCGTTAGAACTTCATTCGGACAACTTCTTAAGTAGCACTGCTGTTAGATAATAAAATGAAATAAAGATATCACTTTAGGCCATATTCAAAACTTATTTCCATTTTGTAGAGATCAAGGGTATAACAGGCTCTTTATTTGTAGACTATACAGTAACTTTGCTCACAGAACTGTGCATTTTTTCCCTAGCACATATAACATGATCCATGAGCTTCCATATGAAAAATGTGCTTATCTCTTCAAAGTTATTTCTTATGGCTGAGATCCCAAAGTTGAACCACTTGATAATATCAAAAGATACTTGTTATTTACTAGGCCTCTCTACCACTGGGCCCACAAGCCTTGGCAAGAACAGTATTTGTTAACATAAGAGTGGCAGTATAAAGTAATTTGACTATCCTAAACTGCATGTCAAAAAAGAAATGAGTGGCATAGTTATCAGCCATTTTCCTGGTTATCATGTGTATTTAATATGATAAGCAAAGAGTATCTTAGTGAACCCTGAACTCTGCAGAGATGTAGATGAATTAGAGCTTTGGAGAACATGCTTTTTTTCTTATCAGCATACAAATAGATAATAGCTTGGTTTTGGCAGAGATTCTTTATAGCTAAAGTACTTCCCCCTCAGGGAATCATACTGTCATTTGTTTTTATTTTCAAAATGAAAACAAATGGCATTGTAACTCCTAAGGGTGAAAATGACTTCAGTCTACTTTTCCCCCTGCACTCCCATCTATTCATTTTTAGTTAGATGGAATATAGATATAGGTTTTTTTTTTTCCCCCTTCGGCTTCCATTGCCACAAAATGTATTCACTAGCTGTACAGTAATTAACAGCTCTTGACTGGAAAACTGCCAACATGTACAACGTGACACTCTTCCTTTGAACACTAACAAAGTGCATAAGTAATTTATGTTGGATTAAATATCCCTAACAGGGACCCTTAAGTAACCCAATCACTTTAAACAGGCTCCACATGTATGCTCCTGTGCAGTGAAAATGTCAGACAGTGATAACCCACTAATAGCACAGTTCTAACTATATTCCAGCCATTAGCATTTTATGACATCAATCCTCATTAAACCTGGCAAGGAAAAAGATACTAATGTTTCCCAGTTTTGCAGCCAAGGTGGAAGAGAAATGGAGAAAATGTAGACAGGTGCTGTCTCCCAAAAAGGATTAACATTTTTTAAAATGTGGTTGCAATTTTCTGTTAGTACCTTTGTTTGTATTGAAAGAGAGACAACAAAGAGGTAAGGGCTACAAGGACCTCAGTGGAATCCAGCCAAGAGTGAAAGAAAAGACTGGTATTTCAGCCATTGTGCTCTCTGCTAAAGCACTGTGCCAACTCATCTTCCAACCCATTATATGAAATTTAATTTAACCTGCTATGCAATTAATTCAGATGTTCAGCCTATTTTTCTCATGGCAGAATCCCTCACACAATGCCTTATTTAAATATTAATCAGTCCTCTTTCAATTAGGACTAATTTGCTTCACAGGGTTTCTCTCATCTTCTGATTGCAGGAAAATGGAGGTAACTTGCAACGTTTGAGGATAATTAACATGGTATTTTTATAATACTGATACATCAAATGGGACCTTAATGAACCCCGCTGATTCCATTTAGTAAAGCATGCCTCAAAGTTATAATCAAGAGGAAAGCCATTGCCATCTGTTTAAAATACTAAGGAGCACAATTTAAACACAGAACAGTTATTTCTTTAAGCTGTCTATTGTAGGGGTCTGCAAAAGTCATTTTTTTTCATGGAAAGTAATTGTACAGTATTTAAATTTGAACCTTTTATTATATAAATGCAAACAGAGTCTTCCTAAAATGTAGAGGGCCCTCTTAATTAAATGTTGACAACCTCAGATATAAGCAATGTTTGGTAATGTTAATTTTCCAGACATGATGTGCAGTTGATACAGAGGCAACACAGACAGATTTTATTCTGTTCTAATGAACATAGTATTGGATGCACAGTACTTGAAGAACAGACTCTTCCAAACACACACACACACCCCCAATGAAAAAAAGAAAGAAAGAAAAAAAAAAAAAGATACGTTCTCTTTGCAAAATGAAAAATAAAGGCATATGTTGTTCATTTGTTGGTTACTAAGAAAGGCAAACAAGTTAACATTTACACATGACCAGTTGCTCACAAAATGTTCCATCTGCTACAAAGAAGGTCGAAGTTCATCTTTCTTATGTTTAGAATTGCTCTACTGTTCCTAGGTAACCTGTAGTCAAAACCCATGTGACTGAGATATCAGATCCTGACTTCATCATGAAAGAAAAGTCCTTAGTGTGAAAAAACAGCAGTGAAACACAGGAGATCAGAACACTTGCCTCAGTTTCACTCCACTGTAAATTTTAAAAGTTCATGATTAAGTATTGACTTAGCCATAAAACTTGAGGGTTTTTTAAAGTCTAAAATACTAGTACACAAGACCTGTTAAAGATTTGGTATTTTGCTTTTTCTTGTATAAATATACTCTTCTGAATATGTGACTACAAAAAAGGAAATGTCATCCCTCTGTTAAATGTCAACAATTTACTATAAAAGAACATGGTACTAAACCCCAAAATTAAGTCACAGCAATTCTGAACTTCTGGAACACTAGTTCTTGCAGCTTAGCACTGTGTGGATTCTCATGCACTTAGCTAATAGCCTGCTGGCACCCTCAGTAGCATATTTGTTAGCAATTGTGGGACTACTAATAAATCTCTTCTCAAAAAAAGTGTGTACTTTTAAGAAAGTTGGCAGTAACAATGATTCTTAAACTTCATCATACTTGAAACAGGGTAAGTCTTACTGGAAAAGACTGTCAATTAGGCAAAGAGACAACTTGATCTTAATATTTACTTCAGAAATGGATTAAAACCTCAGAACTGATCACTTGGTCTACATAAATTATGGGCATTCTGTTGTTGCTATGGGTTTTCTGCCTTCCAAACTCAAGAGGGACAATATGAGAGGAGATGACCACAAGCCAAAGGGAGCAAAGGAAGAACGATCAGCTTTCTAGCAATTTTTTGTCTTCTAGAGACATCTCTAGAGGCCCATTTGAGCCAGAGCAAACGTGTGCTGTATGTAAACTGAATGATTGCCATCCCCAGGGACTGGGCTTAACCCAGATAACTCTCTGATGTGGATACACAGAAACAAAGATATTTTAAGCAACTTTCATATGTCTATAGTCAGACTTTCACTCTGTGGAAACTATATTACAGAACAGATGTTTCTTTGCTGCGTTTGTTTCTTTCTGTCTTGTTTTTCAAGGGCCACAAATGTCATAAAGACTACTTAAGAGATGGCTGCTGATGGAAGGGATACAGGTTCTGTATGCACTCACAAAGAAGTAAAGGTAGAAATCTGTCAGTATGTGGAATATAACCTTGACCTGGATGTGAAAGTTCATTGAGCCTAAGTAAACATTATGTATGAAAATAGAAAGGATCTTTGTTTAATTGTAAAATTCACAACACATTGATTCCCATTCTCCACTGCGCACCTTGAGTTTAATTTTAGCAAGTTTTGAGTATTCCATATATCCATTTCTACTTTCCAGTAATCAGGAATTATTCAAGTTCTTTTTTATTTTTTTTTTCCATACAGTCCTACCTGCATCTGATTGAACTTTGGAAAGCTTCTTTTCAAACAAGTGCCTATTTTGTTAAGGAAATAAAACCAGAAAATTCTGATGTCCTTTTACTAGTATGAAAGGTATCTGATCCAAAAGGATCTGATCTTGAAGGTCACATTATCTATACAATACTGGATATACTGGACCACTGCATTTTGTTTCCCTCACTGTTAAAGGGTAAAAAAATCAGAAAATACTCACGTAGGCGAATTATAATTCTTTTAGTTGTGAAAAACCCATTATTTTAATCTGTCTGAAAGGATGCAGCTTGTTGTCTACACCAACCATATGGGGTAGACAGCCAATAAATAATGTATTGCTCCTGGTTATTTCTGAGCCGAAAGATCTGTAACTAGATTGTCTATCAACTCTTCAACATGAATATTGAGAAGCCCCTACATTGTATAGCTAGTGCCTTTCTTCTTGTCTAACCAAAACTAGTCCAATGTTAAAAAAGTTCTGAAATGTCACATTTCACCATAAAAAAATCATCCTGCATGCAGCCTACCATACTGGAGGTGGGAAGACTATTAAGCTTTGTAATGTTAGGGAATCCTTTTGAGTGATGTCCTATTTGTGCTATTTTTGCTTGCCCAGGGGTGTTCCCAGCTCCCTCTTACAAGAGCCATTGGTGACTGTAGGCAGTAATGATATGAACATACCTAAGATATTTGAATCTTAGTCACAGGGCCAGCACGATGATTCTTGTAAGCTTCCAGAGCTCCAGTCTCTGAAATTCAGCAAAACATCAAGAACTAGGGCTACCATCCTTCACAACAAGCTTTAGTAGCTCTGTGGTGAAGGA
This sequence comes from Calypte anna, assembly GCF_003957555.1. Classification (NCBI taxonomy): domain Eukaryota; kingdom Metazoa; phylum Chordata; class Aves; order Apodiformes; family Trochilidae; genus Calypte; species Calypte anna. Next base: position 113,832,746 of record NC_044245.1, read on the forward strand.
CAAAACATCACTGTTAGTACACACTGCTTCCGTGCTGAGAGTTGTTACTCACATATGGGTTTCTCTGGACTACACAGACACCTGGTTTATTAAATTGTTTCATTTAATAGTTAGAAGTTATTGCACTGCCTCTACAAATGCATGTCAGCTAAGATGACTGCAATGCTCTGTTTTGGCATTATCCTTTATTAATCTGTTTAAGATACATTGCCACTCACTATTCTGTAGCTACTCTTGTAAAGAGCGAAAGATCTCTGGATTACATCAAAGATTTAACAGACTCATAAAAGGGTTTCTTGTGCTGCTGATAGTTGACATCCAAGTGTGTCTTGTGTCATTCAGTTGGCTGTTTTCTGCCTTCATGCTTCATCTGGCACAACTCATCCCTGTCTACAAGGTATTCAGAAAAAGGAGGTGACAGGCAGCCACTACTGTGAAGAATGAAGACTGTAGAGTTTAATCAGATAGTCCATGGGGTGAGTCTGTGCTTGGTTGAGATTTATTGCTAGCATTGGATACTTAAGAATCTTGCTGGGTCCATGAAACTTCATCCTCATAGATCTATTTTTTCAGAGGGAATAATGAGAAAATTCTCACTTTGTAAAGAAATCATAAAAGTGGATCAATGAGTTGCACCCTTGAATGATATAAGTAAGGTGAAGGCATTGGTGAAGGCACTCAGCTGAAAGGCTGAATAACTGACTGAGATAATTCAAGAAGAAACCTTAGTATCTTTCTAGTATAAATGCCCATTTATCAGATTTATTATCCAGATAATTTTTAAATCTTTTATTACGGTGGCTATTGAATCTCCCATTCCAGACTTAATGGCTGTTCCATGATCTACATCTGAAACTTGTTCAGAAACAGTATGGAGGTTATACCATCCAGTTCCTACAGCTAACCTGAGTTCACGTTCACTGATTAGCTGAGACCTCTCCAGGAAAAATATAACTGGATGTGCAGAAAGAGGTCTGCATTTATTTTAGACTCCTAATAAAATGTCCACAGCTAAACTGTAGAGACAGTTAAAAATGAAGCACGATTGATTTAATTTTAAATTTCTGTTTTTCCATATGCACTGCTGTTTACATGTGTATTAATACATTTAAAATAGAAAAATAAACACCCTATAAAACAATCAGCAGCAAAACACCTACTGTACACTAGAACAAAATTTAAAGCAGGAATGAACATATTTTAATTGATCTTTCACAGCAGTTTTAAATTCTAAAAACACTGGTTTTATCAAAATATACATTTACCAAAATGTACATAATGGAAACTGTATGGATTATATTCCAAAAGCAATGGCATTGTGGGTTAGAATCCAGCTCATATTCCTATATTCCAACATCCTCTCTCTTGTGCTGAATGGATACCTGTGCAAGTCATAGAGTTTACACAACTCTACCTTGTTTTGGGACTATATTATACTTCTCCCTCCCATTTCCTGAGTCCACATAAATTTTATAAACACTCCTCTTCCAAGAGGGGAGAGATTTTAATTTCTTTTTCTATCTTTTATGACTCAGTTGCACACAGCAAAGTGTTAGAAAACAATTCTTTATGCCATATGGAAATATCTAAGTAGCATGTTGGGAAAATAAAACAGATTTAATTATTTTAGTGCAAATTTCAAAGGGATTATAAAAAAGTGAGTTGAATGCATTAAAAATACCATGGCAGTCTTAAGTTACAGAAAGCAAAAATCCATTATTTTTATATAAGGCTCATCAAAAAAGATGGACTGCAGCCATCAACATTGCCAAAACTGTCAATAATTAACAGTTTTGAACATATAAGCAGCTCAAGCCAATCACACACATTTGGCAGAGGTGGCAGCCACACATTTTTGTGCCACACATTCTGCATATGTTACCTGGCTACTGCATCCTCAGTCTGTGCTCCACTTTGGGCAGCACTGAACTCTGCTCATGTCATGGGCAAAGGGCAAGTCAGATTCGATAAGTTTTTTTACTAACATCACCACTCTTTATCAGCCAGTGAACTGTAGAGCTTCAGCTGCATGTTCTTCTTGCACAGGGGTTTCTCTGCCATTGAAAGTTAGTATTATTTTAGTATCTTATTTCTGGTAAAGAGCCAGATTTTGGAAGGTTCCACTTTACCTAGTCTCAGACACAACACCTGCCCAAGCTGAACTGATGGGCAGAGCCAGCTAAGGAAACTCACAAAACCTCATTCACTCAATACCATCTTTTTATATTATAAATCCTTTTATCTGTTTTTTCCCTGTTCTCCCTCATAGTTTATATCAGGCTTCTGGGATGTGCTGGGATTTGTTTTGATTTTTTTTTTTTCCTTTTTTTTTTTTTTTTATTGAACACCTGATTCTAACAAAATCCCTCCAGTCTCCTTTTTAAATCCAATTCTATGATTGAAAGCCCAGATGAGCAGCAGGACAACACACACTCCTGTTAAAAGTTTCAGAGGATTCCTTACACCACCTCCTTTCCTTCCCGCAGTCACACTGATATTTCTGTCACCTCACGAAAGGGGATCTGGACCCCAAATGCAAACATTCCCTTTTGGAAAATAAAAATGTAGACAATTTCCTTAGCTAAATATTTATAAGCCCACTGCTTCTTCCCCATAAATGGAGACTAAATATTTCATCAATCTACCCATGCAAAGTGTGGCCAGCTCCCCATTTAGACATTGCTTCACTCTGAAAACCTCTGCAAGAAATGTGTGCGACCTCTGAAATACAAAGCAAAAGCTCAAAGAACAACATAAAGTGGAGGTAGATACAGAATTATATTCTTTTTAGCTTGCAGTTTTACTTCTAAATTATAGAAGAGAGAAGGTCAATCATGAAAATAAAGTAAAATTAAAAAAAATAATAATAATATTACTTTATCTCCAGGAGGAGTATTAAAAAAGCAGACTGAAAATGATGTGTACTCCAGAGGAATGGGAAGGGAAACTCCAAGGATTGGGTTCCACTGGGAGAGAAATGTAGCTATCCATTTCCATGTCCCACTCCCCATCAGACTCCACTCATTGCATGAGAAGCAAAAGGTAACAATCTATGTTCTTTTTGACCATACTATCTTTCCTATTTACAGCAGATGAATCATTCTAAAGAGCATACTTTTCCTTGCTCAATTTTACACAATCTTGTAACTGGATGACAGAAATAATTCTTAGAAAGCACAACTGGAGAGACAGATTTATAATCTGAAAAAAAAAAAAAAAAAAAAAAAAAGCTACTCATTTTGCATCTGCAGCTACACAAATTTAGAAATTATTTTTAAATGTAAAACAGAATTTTGAAGAACTAGTCACTTCAAGTCTGAGTATTCCAAAAATAAACAGATAAAAGTGTCATTGCAAAAAGAAATCACATCTTGACAGCATGGAGAAAATAAATATAAGTGCTTGCAGCAATGCTTTCAATGACGAACACAAATATCTGACAGATGACACTTCTTTCTTTTTTAGTTCAGGAACTGCCAACAGGTTAAGGTCTGAAGCAAATTCAAAATCATGTTTTCTCTAGTGTGTTAACTTGAAATCCTTCTGTAGATCTGTCTGAGATATTTTTCAGAAATATAGCCTGATAGAAGTGTTCCAGTCTTTTTTGCTAATCAGTTAAAAAGTAATATATATGCAATATAACACTTCAGAAGCACATTTATCCATAAAGTTTCAGAAAATGTAAAATGGAAGCCAAAAATAATTTAGTTAAAAGTTTGCTTGATAAATCTACTATAGGCAGAACAAAAAGTAAAGTAATGAACATTTTTCTAATATCCCTTGGAACCTGATCTTTGAGAAGATGAAGTGGTTTAAGATCAGGCTTTCCATATTTTTGTTGGTGGTGCTTTTCCACAGCTAGTTACTCCATTGTATCTTTCATCTTACATAAAAAAGCTTCAGTTTATACTAAATTATATGTATTGACTTCGAAAACAACCATCTTTAAAGGGGGAACATAGTCTTTTTGCTGTGCATGTTCCATTTCAAAATTTAAATTATTTAAATTAGTTATAGAACAGGTTGGAAGGGACCTCAAAGATCACCTATTCCAAACCCCTCTGCCATGGACAGGGACACCTCCCACTAGACCAAGTTGCTCAAAGCCCCATTCAGCCTGGCCTTGAACACTGCCAGGGAGGGGGCAGCCACAACTTCCCTGGGCAACCTGTGCCAGTGTTTCACCACCCTCACACTGGAGAATTTCTTCCTACAGTCTAACCTCTATCCTCTCTCAGTTTAAAACTGTGGCCCCTCATCAACAACGTGTAAAAAAATTGTAAAAAGTATAAAAAGTCCCCAGCTTTTCTTTAGGCCCCTTCAGGTATTGGAAGGCAGCTATGTCTCCCGAGTGCCTTCTCTTCTCCAAGCTGAACAGTCCCAACACTCTCAGCATGTCCTCTAGGAGAAATGCTCTGATCATCTTTGTAGCTCTCCTCTGGACTTCTTATAACAGCTCCATGCCCTTTTTGTGCTGGGGGCCCCAAAATGGGACACAGTACTCCAGGTGGGGTCTCACAAGAATGTAGCAGAGGGGGAGAATAACTTCCCTTGACCTGCTCCATACTTCTTTTGATGTAGCCCAGGATATGTTTGGCTTTCTGGGCTGCAGACACACATTGTCAGCTCATGTTGAGCTTCTCATCAGCCAACAGCCCCAAGAAGGACTTGGGGGTCAATCAATTCTCTGCCCAACCTGTATTTGTGATTGGAAGTGCCTCAACACAGGCACAGGACCTTGTACTTGCAGGAGGACTAGAATTAGAATTAGTTTAGGATTAAAACCTGTGACAGGGAAACTTAGTGCAAATGCTTGGACTTTCTTGGCTATCAACTCTCACAACCTCTCTTTTTGCTATAAGATCACCTTCGAAAGGATTTTTTCACCTGCAGAAAGTCCTCATTTCTAGACAAAGAGGAAGCTGATGAATAGAGACAGAAACAACATGTCTCGTACTTGATGAAACTGAATGAAGAAATGCCAGTGAAAGAGAACACAATGTAAAATCTGCTGGGCCAAATATAGCATGGATATGGAACAGCTGGCTATGTCTGCCATTCCCACTCATATTTTCCTACATCCACTGACATCTAAGTATGTAATAGTTATTACGTGTTGAAGTTTGAAGAATCCATCCATCACTTCTATGAGCTTTCTGTGTATTACTCTCAGCATATGGCTCGTCTACACACAGACAGATCCAATTCTGCAGCCTATATTTGGGTTAATGATCACAAGTAATCTCCCTGGACTTCCTTGTGATATCATGCAACTTTAATTTCACTGATCTGAACTGAATTTGCTTGATTTACAAAACTGTTGAGGAGATCAGGACTCTTGTTTTTAGTGACCTCAGTCACACAGGGGCTTTAAAAGAAAAGTACAAGTACTTTACAAGAAAATGTTTATGTCATCATGAACATATTAAATTCAAGATGAACATATTACATGAAGTATTTACTAAGAAAACTAAAGAACAGTTTACCAGTGGAAAAAAAAAACCCACCAAATACACTTTATTCTGCTCAAAAAAAACCCCTGACTTCAATTCCTCTAAAAAAGTTTTTTTGTTGTTGGCTGGATGTTTTGGTTTTTTTTTTAAATCTCTCCCTGGTTAAAAAAAGGTAACTCTGGGGGATATAAGGCAATCTAGACAACGGTTAAAGTTTTAACTTCAGAAATGCAAAGCTTCTTAAAGCATACTCAGGAAAACAAGCTGTAGGCACTGATAAAATTGTATGTACTGATAATTCCCCAGTATCTACACTTTACTACAAAGCATAGGTATTGTTATGTTAAATAGAAAAATATTTTTCAGTAATTCACTGAAATCCTATTTCCCAGCAGCTCTTTCAAGATGGGTAATGTTATTGAAGTGTAGTTGTATTTTCACAATGCATGATTACGGAACATTAATAAGAAAAACTAAATGAACAACGAACCTGGTAACAAATGGCAGGCCTACCCATCTCTGGGTCACCAGTCCCATAAGGTTAAGAGATAAAAGGGAAGTTTCCCTGTGAACTGACAGGGAACTAAAAGGCTTTTGCCCCCAGTAGCACTGGCCAGCATGAGTTCTTGTATCAGAGCCAGTGATGTGCAACTGCCTGGCTCACCCCAGCCCCATCAGTAGGATCACGGTAGCATCCTGAGCTAGAACTCAGCCATGACTTTGCTCTCATTCTATGGTGCAGAAACAGATGTGTGAAATACAGACTGTCCAGAAAAGCTCTTTGCAGACACAGACAACCTAGCTGCAGAAATATTTTTTCCTAAACAGCATCTGTCATCTGTGATAAATGCGTGTTAAGGAGCTGTTGGTCAAGGAGCTGAATTATGGTCTAGATCTTGGCAGAGTTCTTCCAGAGACACTGTGCCACTGGAAGAAACGTGTTGATGTCCTTGTCTGTCTGCCCATGGTCATACATTTAGCAGATAAGCAGGAAGACTTAATAACTATTTATGCCAACCTGGTATTTTTACAAATCCTAAATTTACTTTATCACGCGTGCTGAATTGATGCGAGATTTGAACACAAGTGTGAAATAATGAAGATAATAGACACATGGAAAGACCACAGTAAGCATATGTTGCTGTTTAACATTTCCTCTGAGCCACAGTCTTCCTGTGAGGATTTGAGCATTTGATACATTTATATACAGAACACAGAAAAGTGAAAAGTCTCGCTTCTTTCAGCTGAAGGAAATTAAATGTTTACTGTTAAATTAGGAAAAGCGGTATTTCTTCTGCAGTGCTAACTTTCAAATGAGAATCAGTCTTATCTGCTGCCTTCATGAATACTGAAATAGTAAATTGATTAATCAAATGTTAACAATTGTTACTCAGGCTGTGCCATGAGATTATGTACTCACACTGAGAATCAATGGTAATTAAGTAGCTGATCAATGCAGGCATCTTTTGAATGTGTACAAAGCTCCAAAATACCAGTCCAGTTGCTAAAACAAACAACAAGGAGTTAAAACTTTTCACTGAAAGCAAGTTTTCTTCACTGAAAACTCTTTTCAGTGTAATGCCACCAAAAGTATTGTTCCTCCTTTTTGACACGGAGTAGAGAATTCCATGACATTGACAATGTGTAAATTTTATATTTAAGAATGAAAACCTCTATTAGATATTTCACCCTATCATAGATAAAACCTAAGTACACTGAACAAAGCAGACTGGTGTCCAAGCAATCCTGGCACTGCCTGAAAAAAAGCAGTGAACATCATAGGTTATCAGCATCTTTAATATATACATTGTTGCAGAGATCATGTTGAAGCATTTCTGATGTACATTTTCATGACAGCATTTAAAAAACAAAAAATATTTGTAATATGGTTCCCATTACATCTCTCATGTCATACATGGACTCCATCTGCCTGGTTATGAGGCAGTGAGGTACTGCCTCAGTTTTACATAGACACATTTCCCTCTTTGAAAAAATAAAAGTGCACTAAATTGGCTATAAAATCAGACAGAGCTCATGAAATCAAGAAACTTAGGTCACAGTTTTTAAACCCTTCTCCTATTTCTAAACATTTTTTAATAATTGGTTTGCTTTGCAACAATTCTTGTCCCTCTTCACTATTAAATTCTGTCAAAATATTTACAAAAACCAAGGAGATATTCAGAATTTCCCTTATTTATCATGATACTTAATGTAAGTTTCCCACCTTACAGTCATAATAAAAAATATTATATGAGAGTCCTCAGTGATTCTGAAGCTTATATGTATGTTTTTCTATGATGTAAACATTCCATAACCTGTTCCAATAAGGATGTCAACCTACCAAAATAAAATCTGTATCAGCTGTTTAAGTCCAAAATGAAATGTTATATAGCACGTAACAAATGATAACCTATCTTGGTTTGCTTTTTATTTCATCATCACAGAAAATAATTTTTCTTATTTACATGTTTACAAGAAAAACTTGAAACAGTCAGGAAAGGACACTTAAGCTAAAGTTTCAGAGAATCTCTAGTGATTATATTATTTTCAATGTACCTTTCTTACATGACCTGAATTCTACATTTTCTATCCCATGAAAAGATACAGAACACAACAAATGTTGGTGATAATCAACATTTTTCCTTTTCAAGTACTGAATATTTTGTTAGAGCTTCCTCCACAGTTATGATGTAAGATACTTCTGTATAGGATGTATAGGTAAGGAAGATGTTTAAATTTATTTGTATGCACGAATATAGTATTTCCATATAAAGACCAGTTGTTGTCTGAATAGAGAGCAAGCAGGATATTAATGATACAAGTTTTTTCTCTTACTGTAGATACAAAACTCAGGAAAAAAAAAAAAAAAAAAAAAAGCATAGAAAAGCCTTGAAGAAAAATGCTTTGTAGATCAAAAAGGATTCATCCTCAGTGTTTAAATTAAAGCACACAGTACTCTGATACTAAGTAACATTAATTTCACTGAAATGTAGACTCGATAGTATTCAATCACCTACTCTGTATAAACTGAAGCAATTGCCTGTTCCTCCTCATTTCTTAATACATTTTATTAGTAAAGATAACAAGGCATCTTTTGTCTGAATGTTCCCTTCATTAGGTTAACAAACAGGACAAAAACTGATGAAACACATGGTATAGGTTTGCACACACTCTAAAATAACCATTCTCTCAGCCCTTCTGCACTGCCTGCAGAATCTCAGCAGGTTTGTCTAGGAAATAGATTAGTCTATCTTGACTAGAAAAAATATAAACCATAATTTTGGCTGTAGTTTTCATTCCTTTTATACTGACCAATAACTCAGTTTTCTTATATTTGGTAATGCAGTCTTCACAATGTGTTTTGTTTTGTACTGGCATTTTTGTACCATTTTTCTTTAAGTGTCATGTATCTCAAACAGCTTTACAGAATGAATTATTGTGTTCGAACAAGGACTTCCTCAGTCTGATATGAAGCACATGGATCAATCTGTAGGTAGTAATAAGAGAAGGAACATGATTGTTTGTATTTGTGGATTAACCTTTGGAGTGTTCAGATACGGGACTCAACAACCATCAACTGAAAGAAAAACCGAGTGTAATGGCTTATATGAAGGAGAAAAACCCTAACAACACAGCATCACCTTATCGAGTTCGCTCTCAGACCTTTCTAAGTCAAGCCTTGAGAACATGAGGTAGGTCCCAAGCATACACAATCTTTACTAACACGTGTTAAAAGCATTTTTGTGAGTCTGAACTTCTAAATGCTCCCAAAAACGGGATCTTGGGCTCAGCTATAAGAAATGCTGTAAGCCAACAATCACTGCTTTTGAGCCTTTCCTAAGAATTACTGAGTCTTGCATGGAGGTGCCTGAAAAGTTCAATATTTTTAATCTTATATCTCCTGCTTTGGACATAATTACTTTTTCCTACCTTGAAACGGTATACAAAATAAAAGCTCTACTTCCATAGTCTTTGGGTTATTAGAATACTATGTAACAGCCTATTCATCAAGATTATGGATAAAAGAATTTAAAGGAATGTAAAAGAAAAAAAAAAGAGAGAGATCAAAATACAAAGACTTCCACGGATATGACAGTGTTATTCTAAACTGAGTATTCAAAAGTTTATTTTTATAATTAATCAAATAGCTGTATTATAATAGCAATAAATGACTTGAGATGTAATTAACTAAATTATAAACATTTCCTATGAATACATAAAAGATCGAAATTCATTAGCATATAAAAAACATTACAAGTTTTGGTCTATAAAAACACTTAAACAAGACTTTTAACTGCTGAAACTAAAATATACAATATCATCCAGAATTCATGAAAGCTACTACAATGATATCAGGATATTCCTTCAATTTCACATAGTCTTGCTTCCCGACTAGCAATCTTATCATTACAGCTCATATAATTCCTGCTTTGATATACTATAAGCTATATTCACTCTCAAGTTATCTCCAAAAGCCCAGCTACCACCGCCTCAGATAATGTTTCTGTTGACTTCAAAGTTTCTCTGGTTTGCATAGTGCAACTCAGGCAAGTATAAGACCAACATACTTATTACAAAGTTTTATTGCCTAAAATTAAAGTTAATTAACTTCTTTATGCTAAGTGGAGGATACCGCAAGACTTATTGTTCCAGTAAGAGACCTCAGTAATATTTTCAAGGGAGAGAGGGGAGGAAAGGAGTAATTTCTAAGTAAAGAAAGAGTTTAAAAAGGAAAAAAAAAAAAAAAAAAAAAAAAAAAAAGAAGAAGAGAAGCACATTAAAAATGGAAGAAACACCATGACCACAAAACCAAAAAAATAGTTTCAAAAATACGCTAGCACAAGAAAAAGAGCAACATTGGATTGTGCACAGAAAATGAAAAATATGATGAAAACTGGCTCACTCACACCGGATTTTATTTGAAAAACATATGGATTCAGGTTTTCAGTCTATGGGCTCAAATTTAAAACAAAAAAAAAGCATTCCTGATATTGCTTTCTAAGACAAGAATTACATGCAACAACGATGCTTAAGTAGAAGCATGAGAATCTGATGGTTACCAGTTGTAACCTGATGGTTACCACTTGTGATATCTAAAAAACCTCTAACCTATCTCTGCCCACTAATTGCCACTGGCAGCAGGCAGCTTGCCTGCACAGGAGGCTGGAGAGGTGCCCTTAAAAATTGAGTCTAGGTTTCTGAATGCAGCTGGAGTCTTTACACTGATTTCAAAAGGCTGGTGATAATTTCTAATTGTCTTCTCCCATTTTTCAGAATTATTGATTCCATATGTAAGTGATCTGGCACCTTAATGAATTAGGATGTATTTCATGGAAGAAAAAAAAAAATTAAAAAAAACCTTTAAAATATATGAATAATTATGGCAGCAAATGGAGTGAATAGACCTGCTGCTATCAACACCCTTGATCATTATGAAACGTGATGCACACCAGAGACACTATTATCCTTGTTTTCCACTTGCTATCCAAGTTTACCAAGTATTTTTTATGAATTTGACATTTGCTGCAGTTTATGACTCCTGAATTCACATTGAAGCTAGAAATACACTCAGCATCTCTCTCTGCATGAGGAGGGCAGTGTATAGCTGTGAGATGCTGAGGAAAGAAATGTACACTCCAGAACTAGAGCTCCTTTCTGCTTCTCCCACACTTGGAGAGCGGCGCAGAAATCAGTGAGAGGCAGGCTTGAACTTTTTATGCTCTCCTTCCCTGCAATGGGGCAGCTCTGGTTCCTTCCAACAGGATGGGGGGAAACAATGGCTCCTGTAAGTTTGCTTTTCACAGACTTCAAAGGCTTTCACATGCACCCTTGGGCATTGGATAAACACCCATATGTGCCCTGCTTCTTTTGAGTCATGCTGTGAAAGGGGAGGGAATACACTGCATTGCTTTCTCCTTGCATGCAGACCCAATTTGCTTTCAAGAAAAAAACGTTCTTATCCATGCTATAAAATATCCCAAAGCGAACTACCCTGTGAGCAAAAAAGAAAAAAAAAATAGGTAAAAACCAACGGAGGTAAACAGAATGCCACAAATTAAATTAAACTGAAGAACTACTCACTGCAAATTACCTATATACGTGAGAATGTATTTAGGCTACACAGAATTAAATTAGTGTGAGAAATTTTTAGAAACTTCAGCAGAGGAAGAAAACAGAGGCCGAATTACATGTAATCACACCCTCATGTCATCTTTAAGAGTATGTCAAATTAAAATGCTTAAGAAAACGCAGGAAATCTAAATGTGGTCCCTGACAGACTGAACCAGGGTTCCATTTCAAAGGACTTTTTCTCTAGATGTCTGCTGCCCCTAATTTTAAACCTGATAATGGAGACTCAGGTCTGGTCAGCTTCAGGCTGGCATTTGTCTTTGATGACTAATTTCTTCTGTGCCTGCATATCTCTTCAGGCAGCTAATTTTTGATAAGGTTTACTGTTTAAAAAAGAAAAAAAAAAAAGTCTAATATGAACAAGTAATATGAAACCAATTTAAGTACATTTACCTTTACAACATTAGCTTTAGCTTTTAGATCATACAGACTGATCAGGTCTTTGCAATCTGCAGATTTCTCTGGCAAAATGCCAGAGACATCTACATGAAATAATGATTCAAATGGTGACATTCTTCCTTTTTGTTCAAGGCTTTGTCCTCCATTGATGGTTGCCCTGTTGGCAGCATAGTGGATTATGAAGGCTCTGCCCTTGAATTGGTGGTAACTTTTAACCCCAGAAGGGGATTTTTGGAGCCTCAATCTTGCAGCCTCCTTCCCTGCAAGTAGGTTTCAAATACTGTACTAACCAGTGTCTCTGCACCTGAAGTATATTGAAAATATGAGGAAGGTGGGGACTTGATACTATCTGGGCAAGCTACTTTTAAGTCTTACAGCAGATACTTGGACTCCAGTTTTTCAAGCTTGAATAATTTGCATGCATATGAATTTTCATATGAATATGAAATTCATGTATATAAATCTGAAAAAGAATTTAATTTTCACTTGAAGACATATTGATCATTTTGAAAGTACAGAAAAAAAATGTTCTAAATTCACCACAATATTGTGATTTAATTTCCTGCACAACAAAGACCACTGAACCATCACCCCAAGTGCTCATTACTTAACTACTAAACTGTCACTGTCAAAGTATGACTAAACAAAGCTCATAATCCAAAGGCTAAGACAGAATCTCTCATGTGAATAATTTTTGTAAAGTGAATGGTTCATATTAGCAAATAGACACATTTCAGCTTTGGTATTGCAAACTGTTAGCTTCAAATGCATGACTGTACTCCTGTCTTTATGTGAGATTATCACCCAGTACCAACATTGGACAAGATATGGCTACAGTTCAGTGGCACTGCAATGATTCCTACAGGTCATTTCCAGGACTTTTTTCCTTCCCACAGAAGGAACCTGAACTTAAAATGTTCTTTTAGAGTGTTCTGAACCTAGAACACAAGGACTTTTGTCTTCCATTCTGCCGATCTTATCAGCTAGGTCGACCTAATGAATCACTTGTTCACCATCAGCACCAGCTTAAATGTAGATAAAATCAGTAGCATTCTTGGAAAAGTGCCAAGACTTGCAACCTAGGTAAAAAAAAAAGCACTATGTTGATACCTCTCTTAAGAGAAAAGAATGTAATGCCTATTTCCTGCAAAGGAGCAAAACAGGAGAACTTCTGAAGCATGGGAGAGACAAGTCTGACTAAAAAATTAGGGATCTTCTCCAGCACCCAGGAATCATAGTAAGATCAGGAAGTCCTTTTTACAGAATGTAATAAAATCACATCCTTTTTCCAGATTGCCTGAATAGGCTGGCATAAGCAATACAGGAAAACAGTGGATAATCTTGAGAAATAATTTACCATCTATAACTAATATTAAAATCTAGGTAATATGACTGCTATACATTGGACAAAAATTCTAAATCAAATATAAAAGCCTCTCCCAAAGAGTTCAATGCTAATTGAACCATTTTTTCCTAACAACCATAGAGATGAACAGGTGCAGGGTTGTGTAAGTGCTCTTAGGCAAGTACCCTCTTTGCTAGTAAGACGACAAAAACTTCCACAAATGCAGACATAAAAATGTCTAAAACTTAACCTTTAATCTTCTTTAGTTAAATAAATAAAAAGATACAGATTTTATCTCTAGCCAGGCATATTTACAGTGATTGATTTTAACCATGCTGTGAATTTTTGCTTATCAGATCAGATGTTTAAAAATAATATTATCCAGTACATTTAGCAATGCAATACCCTCATCAACTTTCATTTGCAGGCATATGAAAGCTGATGAGCAGAATTTTAAGAAAAATTATAAAGGCATGCTATTGTTTAATGGTGCATTATATTTTTCCAGTTTTCTAACATAAAAACCAGTTATTTGAGACAGGGTAATATTTGGCAGTTGGAAGTACTCAGATTTTCTTTTTTTTCTAGTAATTTTAAAAGTCTGAATTGCCATCAGCAGTTCATTGTATCATATGAAGCACTGTAAAACTCACTATGATCAATAAACAGATCATCCTACAACTATTCTTCCTCCAGGTTGAGAAATAGAGCCTTAGAAAAAAGCCTGATAGGGCAGAGTTAGGTCATGCTATTGGGTGTTGTACAATCTAAGTATAAATTGCACGGTCCGTGAGTATTCCTGAGCAGTACCATGTTCAGACGAACTCTGCTGCCTTTATTGTCCCTGTCCTGAGCCCATGGCTCATGCTAGGAATCCACAGTTCTCATCACAGTTTTGAGAAAATAATGCTATACTCTCAGGGTTGTAAAAGCAACACTTCGTTCACTTTCAGTATGCAGTGGGTGCTTAGTCCCCTCTATGAATTTTCCACCTCTGAGTTTCCACCATAGGCAGAAGCTGAGCCCACAAAGTCACTAATAAAGTACATGAATTGCTTTTGAGTATGGACTCAGGTTCTGCTCACAGAAGCTCATTTCTTCCCCAAACACAGGCTCCCTCTGATCTCCATGGTCCATTTCTCTTTCAAATCATGACTCAGTTGCACAGGCGAGGCAGCAAGACCCACTCTGACCCAGCTTCAGGTGGGCTCAGGTGGACCCTGCTTACATCCAGGCTCCCTAAACTAAGGTGCTGAAGGTAAAACCTAAAATGCAGCAGAGTCTCTTCCTCTGTGTATGTACAGACATACATCTGCAAAGTACAAGAGTTGCCCTGTTTTTCAGGCATCAAGACACCTAAGGTAGGAAATCTGAGCCTGCCCATCAGGGCTCTGACAAAAGCCTATGTACATTTTGGTATTTTTAATAGCTATTTTTCAAATATTTTTAATAAGAGGAGATATGTGAGGAAGAAATGCATAATTGTTCAGTGTAATTAGCTCTATAGCTGTTACTATAGTTTATGATGAGTTTTGTTGGAGCAAAAATTAAGAAAATACCTAGGATGCTGAAAATTATGCAATACAGATCTTGCCTTTGCAAAGCTGTTACAGCTATTACCATAAACACCTAATCAGGCTGTACTTCAGTTATTTAGATAAGACAATAATTGTAGAACAGGCTCCCCAGGGAAGTAGTTAGGGCATCAAGCCTGCCTGACTTCAGAAGCATTGAGGTGACACTCTCAGGCACATGGTGTGATTCTTGGGGTGAACTTGATGATTCTGATGGGTCCTTTCCAACTTGGCAGATTCTATGAGTCTATGATACTGTAGATGATTTCCAAATGGTGTCTCAGTTGTTTTTAAAAGTCATGAAAGGCCTCGAAAACTACTTCTGGTACTGACTTTTGAAGCTGTGGGCCTAGTGACAGACACTGAGCATCCTACAGAAATGAAAAATACAGGATGTAAAAGACAGATGAGCCAGGCATTTAAAGGTAACCAATGATAAAATTAGATGGTAGTAAAAATGTAACTCTTCAGTACCTCTCCAGAAGCTCTCCAAAAATACCTCCAGGATTTTTTCTTTTGTGGAGGCAACTTTCTGAGAGCTGAGCTCTCCGGGAGCTGTGGAATGTCTTAAACAAGTAAGAATGGGATATGGGTTTTAGAAGAAGAGGAGTAAGTTAATTCTTCACAAGAGAAGACAATAAGCAGCATTAGTAATTTTCTTCGCTACTCTACCACTGGAAACAAACAAAACAAAAGAACCTTAAAGCAGATGAATCAAGAAGACAATCAGGAGGGTAAGATGAGAAAAAGAGAAAAACATGCAGAAGTTGAAAAGATAAAATAAAAAAATACATTAAGGTATGTTTAGTGCTTTCTGAGAAGTAGATAAGAAAAATATGCCTCAAAAATATTGCAAGTTTGTCTACTGTTGTATCTTAGGGAAGACTTTGATAGTATTGTGATGAGAGTAGTTATTATACATACATAGAAAATGCGTTTTAGGGGATGTGAAAATATCACCACTTTTGTGACTTTGTACTAATTACATAACATTACATTCCACTAAAAATCTGAATTATTCCAGTGTCGATCTTATTCAAAGATACATTTTAGTTTCTACCTGGTAATGTTCAAATATACTGTTACTGCAAATCTTTTCACCAAACTGACCACTCACTAACAACTAAAATAATTCTATCATACTGAGGCAGAAAGATTAATACTGTCAAGAAAGTACAAGACTCTGAAATGTTGTCAAAACAAAGAATATTGATCCTCTTAAAACACTGCAGTTAGTATATAAATCACCTGAAAATGATTGACATTAATATGTGCCTTTTGTGCAAATGCACTTTATCATGTACCTTTTTGACAGTAATAGCATTTTATTATATAGCATGGCACCTTAGCATACTCTACAGACAATTTTTTTGAATTTGAGAGTTTCCATTAAAAAAATAGTTGTTGAGCAAAAAAGAAAATTAACTGTCTTTATTCAGTTTGATTTAATACCTTGTCAGTTTGGTGCATTTTTTACGATTCTCTGTATAAATAAAAAGTTGAAAAGAGCTATTCTAATGGTAATTTGGATCAACCTTACAAACATATGATTCCAGGTTTCTAAAAGAGGCCCACTTCAGGGGGTTTTAAAACTGAACAAAAAGAGCCCTAGGGCTCTACAACTCACATTTAACCTACTTACATGAAAAAGGAACTGCTTTGGTTAAGAATAAACTTCCACAAGCTCAGGTTCAAACCAAACATGCCAGCATATTAGTGAGGAAATGAAACAGCAAATAGTAACTCCTTTCATACTTGTAAAAGAATACTGTATTTATTTAAACGCTTTGGCAGAAAGTCTCATTTTAATTAAATTGCATTTACTGAAATAACATTTTCATAATTAAGAAAAAAAAACCAATCCCTTTTAAAGACCTATGAAAATCACAGCAACCTAAAATACATGGAGAAAACATATAATTGTGAGAATAAATCTCTCCTGACTAACCTGGGACATGAGTCAGGAAAAATGACAGTCTGTTTCTTGTGCTGGACAAGTCTATGTAATGAAGCCACAGTAACCCAAAGAAATTAAATTCTGCCAGTTATTCAGAAATCGTCTTAACCAGTGTACACTTTATAAAATGTGGCTGCGTTTGATGCACTTTTTCCTTCTGAATGAAACCACTGGTTATTACATACTTTGTTTTCTTTATGTCCACCTCTCAAGCACGGTGCTGGAATATCCTTAGAAATTAAGATTTATCTCATTCTGCTGTAGAAAATCATCCTGAGAAAGAAGAAGATAGTTTCTTGGATGACCCCTGCCACTCACCACTACATCCTAGAAATAAACGAGTGACTATGAAGGCTTTCACTTAGCACTTTGGGTAGCCATGAGGTCAGAGACAAGGAAATGGTTTCACTTTGAACACAAGGGTGAGGACATACATTTAAAACAATAAAAGCAGCTAAAACTGAAAGAGAACAAAAAGCTAATTATCCCTCCACGAAATGGTCATGATCATTCAATATATGTGCTGGCAAGCTACCCTACTTTAAAATCCATGCCTACATTCCAGAGGTCCTCATCATGGGGATAAAATGTATCAGATCAGTTTTAGGCATGTGTCATTGATTAGTTTTAATACCTATTAAGAACACTTTTGGAATGGAAAAAATGACACAGTCTAAAGTAACACTTTCTATTGTACACGTTCACCATCCAACTGCTTTATCACTTCAATCTTATCCTTCACCAGGTCATTTAAATATACATTTATTTGGAAACAATAGTGCAGCTGCTGCTTGTTTGCACTGTTTCTAGAGTTACTCAGCAATTTAACTACTTCACTGCTTGAGAAAAGGAGGAGGCAGCATGGCAAAACTCAGAGAAACACAGAGGCACAGAAGCAAAATGTCCTCAGTTCCAATTGCCAAGGTCTGTCCTGTTAGTTCACCACTGGTTGGGCATACTGGTAAGTCCTTGTTCTGCTGGCTGGAAATTCATTCACTGGCAGTTGATAACCATTTGCTCTCATATCAACATTATCTTTTGACTGAAATTGCTCTATTCCCTCCCTATGTTTTTTCTCCCTCAGACAGAAATAATCTCTCTCATCACTCTTTTTAGCAGACTAAACAACAAAGCTGTTTCCTGCACACCCCAAGCACTTGGGTATGGGGGCTCAGCCTCAACACAGTAGCATCTCAGCCACCTTCTGTGTGGGCTACGCTGCCTTGCCCGGGACCACCATGTCCCCTTCTACTGAGAACTGGAGGAAAACACAGTTGTTAGAGACAGCTGGGGTGTCCCCAGACTTAAGAGAACATAGAAATAGCTATCATTTGTTCCTTTCCCAATAGGCTGTCCTTTCCTGTGATCATCCAAATACCCCTTCCTTATATCTGGATCATTCTGATATCCTTTGAATCATAGAATTTTCAGAGTTGGAAGGGACCTTTAAGATGACCTGGTTCCAACCCCCCTGCCACGGGCAGGGACACCTCCCACCAGATCAGGTTGCTCAGAGCTCTGTCCAGCCTGGCCTTAAAAACTTCCAGGGATGGGGCTTCCACCACCTCTCTGGGCAACCTGTGCCAGTGTCTCAATATCCTCATGGTGAAGAACTTCTTCCTAACTTCCAATCTAATACAGAAATATAGGAGATCAGATGATCTCATCAGTGTCTAACATAGCCCTTCACCAATCTGAACCAGAAATCTCTACCCAGAAAAGTTGTGGACATTTGCTGTCATTATTGTCACAAGGTATCTTAGCAGTACATACTTATTCAAGTCACTCCCCTGGTCAGCAGCTGAAGAGCTCCCCTTCCTGCACTCTGCAGCCAGCTCTGATGTTCAGCTGTATAACTTCAGGTAACTTCATGCATTCATCCACGTGCAGCATCCCTGAAGATTTCAGCCACCAAGTCCACATATCTTTCCTGTGTCACATCATGCTGTGACTCTACATAGCAACAGTGCCTGCCCTTTCCTGGTTACTGGGAAATTAATGCACTCTTACTTGTGGAACTAACCAGAGCATTTAGTAAGAGAACACTAAATAAGATCTCAAAACCAAGCCAAAAGACTCTGTGATTTCTGAATCCCATCACCTTGATTGGGTACTCTCTTAAGCTTATTTTGCACATCAGTGTCTGTCATTTCCTTATCCACACTCCTCTTCCCAAATACTCAGCATCATTTTTCTTGACTGAATATAATATGTTCAAGTACTGAGATGCTTACAGAAAATTTGCAGTGTCTACTTATCTGTACTGTAAAGCTGCTGTACTTCTTTCCTTGCTCAGTTTTTATTTATAAAATTGAAAAAAGTCTTACTATCATTTGCAAAGGCTAACTTGCTTTACTAATTGGCCATTTTCATCTCCCCAGTAAGACACTGATTCTCTAATCCTTATACCTTCTCTGCTTAGATTCAATGATCTCGAGTTGGTTCTTCTCTCAGACCCAGAGTCCCTCAAGATTTAAAAACTTTTTGGTTGTTGCTTTAGAAATAACATTCAAAGTCTGCACCCTTGACTAAAAAATTTCTGACTTTCTCTGATATATAATTCTTCAGTCCACAAGTCTTTATTTTGAGATCTCTTTTAAAAGGACTGCAAAAGACTTTCCTCTTCAGATTAAAATGTGAAATGAAAATTCCTGAGCACGCATTCTTCTCCTATTCAAATGTATTCTTACTTGTAGCAACAGAGCATTTTTCTTACTTTAAAAAAAGAGACAAATAAATCAATTTACCAGTTTATACCAACTCAAACTACTGCTTTGCTTTCTGCTTTACTTTCTGCTTCTCTGGATTTTCCCTAATGGTTTTCCCTATAAGTACTCTCTTTCTCTGGTTTGATTTCTTTTCTTCTTGATCTTCTCATTTCAAATTGGAAAAGCTAAATTCAGGAATAAGACTTGAAAATAAGTGTAAAAAGATGTACATATATATGAGGCTCTGTGTACAGAAATATATTCAGTTTCCTTGTAGTTTAAACTCATTCTGCAGTAAAATTTCATTGATTTGCTGTTTTTTCAAAGATTCCTTAAAAAAACCCAGGACCGTCTTCTCTTGTCCCTCACTCAAATTCAAATTGACTTGATTTATGATCAACCAGTCAATTCTGATGTTCTACTGATATGTCTTGGTGTTCTCAGAGTTTTTTCCCAGACCTTCAAAGGATCTATGGCAGCAGCATTACCTGTCCCAAAATGAGCCCTAGTCCCTGGATTGCTTTTAGCTCCTCTGGTGCCAAGTGCGTTGATTCTTTTCAACAAGGAACATCCAACTGCATGTCATGCCTTTGTCAGATGCTACTGCAGATCATCCAGCAGTCTGTATCTTCTCACAGTTTCCTGTCTTCTGTGATTCCTAGATATTTCTGCCTCCTAGCCCCTCTATTATCTCTGTCTTGCTTTGCAGAGATAGTATATCAAAAAATTGCTGCAAAGCAGCTATCTTCTTACTGTCCATTTCTCCTCTTTATTTCCAGTGCACCAAGTCCCTATCTTAGTTTTATTTCTTCCCAATTATTAGCTTTCTTTCCCTGCTCTGCTACTGGGTCACTCTTCAAAGGCAGGAAACCTGGGCCCTTACAGATACTCTTGCCCATTAGACATGTGCCCATGCAACTGGAGATCCCCATGCAACTTACTCTCTCCCTCTTTTTTTCCCCACATCTTCACATCTTCATCTGAACTGCCATGCCATTCTCAAGCACATACTTCCATTCTTCAGCTCTTTTCTTCCACGTGCTTTACAAATAGGAGTTTTCATTCCTTTAGACCTTGCTTTTCACAAAGCTATGTTTAATTTATTCATTGTTAAATTTAAACATTCCTGAATATTCAGATGTTTAGAGAAATGTTTTAATTAGTCCATACATGCATACGATATTTGTCTAGTGCATCTCAGATGTTGAAATGTATAGAATAAAATACCAAAAAAAATCCAAATTACACAAATTCACACAGAAAATGAAATATGATTGCATAAGGTCTCCTAATGACTGAATGAGCATATTTCAAATTCCATGTACAGCAAGTTGCCTCCCATTTCTATCCAGTTGCTCAGCTGCTTCTATTTATTTTAATTATTCCTATTCTAAAGGTTCCATGTTTAATTAATACAGAAAAAAGAAATATTTTAGTTTTAAAAAAACCATAATTTTTTCCAACAGGCATGCACTTAACATATTAAAAAAATGAGATTTCAGTTTATACATTACCATGCATTAAAAAAAAATGGTTCATAATCTACTGTATGGGAAAGAAAAAATCAGAGGAGAAATTTATTAAAGCTATAGCCACATAAAGCCTTTTCCTTTCCTTTTTCATGTTTTTTCTTTAATGAAATTTTCTTCTGAACATTGGTCTATCTATGGTACAGGATCCTGGCTGATTACCTCAAGCTGTATTTTGTTTTCAGCTCTGAATCCCTACTGCTTGGCAATATGGAGGCCCTCACATTTTCACATTTTAGAAGCCTGCACTTTGCAGCCAAATACTCAAATGTAATACAGGCTTCATGTAGAAAGTACAATAAAAGATAAACTGCCTTGTGCCCTGAGAATGGGAATTCTCAGCTCCTCTTGGTCAGTCAGAGACCAAGACTCATTGGCCTAAACATACTCCCTGTTTCATGGCAATATGATCAGCACTGTGTCTAAGAAAGAGGTATTACCAAGGGTCCTGGCCACAGAAGGAGCTCCAGAACTCCCTGGATGTGAGATTTCCCAGGCATCCTGTGAGAGGAAGAGCCAGGATCACAGCTCATCTCAGCCTGGACCATGTAAGACCTTTAATGCAACTACTACCACAGTAAAATAAATGCAGGAGTGGCCAGGACAGACCCCAGCCCACAAGGACTGCTACATACTATATTCCTTCTTTCAAGTCAGAAAAATGCTGCAAATATTTTATGGCAT
The DNA here is from genome assembly GCF_003957555.1 of Calypte anna. Classification (NCBI taxonomy): domain Eukaryota; kingdom Metazoa; phylum Chordata; class Aves; order Apodiformes; family Trochilidae; genus Calypte; species Calypte anna. Next base: position 113,854,524 of record NC_044245.1, read on the forward strand.
ACTTAGGACATTATTAATTTTTCATTTTCTATCAAGGCATGGGTGAAGAAAATCATTAATTTGCAGACAGCGATTGATGTGCTCCTCTTACATGCTGCATTTTGAGCCCAGATATTGTGGTGATGGGACACCTGCAATATGAAAGGAATGAGAGAGCAGCACTCATGGAAAAATTGTATTTATTAGCAGCATGACATTTTATTATATCCCCCATTTCTGTTAACTGTACCAAGAAAGCAGACACAAAATTACATGCACTATGATACCTGCGAACCTTAGACCTCAGCTAGCTCTCTATAGCAGTAAGAAACACAGTAAAATCAACTATGTACATAAATAAGAAAGTGTAGCTCAGGACAAGAGATGAAGAACAAGCCCATCATGGAGGAGAAACAGTCCAGAAGAAGCTCCCACAGCTGAGCAGTTTTTTCTGGGGAACATTCAACTGCAAACAGGAGAAGGGCAATTTTGGCTGCATACAACACAGTACAAAACCGGGTGTGCTTTTAATGTGCACCCCAGTGCTGGCCCATGACTACATCCTGCCTTCAAGATGGAAAGAGAGATGACTGTGACCAAGCCAATAAGGGTTTCTTCTAGAAGTGGGGAGTGGATCTTCCAAGAAGACCTCAGAGTACAAACTGGGTCTTTGGGCCCTCTTTAGACATTCTTTCTTGTTTAGCATATACAGGCTCAAAACAGTTTGTAGTGGTTTTGCCATTGGTTCTCCAGCTTCTATGTTCAAAATGACCCCTCCATCAAATTCCATGCAAAGTAATAATATAAAAATTGATGGATTCAGTACAAAATTTGACCCTTGAACATTGGTGTCCAGTAAAAGGGATCTAGATGTGCATAGTTCCAGTTGATATGCAGTACTGGTATGAAAAACAGCCATGTCAGAATGTACTGGAAGAAGCGATGAAATTAAGTCTACAAAGCTTAAAGTAAATTCACTACCTACTGCAGAAAAAATGACAAAAGTATTCATAAGGCAGCTGAAAACTGTAATAAACTTGGAAAATAACTTTTGCACTAAAAAGCTTGTGTGTTGTTTTGCAGGGGGGAAAAAGAAAAAAGAAAGAAAGAAAAAAGAAAAAGGAAAAAAAAAAAAAAGAAAAAGGAAGGAAAAAAGGAAAAAAGGAAAAAAGGAAAAAAGGAAAAAAGGAAAAAAATAAAAAAGAAAAGAAGAAAGAAAAAAAAGACGAAAACAAAGAAAAAAATAAAGAAGAAAAGAAATAAGAAAAAAAAAAGGAAGGGAAAAAGAAAAAGAAAAAGAAAAAATCTCTCTCTACAAACCTCTCCTTTCCTTAGACCATTCGAGCTACAAGACAATGTGGAAGTGAAACAAGGAATGGTCTGTCTTCCTGAACAAAAAGTCATTTTAAACATAGGTTATTTCAGGAAAAGGGGGTGATCAAGAACTGGACATATACTGATCTACTTCGTGTTGAAAGAAAAAAGATTAAAATATAGACTTTATCTTCAATGTGATTCTTTCTCTTACACTATTCAAAGTGACTACCTCTACAATATAGGGCTCATACTTAATCCATGAGGCTATGCAGCATAATCTATCCAATACCTTGGGCTATCAACTCTGTCCAGCTGGTCATTAATCCCCAGGAAATAATCTGCACCTCAATTGTTACTGCTTAATTAAATGTAGCGATCCATCTGACATACAGAATAAGGATAGAAAGAAAGTCTAATAGAAGGTGACTCCTGCAGGACTGGAACTCACTACCTTCCCCTTGTAGACATAATGTAACACAATGTTTGGTTACAATTTATATGTGTTTCTATATATTAAATTACTATGGAGTTGCTTCCTGTTGAATGCAATGTAAATGTATGTCAGTTAACCAAGTAAACATAAAAAAAGGTCAAATAACTCTTACCTCTTATTCTGAACCTATTCTGATCCTAAATTCCTGAAGACAGTATCTGCTAACTACTTTGGACTTGTTCTATGCTTAATATGCCTACTCTTGGCAAACCACTGTGAAAGCATTTCAGAATAAGCAGCAAAATTGGTAGGATTTAGCAACACAGAACAGGTTTTAACTCAATTAAAGAAAACCACGACTCTTTAGTTTAGATAAATATGAGCACATGTACACACTTCATGCAGATGAAGAATTACTTGTCCTGTGTAGTGCCTCTTTATCATAAAGAGGGTAACTTATCTGTATATTAGATCTTTCTACAAAAATAAATCATGATTCATATGTTTCCAGAATTATAAGGACTTATGCAAATGATAAAAACTCGGTATATCAAAGCTGGTTCTGTAATGACTGTAGATCTTCTGCTAACTTTGCTCATATCACCACCATAGCTCTCAACTCAGTATTTTATTATTACCTTAGCTTAGAAAATAACCTTTTGATTGTCAAGAAGGAGCAGAGAAAAGCAAACATTTCAAATTGTAAAACATGACTGAGATAAATGAAAACCAGTGGGCTTAACAATACACTGAACAGAGGCTAAAAGGCACAAAAGACAGAGATTCATTGATGTTCTGGTACCTGAAGATAGAGTTGATACAGCACCAAGACACAGGACTGAAGTAAGAAGTCCCTTCTCAAGCCACGTATCAGATACTGACACAGAGGATCAGGGTAACATTCACTACTCATACCTAAAGGGGCCCTGTTGGGTACAGAAAGAGAAACCTGTGTGCCAGCCCAGGTACCTGCTAACCCTTTTTTGGAGTGAGAATGTTCACAAGGAGAATGTCTACACTGGTATCAGTGACAGGTTTTAGGATGTGTCCATCTGTCTACCTTGAGGCACCCAGGACCTTCGACGCTTCTCGCTTCTACCGCAGAATATAACTCAAGCTTGCAGTGCACAGCTTGTTTCCCCACTCTTCTTCCACTTCTAGAATTACTTGTAGTTCTTTCAAATGATGGGAAGTATAAGCAATATTTCATGATTGCCAAAAAGTTGAGGCTTTTTTTCTTTTTTGCTTTTTTTCAGAAAGGTCTTACATAACAGACCTACTTTACTCATTTTTCACATGCAGCCCCTTTCTAGTATTTCTTCTGATTGTTGTTTTCCATTCTAATGCTGTTTACACTAGCATTAATGAAGGATAAAGCAATATAATTATTTCAATTTTTATTCTTATACTATTCTCTGTTAAAAAGAGTCAATAGGAAATTAAAACCTCATTTGTCTTGGCAAAAATTATGTATTACTACAGTCTGCAAAAATACTTAAACTAAAGTACTTATATTAATGACAACTGCTACATAAAATTCACCTCAACTAACAGTCCCACATGGGAAAGATTCACTAGTATGTCACTTATTTTCCTAGCAAAAGAGGAAAAATGTCTGAAGCAGGTCTTAGATTCTATTTAAAAGCTTAATGCACTGCTATAAAAGTCAAGCCAAAAAAAAAAACCAACAAAACCCACCAAAAATAGTAAGGTATACAGAAGTTGAAACAGGTAATTTTTTTTATCCAACAGGTTACCTTGCACAGAAAATTAAGTGCCTTCTGTCTAAGAGGATGACTGCTATAATTTCATTACAGACAGTAAAGTCACATAGCTGGTGTTTAATTACATAGAATCACAGAAAGTTAGGGGTTAGAAGGGACCTTGAAAGATCATCTAGTCCAACACCTCCTGCCAAAGCATGGTCACCTATAGCAGCAGATCACACAGGAATGCACCCAGGTGGGTGCTGAATGTCTCTAGGGAAGGAGACTCCACAACCTCCCTGGGCAGCCTGTGCCAGTGCTGTCACCCTCACAGTGAAAAAATTCTTCCTAATGTTTATACAGAACTGCCCATGCTTCAGTGTGTAGCCACTGCCCCTTGTCCTATTGTTAGTCACCCCTGAGAACAGCTTCACTCCATCCTCCTGGCACTCACCCCTTAAATATTTATAAACACTGATGAGGCCACCTCTCATTCTCCTCCAAGCTGAAGAGCCCCAGCTCTCTTCCACTCCCTTAATCACCTTGATCTCTCTGCACCGGACTCTTTCAGGCAGTTCCCTGTCCTTCATGAACTGAGGGGCCCAGAACTGGACACAATAGTTCAGATGTGGCCTCACCAGGGCAGAGTAGAGGGGGAGGAGAACCACTCTCAACCTACTAACCACCCCCCCTTCTAATGCACCCCCAGGATGCCATTGGCCTTCTTGGCCACAAGGACACATTGCTGGCTCGTGGTCTCATAATTACGTATTTCTTTTCTTGATAACAGTTATTCTAGAAACAACATCCCCTAAATTCCAATAAAAGCTAATAGAAACCTGCTGAAGTAGGATTTTTAAAAGTTAGACTGTATTGCTCAAAGAAAAGATCTGTATGTGACAGCTCAACACAACCCAGGCAGTGTCTCCCACTTACAGCAGGTGAAGAGCAGCCCCACCATTCATATTCCCATTAGAGAACTGTCTCCATTTCTAAAACACAACAAAATAGTTACACCCTTTGTTAACAGCTGAAGAACAAACATCTGTGCTAATGTCACCAGGGGCCTCTGCTATGCAGGCACTAGCAGATAACAGTGGGAAAAGCACTGAAATTATGCTGGCAATTTTTGATGTTAGCAAAAAGAACTTCCCTTTACAAGGTGGTTCTTGTTTCTATTGTCAGCCCTCCTCCCTCCGTCCCCCCAGTAATGTAATAATTCTCTTCCCCTTGAAGACCTGGATTTATTAACTGCTCAAGGTATTTTATGAAGTTTTTTCCTATAACCTTTAGGTAATGAGACTATAAACACCAATTGGAATGAGATGGCTTGGCTTGGTTTAGTACATTCTCCTTGCAGAACAATCAGTCATCAAAAACATGCCAAATTTTTAGCAGAATGATATGCTCCTAATTAATAATGGATATCTGGGGTTTAGTACAGGAACCCAGTACAGGAACAAACAAATGAGAACCTGTTTATCCAGATAGATCAAGAGTTTTTAAATAACAGTACCAAATACTGCAATATGTTCCATTTTCTCATATTTCCATGCTAGACCACAGGTCTCACAAAAGTCAACGGGCTATTTCATGGGTCCAAAAATCTATGTCAGTAGATGAAAAAAGTACCAGACCCAATGTAACTTAAGATTGCTGCTTATTATAACAAAACTTTGTGGTAAAGTGACGCCAGGAAGGTTATATTTAAAGTGGACAATTTACAATCACTTGGTATTAGTTAAAGGGTTGGGGCAGAGGTACAATGATGCAATCCTGCACAAAACATCAGGAGTCCCAATTCCAGCTATTTGTCTTTCATGCTACGTAAGTTCAGCTAGGACTATTTTCTTATGTATAACATAATTTTTCAGGTGATAAATAATTTAGACCACGTTTCATATTCCCAAACCTTCTACCCAGACATCATTCACTACCAGATGAAATTTTGGATTTACTGCCCATCTCCTCAAATGCATTTTTAAACAGAATGATGACCTGAAGGCTTGAATTCTTTCAAGCTCAGTATCTGACTTGGGCTCCTACTATTATATGGTCCTTTTTGAGATGCAATGTCTCTTCCTTCACTTCGAAGTATTCCTGATGACACAATTAAATGACCAAAGACAGGTTGGATGAAACATGAACCTCTGGGTACACAATCTTCAGTGATGCCCACATACTGTCAGTTCTTCAGTCTCCCCACCAGCATGGGGAACGCTGTGTTTATTTTTCACACAGCAAAGAGCAAAAGGATATTTTTTTTAAAAAAAGGACAATGTAACAATAAAAATAGGAAAAATCATCAAGTTGTGATACAGGACAGGTGCACAACCTAAAACTATGCTTGCTCATATTTTCAAAATGAATAGGTGTCAAGCTGGGAGTGTCCTTTTATCATTTCATGACCGTGATTTAATGCTTGACCAGTTCACAAAAATAAATAAATAAAACGAGATTGTTGCCATGCTTGTTTGCAAATCCAAACCAATAAGAGCTTTTGCTGAGGTGAAATAAATCTGCATTACTGAAGTAGTGTAAAGCACAATATATTAAAGATCAAATCAATCCACTTCTCACAGCTGCCTGTAGCAGTACTTCAACTCATTTCAGTGAGAGCTGCCTCAGTCTCTAAGAAACCTTAATGCCTTCTCTCTGCTAACCCTCCTTCCCACCCAAACGAAAAACACTGAACTCTGCTCCTGTCTTCTGGTTCAACATCATGTCTTTCCCCTCCCTCCTCCTGCTGTAATAAATATTCTCTCTCTATCCCTGTTACTGACAATAATGTAGGTGAACTCTGTACCACACACATCTGTCATTATTAATGACCACAGTGGAGAGAAATGATAGCTCACTCTTAGGAACCAAAAGGGCAAAATGCTTCAGAATTTTCCATTCACATTTTCTTTTTTAAGCATACTTTCTTGGTGACTTTCCAAAGTCATGAGTATGACTCGAACAAGAAAATCTCTCAGTGTTTAACCTTTGCATAGAAAATTGTTTGTTTAAACACAGGGCACTTGTTACTTGGAAAGTCTCATTTGCTTATAATAATGCTTTTCTCAGTATTTGCAGAATACAATAAACACAACAAGATGTCTTAGTCCACTTGGAAAGTGATTTTGTTGCTAGCAACATCACATTTCTTTCAAACAAAGGGTTTAAACGGGGATTGTTTTCTTTGCCATTCATTACCCTACCAACAAGGCTAACCTAGAAAGTACACGACTGCGTCTGAACTAATTGTGAAAAGCTCTGCCAGAATGATCGTGACCGCATGACTCTTACAGTGCCCTGAACTCTCTCAGAAAGGCTGTTCTGATAACAGCTCTTTCCTGAGACTGAACGTAAAGACATTCTTCACAGGCAGCTGATGAAATCTTTAATTTTTTTTCCCCTTGAAACAGCAAACAAAATTTGAGACACTACAACAGTTTAACTGCATTGCTGCATCAGTCTTTGTCCCTAATGTGTCCCTAATAATGATGTGCTCAGCACACCAGGTGCTTTCCACCTAACAGGGCACTTTGCATGAAGGTGCTGCCCAGTAAGGACAAAGCATGGCTCCAATAAATTTAAGTGTTTGGAAACACTACATCTCAAACAGGACAGAGGCAGTTTGTAACACAAACCACCCATGTTACCAGGTTTTTTACTTCACCACATACAGGCCCAGGAGTCTCAAGCTTTCTCTTGCCTCTAACATTTACACTGTAAATAGTTCTAGATATTTTTCTATCAGCTATTCTGACCTCAAGTGAGACTGTGTAATAACCATTTGTTAGTTATGCTAGATGTGACTGAATGGACAAACATATTTAAGAGCAAAGGTAGTGCTGGTAATTGCAAACATGCATCAAAAAAAATGTAAATATTAGTCATTATCAGGTGATAAAGATGTTACCTTTTTTATTTCCCTGTCTATATTACTCCACAGGCATGTCTTGGTTGGGTTTTTTTTACAAACAGTTCATGGGTTAAAACTTTATGTTTAAAATCTGTCACTTGTCTTTAGCATTTATGTTGAGATAATTTGTCGTGAAGGTTATTTTGACTTACTGGAAATGGGCTTTTCCAGAACATAAATTTTAAGGCTTAAGTAGACCTGTGTTAAACCACTAATATGTTCTGCTAAGTCTCTCTTGTCTTCACTCAGCCTCCTTACAAAGTTTTAATCAGCTTTATTGACATTTGAAATTCTGAAAATGTCAGCTCTTGGAAAGTGTTGCAGCCTAAAAATGTTATTAGTAGTTCTCTTAGGAAGTGTAAAAGAATATTTTGTAGCAACCAATTCTGTCTTTCAACAACCTTTTGAAAGTGATGTGATAACCACAAGTTCTGCACAGGAAAGAAAATAACCTGTGGATTCCTCAACCATATTGAAGAAACACAATTTTAGCAAAAGTCAGATTATCTGGTGACTCACTAGTCTGCATTGCCAGTCAGGATACAATTACCACTTCCCAAAGTACTGTTTGGTTCTCAAAAGGAGAAACACTGTGAGAAGAAGCCTGCTCTCACAGTATGCTGCCTCATTGCTCCCATCATCTCTCATCTAGTCGGTACGTTCTTGATGGGTCTGACCCCAGATCTCCTCTAATCAACAGGCCCTCCAGTCATTTTATGTTAGCCTGCAGTCATACAAGTCTCCAGAGTGTTTTTTACTTCTGGAATTCATCTCTAAGGACACTGATCCCCCTTCTAGTGTGAATGAGCACAGAAATGCCCTGGACTGCAATACCTTGTCGCTTGTAAGCACCATCACTACTGATAGAAACCAAGTTGTGGTGACAATCTACATGACAGGTGGCTGGTTTTCTTACCCTATGAGCAACATATTGCAGTCGGCACAGTACAGAAGGTAAAGAGATCCATGTCACAAATGTCAAAGAACTAAGTTCCATGTGTAGGTCCTCAGGTAAGAAATTAAAATGGCATGTTACAGTTCCAGTACTCCACCAAGAGTGACTGAGAGCAGACCAGGCTGATAAGATTTGTCTTTGAATAACCAACTGGGATCAGCCTCAAAGATTCTCCAGAGTCAGAGGAGTCCATAAGTATCATGCTTATCACCCCATCTTACTTCATGACAAGTTAGTTACATGCATCACCATATCTTAGGATTCGTGGGGAAGATGTAAGAGAAGGAAGAAAGAAACATCTCTATCACTTTGTATAGGTATACACTTTAATTCCAAAGTGTTCAAAAGCTGAAAGTCTTACTTAATATTCAAGCCAAAAAAAGGCAAAGAAATATCGATACGTATCCAGGAGTATAAAAATCACTCATTCCACAAAACTGTTCTGAAATAAATTAGTGTGAATCACTTTATCCTTAAAACTGAGAAAACATTGTGGTATTAAATACTCAATATTATCAGCCAAGCAAATTGGCCCAGGTCAAAATGAGCAAATCTAAAAAATGAGATCACTAAATTTTCTTAGCTTGATAGCTTAGTAATAAATAATGTGCTTCTATTCAATCTGTACATTAAGTCTTTTATGTGGCCTTAAGGCACTGTCTTATGGCTGTGCCCATTACAGGGTAGCCATAGAAACTGACACATTTATTTCTTGGATTAGTGTGCCATTGAAAATATTAATATAATGCAGTAAATGGGGATTTAATCTAATCTACTGATGGTAGGATGAAGTTACTAAAAGGTTCTATGCTCTTCCAGGGGAAGAAAGATTATATCTGTGGAGTACAGATCCAGTAAAGCTGGAATACAGCTGATGTTTTGGTTACAAGCACTATTTAAACAACCTATCAAATTTCATACACAGATTTAAGCAGGTTGTACGAAGCATAGAATTTTGCCCACCTAGCAGGTACCTAGTTCATATCCTAGGTCTACATCCCAAAGTTAAAGTGTCAAAACTGGAAGTCATAAAATCAGAGCAGAGATGCTCTGCATATACAGTAAGCAGTGCAAGTGAAGCAGCACCTCATGCTGCAAATATGCAGAACTGTAGTTACAGCCATGCCATAGCAGCAAAGCCTATACCTGAGCTACAACCAATGTTTTAATGTAATTCTCTTAATACATTCACATCCAAAAAAAGATGAAAAAAAAATCATTTGAAAGATTTAAAATAATTTTAAAAATCATTTAAAAGACAAAGATTTAAAAAAATCCTAATTCTTGAGAAGCAAGATCTGTGATTTTCTTAATTCCTAGGTCCCTACCAGGTGCCCATAAATATTAGGGCTCCCATTTCAGTAGATCATATCTGACTCAGATTCCGTGTAATAATTCATAGTACTCAAGTTCTGACTACCCTTTACACTGCCGTATACTACATAAATTCAGAAGATATATTCTGACAGATAAAGCATTGTTGAAAAGCTAAGTACAGCACTTTGTCCTTGAAATGTTAACATGTAATGCCATAAAGTATTCAAATAATAATTTACTCAATCTTTCAGGGTAATTAATTAAAATGGTCTAGGTGTTAGAGAAAATCACCTTGAGCTTATAAAATTGGAATGCCTTCCCTTTTCTTCTCTGCATGCAAGCTGCTCCAATGGACTTACCACATGCTTTCCCAGTTATGGTTTTTGATTTCAGCAGATAATAAATAGCCAGGATCTAATTTTGCCATGTCAAAACCGATTATGTTTCACAAGAAAAGGTGGAGTGCTCACCTACCAGATGAAGGTGAAACATAAAACCACTTTTATTTATGTGATGTGTCCAAATTCAAACTCAACCTGGCACTAGGTACTGGGAGTATGTAGACTTTAACTGTCACACAAATTTATGCATCCCTAGAAAATGTCAAATATAAACATAAATTTAATCAAGGAATGGAAACCTTTATTATCAACGAAATAAACACAGTTTCTGACAACTAATGTAAATTATCTTGGTGCATTTTTCACTTACTTTTCAGAAGGTCAAAGAAAAGAGGAAGAAACATTGAACAGAGACATTGCTGATGAAAATATTTCAGGCAAGTCCCAGTGCAATAATTAATGCTGATGTTCCAAAAGGAATTTGTGCTCTTTAGCAACATCATTGCATTCAGACGTGAGAGTTCCTTTGCCCATTCATTACAATGGGATAAAACAGAAGGCTTACAACAACCAGATAAACAAGCCCTCTGTATTATTCTGCAGTTTTCCTCAGTTGAGTAGTCTTTGGACAGCATTTTAATGGCTGAAAAAAACCCTGCACATGATGAATAAGGATGCCATTCTCAATTAACATGGACAAAGGATCATAGCCATATTTGGCAAATGAGGTAGCTGTGGTGTAAGAAAAGCAGGAGTATTCACAGGCACTGCCACATACATCACTGTCCGCAAATCAAAACAAGTTAATGACATTTTTGTACATCTGCCCAGCTACATGACTACACATTAGTCTGGCAAGTACTTATTAGACCCAAATTAAATACCACAATGATTATAGTTCATATTTACTAAATATAGTGCTATTAATTTATATGGCACTAAATATGGATGCTACCGGAATATAAATAAACAATGAGTAATGAAACAAAACAACCTAAGTTACAAAATATATTGTCTTCATTAAATATATCTCAGCTCTACAACTGCTGCTATACATAGAGCTCCCATTAAAATATACATCAGGGCGGAGGAAGCCATCAAACTGTTATTCATTCTTCATAAGAAGTGCACTGACAACACACCAGCCTCTCACTCCCAACTGCTCCCCTCCCAGTCAGCCTGGCACACATAATGTCACCAACACACCCCTTGTATAGGTGGGTCACAGATTAATAGATCTCAGTTCCACAAACCTTCTCAGGTAAGACCAGCTCTCACAAAACTTACACAGTAATCTCATATCCCATCTGAAATATGGTCAGTATGCTATACAGAAATTCAGCGTACCTTGACCATGCAAATTCAACAAGATTTCCCAAGCCACCAACATCCACCAAGAAGTCCTTAACTCCTTAGTGAACACTGGGGAGCAGAAATCACAGTTCAACCCATACCCAGTGCAGAATGGGATGGCTATCAGAGGAGGAATCTCAATCGAGATAGACCAGTAGCACTCACTAGCAATTCTTGCTTATCAGCTTTAGAAAACTCTTTCCCACTTCACGATTCCTTCAACATGAATTTTAAGTACCATGGGTTATGCAAAAGCTTAGCATAAGTTTGACCATCTTTTTATGAATTAAGATGCTATTTTGCATTTTGGATGCCTGGAAGTTGCAAACTGAGTCCACTGGCAAGCCAGATGAACAAAAAGGATACTCTAGAAATCATCAGTGTTACCTACCCCCACTTCTAAACCATCCATGCCAGTGTTTATGGAGAATTCCTATCTCAAATCTTTATCTGTATTTCAGCTTGAGAAAGCAACCACTCTAGACCTCTGTTACAATCACACCTAAGTTTTTAATTTAAATACTGATAGCAAGGCAGTTTGCTGAAGATGCTCTGAAGACTGAGAAAACATACCCCATTTCTCTAACCCAGAATTCTGGTTTGTGCACAGTTAACAACCTGGGTTCTGAAAGATATCACTACTAAACTTGCACATTTATTTCTCTCATATAATTATTTATTTGTCCAAATTTGTACAAATTAGAACTTGGACACACTTTATTTCTTTTTCATAAAGCATTTGGCTTTCTTCTTATTTTTTATTAAGACCTTTTCACTTTTATGGGATCAGTTTTCCAACAATTGAGCTTATCAGCCACATCTACACTGCTAGTAATTCAAAACCATGGCATATATATTGATTCCAAAAAGCTATTACATGATATCACTTACATCCCTGCATTTGATTAGACTGAATTATTGGAGAAACCAACAAAAGATTACCCAGAACTCAGCAGAGAGCCTATATAGATGTCGCCTTACCTGACATCCAGGCTATTTGTTCTTGCACTTTTACTTGGCACTATTGGAAACACAAGTTTTGCACAAAGAATCCAATGTAGCTGTATCTCCATTTTGCTATTCCATCATTAAAAAACCCAAACAACTCTAAGAGACAGATCTTAGGTATAAAACATTTATCCACTCCTTTAAAAGAATATTAATGAACAACTAGGTAAAGTTGTACTGATGGGTAAGATATGTTAAGACTGAACATCATTGAAGTTCAATTTAAACATGAGCTAAATACTATATCTGAATATAGTATATATCAGATATTTATATATGAACATAAATTATGCACTTCTTTGGACAAAAAATACCCATAAGTTTAAAACATGAATATGTTGATTAGATTTAAATTCATCCATTACAGAAAATATTTTGACAAGTATCCTAAGAACAGTGTTTTTAAAACAGTTCAGTGCATTAAATACATGCAAATTTTGACAGTCAAAAATGTGTAGTTCATAGCTGAGATTCTATCATCATTCTTCCTCACAATCACTGCAGCCTCTAGCTAGATACAGATTTTTCATGACAGACAGAAACATTTCCTTCTGTGTATCTCATATTCCCAGATTTCTACTTCAAAATTATTCCTGAAACACTTTTAAAGACAGGCTTAAACCTGCTGCAAACTAGAATGGTTGCTACATACGTCAGTTAGCCAGGGCTGCCAACACCACATCATATTCAATCTCCTTTCAAGTAGAACTGTGTGCCAGTGAAATTGCATCCACTGGTGACTTTTTTAGAACATTTCATTCTTGAATTACCTGCACTAACAGTGCACCTATAGGCTGTAGGTGTATAGATGGGGTTTGCATAGACAGACAGATAAGAGCCTAAATCAATTGGAAGTATATTCACTATTTTGCAAAATCCCCCTGTAATATTAGGACACAGTTTTAGAACTAGCTAAAACCCATTTAAAATGTATAATTCTTAAAAGGTGAAGTCTGGCCCCTCTATGCTTTCTAACCCTCCCACAGTTACATGGCAAACCAGACCAGCTCATTGAGGAGGACCAGAAAGCAATAGTGTTCATCTGGTTTCAAAGCAGAGCATTTTTACACAAAGGCATTCTGCATGGGCATGCACAGGACACTACTGTACAACTGCCATAAATCCACATCTCCCAGGCCCACAGCACTCAACCACAAACCCAGCCTGTTGCAGATCCCATCAACAAAACTATCACAGAACTGGGTCAAGAAGCAGCTCAAAGGCAACGGTGCACAATTTCTCCCTACCAGGAAAAGGTACTGACTCTTATGTTATATGTATCTTACCTATGCAAGGTTTTGACTTTGAAATAGCAGTTAAAAGGAAATGAGGCTTTTATTTCTTTTTTTATAGTACTAACAGATGGTCTCCAAGGAACTATGAAAGTGTCCCATGTATGCACAAGCCTGAATCATGCCATGAGAGCACCATGGTTTTACATGAGCCACGTGTCTGAACACACTAACCAAGAGACGCGGATGGAAAAACATACAATATTTTTTTACTGCAGAACCAAGTTTCCTGTCATGAGCTTCCCTCAGCCAGTGAAGTTCCCTTCCGAGTATGAGCACTCTTCATCTTACTTGCTAGAGAAAAAACCTGCAGGAAATATTGCAGGGAGAAATGCAGAAAGGCAAGGTGTCAGCAAGTTTGTGTGTTTGTCTCTTGCCTCTATTCACACCTTGTTTGTGACTCTGTCTTGGTAATGAAATACCTTTTGGATTGATTCACAGCACAGGGAAAATTAAAATGAACTGATTATTTTTGAGGAAAGTGCAACTCAAACAAACCTCAGCCACAAATCTGCAACTTTAGGAGGGACTGATAAAATAGGATGTTGTAAATGTGATAGCTAATACTAGCTTAATACTTTATAATCTTTGTGTTTGATGGACTTCAGAATGAACATGCACTTACAAGAAAAACAAGACTTGACAGAAAATGAATTTTATGTTCTCAGCCAGGTTTCTTTAGGGCCAGTATGTTTAAAACACAGTATTCCTGAAACTTAACCCCAGGTGTATTATTTTGTTAACACAAGAAATGTGCAGGTATCTAGAACAATAAAGCTTCTGGAAATCTTCACATAAGAAAAAGGGGTACACAAGATTGGGTTCTGTAGCTGACCTGAGACCAAATCACAGTCCTTGAAGAAATCAAAACTCCTCTGGACAGCAGTGGCATTTTTCCTAGGCAAGAGCTGTATAGCCAAGCCTGTGATTGAAATACTCTGGTACCACTAGGCTCTAAAAACCAAAGTAGTGATAAAGGCAGGAGTTGTTATTTCTCTATCATAAAAAGAAAGATTTGAGAGACGTTATTACATTTAAATGTATTCTGATATTGCATTTTGTTTTTCCATCTCAGCAGATACTGTTCCATCTGAACAAGATGGACATAACATAGAGCACAGTATTTCATATTAAATGTAGTTATAAGGGAAGAACAACAACCTTGGAATGACTCACTCACAGGACCAATTCATAGGTTGCACTGACTATGAAAGGCAATTCAGAGCAGTGCTAGAAGAAAAGGTTTTATAACAGAGGTGATGCAAACTCATTTGGAGACAGATACATACAGAGCAGAGTCTGCAATGTACCATACACATTTCAAGGGAGGAAAGAATAGCTTCTTTTTCAAATACAGTGGTATCTGCAAAAAATGAAGTCCAACGCCACTCAGTACCGTAATGAAATCATTACAAATGCTGAAACGTATTAAAAATTCAACACTAAAAACACAGAACTTTTGTACTTCTGCTGCGCTGAGTCTAAATACAAGATACTAAGAACAGGAGACTGTATTAAAGGCAGGACTGGTGACAGACATTGGCAGTCCTATACAAGTGGTCCATGCAGAATGTAATAAGATATTCAGGAGTGTATTTCAGCCCATACACTAAGGCAAGGTTTTGCTCAGGGCTGCATTCCTTTTAAGGATAATGGGACAAAATGGTAAGAAAATACAAGATTTGTTGAATTATTTCACAAACAAATTGTCACAGTTCTATATCCTGAATGATACATTTCTTTGTCAAGAAAAACATAATGACGTTCACCTTTTAAAAACTAATGCAGCAGCCTTCTGTTAGCACTAGGGCTGTGTAAAAATAGCATCTTCTACAAATGAACTGTACCATAAAAATTGATGCTTGTGAAATGTTATTACAATCTAAAGTTTAAAACCACAAAGCAAGAAAATCCTGAGTTAAACTGAAACTTCATCCTTAGCCCACCCAAAAGTGTTTAGACACAGCAAGGCTTGCCAAAGAGTAATAATCCTATATACAAAATATGCTGCCATAACTAGAAAATTCAAACTAAGTATGGAATTCCAGCTCTAATTGTGACCTTTCTCTTCCCCAGTTTCATGGGGATAAGCAAGACCTTTCAATACTGCAGCTCTGGTGTGGTTAATAATCTAAGGTAATTTTTTAAGTACATCTGTGCAACAGACTTAATTTGCCAACTTCTCATCTATGCAGTCAACTGCACTACTTTGTAAAGGCAGAGAGGGGAAAAAAGAAAAATTAAAATTCTCTTTACAGAGTTCTGTGGAGTGGCCCTAAAGGAAAACGAACTCACATTACTGATCAGTCCACTCCTTGTACTCCAAACTTATCAACTTCTTTTTTTTTTTTTTCTTTTTTTTTTTTTTTTTTTTAAGAGTTACAGGCATAAGTTATTGACCCACCAGATAAGAGCTGAAATAAAACCTGCTGCTGAAGAAGATTAAGGTTCTCATCAAGTTAAGAGATAAAAAATTAGGATGTGGAGGAGAGTGATTTTATAGAGATAGGGGGAGGAAAGGGAGGCAGGGAATAGGGCACTGGATGGCACAGCATCTCATGAAGTTGTTCTCTAGACATCTTCCACAATGAAGTTTGTGTTGAAGAACAGCTCCCTTCCTTGGCAGGGACTGCTCTTTCTGCCACCAGGAACTATTTTCAAACAAACTACTTTTCCCCATTCTCTTGTGTGAGCTCATCACAAAAGGATTTCCTGGTATTTTTGAACTTTACCTTCTTCAAATACTTGCCCTGGCAGGAGATGGTTAATCAGCTGCTAAAGGGGCAACCTCAGTTGCAGGATGTCAGGGCATCTACAGAATATGAGCAAGGGAAGCAGCAGATGAAGGCAGAGATGGAATAGCTAACATGACATTGCATGGACTGAAGACAGAAAGAACTTCTCAGAGAAGACCCTGAAGCTCAGGGACTTTGTTCCATGAGCCAGCAAATCTTGCCTGGAGTCATGCAGGTCCACAGAAAGAGCAACATAATGCACAATAAAGAATTCTGTAAATGGACATTGATGGAACTTTTAACATCATCCAGTACTACTTCAGTTTATCAGTGCTAATCCCAAGAGCTTTGCTGTCATGTAAATCTGAATCTGGCTGTTTCCCTTAAAACAGACACATGGCCACACTAGTTCTTTGAACTACAGACTTCTGAATCAGCCTGAAGAAGAGAGGGTAAAAGTAACTCTGCCCAAACACCACAACACTCCCCCGTCTCCAACAACAGGAGAGGGACTGCAGGACCCCCAGTGGTGTCCCTTCTCACCTAGGGAGCTGGTCAGCTTTTTCTTGGAGATAGTTTAGGTGTCTATGTTGGTGGAATGGTGTCCAGCTTTGGCCACAACCAGTCAGAAAATCTATTTTCTACAGGATATTTTCATGTTTTCTTCTGGTTTAGCACCAATTCCTAATCACCAGGCAACAGATACTCTGAATAAAGTTACAATTCACCTGTCTTTTCAAAGCTCAGCATCTCTATGGGGAGAATACTTGAAATATAAAGGAAGAAGGGAATCTCCTGGCAGAAAGGAGACTGATGTTCAGTGATTGTAAAATGCAAACATCCATTCAAACCAGCACAGAGAGACCACAGCCCCAGCCACCAGAGTAGATAGAAAGCTCATGTTCCCTCACTCCATGTTTCACCCTCACCCAGAAGACCTGATGCGTATGATAGCCTTCTATTTTTAACTCCTAATAAATAAGGACATAGGCATTCCAGTACTGTTATTTTCAGCTTTGTACAGGTCCACTGCAAGCTCAGCAGTAAGAATAAGGGAAAATTCTGATGAGCAAATGGCAGAAAATTAACTTCCAGGTCTGGTACATCACTGTGCCCCATTGCTTCAGAATGTGCTTACAGCTCTGATATAAGCAAAGAGCTTCCAACATTGCTATAAACCCAGGCAACCATGCAGGAAGACGAAGGTTAAGGGATGGCTCTGGTGTAATTAACTTGTTCCTAGAAAGTCTGCAGTCTTCTCGTCCAACCAAAAGCTTTTAAATTCAGAACCTTACCTATTTTATTCTGCAGTGAATATTAACATGTAAATTTTGAACTGCTGAAAAGAGTGACTAATAATGAAGCCAAATTAGACAACGTAGCTTTAGGATTTCAACTATAATGTTCTGTTTGAAAAAAATCTTCTGGAATCAGGGAAACTTGTAAAAGGGCAATGGATTCAGTTGAATAATACAATTTTTTTCATTAAAAAAAGTTTTTTACAAGTTTTCATTATTATATGCATGGATCCCCTTGCAGCTCCAAAGAAAAATATTACAGGACAAACCCTAAGGATTTCTGTACTAAATCCTCTGGTTTTACTAGAACTAAACTAATTTAAACAAATTTAGAGAGTTTGATATAAACACACATTTAACAGATGCTATTTTAATTATTTTTATAAGCATAGTATCTATACATTATCATAAAGATATGTACAATAGGTTTTCTCATATTTCACAGCTGAAGGTTTACTGTAGTACATATTACTGGAACTTCAGTCATAACACCTTTATTTGGAGGTGGTATTTTTAACCTTAAGGAAACTCAAACAGCTCCATTATTTGCAGCATCTCTCTCAAATTCAGGAGAAAAAAAATTGTGATAGAAAATGCCTTTTGTTCAGAAATAAACTGTTGAAATGACTAAAGCCTTAACTTATGCTCAAGCTACTCTGCCCAAAACGTGGGCGTTGTGACAAAGTAATAACCCAAGTATTCCCATCCAGATCTTTAGAACATAAGCATGATATGACAGCCTGAATCAAAATATCAAGAGAAGATAAGGACTGGAAAGAGGCATCCCAAGATTCTTGTAGCCACAGCAAAACTTGGTCCTCCCTTCATTCACCATGACAAAACTCACCCTGCTGCTAATGAGTTAAGTCTGCAGTTTAAAAATCTGTGCAGCAATGTTGAAGAGACTCAAAGATTCCTGATAAATTATAGCAATGGATGCTATCCATGGCAATGGATGTCATGGATACAATCCAACAAATCAGTAACACACACAAAAAAGGTATTTTTGAAAGACTATTATGTATTTCACGAAGTCAAGAGGCCAAAATGGGGAAAATGCCAGATTTAAAGCTGCCTGAAAGCTTAACTCAGGTGCCACTTTTAACTGCATTAACAATGACAAAGTTTCAATGGCATCATCACTGATTCCACATCCACTGTTTCACTCCGGCAATTCCTGCCAATAATAACATACGAAAGAGTAAAAATCAAGATATCATTAAATGTGGCATTCACTGCCTTTAACTGTTTGACTTGACCTAACAAAGTTCTGAACAAATGAAGCTCTAATGACAGCAATGTTTTAATCTCAACATTATTACAAGAGCTACTATGGAAATTTACAAAAACGGCCCTGGTGTTAATCCAAATTTACAGCTTCAGGGTCCACTCTCATTTTTATCAAACCCGTAGTATCAAGCTTTAGCATGCTGCACAATTTAAATACTAAATACTTTCTTTCCTCAACAATGAACAAATCATTTTAAAATCATTCATTTCTCATAGGGTTCTACTTCCAAACTCTATAATTTTTCCTGGATTTGGGAGCCTTGTGGACCTAGTATATATGACAGAAAGCTCCCAAAACCAGGAATAATTTTAGGAATTCTCTCTCAAAGGTCTTTCAAAGCCTGAAGCTTGCATGGGTGTGAGCCCAGACAAAACTAACATAAGCAACTTTGAAGCTCCACTCCTCCTTGATGTATTTTCTCATAAGACTTGAATGTGCACTCTACAGAGGGAATCACATCTTCAGATTACTGCTTTTGCAATTTTTCCTTTTCCTTTTATTTTCTACTCAAATCTTGAACTGACACTTCCAGGATTTTTCAAGATTTGAGTCATCAATGGCTTTTTGGATCACTGATGTCATATACTTAGTCAGAAGGCCGTTGCTTCATCAGAAAATAAAGCCAAGTCTTTTTTGTTTTCTTCTTCAGGTATACATATTTTTAAGCACTCCTAAGGTTTTACTGATGTTCAAGACATTGGATGAAATACTTGTTAGTATAACACAGGACTTAATGGGCTCTGTCCAGGTGCCAATACTAAACTGCATGCTGTCAGACAAGGTGATGTCCTTACTGTTGCTGTAGCCTTCAGATTCAACAAGTGGATGACATCCTCCATCCCCACACTTGACACAAATACAACCTGAAATTGTGAATTGGCTCCTCACAAAGGGTTAAAGGTCACAAGGCAGTCAGCTTGCTTTTCATCCCAGAGCACTGACAAACCAGGAAAGAAACTTTTTGACTGAGTAACAATTCCTTCCCAGGGGTCCTCCCGGAAAAATGCAACTGTCTTCCCCCTTTAGATTCCAATGTCCCTGTACAGGCACAAAACACTAACTCAGCTAAAAGTTCCCCACGACTGTGCTGTAGCTGTGCTTTCAGTTGCTGATGCTTTATGGTCTTCAAAAATATACAGTTAAGTTGTAGTTTCTCCTGTAAAATGAAACCTGGTATCTAATTTGAGACATCAAAATTTCATTACTATTGATATGATGAATCTTATGTCATTTTCACATAATGCAATGTTCTTAGCTATGGAAAATGTTGAGTTTTATTTATCAGTGTCATTTTGCAGTGAAGTACCGTTTACAGTTCTTAAGAAAAAAAATAGTATTTAAGTTGCATTACAGTTGATTCCACAACTCAGTTTTATTATCAGACCCAAAATTGAGGTCTCTGGCAGTTCTTACCGAGGTAAATCTCCCTCTAAAGTGACAGTGTTGCCAAAAGTGTGGCCCACTATCTCCCACGTGTACAAAGAAACTCCCACCACTTCCCCATGTCTCCTATAAAGGTTCAAGACACAAGGGCAGCCTGTTTCAGTAAGTTTTTCCACTTGCTTTACTTTTTTTTTTTTTGACTGATTCAAAGCACTCTTGGAGAGGTAAACACAATCCTGCTAGCAAATGTCAGAAGAAAAATGTATTCTAGCAGACTCTGGCCAACTTAAACTTGAAATGAAATTATATCAAAATACCTTGTAATTGCATTAGAACACTCTGAAAACTTAATCCACACATTTTTCTTCTAAAACTCACAGGATTCTTTTTCTTTACAGCTTCTTATTCAATTGCATGCTCTTTTTCTCTCTCTTTGGAAAATATATCAACTTATTATAAAAAAAAAAAAAAAAATAATTGTTGTGGCAAGGCTGACCTGTAGAGATACAGAGCTAAGCAGAGCTGGTGAATCCACTCACTCTGATATGCACACATGATATGCAATTAAAATCTCCATTCACATTCCTACGGGGTTGTCAATCAAGAGAAAAGCCTTTTTGACAACATCCAGTGAAGCGTACCAACTAACTGCTGAACAGGAACTTAAACAGTAACAGCTTTTGTTACTAGTAAGAATGGATTTTACCAAGATTGGGCTCAGCTTCTAAAGAAATTATTATGTTAAAATTTGGGGGGCTTTTCATTAAAAATTAAAATGTGTCACAAAGCTATTGTCTGCGAAGCTATCGTATTATGTAATACATGAGGGTTATCAGATATATGTTATAAAAAAAAAGCTGGAACTTTTCTTGACTGTAAGAAACAATTTAACCTTTCATATTTTGAACAATGCTTACGAACCAGTTTTTAGGGAGAATATTTTTCTAATTGAATGTTGCTTATTTGGTAGGCACTGAACATCTTTTATAGCATTATAAGCTGCTCAGCCACAAGACTAACAGTGTTAAAAGTCTGCTACTGCAAAAAATAATGGTACTATAAACAATTTACTACTGGCATGCTGGAAAATTATGTGACACAGTTATAAGTACTTGCAACTCTTTGAAAATACCCTAACTTTGAATTTATGACAATAGAGGAAAGTCTTTGATATGAAGATGATAACATTTACTTTAATAATATCCAGTTAGATAATGTACAACTCCTAGGAGCATTGGGGTACCTCGATATCAAATCTGTAAAGGTAAAACTAGTAAAAATAAAGAGGTCATCAATCTACTGTTTGTGATTTGAGCACTAACCTTGAACTACAGCTTTCAAACATGCTAATACTGTTAGATATTGAAATATTTGCCCTCTTGCTTATCATGCTCCATAACTGAAGAGAGAGCAGATGCATCCTGACTATTAACAGTCATGACAAATTGCCTTACTAATGAATGTTACACACTGAAAGTGCCATAACTGATTAAACTACAATTTCCCACTACCAGATAGAGAGAGGCTTGGGAACTCCAGCAGTGGACAACTCTGATGTTCTGCCAACAGGCCTTCAGGGCACAGTGTGGTATTTAGAAAAACACACTGCAAATTCCATATGAATATATTCTAAAAGACTATGTGTATACAACAGGTTTTAAAGAACATGAGATGAAACAGCTTAGGTTTGCAGCCGATGAGCCATGTAAAACGGATGTGTTTTAACAATTTTAGTATCATTACAAGGCTGTGCTGGAGAATATTCCTGTTGGGTTCCTCTACCCCTTTCCCCGCCTCCCCAAACATTGCTTGTGCTTTGCTTTCACATAAAATCTTTCTTTTGTCAGTCTCTTTGTCGGTGCAAAATTGGCAGCAGTTCAAATTCAAAGTACTCCTATTCATTTACTGACCATTAAACCAATGTCATTCTAGTTCACATCAGCCAGAGAGCTAAGCTCTAAAAAACATAAAAGGCTTGCTTCACCACTGACGAATAATGTGTACATTTTTACAGAGCTTAAACCTTAATGCTTTGCCTGAAACTAACAATACAGTATATCTTATCATTCCTTTTTCACAAGCAGGCAGCTGCTGAAACGCTTGCCACTTCAAAATATCAATTGCTTGCCAGAGTTGTCCTCAACACACCCTGTCAAACTCATGTATATTGTGCAATGAAAATGGTGCAGGACTGAAAGCTAGAAATTGTGTCAAATTCTGCTGTAAGGGTATGATGTGCAAAGAACAACGTATGACAACCGTAGAGACTACAAACAATAGCAATGGAGCCAGACACTACATATATCACAACTGTGCCTGTACATATTTTATTGTATGTATTATATATTTAAAGCATGACAAATGTGTCATTGAAGCTATGTGCTACAGCAAATAGAAACCCTTCAGCTAGTTAAGCTTTTTCATTTCTCTTGATGAAAGTGTAGTGGTATTTTTCTGCCCTCTGAACATTTGTTTGTAAATCACACGGCACAAAAAAACCCATCAGGTTTTCAAAATGAGTAACAGAAAACAAAAGGCAATACTACAAGATGAGAAAATGAGATTTTGTTCAATTAACACTTTTGCTTTCCTCTAAGGACACATAGCCAAGGCTACCTTAAAGCCTATCTGAGGCTATGCAAGACAAATAAAATATTGCTGCACCCATAAAATACAGTATACCTAATTTTAATGCAGATAAGTGCTGGCCTATTGATTTGCATGTTTCCTTGGCAAAATGGAAATCCCATGTGAGTATGTTCTTTGTCTGAAGAAAATGCATTTTAAAAATCCTTTATGAATACAGCAATACATGCTAAAAAGGAAAACATGAGTCACTAGTATAAGATTATGTATGAGACCCAGAGGAAGAAGTGTTCATATATATACACATGCACACATGCATCTCTCTGTGGGTGCATGAATGCATGTTATGAATGCATGTTATGCAATCACATAGCTTTTTAGCACATAGTCACAATTTCTGTAACTAATGAAAATTCAGCCTCTAAATGTAATCTTAAATTATCTGAGCAAAAAGAGTGAAAAATTCCAAATTGAGAAACAAAGTAAGTTGATGATAAAGTGACAATGGAATGCTACTCATAAATTAAAGAAATGCCAGATAGCTGTGATGAAAAAGAAAGAAAAGAAATGTTCAGGAGAAAAGATGAATCTAACAGCCCCCAGCAGCATGTAGATTGCAAAACCTGAACACAGGGGATTCCATGGGGGTCATTTACTAATATAATCCTAAGCAAAATGAATAGATACGCCATTAAGGTGTTAATAAATATTTTGGAAAGAGAATAGGTGTTTTAGGTGCTTGGGGTTGATGACCTTTGCTGTGTTTATTAGTGGGACAATGATGCATTATTAACACACAGCAGCTGTACCTGAACTGCTGCCATGAACATAATAGCCTTTTATAGCCATCAGGGGAGTGAGATAGGAGGCCTTTATTAACCACTAGACATGATTAGCACATTATGTGAACTTTAGTAGGCAAATTATCTCTTATTGAAATATAATGTTTGTTATAACTGATTGTAAACATGACTTTAAAAACTTCTGAATGCAAAATTAGGAGTTTTACTACCACTTAGTGAATTACTGGCTAGACAACTGAAAAAAACATATCCTTCGTTTTCTTTTGTTCCATCAGCAAAATCAATCATGCCCCACAAAAACTAATTGCACTATGATAAAACCTCTGAGGTAAATGACTTCCACATCACAAATAGTATTCTTCAGAATTGTAAACAAAAATAAACAGGCATTTCCAACATAATCAAGAACGCTGCTAATGAAGAAAAAACTTGTCTTATATTTCACTATAAAGACTACAAGTGGTTCTTAAAAAAATAAGTTTGCCAATACATTTTCAAGAGTTAACTTGAAAAAATAACACCATGATTCACTTCAAAAAGCTTAATTTTGGAAAGATTATCCCATTAGCCTTAAGAACTGAACACAGCACTGTGAGTCCATTATGAGCAGTCTTTTATGCGCTAGCAGAAACTCATTAACATAAAATAAATCATTAGCTTTGATATTAAGCCTCTACTATCTGCAGGCTTCTATGACTAATGTTCACAACTGTGTCTGGCAACTGATAAATTATACTTTTTTAAAAGGTTATTGTCTCTTTTCACCACCACTTTTTGTTTTACTACTCATTATTATTTCAGGTTGCTGCAAACACGATGATAGTATAAGAAACAAATGTTTTCTCATATTCGTGAACACAAACCTACACATTTTTGGCAGCTCCAACAAGAATGACTTCGAAGCCAGCTACTTATGATAGCGACGACAGATTGTCAGAGTAACTTCACTTTCTTCAAAGCATGCAATATATAATGAAGCAGAAATGTATGTATATTCATATAGAGTAGCACTGATACAATAGAAACTTATATGTTTACATAATATTCTCCCTCTTCTGGCATGAGTTGTCTGGATACATTTTTTGCTTTATATTGCAGACCTCATACTTCCTTCACTGTACTTTCCCTAGGTACAGGTTCTTGCTGTCTTATTTCAGAGTTCTGATTTCTTACTGCATACAACGTAAGTAACTGGAGTTTGCTGAAGATTTCCGTAACATATCAAAAATACACGTCAGCTACAGCAACTTCCATTTAAGACCATATAATCACCAGCAACAAAAGCAGGAGACAAAAGTACTACCACAGCAGCTCAATTGCTGTGCTTAGCCAGCAGTACCCTTGAAAGAAGCCACTCGTGCCACTTTTGATTGGTAGAGAGTGGTTTAACAGTCAAGAATGTGAATGCTAAAACATTCTGACATTTCCACTAACCTGGATTTGTCAGATGCTCATGTAATTCAAGTATGTTTTGCAAGTTAGAAAGCAGTGTGTCTTGGGAGAAAACCACACTACGAGGGTCCATAGCAAATCAAATAGGTTCCCAGTGAGAAATAATAAATGAACAGTTCAGGAACAGTGTTAGCATATGTGCAATTGAAAGATAAGATATAAATATTAGCAGAGCCATATGAAATTCAAATGCTAAAAATAAACTACTTACTGAAAACATAAGAAGCAAAAGAAAACCATAGACATTACAAATGTTGGTTGCACCAAGATCTCTGCTTAAAAACTGTTTTAACTTTGAATATCTAAACCAAGAGTTAAACATTGTATTTGATGGCCTCACTTACTAACCTAAAACTTATCTCGACTGATAAACATAACAAGTGGATATTCCAGTAGATGGGGAGACAAGATTTTCTTCTGTGCAGCTGCTGCTGTGGAAGGGCAATGTATGCTGCTGCTCCTAACACTACACTATCTGTGCCTAACCACAGAATAATGAAATGTTGCCATTTTCCAGCTGAACAATGTAGGGAAAAACATGAGCAAGAAAATCTCTTTCAGGTTGATGTGAATTCCATGTCTGAAAGTATTTTGAATGTGCTGCTATAATTAAGAGCCATTTGGCATTTCAACTATAAACTATGCTTTGGAGCAACTTGTAACTCACCATTTCTAATGAGAAATCACTCCTTGGGTACAAAATCAGTACCGAGTTGCACAACTAAAATAGCAGAATAGTATAGAACAGACTATTTCAGTTGAAAGAGACCTTAGATGATCATCTAGTCCCACTGCAACAAAAAAACAAATTTCAATTTGGTTAGCCTATATTAAACATAAGTGTTTTAGTGTATACAGCCCATGCTAGGCATCCACCAAACATGTGTCCACTTCAAAAAGATAAAGCTGCCACTAATTACCACCGCTGTCAGTTCCAGAAGCCAAGGTCTGCATTGATCCAGGAACTAACCTATCACCACAAGAAGTGGTGCTTTCAAGTCGCTCTTGAGCCATGCTCAGAAAGCAGTCACAGGAAGCTTTTTACTTCCACTGTCCAAACTTCAGTATATCTGCCATCAATACAGGATTTAAACATCCAAGACTTTTGATCTAAATCCTACTGTGATTACGATGTTTCACTGCTTAACATAAAGTCATGTTTTAAACATCCTTCATTTTCCAATGCATCTGCACATTGATAGCAAGATGAGAAAGGTCTGGTGAGATGGGAGTCTGAGGAGAGAAGGGTGCTCACTTCCTCCTGGTAAAGCACGATCATCCTCAACACGCAACAAATTCATCGGGAGTTGCAGCTGCCCCATCCTCCACAGATCAGCTCCTTAAGTCCTTAAAAGTAGCTCCAGCAGCTGCTCTTTGGTTTAATGTAAACACCAAAGGTACTGTATGCTCTATAGTGTTCAGCAAGTTCAGCATTCTCAATAGTTTACTGTTTTATTTTCACTTTTTTTTTCAGAAAGCCCCATGACAGGCTGGTTAAGGATAATTACTCTCAAGGTATTGATGTTTGGCAGAAAAAAAAAAACCAACAAAAAAGCAAAGAATGACTGTCAATAATTCAGTATATAGACATCGCTGAGGAAGATTTCTCAAAAGCACATATAAAATTGTTTTCCACTAAAATAGGGACCACCTCTTTTCTGAAACGCTGGAATTTAAGGAGGTACATTTGAGGCTTGCCCACAACTGTGGGACTGCATTCTAAGGCTGAGTAAACAAGGAAAGAAAAGTCCATTTCCCTTCCTCCTATGCAATATTTTTTGGAATGAAGTGAAACACTGAACACAAAAGTCATCACTAATACAACTGTTTAATGTTTGCTTTAAGAGGCAGATGCAAATTTGAAGTATGGTTCTAATGCAGTAGGGGACAAGGTAGCTCTCTCAGGGAAAAAAAATGCCTAGAATAAACAAATGGTGATCTATTAGATAAGCAAAACCTAAAATGCTGTCAAAAAACTAATACTGCATTTCAATTTTAGAGCTGTCCTTCAGAGTGCTGGGCTTGCCACAGTTCAGAGTTTCAGATGGAGTTCGGATAGAAGCAAGTCACTGGAAAAAATGTACACTTGCTAAAAAGCCATGAAGCATTTTACTTAGAGTAATCTCTATGGTGGGGCTAACTTTACACAATAAATTATTCTAAATGCTGTTTATACATATATGCACTTTTGCTCCACAGAATTCTGATTTAGAGCAGGATTGTTACCTGCTTACAAAGTCCTGTATTATATCTCCTTATCCACTGCTACCCATTGCCACTCTGCTTTTTCCATTTTGAAGGGCTTTGCTTCCCTCTCCCCCTTTTTTTCCTCTTTATTCCTCTTTTTTAAAAATAACTACAGTCTAGCATTCTACCTCTGCTATCTGGCTGTATTTTTCCACTGCACTGACAACTACTAGTGAATACATGAAAGATGAGTTGTAAGCTTCTGTATTTTTGAACCAGGTAGCAAATCACAGAAGAATCTAGTGCATAATTCTGCAAGGCTAACCACTGGGAACAGTAAAGACCACTATTTTCTCCCTGCTGTTGGCAGGGGTCAGCATCCCTGTCATTAGCTATGTCAAACTATAATTATATAACTGCACTTTTTGTGGCACATATCTGAAAACACTGTAAAGTTGCGAGTATAAAAATATACCAGTCCTTCTTACAATACTGATCCAAGCTGTCTTTGGAGGTGACACCTCAATACACAAAGCAACAAGGATGTTCTCTGTACCCAAACATTGCTCTCTACACAGACATTGAAACTTATCATCCGACTTCTTTAATCAGCCTGAAATCTCTGACCATATTCTTCTAAAAAATTGAGGCATTTGCACTAGCAAAGTTATTTCTTTTGTAGCATTCAACTCAATTAAGAGATGTTATGTTTCTTATAATAAACTTCAACTAAACAGACGACTCATATTAGCCTCTAAATGTCTGAAATGCAATTAAGCTTCAAGTTTTCAAGAGACTAAATCTGTCTGTCCAGCGTAAGAGCTCCACTATATTATTTCAAAGGCTGACCTATATACCACAGCATACCATCCATTCTCTCTGTTTGTATAAGAGACACCTCACACAGTTGTCATAACCAACATTGTTTGCATTGTTCTTTCCCTTTTCTCCCTCCCTGGGTAATGTGAGAGAAACAAGGAAAATCCTGCATAACAATGTATGCAGAGTATAATGAGCTTTCACAGCTGATAGAGAAATATTAGACTAAGATGCTTAGAGTGCTATTTGAGGTTTATAAAACAAAGATCTAAGCAGTCTTCTGAAACAAAGCCTGCCAACTGAAAACTGTAAGATAAGAGGCGACTGTTTGAATCTACATTATTGCATCTTCTTCAGGCTACAGAAAAATGCACTGTCAGTACACCCCATGTCCTACCCGTGTGCCTGAGAACTCACTCATACACTATGAACAACCATCTGATCAGGAAAAAAAAAATAGTGCTAACAGAACAATTAGTTAACTTAAAATCTCAAGTATTTGTGGAATACATTCTACGTCACCAGCAGCTCCAGCTGATTCAAAATTTAAAGAATCAAAATCTAAAAAAAAAAAAATAAATCAACAACCCAACACCAAAACCCAGGTATGAAAGCAAGAGTCATATGCACTAGTAAGTGCCTAAAGCAAGTTTTAACTAACTTTACAAGAAATAGGAGGCAGTTCTGAATGAGGTTTTTAGGTAAAGATCTAATCAAGACAACCGTTCCAGTCCAGAACATGGATCCAACACACTGCTGCCATCACCTCCTTTTCTGGGAGAGTCTATGGGTAAACACTCAACCAAACTTCCTGCACGTAAAATTCTGCAGGCCTCCTGCCCTTCAAACTCCCTAAATACACAGAGCAAAAAAATGAGTGACAGAGCAATACTGTAACATGACGACATGTTTAGAACAAGTCAGATAAGTTTTCACAGCAATGTTAATCATGCTGGGCAAAGGGAGAGAGTGAAGGGGGTGAAAAATGAAATGTTCAGTAAATGTATGCCTCCAAGGGGTCTGGCAAACCTACTCTGTCCATTTAATGTAATCAATGGTCAGTGGCAAAGACAACCGATACTCAGTATCTTATATTGAAACATTCCTGGTAAGTCTTTTCCAAGCATAAAACATATGTGGTATGACTGTGTACTTTAGAGCACATTATCAGTTCAAGCAAAGTGAAATAGAAGAGTTGCAACTTCAGAATGAGTGCCTCATTTGCATTTAAAAAGAACAGTTTGCTTCCTCATACATGGCATGACTTAAAAGAGGCTTTAACCAGCTAGTAAAGAAATTCTGAAAATTACTTTTTAAATTAATTTATTCAATTTGCAGTGCAGCCCACCAAAAATTATTTAAGGAACTTAATTGGAAAATGATTTAATATATTAAAGTAATTCCTGATTTTCCAAAGCATTTAATTTTTAAATTAAATCTGGTCCACTATCTCAAGAATGATGAGTGAAACCTGTATTCAAGTCATTACCTTCTTTTTGAAGCTTTAAATCACTGATAGGTTTAATAACATTTGTCCAGTTTCATTGCCAAATGGGTCTTCAGACACTTCAGTACTTATGTCATTAATATCAGCCCAAGCCTCTCACTTGGCAACTCTTTACAGCTACAATTCACCAAAACAGACAATAGAGAAAATAACATCAAGCCATAGATGAAAGGTACCGGTAGCCTCACGTTACTGAGAGCACTTACAAAAAATTATTGCACACACACAGGCTCCTACATCTCTGGACCCTTCCTGCTAAACAAAGTTCAGTCCCGGCACAAACTTCCAATCTATAGGGCAGGTTAGCCAGATGCTGCCAAACAGGGTTACTCAAAAACACCGCTAACAGTCATACCTCTGGGATGTCTGGTGAAATATCCTTAAGCATCCACCACAAAGGGCCAGATTTATCCCTGAATTCTACAACTCCATTGAGTGCATGTGAAATGCAGCCAAGATGAATTTGGTCCTTTCTGTTGTGATTGGTAGACGAGACCATGTGGGAAATCTTTCCTGAAAACTGAGAGGGCTTCACCCCGGCGCTGCAGCCTCCGCGCCGTGGCAGAGGCAGAGGCAATGTTGCTGTTTATCTCTGCAAACGAGGCAGCTGCCCGGCATGAAAGGGACGGCGCTCATCAGCATCTCTCTGACACGTGAGGCCGGCACCACAATGGCCGAGCTCGGAACCAGACCGTGCCCTCCGGGGCAGCCCCTCCACCCCGACACCGTACCCAGACTCCGCGCCTCACCGCGGACCCCGCGCACGGCGGAGTTTACGCCGGGGAAAACAAAACCAAACCAAACCAAACCTAAACAACAAAAACGCCCAAAGCAAACAAGAAACAACAACAACAACAAAAAAACAAATAAAACCAAACCAACCAAACTAACAAAACAAAAACACCAAAACCCCCACAACCAAACAACCCTACATCTGCTGCAGCTTGCCCACAGACTGCCGGGGCAGGTTTCAAAACAAGTGTTCGCCGAAGCGTACAGGTTTATAGACATCTTTTTCGGGAAGCGCTGGCCCCCGGCTTGCTCCCCCGGCGGGGGTGTGCTCAAGAAGTGCTCCGGGTAGCTCGCACTTCCTGATTATTTCCTATGGGCAGCGTTTTATTCGCGTGTAAAGCTCATTCCGTAACAGCAAGAGAAAGTGCTGCTCATGCATAAAGCACCAGCTGGCTCAGGCCACAGAGGCAGTAAAAATGCTGGAACCACGGACCCCTTCCCCGTCAGCAAAAGTAATGCAAACTGCTCCGGGATGGCAGCACCAAAGTCTAGATTTGGGGCTAGTTCGAGCCTCCTTTGCAGTTCCTCCTTCCCCAAGGCTGGAGGACCTGAAACTTGGCTGTCCTCAGGTACTGACCTTATTTGCAGCGGTTTAATGAAGTTACAGAGAAACGGGTAAAGCAGCTGAACGGACGGGACAAAGTCAAGCCCCTGTGCTGAACAGACCTGTCACCCTTACGCACCCTTATTGTGCATACATAAATATGAGCATTATCTGTGTAAGCGTATATATATGTATACGCACAAATGTCACATACACTCACACAAACGTGCTCCTAACACCGCTTTGACACATGAACTGCAAGATAACGCGGCGGCGCAGAGAGTTTCTGCCGGCCTGTGGCGGGCGCGATCCTTCTCATTAAACAGGAGCCCTGAAAATTCAAAGTCTTTCCTCATCAACACCCTTGTCCACGCTGTTTCTCGGAAAGGGAAGATGTTATGGAAAATGCCTCCCCCACCCACCCACCCGCCCCCCACCAGCCCCCCCGCTCCAGCCGCCCGCCCCCAAAGTACTCTGGGGTTTTAATTTGGGGTGCCTGCAGGGGAGCCGGCGTGTGTCCCGGCGGCAGCTCGGGCGGGACTGCGCTCCCCAAACCCCGGCAAGTGCCGCTGCCCTCTGGCTCGCCGTTGAACTTGGTGCGCGGCTCGCCAAAGCTCAGCTCATGCAAACGCGGCGCGGCAACAGCACAATCGACAGCACAGATAAAAAACACCTCGGACGACACAAAACACGAGTCACCTTGTTGCAATAGTAGGGGTCCAGGCAAGGGGAAGGTCCCAAACAAGGCGTATCAGGAGCGGCTGCAGGCTGAGGAGGTGGTGAATAAAATCTTACGTCCATTTCACTAAAACATCAAGCAAACTCCTTTTCTTTTTGTCGTTAATGTTGGAGGGGGAAAAAAAGAAAAGGGGGAGGGGGGGATGCGAGTGCGTGTATGTGTATGAGGGGAAGGGGGGGACACAAAACAAGACTGAGAAGAATAAAAAAGAGGTGCCTGACTTCAGTAGTCAAAGAAACACCTTCCCTGCCTCACATCCGTTTGTGGTTTGTAAAGCGAGAGAGGAGAGAGGGAAGAAAAAAAATTTAAAAAAAAAAAAAAAAAAAAAAAAAAAAAATCGCTTCCAAAAATGCACCGGTCTGCAGATGTATGCGAGAGAATCAACAAACCCTCCTTCTTCTATGGCAGGGCAGGTAACTTCGAGTACTTATTGTTTCCCCCGCGCATCGGCACCGGGGCGCTAGCTCCGTGTGTGCCTCTCTTTATGGGAGTCTTGGAGTTCGTTCGCTTCGCCCTCCCTCCCTCTCGCTCGCTCGCTCCCTCTGGTCTTTTCCCGTTCTTTTTTTTTTTTTCTTTTTTTTTCTTTTTTTTCTTTTTTTTTTTCTTTTTTTCTTTTTTCTTTTTTTCCTTTCCCCCCCCCCCTTTTTTTTTTTTAATAATATTATTATTTATTTGGGTGGGTTTGGTGGAGGTGTATTTTGGTTGCCCTCCACCGTGAGGAGAGGGTCTGGGGTCGTGTTGGGAGGGGGGGGAGGAGGTGGCGGCAGCAGCCGGGGCCCCCTCGCACCCCCGAGGGGAGCGGCGAGGCAGCCTCCCGTGCTAGAATGGCCGCCCCGCGCCGCCTGGCTCTCTCGCCTCGGCACGGTTCGGCTCGGCACGGCTTGGCTCGGTACTGCTTGGTTTGAGCTCGGCGGGAGGCGGCGGGGGATACGACGCGCTCCGCCGGCGGAGTCGCTGCTCCGAGTGTGCTTCACACAAAGGGGTCGGCGAGGGAAGAGCCATTTGCGGCCGCTGCCGACGGGGCTGGGAGTGGCGGAGAGGGGGCGCTGCCGCGCCCGCCATCCCATCGCCGTCCCCGCCCTCTCCCACCCGCCTTCCCCGCCCGGCTCCCCGCCCGTTACTATGGCACCCCCTCCGCGGGCTGTCGCCGCAGCGGGCTGGGCCCGGCCTGGCCCATGGGCGGGAGGGTAGGGTGGCAGCAGCCTCGGGGGGGCGAGGGGTTCGGCCCGTAAGGAGAACTCCGAGATGGGTCGGCTGCGGGGTGGTGGTGGGGCCGCGGACAGGTCCCTCGAGGTGCTTCTGTGAGAATCCCCTGTCCCACTTCACCCCCTGACCCATCGCCACCTCCCTTTTGCAAAGGTTGGGTCAGACGCCCCGTGCCCCGGCTCCCCTAGCAGTCATAGAATCACAATTTTGGTTGGAAGGGACCTCTAAAGATCATCTAGATCATCATACAGTAAGCAGGGACATCCTCAACTAGATAAGGTTGCTGAATACCTCCAGGAATGAGGCCTCAACTACTTCCTCGGGCAACCTGTTCCTTTTTTGTACTACCTTCATGGTAAAGAACTTTTCCCTAAAAAGTTCTTCAGAGGACTGATCACAAGTCTTCTGTTCTCCAGGCTGAACAACTCCAGCTCCCTCAGCAGTCCTGTCAAGTTGACCCGGCTCGAGCCGCAAGCAGGGCACAGCGGGTTAGCTGAGCCCTTTGTCCTCTGTCCCAGCTGAGTAGAAGACGTCTTTGTCTGTCCCCCCCAGAGTTGGGGGAGGCTGAAATAAACTATGGATCCATGTACATGCCTCGGAAACCGGGATGGGAGTGAAAAGAGCCAAGCATCAGCTGGGGTCTGCCTCCATTGCTTGTAGTGCTTGGGCCTGGTGGTGACCAGGCACAGCTCTCCATACAGCAGGGTGGAGAAGAGAAACTTGAGGAGATGGGCAAACTGAGAGGCAAGGAAGGAATGGGGAGCGAATGGGGTAGGGGAAATTAAGAGGAGTGCAATTAGCTGCAAAAAAATGGTGCTGAGTAAGGAAATTCAGTGGCTTGTGGGAGAGGAATTCATGAGCAAAACAATGTTTGAGAGGAAAAAACAATGAAAGAAAGGTTGACTTCAAGACACTGTGAGCAATCCCACTGGGTTTCCTGCTGAGTCTCTGGTAGTTTTAATCAGGACTGAAAGGATGGAAGAGAAAAGATACAGGAAGGACACTATGCTGAGCTTAGATAATGTCCTATAGAGGAATTGTATTAT
This sequence comes from Calypte anna, assembly GCF_003957555.1. Taxonomy (NCBI): domain Eukaryota; kingdom Metazoa; phylum Chordata; class Aves; order Apodiformes; family Trochilidae; genus Calypte; species Calypte anna. The sequence goes on from NC_044245.1 coordinate 113,888,523, forward strand.
GAAGAGAAAGGAACGCCTTTCCCTCTACATAAAAACAAATTAGTGAGTGCCTCACAAACTGAGGTGAAGAGATTTAACAAGAATGGTTACATGTATCAAATACTGATGAACATTTCCATCACAAAACATTCGGAATCTGAAGAACTTTAAAGAAGATACATAATGCACGTTGTGATACAGAACTCTCTTCTCGCTGAAAAAAAAAAACATAAACCAGAGCAACTGTTTTGAGGGGACTCAGCATTAAGGGGGAGGAAATCACAAAGTGAATAAATCATTGTGTCTTCAACTCCTATACTTTGCTATTGTAAAGAGTCCTTCAAAATGGTGTTAAGACATGACTTTCATCCATGTTAAACAACCTGCTTTCAGTAAACCTGGAAAAAATACGTAAGCAATATAAACAAAACTCAAGAGGAACCAGGTTTCAAACAATATGCCTTTTCCAGGATTATTTGATCTAAAATATCTCTGCAGTCTCTTGGTTGTCAATTCAACACAACTTAAGTCTAATGGCAATAAATGTTAACATGCAATTACAAAAAGATATTTTTTAATAATGTTTGAAGCCCATACAGCCTTGGAGAAAAACTTGAAAGCATAACCCAGAAGAAGCTCCAGAAAGCAAAGGGAAAGACAAACTTTTTTTTTTCCCTAAATCTCATGATTTTTTGGCATCTGAGTCATTATTTTGCATGCTTAAGTTAAAAAATCCTAAAAAAGACTTTCCTTTGCAAGAAATATACTTGACGCTTGACAGATCTATCACTGCTGCAAAAGGCTGATATGTGGACCATAATTTGACAAAGTGAATGGGAGACAGATTGCTAGCTCTGTATTGAAAAGCTGCTGTTGAGAAACTTGTTATTCATTCACCATGGTTTACTTTTCAGTCTGTTGTGGGGAAAGGTGGGGAAATTCTAGAAGAGTTGATCTAGGCAATCAGTGTATGCAGGTGCAGTAACACTAATGCAAAGCCAGAGATGTCAATATCAAAAGGACTAGAACATCTGTTGATTAAAAAATAGGGATTTTGTTTTTTATTTATATGAAATATTACTGAATATTGCCTTAAGAAAGACTTCAAGTTTCTAGGAGTCTGTAGGAGTTTACAACTATACCATTTGCTTTGCACAGCACTGCAAGTTATTTTCAGTTCTTAATGAGGCAGGCCCTGGGAGGTTATAAAATTTTTGCTGCTGGTTACAGAGATGATTTAATCATTGAGATGGTAAAAACACCTGAGATTTGTAGCAGTTATCTGTACAGTTTGTAAAAATTAAAAAGCTATATATATTAATCTGTTAAGTGTTCTTTTGTTTAGTAGGGAACATTTTCTCTTGGGTTTTCAAGATAATGCATTTCTGGTGACTGGAACTGAACATTTAAATACTGCTGTAGGTTTTGCCCCTATGGACTGATAAAGTGAGCCCCTTTCTTGGCTAATTCAATGGTATATCAAACTTGGCCATTTTATCTCATGCAAGTGCATTTTCAAGAAAAAAAAAAATGGCAGCAGATTAAAGATTAGGAATCTGTTTTTAGAAGCTTAAAAGGAAGGAACATTTGTTCAGAAGGCCACTGAGATTTTAAAGCCATTCAACATTCAAGCGAATGTCTCCAAAATAGTCTTGAAAGAGGTTCCTATGCCAGCAGGAGAAGACTGTCATTATTTTGTCATATGAATAGGAACAAATGCCTCGAGAAACATGATCTATATCTGCTGATGCTAAAAAAGTTGTTATTCTTTTAAATGGTGTCTGCTGGAGCGAGACCACATAGTATGAATATTCTTGATGCAATGGAGAACTTGTATGACATTCTTTGCCAAACAGCGTTGGGGATGCAAGAAGTTTTCCTAGCAGACTGGAGACCTAAGGAGATCATTAAATAGACGAACCATAAATGGATCAGCAGTTCCTTTCAGATGAAAAGAGCTGGAGGTAGAAACACAGGATTAGAGGGAGGGGGAATGTGTCTTATGTGCTTGCCTATCGTTTGGGCTGTCACACCTAGAGCCTCTGTTGGAGGCAGAGTACTGGCAGAGCAGATCCTGGGTCAGAATCAGTCTGGTCATTTGAATGTTCTCATGGAGGGTTGGCTGCAGTCAGACCATGAGAATTAAAAGAAACTAGTCAGGATGTCTAAAACGTCAGGTTATTTTCTTGTCTGCCCTGATGTCTCACCCAGCTGCTCCCTGTAGCATATCAGGGCCCATGAATCATGTTCTCAGCCAAAGAGAGGTAAAAACCTGGTTAAACCAGAATCTAGCCCTGCATCCTTTTGGTTTTAAATTGACACGTCCATGCACAGTTTCATTTGGGGTCTCCAGACAAAAGTATCCAATCATCTATTACAAAGAGAAGATTTCTTGATTTTCCTAAGAAGAAGGAAATGTGGGACTGTGATGATGGCTTATTATATACAGGTATCACAAGAGCCTTTTCCTGAGGTTGACTTTAAAGAGAAGTTTTCTCTGGCCTATTTAAGAACAGCTGGATTGGAAGATAATTCTATTTTTTGTTTTGTATGCTATGCTTTGTGTGCCAGGAGGGCCAAATGACTAAAAGGAGAGCCATGAGATTTTGCTGAGAAAATATCTTCTGCTGAAATTTTTGCTTTATTTACTGATGCATAAGGCTATTTACCTCTCAGACTAAAACTCAATGCTCATCAATTTCTGGAGAAGAGTTAATGGAATAATAATAGGATGAAGGATCTGTCCCTTTTGTTTGGATGTCCTGTTTCATATCCTTAAACTGGGTATGACACTTGGATCTGGGAAGTTATGCAAAAGATAATTATACTAAGATTATTAAAAAGAAAGAATATTTAAGCAAAGTAATTAATCTGGCCTTTTCATCAGAATGAACTCAAATCTTTTAAGAAACATTAATTTTAAGTGTTGTTGACATTCTGGATGTGTGCTCATAAGTGAGCATAAATCTGTATTTAAACAGGAACATTTGGAGTATGGTATAAAAGCTTACTAGTGGTGATATATGTTTCAGAGTATTTAAACTGTTTGCAGTGCTACCTTATATTGTGTCAACTCAAGGGTTGTCAAACATGTAATGGAAGAGGAAGCTATTTTATTATTTTTGCCACTGCTCCTGTCTTGTTTAATTTGTTTGTGGTGAGAATGTCCGGCCCCAAATTATCCCATTTTGAAGAAAATAAATTGCTCTTATCTCTGTAAGGAAGTAAAGATCACTTTTAAATAGTTAAGGAAAGCCCCTGATTTCCCTTTGTTACAAAGCAGAGAGAAAACCTGAGTGTTTGGAATGCCTTCTCATTCCAAACAAATGATACGCAGCCAATTTAGCAGATAGAGGAGGAACAGACACGTGGGCTCAACCTGAACTGTTTTACATCTCAGAAAAAGGTTCTTACACACTCATCTGACGTTGCCTACAGCAGGAGTTAAGCACACAACATCTCACAGAATCAAGATCTTATATAGCCATGAAAGAAATAGAAAAATGTAAAATTCACCTTGCATATTTACAGCTTTGATGCATTCCCATATGCTTCAAAGACACTGCCAGCTGGTTCAATTCTATCTACCAGATTTAATGTGGCCTTGCAGGCATACAATAGGTAGACCAATCTTGAAAAGAAAACATTTCACCGGGCCTTAGAATCAAATTATTTCTCATGGTCAGAGAAACAAAAGGAAACCTGAAGTTCCTTTTTTCATCTTCCTTTATTTCTTATCTTACCAAGTGATTTTATGTGAGATACGCTGTCCACATGGCATGCAGGAAGGCTCAAAAATACATCACAGTATGGTGTATGCGAGTTCTCAATTGCAAGATATATCCAAGTGTTAAGGTTGCCAATTTTCCACTCTTCCACTTATCTTGTTAAATCAGTCATGAAACATCTAGAAGTATAAAAGATCAGGAATTTTTGGTTTCATGCTATTTTTTTCAAAAAGTGTGGTAGACAACTATACAGGAGTTTCAGAAAATCAGTTTTTTTGAGGGACAATAATAGTTTCAACAATTTATATTGTAAATAAAAAAGGTCATCTTAAGGCATTTTGGTTTTTCCTCCAAAAAGTGAGGGTCCATAAAAGTTATATAAATGCTGTCTGGAGTCTGTGTCATATGCAGCTGTCTTGAGAACAAATCTGTGCAAGTGTTTGATACTCTTAAAAATACCCATCTATATTTGCCAATATTTTAAAAATTTACATATTACCAGCTGAATGTGTCAGTTCAAGTATTGTGTTTAGTTCTGTTGAGTTCAGGCAAGAAGGACAGGCAACTTCTTGAAACAGCCCAGTGCAGAGCTACAAAGGTGATTAAGGAAGTGGAACATCTCCCTTATGAGGAAAGGCTGAAGGTGCCGGGTCTCTTCAGCATGGAGGAGATTGAGGAGGAGGATTGGAGGAGATTGAACCTCATTAATGTTTATAAATATGTACAGGGGGGGTGTCTGGAGGATGGAACCAGGCTCTTCTCAGTGTTGATCAATGACAGGACAAGGGGTAATGGGTTCAAGTTGGAGAATAAGAGGTTCTGTGTAAACATAAGAAAAAGCTTTTTAACTGTGAGTGGCAGAGCACTGGAACAGGCTGCTCAGTGAGGCTGTGGAGTCTCCTTCTCTGGAGACATTCAAACCCCCCCGGATGTGTTCCTGTGTGACCTGCACTAGGGGATCCTGCTCCAGCAGGGGGGTTGGACTCGATGATCTCTCGAGGTCCCTTCCAGCCTCTAACACTCTGGGAGTCTGGGATTAGTGAGGAAAAAATGAAAGAGAATAGAGGATTGATCACAAGCAAACAGATGACAACATGAGGACTAGTCTGTATGACCAGTTTTCCCATAGCATTGAAAGGGAATTCTCAGATGCCAAGACAGATGCCAAGCAGACAATTAATCAGTTTTCAGTTCAGAACAATGATGTCTTCATTATCCTTTTTGATGAAACTCCCAAATAGAATTGAATTGTCCCTGCATGAGCTCTACTGGCATGAGGAGGTCTATACAGGCTTACTTAAAACCTCTTTGTTTTCTATGCTCTGCTGTCTCATCTGGCTTAGATGTCTTTTGCCAGAGAACACTTTTCATTGTCCTTATATTCAGGAGGTCTCTGTGAAGCAATACCTTGGATATTTCTTAAAGCTCCAAGCAAAGTGGGTCTTTCAACAGGAGAGTCCTACCACATTATGTAAAAAAGTGGTCTATTTACCTTCTTTTATGTGCTTTTAATCAGTATGTCAAGCCCTGAATTTTAGATGCTAATAGATCTCCAAACACTGTTCTCTCTGAGTACATGTAAGTATAACAGTTCACAGAGTAAAAATTTATTTTTTAGGGCTAGAAGGTACTACTAATTATCTTTTTTCTTTCTTTTTTAATTTTTTTTTAATTTGTTAACTAGACAAAGTATAAAGCAAACCAGTTGACTTTAATTTAATCTGATTCCCAAGGGACTTATGGTTACCACCAGAAATATACCACAGGAGGGGGCACAGTTGATGTTTGAAGTGCAGGAGATCAGCACTGAAGCACAAAAAAACTAGGCTGGAGGTTTCCAGCAGAGCTTCCTGCTGTAGTTAATAAATCCAGTCTCACTCATACCTGATAGGCTGATACAGATACACCATCCACATGTCATCTGCCCTCAGTTATTATCGGGTGGGATAAATTGTTGGACTGCTGGCTTGAGAACAAAATTTCTTCTTTGCTGAGATTTCAGAATTTTCCTGCTGGATCTCCAGGAATTTCAGACCACCTTTCTTCTAACTACATGATTCTTTTCTTAATGGACTTGTCACCCTCAAATCTAATAAAAAGTCTCTTTCATCCTTTACTGGGCTTTCTAGTTTGACAGTTTCGTGTCACAGCTTTGTTCCACAATAAAAATAAAAAAAAATATAGGTGTTAAAGAAGTCCTTGGAAAACTATAAGTGATAGAGTCAGCATTTACAGAACATATCACAACAGGTCTGACTGACCTTGGCAGCAATAGGAGATCACCATTTCTCATGGATGAGCTATTCCTGAATGTCTGTCTTTTATGCTGTATAAGGCAGAAATACCTTTTTCTGGATCAAGGCTACAACTTTCTGTGTCTCTTTATCAGAGATAGTCTATTACAGAGGCAATTTTTATATTGTTCATTTAAGGAATATATTCTTTTCTATTAATTCCTGAAATCATGTGTCTTTTTTCTATTGTATTTTAAGATAAAAATACATCAGTGTTGTTATTTGAAAGTTTTATATTGTTTTGTGAAGGATTATTTGTTATGATTTATTTTATCAGAGTCAAACTGCAAATGCTAATGTTTGTGGAAGTCCTCCAAATCACCTGCCTTTACTCTGGCCACTGGAGTGTCATCAATGCAGTTTTCTAATTGGAATGGACCTTGTTCTTGTTTTGGTTTTGTTTTTTTTTAGCATTTTACAGGAGTACCAGATGAAGGGAATGAACAGTCAATATTCATTGTTCATCTTTAAATACAGACAATTCAGTATTATGCAGAAGTGAAGCAAAGTTGAACATGCATGTTAATCAAATGCCATGAAGCATGTGGACAGGAAGCCCCAAGCCACATTTGAAATGATCAAATTTCTAACCATTTGCATGTAGATTTGCAAGAGCTTCATGGAGCCGCAATGCATAAGGCATTGGCAGTAATGAAGTAAAAAACCAAACAAACCCCCCCCCTACAAATAGCAGAGAACATCTCAGACTTATTCACAACTGTAAAACATAGGAAAAAAATACCCATCCTCCTAAGATACCCTTCCCCCTTCCTGCCATGGAATTTCCCTGCTTTGAAGTGTTCTTGAGAAGACACAATTTGCAATTTGCCCGAGAGGTCAGCAGGCCCAAACTACTGTACCACGGGGTAGGATGTGGTTTCAAAGCTGAGAGCCTCTCCAGAAGAATGGTCTGCAAGCTTCTTACTTTCTTTTGAATCAAGTATGACCTTCAGTGGCTGTTGTTGTATTCAGGAAAAGGGGTGAAGTCCATCATGGAAGAAGGTCCCATGCCATTTTGGGAGATAAAAATATTAGTTTGGTGTCAACTCCAAGGTTCCTTTTTAGTTCACTGGAGAAATATGTAATGGGTATTTACATAGGTATGACTAGGACTGTAGTGAAGGGGGGAAAGCTTGTATTTATATGTATTTACACTTGCTGAGAGTCATGCATGTCCTACATCTGCCTACTGGTCTCTCATTAACATGGGCTTTGTCAGTAATGTGTTTAAAAATAAAAATAGTCAGCTGCTGAGACTAACAATTATGAACTTTTTGTTTGTTTTTCTCACTTGCATGTATCTCTAAGAATTAAAAAACTGAAATTATAAAAAAAAACCCAAACCCAAACTCTCCAGTGTAGAATTTAACTTGTGCTCATGTGGATACAAACTTAAAGAACCTTAAAGTCAAAGGTACCTTTAAGGAGAAGTGTACCATAAAGAAGAAGTTTAAGAAAATCTGAGCACAAGTCATTTGTGCTACAATGCTCAGCCACACTGAAGAGAGTAAAGGGTAGGGAGATACAATATTTCTGAATTTCCATGTCTTTGTGGATTTAAGTCAGACCCTTAACCTTATTTGAACATAGTATTTTTGTAGTTTAATATGTTTCATACAGAATGTATAAAGAAGATTTAATAACTGTCTCTTAGCTGTGGTTTATCTCTACCTCATAGAAAGCCAAAATGAGTTTCTAGTGAAATGGCTGAAAGAGCATACACGGTAAGTCTTCCATCAAATTATTTCCAGTCTTGCTGATTTGTAAAAGATCTTTCAGAAAGATTCTGTCTTTCTATGTAGAATGTTAAAGTTTGATTCTATGCCCAAAATTTATAAAAGGAACAAATAAGCGGTGAAAGTCTAACTTGCCTTCTTCTGCTTCTTAAAACTCCTGAGACTGCTTGCTATCACGTGGACTTTGTGCTAGTGTTTAACTCAAGGTTTTCCCTCAAAAAAAATGTATTCTAGTGAGTTTCATATTTCTGGCTGTAATCTCAATTAAATATCTTGGAACAAACTAATCACATCCCCAAGCTTCTGTGCCTTTTTTGTTTTACCCCTTCAGATGTGCATCACAGATAAAGGACGAACTTTGTGAACACGCTCTTAGGGTAATAAGGACACAAAAGGAGCAATTCTTCTGTAATTAGTCAGCAAACACAAGTGGCCCAGGAGAAGATCTTCTGACGTATCAGAGCAGAAATATAAATCAAATACTTTATGTTGCTGTTGCCAACTATTAAAAATGGAAATATTTCTGCAACATTTCAAATTCTGGGGATGGCTTTGCATCAGACTAAGGGGAGTGGGATTGCACAAGGGCAGTTAATTATTTTGCTTCCCTCCCCAAAAACAAATGAGCCCACTGGCACGATTTAAAATAACAAAATCAGGCTGGGCCTGTAGGCATGTGGTTGCCCTGCTTCCCCAGTCATTTGCCTACCTCGGGTAGCATAAAGGCATCTTTTAGCTTTGACTCTGCTGCAGAGGTTGTTCAGATTTTAATAGAAGCAGTTTCTTAACACTCCAACATAAACATTTGAGCACAGTAAGCTCGAGTTGACTGGCTATCAAAAGGTATAAACTAGCTGTGCTAATGCAGTCTCGTGGCATCACTGTTGCTCAAAGGTGGGCTAGAGCTCTTGTGTGTCTTCCAGTGGCTTCCCAAAGTACTCTCCATGCACAATCCAGAAAAGCCAGGCAAATTCTCCCTTAATCCAATGGGAAGAAATTTGTAGAGGTGCACACGTTATCTCATACAAATTAAAGGATATAATCCCATAATTATTAAAACTGTTTGTAAGTCAGGAGTTGGTGTGGGCACAGCATCCAGGTGTAGGATATTACTGATAGTTCTGTTTTGGAAACAACCTCAAATATGCCTCTATGCCACCTGGTGTTTCTGATTCAGGAGAATCTCTGTATTTTTTTGTCTTCCCTGAAAACTCAAAATCAAGTGCCAATGTCTGCTTTTTTCTTCTGTAGAGTTTGATTCAGCTGGGAGGTTTTGTTCCTAGCATAACAAAGGTGTGGTTTTGCAGTCAGCTTCAGCAAATTTAAATCTCTGCTGCTGCTGCTGCTGCTGAAAATGGTGGTACTGCTCTCCTTTTCTCCCTTCTCCAGCTGCAGCTTACTGCTGCCTCCCTAGGGAGGATGAGGATGCTCATGGCTGCACGGTCAGTTGTGTCAGGAGCCATCTGAAAATTAGTGTGTGGCTCAGATCTCAGGTGGATTGTTTGGGGTTTTTTGATCCAGCTGACTCTGGCAGCCTGAAAACTGGTGATGAAACAAGAGAAGAGTATTTTTCTAGTTCTGAGGCAAGGAGGTGGAGGAGGTGAAGAGAGTGAGCCTGCCTCTTGGCACAGTCCATACCTAGGTTAGCTTAAGCCAATAATGAAACTACACCTAGGAGTCCTCTTGCTAAACTCAGAGGTGAAATATGCTTCTGGTATTAAGGAATAGCAAACATTGGAAAATTCCAATGCTTTTTTTCTTTTTCTTTTTTTAAGACTTACTTTCTGTGTATCATAACATCCTGAGGACTTGCAGCAGGGCTATCATAGAGGAAAAATAAATAGGAGTGGATATTGAGTGGAAATACTGGTAAGATGTAGGCAGCTCACATAGATCCAGTCAGTAGTCACTGGTAACTAGCTTCCCCTGAAACATTGTTGGTGGGGAGAATGTTGAAAATCCTCTTAAACACACCAAAAGGTATCAAGAGGGTATGTCCAGTTTCTAAGCTTTGATTGGGATGAAAACTTAGAGAAACCAATTTGTTAATTTTTTTTTTTTTTTAATCAGTCACATCCTTCCTCCTGCAACTCTTACCCACCCAGTAGGGCCCATGAAACCTGTGGTAGTGGAGATGAAATGAGTTATATCAGCATGTGAGTTGGGAAGGGAGCAGGGGAGTGAGGGGAAGGGAGGGAGGGAGAATGGGGGAAACAGACGGATCCTGGATTATGCCGCAGCTGAGATTGAAATAAAATTTCACCTTAAAATGAGGTGGCCACTGCTTCTATGAAACTCTTGGGGATAATTCATCTGCCACTTGAAAAACTGGCAGAATTTCTTTCCATGTTCTCTCCTCTATTCTCTTTCATGCTTTGTATGTGTACACATGTGTGTGAGGTATGTGCATGTAATTTTCAAGATGCCTGGCCCCTTTTTTCTCCTTGGCTAACTTCTGAAATAGAGCTGTCAGGATGATTCCAGCATTTGAAGCCATATTCTTTCTGACAGAGTATAACTCTTCTCCACAGTTTTCCTTTTTTACAGCCTGAAGTCAATGGGAATATTCAATGCAACCTAAGGTCAGGTTCTTGAATTTTAACACAATTTCCCATGGGATCTAAAAGGACAAAAATTCCTTTAAGACAGGGAAGAAAAAGTGGAACAGCAATATAAGGAGTAAAGGCTTGTTATGCGGTTTTAAAAAAAAAGCAGCTTGAAGAGGTTTCTGATCTGGAGGGAAGAGCTTCATTTAATCTGTCCAGGAATTTAACACCAGTCACTGTGTTATCAGTCATTTGTACAGAGGGGTTGAACTCTCATGGCAACTGGCTATGCTAGCAGCCCTCAGCCTTAGCAGGTCAGCTGCAAGAAGGTACATCAAATTAAGTAATTTCAAAATGTCTTGGAATATAACATGTACAGCCATATGAACCGATATGGCATAGAAGGATTTGTAAGCTGTGCCGTAACAATGGGCAATACAACCACCAGTTTCTTGTGGAGTCCATGAAAATGCAGAAAAAAGGTCAAGTTATGAGATGGACAGATGGACAGTTCCTTTGTAGCTGATTAATATTTTTATTTAATACATTAGGAGGCACAGATTGTAAACATTCTATTCAACAAACAATTTCTTAATGCTGAAAAGAAATGGAGATGTTCATTTATATTCTGCAAAGGAAGATGGTTCATGCCCATGCCCCACTCCACAGAATGGAAATTTACAGGGACCTACTTTTTATCTAGGCAAAGTTTTCTATATAGTAAGTGGAAATTTTAGATTGCTCCAATATGGGTTGAACTTTGAAGAATCTAAATTCCCTTGTTCTAAATATTCCTGAAGTCAGGAGTCTTGTTTTTTGCATTAATGAAATAGGATGAGAATGAAGGGGTTGCTATTTACAAACTCTTTGAAGATGTAAGGTGTTGTATATATAGAAATCATCACTTCTACATGGCTTTGGATGTGGTAAAAATGCACTGCATGTTAGTACAGCTTTATGTTGATCAATGAAGAACCTGAGTTATTAAATTTAGAGACGAGTATTTTATTATGTGTGTTCCATTAAGAACAACAAAATATGCTTTATTCATGTAATATTTTAAGCTCTTTCACTTCACCAACTGTCAGCTGTCAAACTTTGTTGCCATCCTTAGTAACAGCTGCCGTTAGACATTTCCCATTTTTTCTGTGTTTGGAAGGGCTTACCTTCCAATAATAATCCTATTTTATCAATGGTTTAAAAAAATATTTCAAATGGAAACATCATATAAGAATTATATTTTAAGTATGATGCAGCATTGCAGGAAGTAAGATAAACCCCTCTGAGTAAAACATGCTATAGGGAAAAAAGAAGCAGTCTGGTCCATGGCAAGATGAACTACAAAAAAATCCAGCTTTCTAAATGATGGCCAGGCCAATTACATTTAAGCCTTTTATGGAAAAGCTACTCTACAGGATGATAGTTACCGTACTGAAAGTGCCCCTCTAGGTTTTGCTCCCCCTTATTTTTTTTCAGTCTTTCCATAACAATATCAGTTATTTCACATTCTGTTTTCAGTCTGCTTCTTGTTCCCTTGTCTTGCCTCTCCCTCCCTCTCCCCCTCCTCCACACCCTTTCTCTCTTTCTCATATCATCTCTGAGCTGTTAGAAAAAAATACTGCCTTTCTGTGTGTGATGTTCTTCAGCTTTAGCAATTTTCCATTTCACTTCTTTCTTGTTATACTTTTTCCATTTAATATTTGGGGAGAAAAATCATTCTATTTGAAGGTGAGCCAAATACACTGTCACAATGTTTTGGCTCAAGTTAGTATTTTCAGATAGAAAGTTTACTTACAGTTTCCTGCATTTTCCATTTGACTGTTATTAGAGACGGAGGAGGGGTGGGGGGAAGGCCTTAACTTTTACCCTCAGCAGCAGGTGTATTTTTTACAATTGTCACTTACTTGTCCCTCTACCGGTTTGCAGCATCTTGGAAGCTCTTCAGGCTTGCTTACACAACCCAGAGTCTCCTGACAGCCCAACTCATTTGTGGGAAGTGCACTGGTCTGTATCTGAGATGGTGTAACGAGTATCTTTTGGGGGAAGATGCAGTCCAAGTGAGTTCTAAGGAGGGAAGCAAATTGAATTAAGTACTGCAAAAAGCTGTTAGGACAGTTCTGTGTTGTGTGGGCTGGTGTGGCTGGCTGAGCTCTTAGCTCAGCTTGTTGTTAGGAATTAGAGTGCAAGGGATTTTAAGTAGAGTTCAGGGCTTCTGAAGTCAGAGAAGCTTTCATCAACAGGGAGCCTTCTACCACTAGAGGCTATATTTTCAGAGCAAATGAAGACTGAAGGAAACAGTAAGGACTTTAAATTTTACTACTGATTTGTGTATGTTACATTTTAAAATATCTCTTTGCATTTAACCCGTGACTCCTCTATCCTAGCTAATATTTCCATACAGTTTATAATAAAGGGCTATATAAAATTGGACAAAAATGATGATACCACTCTTGTGATTCACAGATCTGGCGAACACTAAGTTACCACAGCATTTAGGGACCATGGTGATAGATGTCTTAGAGATAAATACAAGACAAACAGAATAAAGACAAACAGAATGAGTCAAAGGATTGCCAAATTTGCATAAAATTTTTCATAAAATAACTTGTGGTGTTTGAGAAAAAAAAATAAATATTTGGTCTTTAGGTTGCCATGGTGTTGTGCTAGTGAAAAACAACAAAGCTATGAACAAATAGTCCAAGCTACATCATGAGTTTACTCACCAGACTGTGTATTCTAATTAACAAAGTGAGTATGAAAAAATGCTTTCATTACATAAAGGTTAGATCTGATACCAGCTAGTGTAATGGCAGCCATTCCTGTCCTCCTTGCTTATAAAGCATATTTAAACCACTGATTTCAAGAAGCTCTGAAGAGGATTGTGCAGCAAGTGCTGTGAATTCCTGTATTTATTCCCATGAATAAGACTTCTTTTGTTTTACTGCTTTGGAGCTGGTGATAGAAAGAGCAGGCTCAGGCTGCGTCAGCCTCCAAGAGCCTTTTCTGCTTCTCCTTTCAGTCAGGAGGAACGTTTAACCTGTTTTACTGTGTTTCTTATTGAGTCAGAAACTTTTTTTTTTTTTTCAGTAGATTCTTCAACCCAAGAGTGATGAATGCTTTCCCTTGCTTGATCTTCCAGACTAACATCTGGTTTCAGCAGACCACTTAAACACATGCCTAGCTGCATCCTTAAACATTTTGTTGGGTGTATTCCTAAAGGACTACAATAGCCATATTAAAGACCAGTATATTCTTAAGGGCTTTTTTGAATAGGGGCCTAAATGAGAATGAAAAGAATAATGTGCCTTGTTTTAATTGGGTGAATTAATTAGACAACTATGTGTTTCATTTAGTGGCATTGTCTTCTGTAGTTGTGTGACTTTAAAGGTTACAGCCAAATAGCTTGATCCAAAATTTGTTATTTAAATACGTATACAAATATAGAGAAAGCACAATTTCCCTCTATATAATTTAATTGCAAAGGTATTGATAAAAAATGCTCTCTTCCATTCAGCCATGTTTTGCTAGTAAATGAGCTTGCAATACAGAAAGAAGGTTTTAGGGGGGATAAAGAAAATTGAAAACTTCATCCTAACTTTTGGAAAGGTGCATCAAGATCTAAGAAATTATGCCTTTGCTATAGTGTAATAATTTTTAAATTGGTAATCCTGACTGAGGAGTAACATAATTTCTATTAGGCATGAATGAATGAGCAAATTTAAGAATTAGGTACTCCATGCAGAATAAACATGCCATTTTGCAGTTTATAAAAGATATAGGTCTGATAATGCAGCTCCAGGAAGTCAGATACTTTTCTAATGTGTGAATGGCTTGAAGAGTGCATTATAGTTTGGCAATACTAGTTACTTTATCCAGTTTTTAGTCCATTTTCTGGGGACAAGTGTAAGAAATTTAAGGATAACTTAACATATCCACCCCTTTATGAAACTTCCTGGTACTTTTGTAAGCTTCCATATGGAGACATGGGGAAAATTATGGCAAAAATAAGAATATAGCAGAAATTATAGCAAAATTAGACATCAGAATTACTCTGGAGTTATTAAAATTAGTACTCGACTGAATAAGCACATGGTAATATTATTTTTCTGCTTAAATTTACTGAAAACTCCTTTAATAATGGTATATTTTGCCAGTATTTTTCCTTGAAGATAACTTTAAATAAAAGGAAACTCTCCCCCAAATGCATACTTATGCAGGCATTTGGAATGCAGTAAGTGTGTTTTCATTATGATTGAGCAATTTCATCTGTGAGCTACTTTACAGCAAAAACTAGAGAAAAAATAAATAAGAGGAAAAAAAAATCTTTGGAGGTAAATTAAATTGCAGTTCCCAAAGAACTGGGAACTGCCTTTTATAATTCAGACATGACAAATCCAAAATAAAAATAAAAGTTTGCACAAGATTCTCCACTGCTTTCAAATGCTTTCATAAAGATGAAATTGAAATGTAGAACAGGGAATGACAGTTAGCAAGTATTTTTCTCTTCATTTTCAACATGGATTCATCATTGTGTATCATTATAAAAACTTTGTCTACAATTTTAAAAACCTTTGTAAATGAAATTCCACAAAAAACAATGGTCTTTCTAAGCAGGAATTTTCTTATCCAGGACAGTGATTTGCATAGTGTATATGGCTGTATGTGTGCAGATCCATGCCTGTGGAGACAATTTAGGGAAGAGGTGGGGAAAAGGCAATCTTGATGATATTATTTGTAAAGTATCTCTACCTGTTTATTCCCTGAGTGATGTTCCACCATCTAAAATACTAATTGGATTGCACAATTGCATGACTCTCCAGAGTATTGCATCTTAGCAATAAAATCCCCACAGAGCCATTTATCATGTCAAAGGGTAAATGATATTTTTTTGAAATATCATCTGGGTAGATGAAAAACAAATACTGCAGTTGGGGAATTTATAGATAGATTGGCATGACCTGTGAATGAGTGATCTCCAAGATTATGCACCGAATGTACTTCAAATGGCAACCTAAAAAGGCATTTCAGTATATAAATATTATATATCTCTTTTTATGTTTGAGATGCTCATAGTTGTAGCCAACCCTCAAACACATCTGGATGCTTCCATAAGGCAGTATCACAATGGAAGTAAAAAAACTACGGAGTCCATAAAGGAATAAGGAACTGGATTTTTCATGTAGGAGGGTATTACTGGTTTATTAGCCCATAGCAGTGTGTGTTGCAGGCAGGCCAGGCTCTGCTAATGCTGTAAGGTAGCCATGTTCAGCACTCTTCTTGGCTGAAGTCCAAGGAAGATATCTCTGGGGGATCATAATTTTTCCAAATGGTATGATTTTTCCAGTGAGGACGTTGGTTTTGAATCTGCAAAAAATCAGCACTTTTGATTGACTTAAAAAATATGAATAGTCGAGTGTAATAGGAAAGGCTTTTAATTTCCAAAAGCATGCCAGGCTGGAATCTACAGACAGACTTCTATGTTTAGAAGAAGAAACTTAAAAAAAAAAACCAAACCAGATCACAAGCAAAAAGTTGGGGAGTTGAAGCAAAAAAAAAAAAAATTGGCAGAGGGAAAGAGGCATTCCATTTTTAAAAAGTATTTCCAAAAGAAGATGTTCTTAGTCTATAAAATCTCACCTAATTTCAGGTACCTAGGTGAGGGCCAAAAAAGCAGCCAGTTGCTCTCAGTTCTTCCAGTTGGAAGAATGAAGTACTGGGCAAATCTAACTTGCCCACACCACCTCTGGCTTTTCTGATTCTTTCCCACTGATTACAAGGAGAGGTGGGACAAATTAGGTTGTCACTTAGGAAACAGGTATTCTAGTGAGATTTAAACTCTGGCCTTAAAAATCAAAATTTCTCAGAGATTTTCATGCTGAAGAAAAAAGTGGAGGAAAAAAGTACCTATTTGGATTTCCAGAAGATGTTCAACTTCTATTGATTTTAATGGAACAAAGTCAATACTTTTAAATCAAATGAGGTTCCTGATTACCTCTGAACACTACGTCTGCAAATCTGAGTTTTACTGAAGTCAAATAGAATTTAATGTACTCAAATCTAAGTTGTACAAGAAAATCAAAATTTCTTGCTTTAGGCAGTTTGGTAGCTTTCCAAAATTTAACCTTTCCCCACTTGCTTCTTAGGGCAATTGGATCTTTAGTTTAATTAGGTTGCTTTGGATGCCCCACAGGATGTTTTGAAGAATAAAATTACTTATGAAAATAAAAAAATCATCAGTGATAGAAATGCAGGTAGCATTACCTACAAGAACAGGGATTAAGAATCAGCTTAGAAATTCCTCAACACTTGATTGTTGGAAGTAGGAAAGGTAACAAATATAACTTGTTTTTTGCCCAGATACTTATACTCTTTTCTTCATCTATATTCTTTCCTCAGACAAGGGAGACTGAGACTAGATTTTTGTTTAATATACTATGGCTGGTCTTATGTTACTGCTATTTCTAAGTGGAATGTCTCCCTCCTAATATAGAGCTCCACAATTCCTTTTTATTGTGAAAGCAAAGTGATCCTTCTTTTTCTCAGAGCTCCAGTGACATTATCAGGGTGTAATGCCAAGGTGTAGAGGTTCCCATGTAGAGTAATTTGCAGGATTCAGCCTAAACATGCAAGTATTTGTCTTTCTGGCAGCTGAAATACACAACTTATCCTGAAATAGCAGCACCAATAATCTGTAAGTAGTTCATTATAGAAAGTGAACAGCTGCATATTCATGGTGCACAGGAAATTGTATACTATTATAGTTATTAATTAACAGATTAGAATGTGTACATGGCAATCTTGTGACTAAAATGGAGGGTCTTCTGATATAGTGATTTTTCGCTTGGTATGTTACCAGCACTTGTATTATTATGCAAGTAAGCAAATAATATTTGTACAGATCTTGTATTTATTACCTATTATTTCTATTAGATAATTGCATCAGGAATAACCAGAGCCCTTTTATCTAAATTCACCTGAGTAGAGTTAGAAGTCACTGGAGTGAGAGATGATATTTTTATATGATCATTAATATATTTACTCTTCCTTATTTTTTCCCTCTGACATTTTTTAGCATCAATATAGTATGATTTCCCATATCTATTTGAGGAGGTTTTCAATGAAACCAACCCATGTCTCAACAGTATTACAATTTTTAAAATTCTTATACATATTAAAGTGTTATCCATTAATGGAACAGTGGCATGAGAAATTCGTGTTACACATAAATATGCCAATAAATCCTGATTTGTCTGTAGAAGTCAAATACCTTTCAGTAAAATAGACCAAAAATAAAGCCTGGGTGCACTGGGAGGGTGACATAAAGTAAGTTCTTTAAAGGGTTCTTTGATAAAGCTGTATTTTTTATTATAATGGCGGAAAAAAAATAAATAAATGCTAAGTTCTGCAATGACTGAAATAATCAAATTCCAAATATGATAAGCTTAAATTCTGCATACCTGATAAAAGCCTTATGTCTGTATTCAGGCATAATCATTGAATTTTTAAAAGCTTAGTACTGAATTTATTAATTCCAGAAGTAGCATTACTGACTTGTTACTTAGTTAAAGCATCCATCCCATTGCACTCTAAAAATATTTTTGGTACATTTACCAAAGCAACTATTTCACATATTGCTTCCCATTACTGTGATAAAGTCTTGATAAATTCAAGCAGTTTGTGTTTGCTAAGCAGAGTATAAGCTTTTTGGTTTCCTTTTTTTTTCAGCACAAAATAAAAAATCTCTATTGAATGTGCAGTGGAAGGAAGCATTTTTCTAGTTCAGCAGTTTCTGCTGAATTATAAACAATTGGGTTGTTTCAAGAGGGGAGTAGCATGGTCCGTAACTCCGACAGCTAGTAGTAGTTTAGTTTACTGCTTCTACCACCTGCCTTCTGGCTTAATATTGGAAGCAAGAAGCATGCAATTAAGTATGAGGAAATGAAAATAAATGACACTGTTCATTGCACATTACAAAGTGCCTGGCAGAAAGAATGCAGTTTGCCTGGACCTGATGACCCCTGGGGAAAACACGTCTTGTGCCTGGGAAAACGCCAGTGAATCAGACACTGACCCTGGTTTTGTCTGTTATCAGATGCCTTGATTTCCTTCTCAGTCATTTTAAAATTGTATTTTCATTTTCTTTAAAATTTATTTATTACAATCAGCTTCTGAAAATCAGAGAGAGATTAAAATAAACTGAAATGTGTACTGCATATGTAGAGGTCAGAGGACACTAAACCTACAGGGATGTATTTTTAATCATTTCTTGAGGAAAGTTATTTGTTTTGCATCCTTCACTGGACCATCTTAAACTGATTATTAAATTCTAGGTCTTATCCTAGAGGTGAACAGCTTTTTAAAAGACTAATTCCATCTAAGGAGCAGTATTGCATTGAATGCAATATTACCAGGTATATAAATCAAGCCATCCTCTCCCCAGAACCTGAATGCTTACAACCCGTTTCATTTTTAAATGTCTGCACTGTGAATGTTCTGCCTTTTTTCTATATATGGTCCACACAGTTGTTAGAACATAATAGTAATAATTGTTTTTTAGTCATTCATCCTAAATTGTCTAAGGACCTTTACAAAGCTGAGCAAATGCTATTCTGATATTACAGAATAGGAAGAAACTGCACCACAGAGAAATCTGGTGACTTGCTCAGAACACATAGCACATCAAAGGGTAGTTGAAAGTGAGATATCCAGTTGAGCAAGAAAATAAAGGCTTTAACATAAATCATGTCATTGTTCTGGAGAAGTCAAATTCATCTTTTTTGAGATCCCAGATGACTCCAATGCATGAATTCAGCCACTACTGTCTGATTTAGGTGGCCAAATGTAAGTGATGGGAAAGCTTTTATAATGAAAGCAGAAGAAATTAGGCACTTTCACATTTTCATGATTTCCTACAAAACTAGAACTCACGTAAGTTCTAAAGCATGCCAAAGTATGTAAACTTTTCAGTGAAGCTCAATAGACAGAGAACATTAGATAACTTCAAGTAGAAAAGCTGCCGAGAATTCTTGGGCTTTAATGATTTCATCTTGAAGAAAGAAGCATGTTAGTAACTTGATGGGTATTGTTTTGAGTATTATTTTTTTCACACCATAACCCAAAGTAAAACTCAAGGGTGCAGACTCAGGAGGAATTGAAACCTTATAAAGATTCAGAGTCCCTCCAAACCAAAACCACTAACTTTCAGATTTCTTGCTGCATGCAAGTAAATTCTCTCTCTTTAATGTTACATGAACATGCTGTAAAAGGATTTTTTTTTCCTTTTTGCTCCCACATTTCAGGTAAGTTTCCCATGTCCTATGAAAGTTAGTCTTCTCTATTGAACTTCATAATAGGACTTCTTAGAGCCCAAAAGAAAAAGAAAATGGTATTTAGGTATCAGTTTTTCAGTCTGTGCTAGTTAAAAAGCATGACTTTCCAGAGATGCTTTCTATCCATAGCACCGCACAACATGAAATATGGTTGACAGCTATATTACCACACTGCAGATTGCAAAGCAATTCACATTCACACTTCTAAGTGCCTCTCCTTTCAAGACTTATGGATGCATGCCAAATTACTTGCATTGTGGTATATGGCCTTCTATATGTACTTTATAGAATAGGCCTTTGGTTTCCATTAAAATCAATGAAGTAGAGCCTAAAAGAGCTTTTCTGAAGTGTGTACTAGATGTCAGCAAAGGTTAATAATAAAATGCTTCATGTATTATATGAATCTTCAACATATTTCGGTTTTTAAGATGTGGGATTTTTTTGTATTTAGGATGGAAACTCCACTGATAAATGTAACTGTTGAGGAGGGTCAAGTCCAGCTTTTACTTTTTTCCCCTCATTAGTGTCTCTGTGAAAAATGAATACGTGATTTCACACCCTATTTAGATAGTGGTTCCAAATGTAATGTACCAGCAGCCATTTAGGGTCCTGTGTTAACCAAACCGTCGCTGTCTCAACAGAAATGGGAAAGACACAAGATGCCCTGTAGTGCCATTGCATCCAGATGAATTAGTGAACTATGCCATATCATAATGCCTCATTCTTAGTCACTAAGTTCACAGGTTTCATTAGAGTAGTTGTTTGATAAATAAGTCAAAAAAGAGTGATCAGCAGGGGTGGTAAAATAATATAACTAATTATTCATGGAAACATCAGCAGGTTAACT
The DNA here is from genome assembly GCF_003957555.1 of Calypte anna. NCBI lineage: Eukaryota > Metazoa > Chordata > Aves > Apodiformes > Trochilidae > Calypte > Calypte anna. The sequence continues at coordinate 113,908,982 of NC_044245.1, forward strand.
CTTAGTCCTATTACTATGATAAATGAAGAAAACTGAAGTTTTTAAAATATGGACAAACATTTTGTTGAAAAACCTAGTTCTTGGGGAAAGGTGAGAAGAGACAGATGCTTTAGAGACATCTGAGTAAAATATGGACTCCAGTGAATTAAATGTCTTGTGCAAGACTGACTTAAATGGGAAGAGGAATAGAAAAGGTTTAAGAATGAGTGTGTGATGGAGGAGGGAACTTTGCATCTCGCTATTTATTTATTTACTTTTTCATTTAAATTATGAATGTTTCCCATAGGTCTATAGTACCAACAAGAAAGCAACCATGTATCTTTTGAATTCCCTTACCTTTAGAAGACAAAACTGGAAATGCAGGGAAATCACTACCACTGACTGATGTCAGTAAATGCAAAATGCATGAAGTTTTGTTCTTGTTAAAATGATATGGTTTACCAGAGTGAGGCAGGTGCAAAGTGGGCTGGTGATTTGTGTTTCCATATAATGTTATATTTTTGTAGCCCAGAGTCCCTTTGGGCTGTATTCTCCTGAGGGTGAATGAATTCCATACAGTGTTTTTCACTTTAATTGTAGCATATGTGAAAACTCCTGTTCTGTGTCTCAAAGATGTTCTCTAAAATCACGTTCTGTGGTTAGCAAACGTCAGTACACCCATTTGTCAAAATAACTTGAAAGAAGTGATAGGGACCAGGCAGCTAAATGTACTGCAGTAGTCGTATTAGATAATGTTCCATAAGTAAATTCAAAACCAAAGCACACTGATGCCCTTTAAAAGATGTTGGACCAGTTACTAAGACAGAAAGTATGCCGGTTAATTTCAAAATACAGAAAAAAAATTCTGGAGTTTAAATATAGCTTGTATGAATTACAAACACTGGGGGACACATTTCCTCTTATCCTGAAAATAACCCATGAAGGGTACAAGTAGGTTTGAGCAAACAGTGCAATTACAGTATGCTTTTTCATTTGATATGCCTATATATGCTCAGCAGCAGCTTCTTTTAGCCTTAACCTCCTCATACAAAGGCTTTCAAGGTCTTAAAGACCAAGTGTGTCAGAGCAAGAAATTTTGCCCACTGAAGTGGTGGAATAGAAAAACAGAATCTCACAAGTGAGAAATCTTAATGCTTTTTTTCACCAAGCTGTAAAGAATCAGCCATTATTACATATGCCTTCAGGGTTTTGGCAGCTCTAAACATTCTAAACCAAGGTGATAAAAATCAGCTTGGGTACCTGAAGTGAAGCTGAAAGCTGCATAAAACCAAACAAAAGTCAGAAGATCCAAACCTACGAAAAAAAGCTGCAGCTATCTTGTGTTAAAATAACTCATTAATTTAGAAATCAGTTTAAAGGAATCAATAGTTCTTTGATGAAGCTTTCACTTGTAGGCCAACTAGATGCTGGAGGTGAGGAAAATGTGGAAAAATAAGATGCCTAAAGAGATGCAGAGTTTAGATTAATGCAAGATGAATGGTATAGGAAAATACTTGGTAATAGCAGCATGCAGTGAATAAATACATTTCAGCTCAGTCCTACTGATTCTAAAGTCAAACTGGAGAAACCCACAAAACCAGATAAAATTCAGGCACAACAGTGACTGCTACCTGCTGCAATCCTGAGATAAAATGTGGGTGCCAGGATATTATTTCTTTGCTGTTATTAGCCCATTGATGTCTCACTGTAAATGTTCTCCAAGGGAACCACTCTGGAGACTGTTAGCAAGATCTTCAGTGGTTGACAAGAAAAGAAGAAATGAGTGTGTGGAAAACATCATCTTCTCACTCAAAGCCTCAGTGTCTTGTGCAAGGTTCTCCTTCCAGAATATGTTAGACAAGCTCTTTACTTTCTCTTTGTTTTCTGATATTAGCTCCAAGCTAGTCCAGAACTGTGGTGTATTAAAGGTTAATTATGATCTTTTATGCTTACCTAACAGAAACTTTGGAGAGAGCTCTTTACATTTTTTATTTTGCTTGAAAACAGACACCAATGTCATGACTCTTGGTGAGGTCCTGCAAAGTAATAGCAAGGCCAGTATTCAAATTCACAGTGTATGCATAAATATTGCGTAGTATGATTTGCAGTGTACCTCAGAACACCTCTGGCCCTTACAGTCCCAGAATTGTGAAGAAAATTAAATATCTGCTATTGGTAAGTGTGATAGTCTTGAAAAAAAATACTGAGACCTGATGATTATTTTACAGTGGAAAGATTCTTCAGAATACATAAAATATGATGTATTAGCACAATATTGTCATCGAGGATCAAGTGTTATATTATTTTTCATTGGCATTCCATAAACATACAATAGCAGGTTGATATATCAAATGTATACATTGTCTTCCCACTTCACGTAAGTATTCCATATATTACCGTTATGTCTTCTGAGATTAAGTAAGCACAGAACATATTGTACTCTACATAAATATACAATAAATATGCTAAATCATAATAAAAATTTCAAAATATCTATTTACCATGAGAACTGTATCCGAATCTCTCAGTGCCAATGTTGGTTAGCTTAAATGGGAAGGGTTTTTTTCTTTTCTTTTCCCAGAAATGTTCTAATTTCAAAAAAACTTATTCAGTTTCAAGAAGTATTTTCTGTTTAAAACTGAATAAATCTTAGCATACCCAACTGGCCAATGGATGCGTATAAAGTATGAGAGCACAAAGGTCATTTTGTTCTCTGTTTTACATGAAAGGCTTCTACCTGGAATTTCCACTTAGGTGAATACCTACTCTCGTGCTTGGAGTTTCAGTTTTCCCCACTGAATGTGCTCCTGTCTGTTTGCATGGGAAATTAAGTGACCATTTTGGAAGATGAAGCCTCAGACTGGCTCTAGCACAGCAACCTGAGAATTCCAGGGGGATAAAAGATGCTCATGTTCTTGGAAAGCTCCTGCATAATTCCAAAACAGTCATTAAAGCACGGAGTTCTGACAAATTTGAAAATAAGAAAAAGGACAACGTTGCAAAAATATTAATGTGGTCTTGAAATTGTAATAGTTTGACAGGAAAACACTGCAGCAGTAAGCAACCTCTTTATTTACTGTAAGCGAAGTAATGGTGCATACCAGAATTCACGTGGCAGAGAGAGAAATGTTGCCTCTATTTGTAATTTGTGGAGGCAGTGACAACTTCTTGTTTCAGCTGAGAATTCTCCTTCCAGAATTCTCCTTCCAGAATGTGCTGGAAAAGCACATCCCACTCAACTAACTGCAGGTGAAAACTAGGTCTGCCCATAAAGTGGCCAGCTGAGTGTCAGATCTGGTTGCTAATCCACCAAAATGATGATAAAGAGCTCAGTCCTGAATGTGCTGAAGACATAAATTAAAAAAAAAAAAAAAAAAAAAAAAAAAAAAAAAAAAAAAGAGGCCAAACCCTCACTTCTGTGGCCTTTTGTCTTAATGTTTTAATACCTTCTTACTCTGAATCTCATTTAACTATCAGGCAATCTCCTGAAATAGAAATTATTTGCTTGTCCCCTTGATATAAGATTTTAGTTTACTTACAGGGTTTGACTGTATTTGCAGAGGCAGGATAAAAATGTATTTTATTTGTTCTATGAAATGAAAGAGTGGAGCAAGCTCCTGCAGGCAGGCTGCTTTGTTGAGTCAAATTTATACTCTCATTTTGAGTATGGAGCTTATACTGTTCTTTACCTCACAGGAAAAGTTATGCTTTAAGCTAATACCCAGTAATTTCTGTACAATCCTTACTCACTTTCTCTGCTTTCAGCCACACCCTAGTGGGAAATTTCTCTGAGAAATTAACACGGGAATTAGCTCATAACTGTGTTTTCAAATATATATATTTAGATGGGGTTTTTTTTGTCCTGTTATGACAGACAAATTTTACTTATAACAGTAATAGATCACTGATAGCAGATAAAACACAGGCACTGAAAACTCCTACAATTGAACCATTTATTTTCCTAGTACTTTTTGAACATGAAATAAGTTAAATTACAGTTATTTTTAAAGCACATTTTAAATAAGAAATGTGATGAATGAAAAAAACATTTAGGCATTGTGTTAAAAAGTCAAAAAGGTGTTTTCAATAAATATTAACTCTTAGGAGTGAAGCTGATCATAGATTCCCTTTCTTTTTGTTTGTTTCTTTGTTTTCCATGATCAGTATAATAGAGTGGTTGCATAAAATAGCTAATACTAGCTGTGTCAGTAGGAGTGTCTTGCAAAAGGTAAATAAATAAAAAGTGACTCAGCTTCTATTTACCTTGCAGCAGGTGAACAAATAAGGTGACAGCGAAATAAATTATTTTTTCCTGCTAGCTAAGCATATCGTCAATCCTTCTTACTAAAGTAATGAAGCAGGGAAGCAATATTTTGCTTTCTTTTAACTGCAGTGGAGGAGATTCATATCAAAAAAGGAAGATAACACTTAAAATTTAAAGGTATCCATGGCACGGTGTTGTAACTTCTCTGCTAAGTGGTGTACTGCTTTCTGGTTTAAAATAATATGAAATGGCTCTAGACTATCCTGTCACTGATATTGCCTCCTAGAAATTTCTAACATAACTTGTAAAGAACACACATGGGCAACCTATCTGGGTCTCAGAGTTACTGTGTTGTAGAAATTTTATCTATTTACTGCACAGGATTTTTTCAGAGGAAGTATCTGTGTCTTTTGTTGATGAATCTACGTAATTCTTACCTTCTAGCGAAGTGGGAGTTTAAAGTGCTAGTGCAAAAGAAAAAATTCCACATTTATTTGCTTCTAATTAATTCTTTCACTTGAGAGTCCAGGCTTCAGTTTAAATTTCAGGGATGCCATTCAGAACAAAGTATTTGTAGAATTCAAAAAAATGGCCCTTTACAAAGGCAGCAGTGAAAATAGTGCTCTGTTGTTTACTCCCCCTGACAGAACTGCAAGGTGGCTTTTCTCCATGGGCTCTTCGATATTAGACTATTCAATCCACTTGCACTACCAGTCCTGGACTTTTGAAAAACTTCTATAATACGTACATCTGACAGCTCTGAGAAGCAGTGGGAGGAAAGTGAAAGACTGAGCAAAAACTGAATCCTGTGGCAACTGGGCAAATTGCCAGGCAATTCAATGAAGCTTTCATTAAATTCAGTGTGTTTTACATTAAAGCTGAATTTGGCCCACTGTCTACAGCTATTAAAGTTATACAGCTTTAAAAAGTTATGTGAATTTTTACCTACTTGCAAAAATTCAGCTTCATGTTGAATCTATTTTAAACCCACTTGAAAAATAGTTTTAAATGATGTGTTAAGGAGTCATATGGTGGATGCCTTCTCTATTTTATCTCTAGATGGATCAGTTGAAGCACATGGTGATGATGTGCTTCATCATGGGTTCCCAGATAGTTTTATGCACACACTTGGAAGCAGCAAATTAAAATCTGTATTCATGATTCATTTGTATTTAAGAAAATTCTTCTGTTGATGAGGGATTTTTTTTATGGCTGTGCTAGAATGATACATAATTAAGATTGTTCTCACCTTTCCCCCCTAAGTTTGTATTAAATTGATTTTTTAATAATAGACAACTTCTTTCATCAGTAAATGTTCAGGAGTCATGGACCTTGAGAGCTCCACTGAGCAAAAAATACTTTTATGTTCCAGAGGGTGTGAAAAAAAGGCATTTCTGTCCTGCCTATTCTAAGGAGGTATTAATAGAAAAGTCCAGATAAGGCAGACCTCATTTTGTTTTAAGGGAAACTCTGGGACACGTGGTAACAAGACCAGTTGAATTCTGCAGAGACTTTCATTCTTGACTGAACATGTCATGCTTTTGTTTGCAGTAGTTTTATCTCGTCCATCAATGGGCCTGGAATAGGCCCCACTGCCTAAAAAATCCAGGAGATTTGATGCCATTGTGTAAAGTTGTGTCCTGTTGTCTTCTCTGTGAAAATTACTGGAACTTCCTTTCTTTTTCTAGAATGAGAAGTAGCATGTTTCTTCTGTTGTGAATTATAGTATTGAGTAGGAGAAGAGGTGAGAGAACACAACACAGGTTGAATACACAGCTTGAAATTCACTTTATTCTAAGACATGGGGTGAATCAAAACTTCTTGAAATGTTGCAAGGTCTTTTGCAATTAACACCAGAGTGCTAAATAAGGGAAGCAATATTGAAAAGAGCAGAAGAGACAATTACTATATTTTGGTATCATCACTTCAATTTGAGTGTAGGGCCTGTTTCCATGAATGCCCTTGGGACACTTACAGTGAACATCTCACCCACCAAAAGGAACCCTATTTAGGTGAGACCTACTTGCAGGATTATGGCCCTATTTAGGATTCACAATTCTACTTCTGCAACTGCTGACTGAAGCAATAGAAGGTATTTGGAGACAGGAAGTGTTATTAGTACATTTTTGATGGAAAGTCCCTGGGAACGTTCTGGACAGCAAGTCTTATGGCAGTATGTAAGGAGATAAAGGAAAGAGATCACAGCTACACTTTCTCTTCATATTCAAATAGGAGTGAGTTTTGCAGTATACAGAATCAGAGAATCATCTAGATTGGAAAAGACCTTCAACAGCATTGGGTCCAACCATTTACCCAACACTGACAAGTCCTTCACTAAACCGTATCCCTAAGTAATATGTCCAGATGACTCTTAAATATCTTCAGGGATGGTGACTCCACCACTTCCTGGGCAGCCTAATCCAATGCCTGATAATCCCTTCAGTGAAGAAATTCTTCCTAACATCCAATCTAAACCTTCTCTGGTGCAACTTGAGACCATTACCTCTTGTACTATTACTTGTAACTATACTGAAAAAAAAAAATCCCCACCTCTTTACAACTTCCTTTAACATAATTGTAGAGAGTGGTAAGGTCTCTCCTCAACCTCCTTTTCTCTAGCCTGAACAACCCCAGCTCCCTCAGCTGCTCCTTGTAAGACATAAGGGTTTGACCTTCATCAGCTTCATTGTCCTCCTTTGGCATTGCCTTCCATGCTCTAGCAGCTCAATGTCCTTTCTGTAGTAAGTGGCCCAAAACTGAACACAGTACTAGAGGTGAGGCCTCACCTGTTCCGAGTTCAAGACCACATTCCTGGTCCTACTGACCTCATGATTCCTTATACAGGCCAGGATGCCACTGGTCCCCTTGGTAACCTGGGCACAGTGCTGGCTCATGTTCAGCTGGCTGTCAGTCAACACACTTAGGTTCCTCTCTGATGGGCAGCTGTACAGACACTCCTCCCCAAGACTGTAGCACTGCCAGGGGCTATAGCTAAAGTGCAGTGCCTGACACTTGACCATATTAAAACTCATACAATTGTCCTTGGCCTGTCAATCAAGCCTGTCTAGATACCTCTGTAGAGTTCCCCTACCCTCAATCAGATCAACACTTCCAATCGGTTTAGTGTCATCTGCAAATTTACTAAGGATGCACCCTATCCCTTCATCTAGATCACTGATAGAGGTGTTAAACAGGTATATCCCCAGTACTGAGCCTTGGGCAACACCATTCGTGACCCATTGCCCACTGGATTTAACTCCATTGACCACAATTCTTTGGTCCTGGCCATCCAAATAGCAAACTCAACAAAGTTTTTTAACTCAGGAAAGTGTATGTCCATCCAATCCATGACCTTCTAATTTCTTTAGGAGAATTTTGTTGGAAATATTTTGCTGGCTTGAGAACTTTATCTTCATTAGGTCCTACGTCTCCCAACAAATCTGGAAGGGGCAGCTGAATGCACCAGGCGCATGCAAGGAAATACGTGCATTGAAATGGTTTTCTATAGTGGATGCTTTAGGACTGCAAAGCCTTAGGTCACATATTTGAATTCCACGCTATACAGTTCACAGATCAGAAGGCAAAATTTCTGGCCAAAGACTGTTTGATGACCCTTTTGAAATAAGGAAATGTCATCAATTTATTCTGGGTGCCAGTAGCACTAAATGGAAATCTTGGGACTGAAAGGGGACTAGAGGTCCCTTAGTACAGAGGCCATATTCACTGATACTAGACCATTGCTGTATCCTGTACATTCATTCATGGATACCAGCTTTGGCAGGTTAACTATTAAAAACACGTCTATAGAATGAGAAAGACTCCCATGAAGAACATTAGTATTATCTCATAGCAAGATAGATCCCAAAATGCATGAGGAGTCAGCAGTTCCTTAGGGTGAAAGTCAGCAAAGGGTGTTCACAGCACTGCACAGTTCATCTGGTTTACTTTGAACAGACCTCCCCAGCTCCTACCCCACTGGCTGTTTAGTGCATGTAAGAGGATGGTTAGTAGGTGGTCTATGTGAGGCATGAGATGGCTGCTTTTCTAGTAGCAGCTGTAGTCTTCAACCCCAAGCACAGCAGAAGCTATGATCTTGTCGGTCTTTGTTCCCTCTCTCTATAGTAAGTTTTTCTCTCCAAACTTCAGGCAAACTCCATATATTTCCTTTTAAAAATATAATTTTCAATTAATTTCCTTTCTGTATATTTCAAGATCTCCTTTTCATTGTTGGTATTGCTGCTTGACTCCTGTATTATATTAGTTATGTCCCATCCATCAAAATTCCATTCAGCTTTAAAACTACCCTCTAGTAATTGCACACTATTTAAACTTACCCCTGCCTACTTAAATAATAATAATGCAGTAACTTCAAAAATGTTAGAGACAGGCAAGGGCTTGTAATTCTTGATATTTGTTTACTGTTACATTCCCCTGTCACCACAAAGAGTATCCCTTAATTATGTATTTGAATTATTGATAGTTCTTAGTACTACAGAGATTTATCCTCTGGGTGCCTTTTTCTCAAATTTCTATCATTTTACTCTATCAAATCTATGTAGAAAAATATAGCATTTAGTTTACTGCACATGATCAATCTGCTTGCAGGAACAAAAGAAAGAGTACTGTCTTTCAGTGACATGAAATGCTGTAGAAAGAAGACGAAGAAAAAATAATTTTACATTGACAAGAACAACTGTAAGCCAACAGGAATATAAAGCATCTTCACCTTCTTGTTAGCTCACAGCACTCAGATGCTCATAACAGTTTAGAAAGCATACCGCCCACACCACAGGATCTTGCTCCTCTTTAATTTTCTCTAATTTGTGTAGTGAATAACCAAATACTCATAATGCAATTAGAAGATAATCAGGCTTGTAATTATGTTAATTGCTGGAGACTTACATCAATCCTCCAGCAAAGTGATAGGATTTCAGGGGAACTATTAACAAGGGGCAGAGGGAGGAAGCGCACATGAGAGAGAAGGAGATTGGAGGAGTGGGTAAATTGATGAACAGCTTAGGCTTGTATCATTGAGCAACAATGAGAATACAATGGTGCAACAAATGAAAAGGGCCTCAAGGGGAGAAGCTCAGAAAATGAGGTTTTAGGTACCAGCAACTCAACCTCTTTTGTCTGTTTTCTTCCCATAAATAATCACGTTGTGCATCTATATTTATTGTAATAAGCCCAATTCAGAGAAATTGGATCCATAGCTGAACTGAGAACAAAGGAGAACTGTTCAGCTATGCAGCAGTTTGCTGTGGCTCCCACACCACTGAAAGACCCACTGTATTACCTTCTGTCCTCATCTCCTGGGGGTGTTCTTTTCTCATGGTGATGTCCAATATTACATTTAAAGCCATAATACTTCAGCTGCAATGGCCCGTCTCAGGACTGTCATGGATCAGTCATAATCTGTGAAGAACATACAATACATAGTGGACTGACAGAATTTATGAAATAATCCACAGTGGAGATGTTGGGGTTTTTTTATTTACCTTTTTGTCAGTACCTCACTGAGGTTGTAATGATTGCTTAAGCCTTTTGAAAGTGAGTTTTATCAGCTGAAGTCAGAAGAAAGTTGTAGACCATCGTTGTATGTTATTATTGTGTTTATTTCTGAGTTTACAGAACAGATTCCTGTATTTAGACTATTTGCCTGAAATTGCCTAATTTACTTAAAATAAATTTTTAAAAAAAGTATTATGATTAAATTACTCGTTTATAGTTTAGCAGGTAGTTTATTCATGGGAAGAGAAATTAGTAAAGATCAAGAAAGTCAGACTCCATTTAGCCTCATGTGATCTGTTTGCCCACAGCTGCCATGAAGATAATGAAGAAAAAGATAATGAATATACTCAGTTGTTTTCTCTTTTTCTCTGTACATTTGTACATGCAATTAAACTAAAGGGTATTTTGCAATATTTGATTAACTCTAGGAATGTACTTGGATGTAAAAGTGCATTAGCTTTGCAACTCCCTGGAAAAGCACTTTTGGTAATATGTTTTAAATGGGCATTACACTATTATTTATGAATTCTGAATTATGATCTAAATAGCTCAGGGATTTTAAATATTTAAATATTAAATTATATAAAACATTTAAATATATTTAAATGATCTGTTTTGAAATATTTCCTATAAATTACTTGCTTTGTCCTTTTGACTCAAGTTCAACTACCAAGTGCTATCAGTCATTCCTATCATATAATGTCTTTAAATTCCAATTAAACTTGATTTCTCAGTTCTAAGAATCCTAAGTCAAAAGAGTCAAAAGAAACTCTCTGAAGGGGTTTCATCTAGTGGAGATTTCTCCCCCATTGTTTCTTCACACAGATGAGTGCTGCATACCTTGACTCCAGCCATGACAACACAATTCCCATGAAGCAGCCCTTAAAAATCACTCTGGAGCTCACGCAGCAGGAGACTGAAGAGCATAAACCCCGTGTTAGCCTCAGCTTCCTTACACATAATTCCTCAGCTCCGTGGGGCTGCCTACCTCCCTCTGGCCCACCCTGGTGCACTCTTGTTGCTGAAGTGTGGCAAGGACAGGGGTTCTGACATCCTCCCTGTCCCTTCTGGGTCTCTGCATGTGTCTAAAGGAACTGCATCTGTCAAGAAGATTGAACATATAATATGCACAGAGGACACCTTCAGATCCCACAATCCAGGTGAAAAAATGAGCAAGTGGAACAGCACCACCTTCTCCTCTCTATGTCCTGCCCACAGAGATGTACATCACACCTATCCTATCAGTGCGGGGTTGTTGTGCTGTTCAGCCGTTCACTCCATCAAGGATGCAGAAATACTCAGCTTTCCTTGATGCACACTGGCACATTTAAGCCTTCATGGGGCTACAATTCCAGTATTCTGAAAGTGAGTTTTCAAATGCCAAGAGCGTCTTCCCGGAAACTGACTTCCCAGAAAATTTCAACAGCACAGAACAAAACACAAACATATAGCCCTGCATTTGCTTCTTTTGGTTTCTGTCATGAAAGCTATTTACTGACACCTCCTTCCCTTGTTTGACTGTGTGTGACATGTGCCTACACAGTGATCTTCACATGACTGCAGTTGTGAAGATATGTTATTGCTACTAAATTTAGGATAGACATTGTTGTGTAATTTATGTTAACTAAGTACCAATGTACATGTGCATAAAATTTAAAACTTTCTTACCAACCTTAAGTATGATGTAATTTTACTGTCTTTTCTTGAGGTATGCTACAGATTCTCATCTAGTCTTAGAAGAGGAAGGAGTAGAAACAACCATGCAAGCAACAAAGCTCATAAGCAAGAAAATAGAGGTTAAAAAATCGTGTTTGGTGTTGAAAATTGAAATAAAGGAAGGATTGTTTAGTTGTGACTTCCTCTCATGCTTCCCTTGGAATCTTCCTTGAATTGTACCTGTCAGGCAAAAACTCCTCAAAATTTGGCTTATGTGTGCTTGGAACTTAAGTTTGATTGTGCAGTTGGGATAAGAGGTTGATTTATAAATCTCAGTGAGGGCATCAAGTGAAAAAGTCCTTTCAAGGCCTCTTGACACTTTCTGGTAGTAACACAATAACTGTATTTCATTAGATTGTGCAGGATGCATTGTACAGGCAAGAGAAGGCATTATTATTATCTCCAAGCCCCATATGCTAGTTCAATACCCTAATTTTTTTCACCACAAAATACCTTTTCTCCTGGCTGTCAAATCTCAGGATTTTCCTACAGGAGACGTTCTGAGATCCTTGTGGACTCCCTGCTGCTGTTCCTAGACATTTCTCAGTCATTTGTTCCCAGTGTGCTGGTATAGTTTCTTCTGAAAGGCCTTGGAAATGACTGCCTGGCCTGATCAAGGTCTTCCAGCTTATTTAACACTTCATGAAGCATCCTAAGCCTGAAATATCTAAAATCATTGTAAGAGACTCATTGTCCTGACATCCATCTCCCCCAAATGCAGCAGGCCCCAGTCTCTTTTAAATTGCTTGTATCTACCATACTTTGCAGGTTGATATCTGAAAAGGTTGCTGTGCAGGGATGAAATAGAGGGACACCAAAAGGAAAGAAGTATCCATATCTCCTTTGTCAATTTGAAGAGCTTAAGGAGGAAATTTTCTTTCTTCTGTGCAGAAAGAACTATACCTTTGGTTGGACATTCTGACTTGTCCAGTAATGTAAGGGAAAAATGGCTCAGGCTGAAAGAAATAAAAAAGACACAAATATTCTGTGATTTAACTGAACTTCAGACCAAAGATCTATCAGAATAAGAAGGAGCAGGAAAAAAACCCAAACAAAACAAACAGAAAAGGAAAGATTTCATGACATCAGTGAAAATGCATAAAATATAAAAGAGCTGCTTTTCCAAATCATTGCAATCAAGCAGCCTATATGATAATGAAAGCTGAAAATACATAATTTTGCCCCATCAGACCATTACACAACTCTATGGCCATGGCTGTGTAGCTCAGTAAAGAAAATTTACTTATTTCCTGACTTTGAATCCAGCTTCAACAATGATATATTTGCTAATTGGTTTAATTTGGAGAAAATGAACTAAATTCAGCATTCATAATTAAATCACACCTACAATCATCTGCAAGCCTCTGTTAACTCAGTATTGACAGATTCCTTGTCAGTGTAGCATTCATTAGCCTTTGACTTGTAGCACTTTGGAAAAGTTTGTGTCCAGATGTCAGTAGTCCCTAGCTTGTGAGTAGGTGCACATATCCTTGTGGATTCATCTGCTGGTGTGCTAGAGGATCAGAGTCAGCTGTTCACACAGCTTCATTAAAATGGTCTCCCTGCAGTTTTGGAAGCACTTCTTATTACTGCTTATCAGTCAAAAATGATGTTGTGATATCATTACACTGTGATGATTCAAGGACAGCTGCAAAAGGATGATTGTCAGAAAGACTTTGGATGAAACACTCGTAGATAAATCTTAAGTGTGGATACTTGTTTTTGGTTTTGTTTTGAAACAAAACATTGCATGCATTCTTTGTCTAGACAAATAATTCTATAAAAGAGCTGCCAGACTCCATCAGCAATTCTCCAATCTGCAAGAGACTGATTTTAGCTAAGTGCTTTATTAAAAAATAATACTATTTTCCATTGGATTGTGAGGCCAGTTACTGTTTATAGTGGGATCTTACTTTGCCTTTACTTTGTAATTCATATACTCTCAGCTACTTAAACTCATATTATTTATGTTTCATAAAAAGATGCTTGTAAATTAGTTTTAGGACCATATCTGAAAACAGAGTTTGGAGAGAAATAAATGTAAAGTTCTTATTGTGCTTTCCTGCTGATTGGTGTCATGGATCACAGTGTTCTAACTTGCTTATTTGGATTTACAGCCTAGAATGAAAATACAAGAAAGGCTACGTAGAACAGAAGGCAGAAAAGAATTACCTTCAACAAAACTTGAATGAAATTCCTGTAAATTTTGCCAGGTCTATTGTCTCAGCTGCCAGGTTTCTTCATCTTATGCCAGGTTTCCTCTCTAGATGCTGGTTAATTTTTCCATACATCAAATGCTTCACACCCAATTAGATTGGCTTTTACACTGCTAGAAGGACAGGACATTGCTAACCTGCTATGACTAGAAGCCAGACTGCCTTTTGGAAACACTGGCACAGTTTGGAGGCTCTCCTAGGCACACCTTGTGGAGGGTAATCAATTTCCATCAGGACACAAGTTCAGCCTCTCTCTTGTGACCATCATAATATAATTAAAAATGATTCTCAAGAAATTGTACTGTATTTCCACCAGCTGTGCCTGACTTCTTTCATTCGACTCCTCTGACAGCAGTAGTTTTGTCCATTTTGGATGGCCTCCAGTGAGCTCCTGAATTTGGGAACCTGTTCTCTTTTATTTTAAGTGGCCTACCAAAGCCTTTCTGCTAGTGTCCTTGTTCATCTTCCATCCACTCATACATTAATTAGATCACTTCATCATGAATCATTAGTTACCGAACATTTGTTTGTGGCTTTTTTCCTAGCAGTAAGAGTAAAGATGTTTCTTTCTTCACTGTTCTTATAATGACATATAATCTGAAAGCTGTGTGGAAGATTTCTGGTTGAAGGGAACCACTGGGCCAGACACTGCACGAGATTCAATTCATTGGGGAGGTCACCCATCCAATTGTGTTTTCCTGGACTGTTTCAGAGGAGTCAAAATGGTGACTAGAATGCATCAATTCTTGCAGGTCAGAGTTAGGTGCCTTTGTTCCTTTTGATTTTTCAAGCCGTGTCACTGAGTTGTCTCTTTTGACAAGACAAATTTGCTTGCTCTTTGTATTTTTTCAAACACAGCTCATGATGGTGGTTACCACCTTTTACACAGTTGCTTTGTTCTTCCAGCCCTTGCATTAGAAGGGTGCATGTTGATGCTCATTTATCCTTGCCTCTCACTTAGAAGGGTGTCCTGCTGAAGATCAAACCTTGTACTGCTATCTCCTGAGCCAGCAGAAAGGCAATAGAGGTGAAAGGATAGTCCACCATCTCCCTTCAGTCCAAACGGGAGAACTTCATCGAGAATTGAAGAGATTCTGGGACAGATAATATGTGGTGTTTATAGTTACTGCTAGAGACTGGTATGCAGAGCCAAGGACACTGCTCAGCTCTGAGGAACATTTTACCCTCCAGAAGGAGTAAGGAGATCCCACCTGAAACCCTCCTTTGAGGAGGACCGGACAAGATAGATGTCAGAATTGACCAGAGTATTCCATCTCACACACGTCATACTCAGTATAAGTTTGAGGGATCACGAGGTTCAAACCCCTCTTTCCTGCTCTTCCTGCTTCCCCTTCTTCACCCGTTCCCTGTTTTGTTATGGAATCCTGGGAGGATTCTATCCATCCATCTGCCTGTGGTCCTGATCTGTGCCAGCCCATATCTGTGTGTTCCTGCCTCCAGCTCCTGACTGCTGCCAACGCCAGGAGTCCAGCCTGGACTTTCCCAGGGCTGCCCTGCAGCCTCGGTGGTGACATGAGTGTTACTGGGGGAAAGAGGAGAGGAAAGTGGTATCCATTTTCCTGTATATTTGTATATTTATATATATTTAGTAATTTTTCCTATTTATTATTACTATTTCATTGAAGTTGGAGTTAAGTTTCCAACCCATAAGTCTCTCTCCCTTATTCTCTCTCCTTTCTTTATCACAGAGGAGAGGGTGATTAATAGAGAGCATCTGGCATTCGGTTTAATTGCTGGGCCAGTGTTAAACTATGACATAGTATTAAAGTTATCATTGGGATATAGCCTACCTTTTAAGAAGATGAAATAAGAAATAGCAGGATAGGATACAGACTTTAATATGAGACAGACTGTACCACTGCCACCATGCTGTGAAGTAACATAAGTGGGTCCTTCCAGAAAAAGATGTGGGGCTGGCTGTGAGTCCCAGTTTTATTATAGCAGTCTTAATTCAGAACTGTAGAGATGTGACTACTCTGCAAGATTTCAGATTCACTCATCCAGTCATTGGTATTTCCTTTTGATTAGATGAGGCATCTGGTGCAGTTAGGTGAGTCCCATGTCTTGGCACCAATCCAGCTTTATCCATCCTGCAAAGACCTTGAGTGCCCTGCATACTCAGCAGCCTGAACTGAGAGCAGGAGTGGGGCTGGCTGTGTGAGAACAGCTCCCACTCCTGAGCTCTGTAACCTGCATCTGCCTACTGGGAAACAGCCCTCAGGAACCTTCTTAGAGCCCTCCTTTACTTTGTCTAAGAACTGCATTTTAATTCAGGCTCTGGACCATGGTACTCACATGATATTTCCTGTGCCCATGTCTGTGCCAGTGCAGGTACCTCTGACCCAATCCCCTACTTGCTGACATGACTTCCTGGCTCTACCCTGGACCTGCTTCATCACCATGGACCTGTCTAGTGATCTTCTGACTCCAGTCATTGTCACTGGCCTAGCACACTCTTCTCATTAAGAGCGACTGTAAGTTCTCTACTGTATCCTCAATTTCTCTTCCCTTAAGTTTACAATAAAGTTCTTATTTGTTTTATAGTAGAAAATACATGAAGCTCAGTGTGGCATTTATGTTGTGGTTTAAACCCAACCAGCAGCTAATCCTCACACAGTCATTTGCTCACTCTTCTCCAGTGGGATGGGGGAGCAAAATTAGAAGGACAAAAGTGAGAAAACTCATGGGTTGAGATAAAGACAGTTTAATAATTAATTAAAAAAAATAAAAATACTACTAATAAAAATATTAATAATAATGAAAATGGGAAAGGGAGAGAAATAAAACCCACAGAAGAAGAGCAAACAATTGCTCACCACCAACCAACTGATACCTGGTCAGTGCCTAAGTAGTGCCCATCCTGCCAACTTTCCCCAGTTTTTATTTCTGAGGATGATGTCATATAGCATGAAACATCCTATTGCTCCCAACTTTTTGTTCACATCCAGCCTGCTTACTGGCAAGGTAGTGTGTAGAGCATAAAAGACCTTCACATTCTGTAAACCCAGATCAGCAATAACAAAAACATCCCTGAATTATCAACACTGTTTCTAGCACAAACACAAAATATAGCTCCATGGTAGCTACTGTGAAGAAAATTAACTCTACCCCAGACAAACCCAGCACAGTGTAGCTTTTTTTTTTTCTTCCTTTCAGTGCATTACTTTCTTTTTTATATTCACAAAGGCATGGAATCTTTATCAGCTGAGGGACATGAAAAAAGAGATGCAATTATATGCTTAGAAATGAAATTCATGGACTGAAAGTCTGAAACATGGTGAAATGTTTAATGCTTCTAAAGCACTGATATGGTTATTACATTAATTTAAATAATGCAGATTATTATCTGTCTCTTTTTGTATATCTCTACCCTTTTACCATGAGCCTGTGATTGCATGGTGTGATGTAAGTCCTCTGTCAAGAAAGATCTCAAGCATGTCTTCAGGTTCATTCTGTTCAGGAAAACACTTCAACATAAATCTCAAGCTAAGGATATCCTTTAATACCATTTCTGCTTTGTTTGCTTTACTGGATCTGGTTTGAAAAGTTTAGGTAGCATGACTCTGAAAAAGAGGGTTACTCCTATGAACTTAAATCACTGGTAGGTTATTAAGGTCATCTAAAACGTGTGCATAGCATTGAAATAAACACAACACACATTCTGTAACATAGGTTTTTTTCATACAGATTGACACAATAAAAGCATTCAGGTGTTTCAGAATAGTTCATTCAATTTTATTTCTTGCTACAAAAGTCGAGCCTGTCAGTTGCTCTTTCCTGGAAGACCAAACACCCACAACTCCCTTCTGAGTTAAGCATCAGGCAGGGTAAAATGGAGATTAGGCACAAACATAGCTGCTTATTGGAGAAATTTTCAAGAAACAACTTGCAGCTGTGGAAAAAATGTTCTTACAGCTTACTTTACTTTTTAATATTAACCTCTGCATCGAAGGTTGCACCAACTGAACTATAACTTTGGACCAATGTGCTGTACTCTTAAGGAAAAAAATTCAGATACAAATCTGAGTAGATTAAAATAAATAATAAAAATGCATACTTCACTAGTGGATCATATATATGAATTTCATTAGGATTTGCATCTATTCTGCAATATTCTTCTTAGAACCATTTAGTGACAGCAAAATAGACACCAGCAACAACTTATACTCTCTCTCCCTGAACAGTATACTAAGTGTGTATATGTTTCCAAATGGATAACAAAACAAAAAAACTTAATCTAATATTATGGATTCATTAATTGTATTTAGTTTTAATTGGGACCTGTCAAGTTTCACTTTTTGATGCCCTTTAAGTAAGAGCATATTTAACTAACTTCAAACCACAACTCAGTCCTTGATGGTTACTGTTGCTAGCAGTCTAACTCCTTGGTGTAGTCTCATATGTGTGATGCATATACCATGCTGGGTGTAGGGATGTGTGTAACACAAATTCCCCCTGCATGGGGAAGACCAGGGCTGATATTGCCACCATTGCTCTATCTCCTTCTGACTTCTTCTGACAGTAGCCCTCAGCTCCTCAGGGAACTGCTACAATTGTATTTTTATGGCAATTCATTATATCTGGAGTTCCCTCCCTTCTCTTGGCGTGGATCTTTTTGTCCATTTGTGAGCTTTGGGAAGTGGCTGGTAGAATCAGAACAGCTGATAATTTTTGCCATAGGTCAATCCTGGCAGAAATCCATATTTTGGAGACCTTCCAACTCTGATGGTACTTCTAGGTCTGTAATGCTTCTCACAAATCCTTAAACAGGCTTTAGGAAAGAGAATTTAGCTCCATTTGTGTATGGAGCCTGGTTCTGACCACAGTCTTTAGATTCTACCCTGTTCAAAATGACCCCAGCTGATTTTACCAGATGTTTTCTCAGGAAAATGCCTTCACCCAGGAAGCCAACCTGCAAGACATTCCACATTCAGCAGTATGCTAAAAGCACTATAGCTTGCATGTAGAGAACAACAGTAAATCTGGCTTTAGACCAAATAGTAGCAAGAAGAGGAGCAACAGCCAGGCAGACTTGAAACTGCATTTGTCCAAAGCACACACAGCTGATTCTGTTAATGTATTCTACATTAAGAAAAAAAAAATCTTGCAAGTATAGCATGGGATTTCAAAATGAGACAGTCCTAATAAACATATTCAAGGATAATTAGCAGCCCAGATAGTGGTGGTGAGTGATTTTGTCTTTTATTATATCTGCATTTTTTTATATCTGCCTAGTGGCAGATTACTTTTGTTAACCTTATATAATTTTATTGCAACATTAATGATGTATAGCCTTAGTGGGGGCGAAGGGAGTTATAAGCTAATGTCCTGTAAGGAGGAAAAGGTAGACCAAATCTAACCAATGTCTGGTTGCTTTTCTGGATTTGATGATTTAATGTTTTGCTGTTGTTTCTGTTTCAGAAAAGCACTGCACATACTGACATCAAATTTCTTTATGTTCATATGTGGAAGGAGCATTGATCAATGAATTAAAGAAATAAAGGGATAGTTCTTATCATTTGGGGTGAGGCTAGGCCACTTGTGATGCCAATTTTTGTAGTTATGTCAAAAGTGCTATGTCAGTGATCTAAGAAAACTATATTTAATAGTTCTCTGTAAGCATTTCCTTCTGAATGCATCTACACTGGTCACATCTATTTCATTAGTAAATATAGTTCTCACATAGTGTCCCAAACACTCACACATCTTAATATCAGCTTTATTCTAAATAAAAGCATAGCCTTGTATCCAGATGCCTCTAAAAACAAAGGATCTTCACTTCCTAGTAAGAATGATCCGCTTAAACATAGTATATTTCAAGATCCAGTGATGCATTTCAGAGTTGTCTGGCCCCTGCTCGAACCTCAGCCTAATCCCAGTTTTATATTCCATGATACTTGCTCTGTCCTAGATTCAGCCTTACTATGGTCATACCTTTTCCTGGCCCCCAACAGCCCTGGAAAACCAAGTTTGACAACTTTGTTTGTACCATAATCAAGGCATCTTGGTCTCAGAATCTTCCCTGTTGCAGATACTGTATGAATAGATTTTTTTTTAGTCCTCATCAGAAAGATTTGTATTCCTGTTGAAATAATCAAGCTACAACCTCAGTTCTTCAATCCCTTTTGCCACATTCACCTAACTACCTACCAAGCTAGTATCACACACATCTATAAAAACAGTCATCAATAACCCATTTTTTTCTAGTGAGTGTTGCCTCTACCCAACCTTTTTGTCTTAGATCTTTTGTTTTTTTCTTAGATCTTTCTTTTTTTGTCTTTAGATCTTTAGTCTCTTGCAGCCTGAAAACTAACTGCAGCCTCTGTCCCAACCCATCCATCCATCCATAAACCAAAATCTTCAATGTCTGGTGGTGTGCACATAAGACCTGACTGGTAGTGGCCATTGCTCAGGACCTGCATTCAAATGATTTATATGTATGGTTTGTTGTCTGCTGTACCAGACTCAACTTTCAGGAAAACAAGAGATTTATCTTTTTATGTTCATGAGCCAAGAGATTGGGATGAAAGGGCTATTACCAGTTGATAGAATTCAGTTAAAATCCATGTTTGTTACTGTGATGCAGCCATTAAAAATAACAGTGGAAGCAGTTAAAGTAACTGAGATCTCTGCTCTCTCAGTCCCTTGTCCTCATTCCATCCTAGCCCCAGGAGTGAGAGGCTTCTGCCAAAAAACTTCTCAAATTTCCCATCCGGAGTAGCATTCCTCCTCCTAAGATTGAGATTTCTCAGGATTTATCTACACACATCATCATATTTGGCACTCTTCACCACAGACTAAGCCTTTTATAAAACTCAATGATCCAAAGGAGTCACAGAAATGTCATGAAGTGTTTTACTCTGCTGGAAGTTGGAGCTCTGGCTTTGAGGAGTAAGACTTGAACGTATCTCTTGAACCACAGCTCTAATATCAGCCCCTAACCCTTGGCTTAACTGTAGCTTCCACGAGGAAGTAACTGTGAAGTATTTGGACTTATTGATGAGAAAATGCATAATCTTGTTTATGTGGGATTATCTTCAGCTATAGTATGGTCCCAGAGTCAATTATCACAGTGCACATTCTCAGCTCAGGATTAGTTCTAGCATCCCTATATGACAGCCTGAATAGGCCTTCTCCTTTGAGCAAATCACTTAGCATTTCTGTTCCTTAAATTGTATGGGTGGGGACAGATGGCTGTGACAGACCTTGTATATTTTCCTCTTCACAGCTTCTCCAATAGTCCGTAAACCCAATCTCCAAAACCCTACAACTTCAAATCTTGGCTTTGTATCACCAAAAATTGCTAGCTGAGCCAAATTTGGAAAGCAGAGTGGTTTTTGAAATATGAAAAAGTATCCAGTGGGGACAAAACTAAAGCTATCAAATTCATTGAACAGATTATGAACCATATTTAAAGCTATTTCTCCATGAGTCAAAAACTGGTTCATTAACAGAATATTTAATTTTTTGCAACTCCTCTACTTCAGTATGGAAGAAGTTCTGAAAATGTGATATCTTTGTACAATATCAAACAGAATCAAATACATCATTTAATCCAAACTTTAGTTCTCTACTAATAAAATCCTATATGCCACTTTGTAGCACATGTTTATTCTGCAGTGAAAATGACACAAATCCTTAATACAGCATCAGTGCTGCCTACTGAGCTTTGTATTCTTATAAATGTTCCCATGGGAAATATGAAAGTTGGCACTGGTAGACTGTATTTTTAAAATATCACAGATGGGGTGGAACCTAGCATCATGTTGCTTATTACTCTGGTGATCTATCTAATGGTATTCTTTGCTGCTGAAATCTAATAAAAAATAACTTTTTGAAATATTAGATATTGGATTAAAGCTCCTAATTGTCTCTTCCATAACCAAGGAAGGTCCATATTAATAATTCTTTACAGACACATTCAAAAGAAGACATCTGTTTTGGCATACATTGTGAAACTCAGATCTGTCCAGTATAGTTTTATTCATTTGTTACTTTCCATGAACAAATGTGACCACACATTTATTTGAATCTTTAAAAATGTGGATGAGCAACAGAAGACAAAGTAAAGTTAAACCTGAACTGGAGACATGGTTCTGAGGAAGAAACATTTCCACTCATGGTAGGTGGTTACTGCCCTTGCAGTAACCCAGTGTAATAATTCTCATAGGGTCAAACTGCTTCAAAGGGATGGAGAATTCCAGAGTGCAAAAACCCCACTTACTTATGAAAAGATCATGAAAAAGAGAGAAAGAATACCAGGCACAGAGGCTGACCTACTAGAAATCCAGGCATGCCTTCATTAAAAAGACATCTGCAGCACTAAGGGTGGAGATCTTCCTGCACACTCCCTGCTTCCCCAACACAGGCACTGTGAGAAAGACTTTCAGAAATGCACAAGGTATGGTGTAAAGTTTTATTATTCCACCACCATTTGTACTTGAGTTATTGTAATTTTATGCACTAGGCTGAGAGAATGTTGATGTACTCGACCAGCAGTTTTCCGGGTATATTGCTAGACTGCTATTCTGTCAAAGGCTACGAGGGCCACAACAACCCCATGCAGCGCTACAGGCTGGGGACAGAGTGGCTGGAGAGCAGCCAGACAGAGAGAGACCTTGGAGTTTGGGTTGACAGGAAGCTGAACATGAGCCAGCAGTGTTCCCAGGTAGTCAAGAAGGCCAATGGCATCCTGGCCTGTATCAGGAACAGCGTGGTCAGCAGGTCCAAGGAAGTGATTCTGCCCCTGTACCCAGCGCTGGTGAGGCCACACCTCGAGTACTGTGTCCAGTTCTGGGCCCCTCAGTCCAGGAAGGATATCAAGCTCCCGGAGTGGGTCCAAAGGAGGGCAATCAGGCTGGTGAAGGGACTCAAGCACAGATCCTATGAGGAGAGACTGAGGGAGCTGGGGCTGTTCAGTCTGGAGAAGAGGAGGCTCAGGGGAGACCTCATCTCTCTCTACAACTCCCTGAAAGGAGAGGGTAGCCAGGTGGGGTTGGTCTCTTCTCCCAGGCAGCGATCAGTAAGACAAGAGGGCATTCCCCTAAGCTCTGCCAGGGGAAGTTTAGGTTAGATATTAGGAAGAAATTCTTTACAGAGAGGGTGATCAGACATTGGAATGGGCTGCCCAGGGAAGTAGTGGATTCTCCATCTCTGGAGATATTTAAAAAGAGACTGGATGTGGCACTCAGTGCCATGGTCTGGTAACTGCAACGGTAGTGGATCAAGGGTTGGACTTGATGATCTCTGAGGTTCCTTCCAACCCAGCCAATTCTATTATTCTATGATATTCAACCAGCAGTTTTCTGGGTCTGGCCTATTGCTAGACTGCTATTCTGTCAAAGGCTACGAGGGTGACAGTCACAGAAGTGCTGCTCTCTCTTCGCTGTAGCTCCTACGGAGCCTGAGCATTTCAATATTCCCAAGCTCAGGTTTGGAACCATATTTTTATGACTTTTATTCAATTACATCTGAAGTCAATGCTTTCTGATGGTCAGTTCCTGGATTGCTATGTTTACTAAGATGAAAACAAAATTAGTTCTGATCCACAACCCGCCCCTTGTAACTGAAACAAGTGACTATAGGAGAGGAAGAGGGTTAATACAAGCAAAGGAGGTGATAAAATTGAAAAAATATAGTGATGAAACGGGCTTAAGTGACAAATCTTGAAAGTATGCCCATCTTGGCCTCAAAGGCAGGAAGCTGTGGTAGAAGAGTAGGGCTTCTGTTTATGTTTTATTAGGGCACACATATTCTGTGAGCTGAAGAGTACAGAAAAATTACTCTGCTGTTAGTGTCAGTGCCACTGAGGGGACAATCTGGGATCAAAATAAACCCTATTTTAAATGGAAACCTGTAACTTGTTTTCCTGTACCAGCAAAGTGTAGTTAAAAAAATTACAGATTTTTCTTCTGCAAATGATCTATTTTTATTAGCAGGAAAAATTAACAATGTTCATGCTATAATGAAGAGCTTGAAGTATTTAGGAGTTTCTACTAGGCAGACTGCATGACCATCCTTATTTTCCCTCAGTAATGTTTACAAAAAGACCTATTCTTGGAACATCAGATCTCCCAAAAAGTGGATTGCAGGGAAAAAAAAAAAATGGTAATACTGTTTTAATTAGCAATTGTTTTCAGTCAGTGCCATTGAAATTATCAATATTTTGTAACAAAAACCTGCCACTCAACGTTGGTGTCCATGAAACTATAATGATATTTTACAGTTTTACAGGGTTTTCCACCCCCACATAATTTTTGCATTTTGTATGTACACAATGTTGGTCCTGGCAGGCTGTTTGGAGGAGGCACTTAGCAGGCAGCTGACCTAAAAGACCAAGCATGAAGTGCAAAGAACAAAAATGAAAACCTCTTGGGGGTTCCCTAATGTATCTACAATGTTACCAGAAGTCTCAGGAAGTTGCATGTTGTCAAGTGTGAAATTCTTAAGCTTCAAAACTGCCCACTTGGAGAATTAGGAAACACCTGGTGATTTTCATTCACCAGAATCTCTCATCTCTTCATCATATGCAATATATGACCTATTTTTAGAGAAGTGTTTTATTGCCCATTTGTTCAAAATCACATTTTATTTTTTCATCCTATTGAAGGTGTGAAAGCAATACTTGTTCTATATTAACAATATGTTTATTCATTTCAACTGATTTGATTTTGGCCTTCAAATGTCAGTGCTCTGCTCTGGAATGGGTCTGTGATGAAGTTGCATCTGCTTTATCACAAGTTTACAGAAATAGGAAAATAAGATGGCAAAGAGAAGTATAAATAGCCTGATAAAATGATTAAATAACTTCTTTTTTTTATGCTTTCATTTGTAGTCTTGACTATCATCAAGGGCACAAATTAATTCATAACATCTGTGAATAAGCATTCAGGGCTGGGACCTGAGTTTTGTATTCAGGGGGATGTGTTGAAAGTTAAGCAAACTCATCAGAGTCACCTTAAGTACATGAACATTTCTGGTGCATTTTACAGTTTTACAGCTTTGCTCCAAAAACAACATCATGAGGTTATACAATGAGACACTCAAACAGCCAAGGGACACAGAAACACTGTCAGAATCACTAGAGTGCAGTTACACAGCACTTTATAAAGTAATATGAGTAATTGCATGTAACAATTGCCAATATCCACAAGCATAACAATGTCTGTAGTGCTGCAGATGAAGAATGCTGCAGCAGACTCTTAAATTATGATTATCTTCTCCAATACTGGTTCATTCCAAACTAGGAAGCATGACATTTCCCTGTAGTGGTTTTTCCTTCACCTATTGCATCTGGCCTGCCCTACTGAAAGTGATTTAGTAGTGACAAATTATGCAAAATTGAATCCTCTTTGCTCTAGCTAATGTTCTGTTAATTTTTTCACTGGTTTACAAATGTCTTCACAGATTTATTTTAGCTGGCAGGTTACGAGGTACTGTGGAGATGTGATAGGCTGCTCATTTTTTGTTTCATTTAAGAAACCACCTCAAGACATTGTTGGAACAGTTGCACTTCAGTTCTCTAAACAGGTAGTGGTGGATTTTCCAGGAGTGTTGATAAGTAAAATGTGTTGGAATAGCCTCAGTATCTAGAATTGCAACAGAGGTCTACTCTTGTTTCCTTCAAGGAGTTTCTCAGACAAAAGCTGTAAATTGCAGAGACCTGTGAAGAGGATGTCTTTAATCAACTAGACAATTAGTCTTCTATAGCACAACAAACATAGAGTGAAAAAGTTTTTGATACAACAAAAGAAAGAACCATCAGAATCCAAGGGTCTTATAATAGCTCTTGTTACCTTGCTCTAGCTTGCAAAATGACTTGCTCTTTCTTTAAACATCATGCCTTGTTCCCAGAGGATTTCATCCAGTCATCATAAGAATGCTGAAGGCTTTTGCTGACTAGAAATAAACCCATTTAATGACACTGTCAGACTGGAAAAAGATAACCAGTTCCCAGCAAAGCAGTGGTTGTATGTTTAGTCCCAAAGATGGAAGATGTGGTATGTAGGAATCCAAATTATGAAGACAAATTTTCAGTGCCATATTAATTCCTAAATTGTAATGACTATTACTTTTGTTAGTGTAGTGAAATGAGACAACCAGGTGCCACTAATTCCCAGGGAGTGGGTATGAGCTTGTGTCAAGCCCATCTGTGCCTGATTAGGGTGGGCCCCCTTTGCACATGAGTAGGACCGGGGGCCAATAAGAGGTAAGGCCTAAGACACAGGTAGAGCTCAGTCCTGAGTATGCCTGCAGAGAGGTCAGTCACTCTTGGAGCAACAGCACTGGTCCGGGCTAGTCAACTCTGAGAGCCATAGGCTTAGAGCATTGGTCGTGAGTCTCTGCTGGAACACCTGGTTGGACCTTGAAGTGCTGTTCCCTAAGAGAGGTTCATCTTGCTACATTTGGTGGAGAATGCAGGCATAGACCTCGGTCTAGCCCGTGCTCAGACAAATCAGAAAAAAGGGATCCAGTCTGGTGCAAACTAGCATTAACAGAAAACCCAAGGAGTCAGGTAAGAAGATCCACTACCATTCCTTCCCTGCCACTGATTGACCAAAAAAAAGGAATAGATGGGATTGTCAGCAAGCTCATGCTCACTCCCTGGCAATTAGTGGCACCTGGTTGCCTCATTTCACTACATGTTAGTGGTCTCTAAAGCGGAGGGGAGGAGACTTGGAGAAGAACTAAATACCAACTTAAGAACAAGATAGTGTCTGGGGGCTGGTGGTGCACATAGAAAATTCAGCTTCATCTCAGTGGCCAAGCTAGAAAGTCAAGACTTCCACTGCAGAATGCCTTGTAACTGGGGAATTTCTGCGCCAATTTTTCATTTTAAATCATA
Organism: Calypte anna; assembly: GCF_003957555.1. Lineage (NCBI taxonomy): Eukaryota > Metazoa > Chordata > Aves > Apodiformes > Trochilidae > Calypte > Calypte anna. The sequence goes on from NC_044245.1 coordinate 113,935,533, forward strand.
TTTTCTAGCTAAACAGCATTCATTAAAAAAAAAAGCCACATCCAGCTTTATTTCATTATGAATAAACACAGAAAAAAACCCAAACAAATGAAATTAAAAATCAGCTCTATACAGGCTAGTGCCTAAAAAATTGTCATGTAAATTGAGGATCTTGGAAAAAAAATATACACTTTATATATTGAAGTGTAAATGCTGAAAGAGTAACTAGATGTTCACAGTACTTTTTTTTTCCTCCAGGGATAATAGGCAGAGCAGCAAATAATGGTGCAAATGAGAATAGAACTTTATGCTGTTTGACATAAAATACACAATGGAAAACTAATAAAGTTACATCAATAAATCTTTTAAATGCAGAGAATTCCTTCACTCCAGTGTTATGAATTCAGTAGCATAACACTTTTATTTGACAGTTGGTAGCAAAACTTGAACTCAGATTATTAATAACCTTTCCACAGTCTATCATTAATGTCAGTGGGTGCGGTTTAGGAGTTTTATTTTGGCAAGTATAATATGTTAACATATTAACTGACTGCTCGTATAGTCAGAGCAGACATGCTAGCCAGGGAAGGCTTTTCACGCCAATTCTGAAGGCACTAAAAATAAACTGCTACTTACCAACTCAGACAACTCAGTAAATGCCTGGTTTCTCCAGCCTTTTGAAACGCTACGTCAACACTTAGTCTAAAGTTTAAGACATTTCTTTCAGTAAGCATTTACATAGAAGAGGAGAGTTTGGCTACAGGACATACACAGCAGACAAATCATGTCATTGATAGCTTGTTAAGTTTAAGCTCCTGTGAGGGCAACCAGCATCAGTATGTTCTGCTGAAAGCAGGGGAGGGCTGTGAGAGTAGGATGTGGAGCTGCCGAGTATCAAACCTACATAGGGGGCACAGATACTATTTTTAATATCTTATATTAGGCTCTTAAGTCAATGCCAAGCACTCACTGAGCCAATAGCTTTTGTTGCAAAGTTACATTTCTATACCTTTCCATACTGACACAATTGTGTGGTACCAGCTGTAGTCTGCAGTAAAGGTATTATGTGCACCATTACCACTAAAAGCAAATTGATATCTTAAGTTGAACCTCCTGTGAGGTCAACCAGCATCAGTATGTTCTGCTAGAAGCAGAGGAGGGCTGTAAGAGTAGGATGTGGAGCTCCTGAGTATCAAACCTAGATAGGGGGCTATAGATACTATTTTTCATATATTTTTAGATACTTTTTTTCATATTTTATGTTAGGCTATGGGATTTGCTTTTAGTGGTAAGGGTGTACATAATACCTTTACTGCAGACTACAACTGGTACCACACAAGAGGCCATTGTGTCAGTATGGAAAGGTATAGAAATGTAACTCTGCCACAGAAGCTATGGGCTCAGTGAGTGCTTGGCAGTGACTTAAGAGCTGAACATAAGAATGGACTGGGTAAGGTCAATTGCAATTTTCCATTGTGAGTCCTTCTTCTGTGAAGAATTCCCCTGCTTTGTCACATTTGGTTTTGCAGTACCTCAGGGCAGTTGTTATTCAAGGTTGCCCAAGGCCTTCCTCATCCTCCAAGTGCTGCTGTGTAGGAGACAGTATCAAGAGAGACCATATTCTCTCTCTCTTGGTATATGGACTCAGAATCTCTCTGATCACTTTCTTCCTCTTTGAAGCCATGGGAAGCCTGTTGGAAGTGAGCCTCATGAGAAAATTCTGATGTTACAGAGAATATAACCTCGAGTACTGTGTCCAGTTCTGGGCCCCTCAGTTTAAGAAGGATGTAGAGGTCCTGGAACAGGTCCAAAGGAGGGCAACCAGGCTGGTGAAGGGACTCGAGCACAGGCGCTATGAGGAGAGGCTGAGAGAGCTGGGGCTGTTCAGCCTGAAGAAGAGGAGGCTCAGGGGAGACCTCATTGCTGCCTACAACTACCTGAAAGGAGGCTGTAGCGAGGTGGGAACTGGACTCTTTTCACAGACGACCTTCAACAAGACAAGAGGACACAGTCTTAAGTTGTGCCAGGGGAGGTTTAGGTTAGATATTAGAAAGAATTTCTTCACGGAGAGGGTGATTAGGCATTGGAATGGACTGCCCGGTGAGGTGGTAGATTCTCCGTCCCTGGAGACATTTAAAAAGAGACTGGATGTGGCACTCAGTGCCATGGTCTAGCAACTGCTCCGGTGGGTCAAGGGTTGGACTCGATGATCTCTGAGGTCCCTTCCAACCCGGCTAATTCTATGATTCTATAAAACACTATGAGTGGAAGTTGCCTTGAAAAGAACATCTAGTTCCTTCTCCAGGTACCAGGTTAAGGACTCAAATGTAGACCATACCTGAAAGATGTTTAATTATATTAATTTTAAAAAAATCTTTAAATGAGGGGCCCCTCAAAATCAGTGTGTTTTGCTCATGAATACTGGAGACCAATTTTAACACAATTTGGACTTACTGGGTTTTTTTTTTCCCCAACAGCACAAATGTCTCCTGCTACAAATTAAGGTAACTACTTCCTCTCCTACCCTCACTGGAAACATATGATAATAATAAGAATAATGATAATTGCATTTTTCATATGTATTACAAGAAAAGTCACTTTTCAGGCTAAGTAAGAATATATTTTTTAAAACTTCCTTTACATTACGGTTTCTAAATCTCCCATAATTATTTGTTGCTCTGGTCATATTTTATTAATTTTCTTTTCTAAAAGGGTGATGTGATTGCTGAATTATTTTTGGCCTGTCCTCTCTATTCAATTTGTTGAGCCTAATATTTTTTTACTTTGAGTTGTAGTCTTTTCAGCTGGGCTATCTTTTCTCTAGTTTATTTCTTAATCTAGTTTTTAGGCAGGTTTAAAATTTACTCATGTCAAACTAATTTAAATCTATTACTTTCCACGTACTAGAAGACCGATTTTCTCTCACAGTAGAAAATTATATAAGCTTGATATTGTATGTCCTCAAAATATGTGTTGATTGTTTTTTTCTCAGCTTTTCATTTCAGCACTTAAAGATAGATGGTTTAAGAATAATGACAGCAACAGTAGTTGTGTGTTCTAATGTGTGCATATTTCTATGTACATTAAGACTTCATTAAATTCTTTCTTTCTGTTCACATATTTGGATTTCATATATATATATATTTAATTTTTTTCTTATGAATAAGAAAGTGGCAGACTGAGATTTTATTCCAGTTTCAAACACTTCCCATATTGGTAACTCAGAATTATTGTACATATGGAATATATGCGTATTACTTTCGGTGCCACAAGTTGCCTAAGGCAATTAAAGGCATGAGATAGCTGAGTGTCAAGAATTAAATACAGAATTAAGGACAATAAATAAACAGAATCACAGAATGCTAAAGGTTGGAAGTGACCTCTGGAAATCATCCAGTCCAACCCTCCAGATCATGCTCTCTGAGAGGAGGTTGCACAGGATGGCATCCAGGTGGGTTTGGATTGTCTCCAGAGAAGGAGACTCCACCACCACCTCTCTGGGCAGCCTGTTCCAGTGCTCTGTTACTCTTACAGTACAGAAGTTTTTCCTCATGTTTTGGTTGAACCTCCTATGTTCCAGTTTGTGACCATTTTCCCTTGTCCTGTCACTGGACATGACAGAAAAGAGTCTGGTCCCATCCTCCTGATACCCACACTTTAGTTATTTGTAAGCATTGATGAGATCCTCTCTCAATCTTCTTCAGTCTGAACAGACCCAGCTTAGTCAGTCTTTCCTCATATAAAAGATGCTCCAGTCCCCTAATCATCTTAATGGGTCTACATCTTATTTTACCTCTCAGTTCCTCATATGTTAATTCCACTGTACATTGTTATGAGGGAAATTCTGTCAGCATTTAATTTTAATGTGCTCCTTAGACATATGTGGCTATTGTCATACGATGCAGTTTTCTGAGTTTTAGGTGCAAAAAGTCTGCCCTTCCTATCCACTCCCTATATTTGATAAGAAATCCCCAATCTAGGACCTATGCCAAGGCCATACCACTGCAGTGTAGTTTAAATATTAGGTTTCATTACGTTTTACAGCAATGGAATATGAAAGTTGCTTTTCCCAATGTTATTCTTGGAGCATAGGATATAAGGATACAAAATTACATAGAAGGCATCTCAGAGATGATATAGATTTCTAGGGCATGTATCCTTTATAACATGCAGTCTCAGTGCCAGTCAGGTTTCAGTGTATGCCCAGGGCAGTCACCTGGTAGGCCTTAGAAAAATTCTGAAGAAATGATAAAAACCTTTTGTTTGACACAGAAAAGCTGGAGAGTACAAATCATAAGGAATTAAATGGAAAGAGGCAGGTGAGCTATGTGGGTTTTTTGTCTATCATCCCTGCAAATAATTTATCCAGCAGAAGATGTGTAGATATGCCAAATGAAATAATAATAAAGTTATTTTGGAATTGGGGAAAATTTCAATTCCTAAGATTGAGAACTGACAGAAATACCATAAACAGTAGAGGTTGTGTTATTCTTGCATACAATGTTCACTTAAAAGCACAAGGAGTTAATCTTATCAGCCTACACATGGTTGCATTTATAAAAGATAAAAATCACAAACAAGTAATGCACAGTTACTTGTTACATATTCTTCCCATTACAATTGACAGGTTCATTAATCATAAAGTGTATTTTACTATTAGAAGCTGTAAAGAAGATCAAATCTCTTGTAATTTTTCTTCTTCTTTTCCATTTGATAAGTGTGTTGTTTCAATGTGCAGATAAAATATAGTGTCAGTCACAAACAGTCCTAGGAGAATTGCAGCTCTCCAGTTAGAAAATTCATTCTTATTTGCAATGTAAAATTCCATGGAGAATGCATCATTTCCTTTTTAACTTGACCATTAGATTGAGTAAAATGCATATGTCTGGCTATTCACAAAAGAAGTAATCCAGAATGAAGTGCCTGTGGATATGCACAATGTTTAAGTAATAGAAATATTGCTTACTGCATGTTGAAAGCATTAGCTATGAATGCCCCTATTCATAACATCACATTGATTTGTAATTAAAGTCCTGTGAAAATTACAGAGAAAGTTGACATGTTTCACAAGCTGTTCATGGTAAATGTAGCAAATTTTACAGTTTGTTGTGACTTGCCAATAAAGAGCTCTCAGGAAGAAAGATGAAGAAGCGATTCTGTGATACTGAGTTTTAGCAAGTGTGACTAACACAAATGACAACAGAAGGCATAGCATTATTTTTTTGAAGAAAATTATGAAACCTTACACTTTAGAAGAAGCAGTGTAACATGTCTAATGAGATAAAATCAGGGATCTCTTAACCCTTAACCAATGAAACCCTCCTAACTAATGACAGTGAAATAAAGCACTGCAAAGCTGTGTGCAACTGTGAAGAGGTACACTGAAGTCTCACTATCCATTCTTTTTAAAGAGCAAAACTAATAATTCTTAGTCCTTCTGCCATGCTTGACTCTGTAATGTGTACATGGTCTGCTTTGTATTAAGATTTCCACATCAGGTGTCCCACCAAATTTTTGAAAGGAACATTCTGAGCTTGACTTTTTCAGGTGATATAATAAAGTGAGCATGCATCAAGCTGATTTTTCACAAAGCTTTTCAGAAGGATCAAGGAATGTTTGAAGACTTGTGGTTTAAATGTCTTCACAAAGGGGGCAAACAGACTGGATAATTTTTTCTTACACCATTCTTTGATCCCTGTAAAATGGAATTGGGATTTCTATCACACTAAAAAGAAACAAATCTGATTCACACCAATACTTTACTATATGAGATTATGCTCCTCATAGCTACTGCTTCATAGTGAGATGTCCAAAAGAGCTGCAAAACCACCTCCTAAAGAAGTTCTGATACTGGGTGAAACTCAGGAAGGTAGGGGAGATGCAATTTAAAAAGTCAAGATTATTAAATAGCATTAAGTATAATGTTGCTGATACCCCTTGATTTTTTTCCTGCTGTATTTGGATTTATTTTTTTTTTAAATCATGTCAATAAAAGACATTGGGAAATGTGAGTTGGGAATACTTTGAAGAGAAGATGTTTCAGTGAAGGCATTTGTATACTTAATTGGATAAATTGTTAATTGCTAGTAGATTTGTTCAGGAGTTAAGGACAAATCCAATGTGTTTTATAAAGACATGTTTATAAGTTAACCTACAGTGTTACCCCAACAGTCTCAGTGCTTTTGAATTAAAAATGAAATCTTGGCTGTGTAAATAAGGATATATTTAATCTATGTTCAATACAAATGAATATGTGCCATGTGCTTATGGCAAATCAAATCAGCAGCTTCCTCAGCTGGTAACATAGGAATTTAGCTGTTGGAAGCTTATATGTGGGAAGACAAACCAGTCAATGAGGGAAAGTGGGAAAATGCTGCTGAGCTGAAAAAGAGGCAAAAAATTGCTTCAGCAGCTGTATGAATAGTGGCATCTACGAATGTTAAGCAGAGAAGTGAAAATCATCCAGAGGGCACATTAGATGGAAGTGATGTTATCTTTTATTTGTATTTATTTAGTAGGTTGGTAATGATTTCAAACAAAAAGCAAGCTGTGACAAACATCATGAGAGAAGACCTCAAGCAGTGGTATCTGCAGTAGGAAAGACAACTGATGTACAGAAAAGGGTGAATGAATTATTTTCCTTGAGAAGAACAAATACACCATGGAAAAGAAGTTTACTGAGTTAACAGAGGCTTTTTGCCCTACTAATGTTTCATTTCATGTTCTGCACAGCTCTGCTATGAAAAGCTACTTGAAAGCTTCTTGGGAAAAACATATCTTATGCTGGTGCCATACCTTGTTTAGATCAAGTGGGACAAAAAAGTACTTACAAAGCTTCATGAAAGTCATGTGAAATTGTTTATGCACTATTTCTGTTCAAAGACCACTTGACCTTTTTGGAAAAAAAAACCAAAAAATGCAGACATGGGCAATCTATTTCTCCCAGGATGTTTCTCATGTACAATCAAATAAAAGTTAAATTAAATTTCTAATGGTACTTCTTGTTTTATGTTTTCATGCAGTTTTGTGTACAGAAAAGACATGAGAGCATTTTCAAGCTTTTTTCCCCCAGTCATTTTGGGGAACATCTGCTGACATTTGTGATTAAGTTACTGGAAGGAACTACTAAGAGACTGAGTTTTGTGTATTGTAGACTGATGCTGATACCTCTGTATTCATCAACAACTTTCATATCAGCACCATCTTAGTCCTGTGAAAAAAAAAAATACTTTGGCAAAAGACTCTATCTCTTAAATGTCTTTTAACAGGCTTTAATTTTTCAGAAAATACCAAATGCGGGGGTGAGGGGTGGCAGGTGGTACATAGCTATGACAAAACCCTCCTGAAATCTCATATCTTTGAGTATGGGCTGCATGTTTCCTTTTTCTAGTGCTAACTTACTCAGGTTCTGCTGAGTACTTTGAACACAGCCAAGCCAAATATACTTTAAATCAATTAATTTTTAAATATGATTTATTCATAAGGATGAAGTCCAATGTGATATTTGGTGAGATGTTTAAACACGGAGATTGTTTTCCTGTGATAACTATTACTGCTATTACATCTTCTGATGCCTAGTTGCACCATAATAACTTTTTTTTTCTTTCAAGGATGTAAATCAGAATGACACGCTAAAGAATCAAGAAAAGAAAGCAAACTTAAAAGAGTTTCATTTCAGACCAAAGTGCATGTGCAAACTTTTTTTCCCCCCGATAAATAAATTTAGAGCTATTCTTTTTGATAGCTATTTTAATAGCTATAACATTAGCTATTAATCTACTAAATTACTAAGGATCTCCTCTACTTGTTTTTTGAAGTTGATGCTGCATGATCTGGTAGCCTTAGGTGTTAATGGTGAAGAATTCTGACCTCTACCATAAAATTCTTTGAAAGTATCCTGTCAAAATGACAGCAGTGTGTATGTTCTAAATGTAAAGGTCAGTGTTGAGAAAAGCAGTTAATAATCTACATACTCTGTCCAGCTTGCAGTTAGGTATGTGGTTCTCTTCTGGGAGAGGTACTACCGCTATGACTTACTGAGGCATTTTTCATTTATTCTGTGATAAAATCCACTAAAAATAATTTGCTTGCAAGTTCTATTTTTCTTGGCTATTATAATTTTCTAGAAAACTAATAACTAATATCTTTGTGAAATTCAGAGGAATCTAACAGAAGGTTTAGACTAGTGCTTATTTCTCAGTAGATGAAGTAAACCCCATATGAGTGTATATATATATATTTATATACATAGAGTATATATTTATATATGTGTAGGTACTGAGGACATGCTCATTAAATCCTCATATGCTTCATACAAGTAGAAGGAACTCCCATTTAATTTAATAAGCTTATAGATACTTGGAAGCTTTTTTCCCAGTTCTAGACTGAGAAAGAGAAAGCACCACTATGTCCTGAGACATTTTGACAGCATCATTAAATACAATAGCAAATGCTCTGCATTGACTCAGTTCACCACTCTCTTGTATTTTTTGTGATGTTCAGTTAGCTTTTTGGAGTTTAGGGTGCCACCTCGGGACAAAATATTTATTGTGAAGAATATACATTGCAAGTCATGTCAGTAACAAGTTATTATATACTGCAATGTTAGCAACAAAAAAAAAAACCTGGTGGTGACAGATTTTTGAGTGTCTTTAGGGAGTCTCATTGTCCATGTACAATTTCACTTCCATTTCTCGTCTCTGAGCTATTTACTGCTTCCCTTACTATGCAGTCAAAAAAGATATCTTATGAAATCTGACTTACCCTGCTGAGTTCTGCAGTCTCCTCAGGGCTGACCACATCGGATGTGCTCCAATGAGTCACTATTTGTGAAACAGATAATACAGGAACTGGAATATTACACTCAATATGTGTTTTGGGCACTTTTCTGTCCAGATAGATTATCTTTCCAGTAATTACCCTTGCAACTCTATAACCACTGTGGTTTCCATGTTTTTCTCATAAAAAAAAAATAAAATTTCAGCATAATACTTTAGACATGGTCACCCTGATAATGCTTCATCAAGTGCAACTGCTTCTAAAAAAAGCCACTGAAAATACTTCCCTTTAAAAAGGGGGGACCCTTTTTAAATATCACTAGGAATCAAACTACTAATATCTAACACAAAAACGTGGAGTATCAATATCACTTGTGATATGTTACCTTTCATCTAAAAGGCACACAAGCTATTTACTGCAAGTGTCATAATATCATAAGCTTAAGAAAATAAAGAAAAATACTTGCATACAGAGCTTCTTCCTTGGTCATCTCTCCCTCTCAAGTGGGGGCTGAAATAATTTTCTGACATTAATGACAACAGTAGGTTAATGGATTAAGAAGCTGTTTTTCTAAACCCAAGAGATTATCCAGAAACCCCTGCTGTTTGTTGTGCTTAGTAAGAGAGAAGAAAAGCATCTCTTACTGGCACTGTTGCAGTAGCTTCCTTCTTTGGCCATGGCATAGCAGTCTCCTTTTATTTCTTTTTCTTCTTCTAAGACAGGATGTGTAGCGTTGGATGCTTTCCTCTTGGAGTTAATGTACATTGTTAAAATGTTTATTGCTTGTGTTGAGGCAATGTCTATTTATCTCTGAAATCCATTTTGTTTATTCTGGCTTTTATTGACTTTTTTCATTTTCTGAAAGTTGGGAAAATGACAGTAAGTAGAAGGCAGCCTATTAGGATAAGTTCTGCTCTGACTTGCATACGTTCATTGAAACTAATAGATTTTTCCCAAATATAACTCTGAGTAGAATTTGGTTGTTATGTTTGACCTCCTGTCAGGGGAAGGGAAGTTCACATGCTTTAGTTGTGGAGAAGTAGATATATCACTTAGAAATATATATTGGATTAATTTTAAACACTGTAATATATATTTAGTGTCCCAGAGCCATGCTACATTATATATATACAGGCTGTTCAAGTAGCATTAAAAGTAAAAAACAATGCAACTGTACATTTAGCAGTATAAGAAGAAGAATATATAGCATGAGACAGTTTCTAGAAAATATATAGTGCCGAATCTAGGAGATCTTGAACTCTTCTATGGTCCAGTCAAGAATACAGTCTGTATAAAATTGCTGAAGGAATGGTTAAAACATTTTAATAAAAGCTTTTTAAAAATTTTTGTGTATTTCCCCATTAGAACTGTGGAGTGCTGAGCATTCTATGTGCTGCTTTAGCAGAAATTGAAATTGCAATAACTTAGAACTTTTATCTTAAAGCAATCCAACAGAGAAATTCAACAGTCATTGTTCAGAAATTCACAGAGATTTTAACACAATAATTTTAACTTTATGATACCCTACAGAATGGTTAAGTTTTTTCAGGAAGTGCTCTAGGCGGCCCTGCTCTGGCAGGGGGGGTTGGACTAGATGATCTTTCGAGGTCCCTTCCAACCCCAAGGATTCTATGATTCTATGATTCTATGATTTTAAGTAAGGGATATGTCAGACATAGGTGTAAACAGAAAATTCCTCCGGAATTAATCAGTAGAATTAAAGAAGAACAAAATCAAACTCTTAACAAATCTGCAGTGGAATTGCAGTTGTAAAATCATTACTACATTAGTTAGAGGATTCACAAGTTTATTGGTATACACCCTCCATCTTTAAAAAACCTAAAATTTTCCTTGACCCATTGTGATTCTTCTCAAACCATAATTACATCATCATCAAACTTTTAAAGTCAGTGTTCTTTTCGCTGAATAGGCAGTGAGTCACTTTAATCTGTCCTCGTTATGATTGATGGGCAAATTTCCAATCTCTATAATTAATGCAGAGGAAACTCTTCAGGAGAAAAATAATAATAATAGAGAGAGAAGAATGTCTTTGTGGCTGCCAGGCCACTTCAGGTTACTCTGTTTCCCTGAGAATCTTTGGTTCCCAACCCTTCATAAAAAAAAAATTATGTCAGATGTGAATACACAACAGAATGCCTGCTTCACTGGTCCTGAAGCAGACTTTATGGACATGATCCTGAAATACATCTGTTTGGACTTGTTCAATTGTCTGAAAATTCATGTTGGAACTAGAAAACATAATAACTAATAATAACTAAATACAGCCACCATAGCATTAACTGCTTACCTGTTAACTTGTGCAGCAAGTTATTCTCTTTATTCTCTTTAAAGACCTGGTTTTCATTTCACTTTCTGACTCAATTGTTTGACTTATGAAATTTAACATTGTTGTAACATACATGCAGAAGATTTTTCAGAACAGGCATGTAATTCTGGGTCAATGTATTCCAGGTGATTCCTCCTTATCCTATTTTTAGATTGCACTGTTGAAATCACCCTAAATCAACGGATTGAATTGTCCAAATCCTATTTCTCCTGTTTGAAGTAAAATAGCTCAGAGATTTTTACCAAGTAATAAGTAAGGCTCCTATAACTGCCAAGAGGATATACTAAAATGATTGCAAGTTGAAAATAATGTGTTGCAATATAATATTTATGAGGTTCAACTTGCTTAGATTATCAGAAAGAAGATCAGGAAGTGATTTGATTATGGTGTGTAAGTGCCTACATGAGGAAAAATAACTTGTACTAAAGGCTCTTCAATCTGGGGCAGAAAAGAACCAGCATAACAAGGGCCAATTGGTGGTTCTTAAAGAGATGCAAATTTGAATAAAATATTTGGTTTTCATTTTTAACAGCAAGGATAACTGAATATTGGAGCAAACTACCAAGGAAAAAAATTGAGTTCTTCCACTTCTGAAGTCTTATAATTCAACACTCAATGTCTTTCTGAAAGGAATACCTTAGCAAACACAAGCTTTGGCATTCCCTTTGGCCTAAGTATGAGATTTGATTTGAGGTCAAGCTACTGGTACAATTGGCCTTCTGACCTTAAAGTCTCTGCATCCACGAATAATTTAACAACACAACTTTGCTTATTTTATATATTTGCCAACATTTTGTGTCATAATGATTTCCTCTCCTCACAAATTTCATTGGTTTCTGAAAATACATTGTTGTACCAACGAGAGTGCTGTAACTATACATCTTTCTATAGATTATTTCTTCTTTCATAAATAAAGCATATTTTTCCATAGCAGTACTATCCAAATCAAGTTCAGTTTTTCTAAAAATTAATTAATTTTAAAACTATAATTTTGAATGCTAGAAATTAATAAAATCCAAAACTTAAAGAATACTCTATACATTTATTAAGCCTTTTTTTAAAGCTCAGTATTTCAACAGAGCAATCCATTTTGACCAAAACAACATCTGTAAGTCTCTGAAAGCAGGTCACCCTGGGTAGACTCTATGTGCAGTTATCTTATTGGACAGGCTTATTGCTTTCACTGAACTCTACTCAAAGCTCTGAAGTAAGATTGGTTTCAAGCATAACAGAATGTGAAATACATATTATAACTCAAATAACAGGTTTTCTACAGCAGTACTGAAGCAGGAAGGTAGAAAATCTGTAGTAAAGGTTTCATTAAATATTTTGTTTATCGTCAGCAGGTCTCAAAATACATGCTATATATGTTCAGAGGGGTCCATCATTGTCCCTCAGTGTAGCCATAAGGTAGATGCTTTTATGTCTCATAGACAAATGAATCAGGTCCCTCTGCATGCTATTAATCTCAAAAATTCCCACTGATGTGATATCTCCAACTGTTTTGACTTTTTTCCTTTTCTACTAATATGAGAAAGTGTGTGATTGCTTTTGCCTACATGAATTTGTACACAGACAAAAATTTAGGCCTATTAAGACAAATAATGACTCATAAATAATACTGAGGCAATTACTTCAGGCCATATGTTCCTCCATTTACAGTCCGTTTATTTACTGCAACATTAAGAATTCTTTTCTCAAGGCTGCATCCTATTACTGTTATCCAACAAACCCAATAAATATTGCTCTAATTTATCTGCTCTAGACATCACTCAGCTGCATTTCCACTCTGTTCTGTTGGCTTTTTTTTGGTTTTGTTTTGTTTTGTTTTGTTTTGTTTTTTAAAACCTATCTGTAAAACACTGGGATACAGAGAAGACTACAAGAGAGAGGTGAATTCACTTGCACCACTGTTTGGCACATGGCTTAATGCACTGCTGGGGATGTGTGGAAACAATTGCTGAATTTCCATGTGAGAGACACGCACTGTCAAAATTTAAAGACAGGTGAATCTTTAGCATGCAGACTGAAGGTCTGAAAAGATTTCAAAGGCACAGAAGCATCTCAGTGGCTTAACTAAGCATTGCAGTATGTTTCCAATTTGAAATGCTTTCGTTTGCCATGAAAAGTATTATTTTATTATATACTCTACATGTTACTGGATAGCAGAACTTGAAAAACTTGTAGTTCCTGGCCTTCTCCATAGCAATGGTAACTGATGGTGTGAATTTTAAATTTTGTTCCTTTCTTGTTTGGATACCTGAAATTGTTTTAGTTATCTTCAAGACAGTCCAAGAAAAATGCAGACTGAAAGATTTACATTGCACCTGTTACTCTTAGAAGACAGACACCTTTTATAGACCAGATCTGATGAAACCACATAACCTAGGAAAACTGTCTTAACTGTGATTGCTTTGTTTTAAGGAGAGGGCATGAACACTTCCTTTAAGAGGAGAGGTCAGATAGGTCTTGACTACAGAATCCAAAAGGGGGGAAGTGACTATCATCTAAAAATTGTAAGGCTAGAATGGGTACTTCATGTTATTTCCCATTTTTTTACAGCTGCTGTCATGAATATGGAGTCACGTTGTGGCATTTTATGTTCTCCTTGCAGACTCTGACACAAGGACAAAACATGAAAGTTTTGAAGAGCTGCTATTACCCATGGAAGACAGGTGAATGTTGTTCTTCTTTAACCTTTTATACACTCAGTACTGTGACTGATGAGACATTCTGGTAGGCATTTCTCCTCCTTCCCCAGAGTTGTTGTACCTGGACAGGGCAGTCAAAGAATGCCATAGAATCAAATGGCAAAGCACAGTAAAGGGCAAAGGTAGTGAAATTTATTGCAGTCCTTTGCTACAGGTATGGAACTTTTCACATTTCCAGCTTACTGAGGTAAATGTTGCAGAGCAAAAAGCAGGAGGATATTGGATCAATTACAATAATAATGAAAATAATCATAAGCCTCAGGTACCTCTTTAAATTGTCTCCCCTTAACAAAACTAAACTCAGTGATGCTTCTTTCATGCTGTATTTCAGGACAGAACTTGTCCAGCAAAGCTATCCAAATATTGTTTTTATGGGATTCACAATGCTTTTTTGTGTGTGTGATACTGCCAGCTTCAGAAATGCCTACTTTTATGGGCTTTGAGCCATTACATATTCATTCTTTGAGTAATTTTTTTAAAAGCTCTATCTTCAGGGACAGGTCAGCTTTCAAATTAAAAGGATTTGTACCTAATCAAACTTTTCTCTGTCTTCCAATTTCCAAGTCTTGTACTGCATCCATAGCACTGGTCTAGATTTAACAGTTTTAAACTCTGTTCCTTTATAACTTATCTACCCTACTCAAATTTTGCCTATTGCATTTCGTCCAAATGATTGGGTACCTTGGCCATCATCTTGGGATTCTGTATATATTTTTTTTATTTTTCTTTATAATCCATGGCATTATCTACTTAATAGCATAACTCCAGATTATACCCCAAGTAAAAAACTGTGGAGGAACAATGACCTCAGTTGCTTACTGCATATTGCAGTAGAAATTCCAATAGCTCACAGTATTACAGAATATTGCAGTAGAAATTTTGAGGAATTACAATGAGAATGGCTACGAGGGCACAGCTGCTTTCAAATAACGTTTTGCTCATAAGAAGCACACAATGCAGGCATCTGGCAAACCCCATCTAGGAAAGTTATCTTAGTCCACTGTCAAACAGGATGTGCTAGAAATCATAAACTGTGTCCATATATGAAGTTTTATTCACAATTTACTTTAGTACAGAAATAATTACTTCACTTCTTCTCCCTTATAAAGAAATGGAATTGTCTGGAGGCTCCATCAGACTGGAGTTACCTCAGAATTTGCCTTTTTTTCCAAGCTGATAGAGGGTGGTAGCCGAGGAATTCCTTGCTTGATGGATTTTCAATGAGAAAAACTCTATATCTCGTTTTAAAAAAAAGGGAAGTTTTTGGTAGAGTGAACTAGAAACACTGTTTAAAGACAATAAAATTATATTTTTAAGTAATTCAGCCACTTATCATAGGCTCTGATGCTGTAAATATTTATGGCTGTTCATTACTGCAACCTGGCAAGTAAATCTGAGTTCAGACACTTTTGAGGACAGAGTTATTACATGTGCCTGTGTTTCAAGCTTAAGAAGGATCATTCCAGGAATATGTGGAAAATCAAACATTAATTGCTTATCGTTTTTCTAATTATATTTGTTCTTCAATGGAAAATATTTGTTCTTCAGTGTTCTTTCTGACATATTAATCTCCACAAATGAGACAATTTGATGTCTTTTTAACATTGCAAAAATACAAGATCTCTTAAGAAAAAGAAGAGTAGCACAGATTAGATTCTGAAGATACTGCAAACTGGACAAGAGCAACACAACGTGACTGGGAAAGAGCCTGAAATACATTGCCAGATGTATTTGCAGCACATGTACCAAACTACATATACCAAATTTAAACACCCATCTGATAAGCAAAGAGAATGAGTGAATTGTACTTGGAAGAATTTTTTTCTTTAGGAGTGAGTTTCCCTTGTTTGTTTTCCCATTCTGTCTAATTTAATATAGATATTTCATGAATGATTTTTTTTTCCACTGAAAGGCTCTCTCTGAAATATAATATCAGAACATCTGGTTTACACTATAGCATTTTTAATGTTGACTTTCTGCTCTGAGGACATGCTTGTTATGTGATACGATCTCCATGTACCAACAAATTCTTTTCTTATTATCACAACAGCACAGGAGCATTGGTGACATCCAAGAGTTTTGCCTTGATATTGGTGGGAGTGAAATAAAGCTTTAGTAAACTCAAAATGCAATTGCAAATTTTAACTACTGTCCATTTATGTTTGCAATGCCATGAAATAACTATGCATAGTCTTTACTCAGAAAATGTTTTCCCTCAGATGGCCTAAATATCAGTCTAGATAATTAGAATAACAGTCACCTTTTGGCATGGAAATAGGGTTTGAGAAAACAGATAATCAAAATTCTGGGAAGGTGGTGTTGTGAGAGGATAGAATAAAAAGAATTTCAGGAGAGGTTAAATATATGTATTTATGAATGTAGTATTTATTGATTTCAGACATTTATGCTCAATATCATTAAGTCCAAATCCTGGAAAACAAACAATTTGAGATTATGATTTTTTGTATTCAAAGACACATGTTTGCCTCAGGTTTTCAGTTCTGAAAAAAAGTGAACAAGACCCTGAGATTAAAACAATGGCTAACACCTCAGATCTCTTTTAGGGGTTGACCTTTGACATTGGGCTGTCCATAAGCCTGAATAATATCATCCATCTCAACAAGTGCCAGCAACTTTTCTTAGATCCTACTTTTTCTGATATAAACATAATAATAATTAAATAAATAATAATAATTAAATAGATAATTAAAACCCACCAAAACAACAACAAACAATATGAATAAAAATCTTACCAAACTAAACTATCACACTAAATGCATCATTTTGTCATGGCAAGAGAATGAGAGGGAGAATAACCCTCACAGACAGCACTGAGCTCAGTGCCCTGAAATATGATAAAACACTAAGATATGACAACACATAACAAAGAAAGCAATTTCACTGGGTTTGTCACTGGAGCAATATTTTGATTGATCAGAATCTCGGGTGATGCAAATGAAACAAACTAATAAATGTTGCCAAGCATTGAGCACATTCAAAGAAATTATTTTGTTCCTGAAAATTATGCTGGTGTCTTCTGCTTTCAGCAATGAAACATGCACTAACAAACAGTTGGTAATATCAAATTTGGCACAGTTTCTAGTATGTTTTTTGCAAACTGCCTAGATCAGTTCTGCATACTATCTCATGCTAATGCTCATCAATGTACCCTCTACTGGCTTCAACAGGATCATATGCATTGACAAATAGTTATCTGGTACTATTTCTTTTGAAGAAAATGTTGTTGAAATTTACTAGGATTTTTTTTCTTTTTTTTTTTTAATTTGGCCCAGCAAAATGAAATTTGTTTTGTGTTTTAAATGCTACTAGCATCTTCCTTTTTAAACTCTCCCCCTTCCTTTTCATCCTCTCTTCCTCCGTCCTTGCACTTTTACTCTTTTTTTTTCTTGATTTTTAAAAATGTTAGAGAAACTATTATGTTTCTTACTAAAAGTAACAAAACCACCAAAAATGTCTCTTTGATAGAAATTTGCTTCTCTACCAAATTCTTTTGTGAAGCCTGCAAAATTGTTTAAACAGGTAAGCTGTTTCCAGTTCCTTAGAGAAAATGTTAAAGTTACTTTTGGTAATGAGTCTTTTGAAGAGTTTGAAATTTCAGTCTTACCCAACAGGAACAGAATACGCTTCTATTAGGACTTTCAGGGCCCTGGTCCCATTATGTGACCTGTTAGTGTGACCTGATCAGCCTTGTTAAACTTGGAAAGTCTCTGCATTTGAGTTCCTGGGCTTTCCAGTATATGTGTTGAAGTTTGAGGGTGAAACTCTGTATTCCTTCCTAATAGCAGCTAGGGGAATTATATCTTCATGTTTAGCTCTCCTTATCTTAGCACTGAATAGGTAACTGCAATATACAACCAGCTTGTCTGTGGTATCAAGAAAGAAGTTAGAGAATTCAATAATGTTTTGAAGATGCTGGAAGAAGACTTTGAAGAGCAAAGCAATATGTTTAGGAAGAAAAGTTAATGTTTTCTCTTATGAAATACAAAATTTAAAATAATTCAGTCAGTAATCAATAGAATGCATATTTGTCATGTTGAGTTATTTTATTTTAGTAATGTCAAAGGATTAGATAATGAAGTGAGAAAGCTTAAATTATTTAGCTCAGCTATTTCCCATTCACACTTATCCCTTCCAGCACTTTGATTTCAATGAAAATACATTTTCATGGAAAATGTACTGTTCCTCTTCCTTACTTTGTTCTAAAATAGCCCACATTTGTAGCCTTCCAGGTCATGCTGTGTAGTCATTTTTTCCCTTGGGTGATTGAAAATGAGTTGGAACTGAAAGGATAAGAAGTTATGGGAAGAAGAAGGAATTTGATCTATTAAATTGTCTGTGTTATCAGCAGTGGTGGTTATACTGAAATTGCATTTTTATACTTAAGGCTTTATTTGTGATATTTTTTAAACTTAAATCTAATGTGCAAAGTCATAGCAATTATGACTCCTTTGGAGTATTTGTCTAACTAGGATGCCTAAACAAAGAGTTGACACTTGTTTGTTGCCATCACATCCCATTTGCTGAATTTGCTCTGCACCATCTCAAAAAACAGGGGTCAAGAGCCCAATCTGTGCTCCGTTACCTAACCCCAAAGCTATGGATAAGTGGAATTTACAGCCTGTCCTGGGTTGGGCCAGGATAAAGGTGATTTTCTGTTTTGTACTTTTGCTTTTAGCTAAGTCTCTTGTAAGTCGGTGCACTTGATGAAATTAACAGCAAGTTTCTCAGACAGTGTCTGCTTCTAGGACTGATAACACTTGATGTTTATAGTTACTGCTAGAGACTGGTATGCAGAGCCAAGGACGCTGCTCAGCTCTGAGGAAAACATTTTACCGTCCAGGAGGATAAAGAGGTCCCACCTGAGCCCTCCTTTGGGGAGGAACAGATAAGATAGATGCCAGAATTGACCAAACAGAGTATTCCATCCCATACACGTCATACTCAGTATAAATTTGAGGGATCACGAGGGCCAAGCCATGTTTTCCTGCTTCCAGCTTCTGGCTGCCTGCCCTTCCTGCCTTTCCTGCTTCCCTTCCTTCACCCGGCATCCTGGAAGGATTCCGTCCATTCATCTGCCTGTGGTCCTGATCTGTGCCAGCCCATATCTGTGTGTTCCTGCCTCCAGTTCCCGACTGCTGCCGACTCCAGGAGTCCAGCCTGGACTTTCCCAGGGCTGCCCTGCAGCCTCGGTGGTGACCTGAGAGTTGCTGGGGAAAAGGGGGAGGAATGTGGTATCCATTTTCCTGTATATCTGTATATATTTAGTAATTTTTCCTATTTATCATTACTGTTCCATTAAAGTTGTGTAGTTTAGCTTCCAACCCATAAGTCTCTCTCCCTTATTCGCCCTCCTTTCTTTACCAAGGAGGAGAGAGAGATTAATAGAGAGCGTCTGTTATTTGGTTTAATTGTTGGGCCAGTGTTAAACCATGACACAGCCTGACATGTGGACTGGCAGAAGGGCAATGGTTTTAATGTGATCCACAGTTTCCTATGATTTTCTCTAACTCATTAAGCCAGCTTGTTGTTAATTGTCAGGAAAGATCCAGGGTACTCTAGCAGCAACACTGTCAGCTCCGATGCAAAAGCAGAGCTTGGTCTGACTGAAAACACCTCGTGTTTCAATGGTAAAGGCTGCATGGAGAGGATTCCTCACTAGGAAATTGTTCAATAGATCCAAGCATGATGAAATGAAGGTGGAAAAGCCGTGCATGGGGTGGCAGCATGCTTCACACATTAAAAGTTGTTGTGCCTGCTGTGTGCCAGCTGCTGCTGAGCCAGAACAACCTCTCTGCCTTCTCATCTCATGGCCTGTGGCTCACAAACCACAAGGAAACCTCACGCTCTTTACATTACGAGCCAGAAGTGTGAAGCAAGCTATATTTCTGCCAAAATGCTCTGTGTTAAAATTATTGAGCAGATTAATAAAAAAAAGAAAAACAAAACAAAAAACCAAACCAAAACAAAAACCCCCACAAAAACTGCAAGTAGTATCTGTTAGGATATATCAGAATTTGAAGCTTTGCTAGAGCTATCCGCTGGCTAAGGGTATCAGTATTCATAAATCATTGAAAGTACTTAAAGTGAAAATCAAAAAGATGAAATCTCATTACAGAAAATGAACAGCCATTTTCCACTGTTTCTGCAGAAGAACCTCCATATCTATTTACATACCATTTTTAATATTAATATCACTGTGATAAAATAAATCACTCCCCACACTTTTACATTTTTAATTACATTTTACTGCACTTGTTCTTTTGTTTACAGTTAGCCGATGAAATATTTATTATATCTTACATATAGGATGGTGTTTCAGTATTTTAATCAGATTTTCCACATAATCTTCCCCCCACCTTCCTTTACTGTCTTTTTTATGACCCTAAACACCACAGGATGTTGCTTTGTAGAAAATCTCATTATTTTTTAATGCATGGCTATTTATTAATGTATTGTGTATATAACACACTATGCATTTCTTTGCATTGATGAATACATTTACATCCACTTGAGAATAAGAATTCCCTTAAGGGCCAATCTCACATTTCTCAGCTGCCAAAACACTATGCTTCTGATGTTTTCCTGGGGTTTTTTTGTTTGGGTTATTTTTTCGTTTTTGTTTTTTTAAGAGGCACAATGGGGTCTGTTCTGATTTGCTGAGGAGGTCTTTCTGCCAGTGAACATGGATCATCATTCATTTTCCAAATGTAGACCTGCATATGCTGTGACAGAGATTACTGAACAAGGTACCCATATCTCAGCTGCATTTTAATAAAGATGCTCTGAACTGTTCTTTCTTACTGTGAAAGAAGTAAATTGCTCTCACATCACCATGTTGCTAGCGTTGGTATTTTGCAGTGGGAAGTAAACACCTTTCTGGGATAACTAACAAAATGTTAAAGAAGAAAGTTTGTTTTAACCTTAGGCCATAAAAAGATAATCTCTTAAAAGAATCTCACCAAACAAACATGAAGTCATCATATGAATTCATCATATGAGAACAGGGTAGAAGACATTAGTTTGTGGGAATACAGTGCATTTAGTAATTTTCTTCAGTTAGATAACATGCGTTGGGTACAGTTACTGATGAGCTTTTTTGTACCTCATTGGACTTTAATCAGAATTGAGGAAATTAATCTTGATGGTTTATTTGCATATTTGGACTAATTTTTCCTCTTATTTCATCCTTCGTTTGTGATAAAACACAAGCCAGCTCTAATTTAGCTGTATATTATTTGCCAGATTTCCGCAGACAACTTCTGCTTCTTTTAATTAGTAGTTTGTTGTGAATATATAATAGCTGAAATTCAGTCCTCCTAACAGTCACCTGCAGCAACTTTTCAGCCCAAATGAGTCAAGAACAGATAGCCCTGCATCTGGTAGAGCCTCTGAACACCACCCTGTGAATCGTCAAGTCTTCAGCATTCAGCATTAACAGTGCAGAAATTAACACTTGGTACTAGTGAGCAGTAACAGAGGCCAAAAGAAAGACAGTAGTTCTAGAGGCTTTTTGTCTCTATAACTGAAAATGGTCTGTAATTTTCAGGGCATAAATCTACAGTGTAAGTGAAGAATAACATTTTCCCCTCACTGCATGTAGAACTCCTGTAATCACACGGTGGGATAATATAGCATGAAGTCCCTTCTGTATTTTGAGTTAGCTATGAAGGGTGAGGAAAATGGTTCTTTTATTATTGTTTAAAAGCCAAACAAATGTGCATGTGTACGTATTTTTTTAATCATTTAATGCACTCAGATGACTCCAAACTAGATTTATCCAAGACATTATTGCGTTCTGGATCTCCGTAACTGCTCTGCATGTAGTCTTTATGGTCTATTGGGTAAATAACGCAGGTTTTTAAAACAATGTGAATACTTATATACAAGAGACATCCTCATGTTTCCAAAGGAGTGGTTAGACTGAGTAAATAAAAAGCAAATTTAAAATTGGCCTCTTACAAATTTATTCATGCTGTCTCATATTTTTGTGTTTATGGGAAAGATTAACAAAAAGCTGCTCTGTTCCTCATGCATTCCTATATTTTTCAGATGCTTTTTCAGTTGATTTAGGTACTAAAAATACCGTCTTCCCTTCTAGTTGTATTTATGTATTCCAACAAAGTTAATACTGTGAACGAAAGAAGTACACAGAAAGTTAATTACCTAAACCTATACCTAATTTATTTTTTCAAAACCTTGCAGTTCAAAAAACGTATAACATTGCCATCTCATGAAAAGGTATAATAATGGGTCTGGTATTTTAATAAGGATCTCTCATCAGTTGATACATCCCAGGGAATGTGGTTAGTATTCACTGATATTTGTTCCTGTTGGAAAGCCTTGGAAACTGCCATTTTACAAAAGTCATCATCATGGCTTGGCTTCACAAATGAAGATTTAAGAAGGGCTCTCCCCATGCTTGCAAAAGGCACAGCAGAAAGTCTCCTGTGACAGGTCAGCCAAGGCATGGTTCTTTCTGCAGTCTTTTCTCCTCGAGATGTGTGTTCTCAAAGGTGGCAGAGATGGAGTAGTATTTACACTAATATTTTCTGTTTCTCTTTATATAAAATATCAGGGAATTACTGTCATCACCCTAAAGAGGAAAAAAGGAAAAAAAAAAAGAGACCTTTTGCATATATGTAGCTTTGATTTCTCCTCTGCATTCTGCAGGACTGGCTCATTATGGTAAGACCACTAATGACTTGACTTACCTAAACAGGGTTGAAATCCTTCACCACATGTGCCCCCTTACTGCCTTCATGATCAGAAGATCCTCTCAATTCCTATTCAATAATTTTCTTTCCTACTGCCAGTCTTTTGGGTTTTATTTAAGTAATATTTCTTTTGTTCGTAATATGATATCATTGTCATTTAAGGCCTGTTATATGCTGCCTCTTGTGTGTTCACTTTTCTAAGTAAGGCTCATGAAATTCCTCCAGCACCGGCAGCAGCAAACTCTTCAATAGCTCTTTGTCTTTGAAGAGAAATAGGATTGATGAAGATGTGGGTTGAGCAAAACCAAAACTTTTTATATGAATGTATAGCCCAAAATCAACAGAGGAATAATAGCATCCCACCTGCCTAAAATGACCGTGTAACTTTGATTTAGTTTCTCCTTGCAGGCTCTTCCCTCTTAAAACCTTTACCAGGAAAGCAGCTGAATGCAACAAACAGGCATCACAGATGCCAGAGGCTGGTCCTTTTTTTTTTTTTTCTTTTCCTTTATAATATAAGAATAATTTTGTTCTGTTATTTATTAGCATGGTGTTATTTTCCATTTGTTATCAGGATGTTTCCTTCTCAGCCCATACTTATGATGGCTAGTAACTGATTTATTGGAATTTCTCTGGGCTAGACATTTATCAAGATGATTAACTAATGAATGAGAAATTACACACTGGTAACATCTAGCTTGCTAGGGACTTTTAAAGATTATTATTGAGTAAATAAACATTAACAGCAGACATGTGAATGTCTCCAAAATAATATTTGGGCAAAGTTTACTTACAACACAAATGCATTGTGACATACACTATGTTCTTACGAAGAACAGTATTGCTTAGGACATGATTTGAAAATTATTTTTTTTATGATTCAAGGCACTAAGAAAAACCAGACAGAAGCACAGAATGGGCACGTACAGAAGTTTTCAAAATGAAGAACCTGGAACCAATATTTCTCTTCATGTGAGCAGCATGGATATTTCAGGAAATACAACTTGTTCGTGTGTTTTTGTATTTAAATTTCTAATTTTTACAGATTATCTTTTAATTATGTGCTTAGTCTGATTTCACAATTATTCTGCAGGAACATTTCCTATGGAGTTCAATCAGAGTGTAGATGATGGGTCAGTAACAGGATAGGGGTTATTAGTCACTATTACACATACACGCAGACACATTTGCCCATGCAAATAATTGGATATATCCAAATAACTAGTGAGGCTGAAAATTACTGCCATTTGTTTAGTTTGAATGTCATGGCATTAATGTGCATCGTTCCAAACAATATGTGAATTGTCCCAAATGAATAACAAAACCTTGCTCCAAGACAAATTGAAAGGCACGAGCAGGTAACTATACTGCAGAGCAAGACAGCATCCTGTCTTCACCATGGCAGTGCCTCAAAAATGAGTAAATTCTCAGAATTTTTTCAAGGAGGAAAAAAGAGAATTTTACATACCTTAAACAAAAATCTGATGCATATTTTCATGCCAGTAACAATAATAATAATAAAATAAGAGACTTCCAAGAAAAGTATCGTGGCTGTGGACACAAGTTGGATAGAATGCAAACATTTCCTCCATGATGCTAGATCATCCCTTCTCCATGGCAATCTGAAAAAAGATAACAAAGCATGACTACAGCATAGCCTTTAAATTGGGAGATCTATCTGACATAGATATAGCAAAAATAATGACATCTTATAGGTTGCGTGGTATGTAAATTTCTGACTCTCGATTTATCTACAGCAGAGTAAGACTTGACCTGAGCCTAGATATTGAATCCCTGTTTAATTACCATAAAAATTCATAATCTAAGCAAAGATGACTTTAGATTGATACAATAAGTGCAATTAATTAGCTGAGGCCCTATAATCCAGAAGTCTCCACTGGATTTGACCAGATTTCCATCTTGGCAACCCACTAATGTCACATGCATGCTCATGAACTCAGACTATATTCATAGGCAGGACAGGGACAAGCTAGCTGAGAGCACAATTAGTTTCATCTATACAAAACACTGAGTTGAAAATGATATAAATTACTCTGTAGAGGAGCCTATTTTTCTCCATTGTTGATACAAGAAGTCTAGAAAACTAAAACTTTTAAAGGTATCTCCACTGTCTGTGTTTATGATTATGTCTATGCTTGGACAGCTACATCGAGTCTTGAGTATCTTTTCTCAGAGGCCAGATGACTTTTTGAGATTTATTTTTTTAACCCAATTCACCCAGTTTTATGTAGTTTTTCCTAAAAGCTTCTTGCTCTGATTTACCAGTGACAAAACAGACATAGCTGGAGGAGTTGCCATGTGATCCTTGAAATCTAGATTCTCTTACAATTTCTTCCTGATTCCTGTCATAGTTTCTTCATTCACCTAATATGATTGACATGCCAATATTAGCTCAAATTCTATAAAACTTGACCTATTTATTTCCTCTGTCTTGCTTATGGAGCCTGATTTTCTGTGAATACTCAAAGACGTTTTACTGGGGCTGAAATAAAGATGTGGCTTGAGAAAATGCAGCTCTGGTTTCTTCTGTTAATTTTTGTCTCCACCTTTTTCATTACTCGTAAGTAGAGAAAGTTGAATACAGAGGTGGGAAATACTGGGTAATAATGCCACTTTTTACACTTGGCTCTGTGAAGTTTATTCTACACAAAATAGAAATTTTGGTAGAAGGTAAAGAGAAAATCCACCTTTAGCAGTCTTTGGCCACAGCCTTTCTGTGGGACACGTGGGCTCAAATCCCCTGAGGCAGAGGGGAAAAATGAATGAAGATCCCTTACATCCCATGTGAGAACTTTAAGCATGGACAGGTAGGTAATAGCAGCTATTCTGCTTCCATGCCTGAAGGGTCTGATGAAGGTACTAGATTTTAAAAAGAAAAATTCAGGCAAAAGCATTGATGTGTATGAGTAGCTGAGGACTTCCTATCACTGGTTTAGGTTCCATGTTCCTTCTTTTAGGATATATAGGGATTCAGTGTACATATTCTGGGATTTTAGATGCTGCTATGGCCAAAAGTAACAAAAATTTAGGGCATTAGGCATGCAATATCTACATTTCTGAAGATTTAAAATCTCAGAAGAATTCTTTGTTATGACTTTTAAGACTGAAAATTGGTCATAGTGGATCCTGAACTCATACCTGCCAGCCTTACAGCACCTTCTGTGAACATGGGAATGAAAATGTCATTCACAAGCTATGGTTTGTTCAGAAGCTGTATACCCACTCCTACATTCCTGTCTTGCTGCCTTCTACCTCACTTGACTTTCTGCCTTTATAAATTTAGTTAGAAATTGTTTCCACTGAGGAATCAGGATGTTTCAGGAAGCAGATTTTCTTTGCAGTGTCCTCAAGGAACCAGTATATTAGAGTATATATCTCAGTATTGTAACTCAGGAGTTTGCACAACCGGTATGGTGCACTTGAACTACATAAGTATCACCTGTATTGAGGAAATATATTTTTTTTTAATTTTTGGCTTTAATGAGTAACATATTTGAGGTATTATTGCAAAACCTTATTGAAATTACCATTCCCTTCATCTCAACTATGACTGCATGTGGTACCACATGTTAGTGAGGATTGTGGTCCCACTGAAGTCAAGGCAAGAATTCTGATTCCATGAAGTACACTTATATAAATTCACTCCTCTCCTCAGAGTATCTGACTTTTAAAAAAACAAAAAACAACCAAACAAAAACTTAATTAGCTTTTTAAAGAGTTTTAGAGTAAAATAAAATAAAATAATTATTCCACGTAAGAGAGACACTTTCATATGTCTAATAAGTTCAGTATTTGCAAATAACCAAGAACATACTTATGTCAAATACATCATCTGTACCATCAAAGGTATCACAGAAAGAAGACAGAATATCTCCCTGCTCTATTAATTTTCATTTCTTTATTTTCAGTATATCCATATAAGAAACATTTTGGACATCTGACAATTTTGGGATACGAAGGTTTTGTTTCAGAAAGAACAGTCTTTAAAAGATTTTATCAATATTTATTCACTGAATAGTTATAATGTTTGCAATAATGAAATTGAATTTAAGAAAAAGAACAAACTTCCTTTAGTTATTTTCCATGATAATAAATTCCTTCGGATTTTAATCTCAAACTTTTCATGCTTTCTCTCAGTCTTTCACTGGAACCACTTAGAATCTGATCTGAAGCTCTTCTGAAGTTTATTTTTCTATGAATTTCAATGCAAAGAGAAATATTCTTTGCACACATAATTTCCTTTAAAAATCCAGAGTAATTAAAATGCATATTATTATGTAAAGGTAAAGAGAAAAATGAGGACTATAAGAAGTACAGTGATTTTAATTCACCAGTAATACACTTTGGTAGCTGTAGTGTTCTGACCAGTAATTAGAAAAGATTATGGACTGTCCTTCAAGTGTCATAACCTGATTTGCACGTGGATAATTAGAAACAAGTTTGTTCCAGAATAAGTTCTCATCTCCAAAGTTCAAATTGCAGCCCTCGATTTTTAAATGTGAAGTCATTATAAGTCTGGCATATATAAAATGTGAGAAGATGTCCATATTCCTTCCACGGACAGAGAGAAAAGTAACCCACTTCTCCAGTTAGTGAAATTATCATAATTTCTCACTTAAATGAGAGGTTTTTATCATAGCTACTCAAACTATGTCAAAAGATTAGGTTATACTAAACGCAAACAAAATCCTATTACTAAATAAGCAGTGAATCTGCATTCCACAGTCAGTCATGATCTGAGGACACTCTGAAGTCCCTTATATACAAAACAGAAAAGAGAGAACTCAGTTTTGGAGCAGAACGTAGAGTTGACACATTACCACCTACTCATGATTCACCATTTTGGGTGACAATTGTCCACCCTAAGAGGTACCATGCGACATATCATTTGACTGATATAGAACACTCATAGAGCACCATCCCTTTATCACTGAACCTGCAATGATGTTACAAAATGACCCATTAGTTCAAGAACAGTTTGTAAATATTTTCACTTCTGCTAAACATTCTAATCTTAAATTGTTGTTCTATTGACAGGTTCTGATACTGGTATCTGTGGCTGAGAGTGTTTATGCTCCCATTTGATAACTTTCAAGCCTGTCTTCGAGACTCTTTACCAGTCCCCAACCATACTGAGGCCTAACATGCTACCACTTTGATACACACTGTGAAATTACTTTTTGTGCCTGTAATGATGCATAAAAACCTATAAATATATTACTGTTTGAGACTACTACATGGAAAAACTACTGTGCCTTATTGCATTGCTCCATGTGTTATTTCATGTCCTGAAACAGGGAGTTTATCCCTGCTCAAAAGTTTAAATTAAGAAATACAGAGCACTTTGTTATCAATTATATATGCTAAAACAACAGGTGGGGAGATGTGAGGAAATTTCATCCTTGTTATCTTTGTGATGTAAATGATTCGCTTGGCAGGGCCTCTTAATTTGATGCAAAATTAAAAATGCACAACCTATGAAACCAGCAAAGATTTTACAAAAGGAGAAAAAAAAACAGCAAAAGACTGAGGACCATTTTATGCTATGTACATTGAGGTTTGTTAGACAAACAGTTAAAAAAAATCCTTTATAAAAATTCTTTGACCCTGCTTTTTGCCATCTGAGTGGTCATGGTTGATTGGAAAATCAATGAAGTGCTGTGAGAATTGCACCTCACTGTTGCAGAAAAGCCACACAGAAATCCAACTTTTCACATGAGCTGAAGATTGCCTTTGGTTCATTTACTCTCTTAAGACACATTAAAATCAAATCCATCACCCCATTTGGCCATCTGTCAATTCTCACTACACAGTAAACGAGTAGACTTTGTTCCTTGATCACCAGAAATGGAGGATGTTTTGTCGTTGTAATAAATGGTTGTAGGCCTCAGAGACAGAAATAAATCAATGCAATTTATAAAGTTGGGGTGAAAATGTTAGATGCAGTTTTCTAAACTACAGAGAATTATGTATGGATGACTTGCAATAAATAAAGCACAGCTTTAGCAGCTTTCAAAAATAAATAATGAAGGTGAAAGAAATTAATGTGTAGTCCTTTACTCTGGAATCTTTTAAAACACTGGATAAATACAAGAGCAAGTTGCACATCACTGATACAGCTAGCTATGCATTTCATTTTAAATGGTGATGCGATGAAAAAGAGAGTTTATTTCCTCCTCCTCTTAACCAAAACTCAGATTTCCAAGTAAAAAATGCACTAAGAACCAAAAGCACATTTTTGATTGCTTGCTTTGCAACTGTTTTGCTGGTTAGCTCCAGAAGAATTATTTTCTAGATCAGAGTATGAATTTCACTCAAAATTTAACTTTTGAGCAGCAGCCAATGTTGAAACGAAGAGGTGTGCTTCTGGATATGAGCAGTTGTGTTGGTATGGTGCTCCAAGAGTCCAGGTGCTCTCATCTTTAAAAGCCTTGTCTTGAGCTTCAGGAAGCATAGCATCCTTTGCCATAGCATCATTTGCTCTCCATTCTTTGCTGTTTAGCAGCAGCCTTGTAAAACTGAACTAACTTGTAGGTAATTAGCTCCAAAACTAAATGTATGAAAATACAGAGACTACACATCTGGCAACAGCTATTAACAAGGCCATCAATTCCATATCCCAGCAGACTACATTAGTACAACAAAGTTATTTTAAAGAGAATTAGCCATCAGTTCCCAGATCATGGTCTGTACCCACAAATGGTGTTCAGTGGCTTGCAGAACAATACCACCTTTATATACATTTGAAATAAAAGCATGATGGCAATCATGCATAGTTTAGAGTTTGAGAGTCACTGAAATAAACCATTAAAGTCACAGGTTTGAAAACAACTGCTGCAATAGCAGATGCAGATTTTTTTTTTTTTTAATCCATGAATTTGCAGAGAAAAAATTAAAAGCACAAGTACTTACTAATAATTCTTTCTTTCTCTTTCTTTCTTTCTTTCTTTCTTTCTTTCTTTCTTCTTTCTTTCTTTCTTTCTTTCTTTCTTTCTTTCTTTCTTTCTTTTCTTTCTTTCTTTCTTTCTTTCTTTCTTTCTTTCTTTCTTTCTTTCTTTTCTTTCTTTCTTTCTTTCTTTCTTTCTTTCTTTCTTTCTTTCTTTCTTCTCTCTCTCTTCTTTCTTTCTTTCTCTCTCTCTCTCTTTCTTTCTTTCTCTTTCTCTCTTTTCCTCTCTTTCTTTCTTTCTCTCTCTCTCTCTTTCTTTCTTTCTCTTTCTCTCTTTTCCTCTCTTTCTTTCTTTCTTTCTTTCTTTCTTTCTTTCTTTCTTTCTTTCTTTCTTTCTTCTTTCTTTCTTTCTTTCTTTCTTTCTTTCTTTCTTTCTTTCTTTCTTTCTTTCTTTCTTTCTTTCTCTCTTTCTCTCTTTCTCTCTTTCTCTCTTTCTCTCTTTCTCTCTTTCTCTCTTTCTCTCTTTCTCTCTTTCTCTCTTTCTCTCTTTCTCTCTTTCTCTCTTTCTCTCTTTCTCTCTTTCTCTCTTTCTCTCTCTTTCTCTCTTTCTCTCTCTCTTTCTCTCTCTCTTTCTCTCTTTCTCTCATTCTATCTTTCTTTTTCTTAAATGTAAATAGAGATTTAGGAGTTTCATTGGATGGAGCACTCATTTTGGCAAATACTGTTGTGAGTCATCTAATTTCCACAGTACAGATTTTTGGATGTTGCTAACTGTATAGATACTGCTGAATCCAATGGTTTATTATGCTGGAAGTTAATGGTCTTATATTACATATACTTCCCTTATAAAACAATACAGCAGGTGCAAGTACTGACTCCAAATACCTTCTGCAGAAGCCTCACTGATTAAAGTGTTGTATAAAAATATATTAGTTTCAGCTTTAGAACCAGTTAATATGCTTGCTCCTCTCTAGCTATCCTTGTCTTGGAAAGATTTTGCACATGATACCAAGTTCCAAGTGGCCAGATTGTGTCTTTCCTGACGCTCATATGCAAGCTAGCAAGTTAAAAGCAAGCTGTGACTTAAGCATAAACCTACACTACCCAGATAATCCAAACTGAATGGTACTTTCAGTCCAGAACCATGTTATACATAAACAGATGAACTGCTATGGGTATTTAGAGGTGTTTTGAGCATGCTTTTATTCTAACATGGCTGCATTACATTTTAATCCTGATTGTGATGATCCTCGCTGTAAAAAAAACCAAACCCCCAAACAAATGTATGTGATGATAGTCTCTCAAAAGTTTTTCTGTGTTTCTCTTGGTGGGGGAACAGCTTTGCAAGAATTATTTGTAATCAACTTCTTGATTAGAAATTGCTGAGCATCTCTGTGTAAGAAGCTGAGATGTGTGTAGTAAGATATACATGAGTAAATATAAAAAGCAGTGCATAGCAATGCAGATTGAACTTCTTTGGAGACAATGATCCTTAGAAAAGGGGCTGATTACTTGGGCTAGCCAGGTGGTCTGTAACTAGCTTTCAGTGTGTGATTTAGAAATGAAAAGCAGCTCCAGCCCTTGGTGAAAACCTTTCTGAACATCTTTATACCACCCTACTATTCAGTGCATCCACATGTGATAGAAAAGAGTCCTTGTAACCAAGAAGCAGAAATATGACATCAAAGCTTAAAAGCAATAGAACAGAGCTTGTTGAGGAATGATGAACCTTGCACTGCTTGCCAGCCTGCTATCATAATACTTAAATAGTTTCTTTTATTCTTTGGAGATACAATATTTTCCTTTAGAAAAAAAAAATATTAAAAATTTGACCAGCATTCTTCAAGAAATAGCTTTTGTTCAGAGTGCTCAAAGTGTTTTATTGACAGGAGTTCTGTCAAAAGCAAGACTGATGAAAAAAATAATAAAGCACTGACTTTATTTTATAAAACTAACAGCTATTTTTCTTCTCATACCTGGGCTCGGATTTTTAACACCATCAGTCTTCCCATTAGTCTAGCACAGAGCTGGCTGCTTTTTCTATTGCTGTGCTGTCAGTTAGAATAGGGCAGGGCAGATGCTGTGACCTTATCACTGAACCTACTGTTGGTGTCTATCCAAACCTGGTAAAGCTGTCATTCTTTGGAGATTTTTATCTTTATATTTTTGTGCAATAAGGACAGCTGGGAGTGGTTAAAAGGCATTACTCTACAAGTAAGGACAAGGACAAGGACGAGAAGCTTATCAGGAGCAGTCAACTTGGCTTTACTAAGGGGAAGTCATGTCTGATAAGCTTGATAGCTTTCTGTGAGGATATGACTAGGTGGATGGATGATGGAAGAGCTGTAGACATAGTTTATCTTGATTTCAGTAAGGCATTTGACACCATCTCCCACAGCATCCTTGGAGCTAAACTGAAGAAGTGTGGCCTGTGTGATTGGGTAGTAAGGCGGATCGGGAGCTGGTTGAAGGATAGAAGCCAGAGAGTTGTAGTCAATGGGATGAAAGTTACTTCTAG
The DNA here is from genome assembly GCF_003957555.1 of Calypte anna. Lineage (NCBI taxonomy): Eukaryota > Metazoa > Chordata > Aves > Apodiformes > Trochilidae > Calypte > Calypte anna. The sequence goes on from NC_044245.1 coordinate 113,967,508, forward strand.
TTGGAAGTCTGTTTCTAGTGGAGTGCCTCAAGGGTCAGTATTTATTGATGACCTGGATGAGGGAATACAGTGTACTATCAGCAAGTTTGCTGATGACACAAAACTAGGAGGAGTGGCTGACACCCCAGAAGGCTGTGCTGCCATTCAGAGGGACATAGGCTGGAGAGCTGGGCAGGGAAAAATTTAATGAATTACAACAAGGGCAAATGTAAAGTCTTGCATCTGGGAAAGAACAATCCCAGGTACCAGTACAGGCTGAGGACTGAACTGTTGGAGAGCAGCACAGGGGAAAGGGACCTGAGGCTGCTGGTGGATGGAAGGATGACCATGAGCCAGCAATGTGTCCTTGTGGCCAAGAAGGCCAATGGCATCCTGAGGTGCATTAGAAGGGGGGTGGTTAGTAGGTTGAGAGAGGTTCTTTTCTCCCTCTACTCTGCCCTGGTGAGGCCACATCTGGACTATTGTGTCCAGTTCTGGGCCCCTCAGTTCCAGAAGGACAGGGAACTGCTTGAAAGAGTCCAGTGCAGAGCAACCAAAATGATTAAGGGAGAGGTGTAGTGAAATGAGGCAACCAGGTGCCACTAATTCCCAGGGAGTGGCATGAGCTTGTGTTAAGCCCACCTGTGCCTAATTAGGGTGGGTCCCCACTGCGCATGAGTATGAGTGCCTCATTTCACTACAGAGAGGAACATCTCCCTTATGAGGAAAGACTGAAGGAGCTGGGTCTCTTCAGCTTGGAGGAGAATGAGGGGTGACCTCATTAATTAACATCAATGTTTATAAATATGTAAGGGGTGAATGCCAGGAGGACACAGTAAAGCTTTTCTCAGGGGCAACACTTATAAACTGGAGCATAGGCAGTTCCATATAAACATAAGGACGAATTTTTTCACTGTGAGGGTGACAGAGCACTGGAAAAGGCTTCCCAGGAGGCTCTGGAGTCTCCTTCCCTGGAGACATTCAAAACCCAGCTGGACATGTTCCTATCTGACTTGCTATGGGTGACCCTACTCTGGCAGGGGGGGTTGATCTAGATGATTTTTCAAGGTCCTTTCTAACCCCTAAATTTCTATGATTCTGTGATTCTATGATTCTGTGATAAAGACCACTCCCCTTCATTTACTTATAGACCTGTTTTTTTCTTTGTAGTGAAGCCCTGTTACAACACCTAAACAGAGTCCCTGTTTACCCCAAACTTTTCCCTTAAGTCTTTATTTTGTTATTGATTTCTTTTTCTCTTGGTTCTACTTTCTTCACTGAGGCTGAAGGTCATTGTTTCACAAGTCTGTCTTGTGGCACAACTTACTTGGCTCCCTGGAAGTTCTTGAGTTGTTCATGAGAACTTATTTTTAATGGTGTCAATACAATGAAAGAACCAAGCGTTACATTTATCACTACCATCCCCTGATGGTGCTTCAGGAAAACAAGGTGAGAAGCAGAAAATCAAAGTAGTGCAGGAGGACACAGAGGGATCCTTTCTGCTGAAAACTGTTGTCTGGCTGAAAATGATGAGATGTTTTGCAGGACATCATCAAAAAATGGCAATGGAAGCTTAATGAAGCAAGCAGCATTATGTGCAATAAGGAACTCAAGTGAGAAACCAAAACATCCAGTTTTGTGTTTGGTGGCAGGAAACTCCACTGGCTTCAGTATTTACCTTTACTTTTTCCTGTGACTGCAACCACGCATGTGAAGGAGTGCATTCCACTGTGAAGAGCAAGCAAGAGTACAAATTAATTAAAATATCAAAAGGACTAAATTGATACATGTCCTACAATAGCTGTCCTGGGTATATGTGCACATAATAACCCTTTCATTTAAACACCAGGCAACTTGTGTACATAAATGAATGGAGGTTTAAAATGGCTCTTCATAGGAAAACAACTGGTTGCCTTGGAAGAAAACAAACATTTAGAGCAAAAGAAGATAGTGGAGCAGGGGCAAGAACAGTAAAGCTTTGATGATCAGTGCAAACACCATGAAACCAGAATGGATACAGTCACTTTTAGATGTCCACATGCCCTGGCTTACTCTAAGAGGTTTCACTTAGTATCCAGAAAGACTAGTGGAGGCTGCACAGATACTATATAAATTCTTGGACCTATATAAACTCACCTACACAATCCTTTTACCCATTGATCTCATTTCAGGTAATTCACATACTACTGTTAAAAATCTTCTAGCACATGAGAATGGCAATTGCAGAAGAAAGTGAAGGAGATGTGCAGGATTTTTTCCTGTTGCCAGAGTACATGGTAGCTTGTATTCTTTGTGTATTCTATAATTCACACAGGCACATTGCAATGCTCATAAAAGCAGGAACCAAGATAAACATAACATAAAAAAAAAGATAAACATAACTCATTTACAATTCAACTTGCTCAGATTTTCTTAGTAACATTCGCAAAGCATTTTTTGCTTTGTTTTTACAAACTGGATAGGGAAAGCAGTGTTAAGGTGCCATTTCTATCAGCAGCACCATATTCCACAGAAAATTAGTGTATCCCAGCTGAATACTAACACATCATTAGATTTATTTTTCTGTGCGTCACAGGCATGCTATTTCAGACTTATGTTTCTGTACCACTTTCTCAGTTACAGAATCACAGAATCATCCGGATTGGAAAGGACGTCTGAGATCATCATATCCAGCCCTTAATCCACTACCACTGTGGTTACTTGATCGTGTCCAGGATCACATCCAATCTCTTTTTAAAAACATCCAGGGATGGAGTTCTCACCACCCCCCTGGGCAGCCCATTCCAATGTCTGATCACCCTCTTTGTAAAGAATTTCTTCCTAATATCTAACCTAAACTTCCCCTGGTAGAGCTTAGGGGAATGCCCTCTTGTCTTACTGATCGCTGCCTGGGAGAAGAGACCAACCCCACCTGGCTACCCTCTCCTTTCAGGGAGTTGTAGAGAGTGATGAGGTCTCCCCTGAGCCTCCTCCAGACTAAACACCCCCAGCTCCCTCAGCCCTTCCTCATAGGAGGAGGAGTCAAACTCTCTACAAATTAATTAGATCTATGGCTGCCTACAATGTGGTTATAAAATTATCTATGGCACATATTAGGTTCCATAACATAATGGTAGATTTCTCCACTGAAGTCTATTTGCAAAAGAATTGCTTTGATGTGGGCTGAAAATTTGGCTAAGGCTAATTACTGAGTTATTAGCAGGACAAAATACAGCTTTAGAGTCATTCTTTGTAATAATTGTGCCACAGAAAAACATCATCTGAAATTGGTGCATTGGTTTGCAGTCAATTTATTGATTAGTAATTCCTGAGCCTCTCTGTGTCGGTGCATTGGTGTCCCATAATACCCATAACAGTGACGTTGGAAGGGTATTTCTTCAGTAAACCACAGATGGGCTTCATTCAGAACCCAAGCATTAAAATCATCACTAAATGCTGGGTTGTTCTTCCCCATGGAATATGGCAACTAGTAAGCCTTGTAGTTTCAGCCCATTTCTTTACAAAGAAATATAAAAATAATATCAAAACCAACATTATTATAGTATTTATATATATTTATATATATGTATATAAAAATATATGTATATAGTATTATATATTATAGTTTTAGCTATAGTTATGTTAATATAATTATCTAAGGTTATTGTGTGTGGAAGTCACCAAGACAGGACTGACATAATGAAAAAAGGAAGAGTCTGCTGTAACTTCTCATTTTAAAACCAGAGTCATATGATGGAGATGGGAAGTTAAGAAGGAACTGTAGTGACTATTCAAAGCAGATAAGTTTGGAGCTCTGTGAGAGACTGGTAAAGAAAAAGTTGTCATAAAATTGTTTGCCACTTGACACAGCCACTTGGTTACATATTGAGCATGTAATGCAAGGTTGTCTTTCTGGAATAAATACTTTTTCCTCATCTAGCCAAAAGCATGGGTCAGCTACTGGGATTACCAGCTGGTTGGAGTGATAAACAAAAAGAAGTGGAATGTTCACAGTACTCATTTTTGGGTTCATGAGGTCATTTTGTATATTTATGCCTTCATTTTCCTCTATGTGTAATGGAATAATATAACCATATCTGTCCTTTTCCAAGCATTATAAACCAGCCCTAATATTTTTGAACATTTTTTCACAGCTTTTCACAGACTAAAATCCTCTGTGGAATTTCTTTTCAAGCAGCAAATACAAACTAAGCTCTGCTTACTGGCTAAATGTCTAGGGAGTACAGTGATTTGGCACTTTGCAGCTATTAGTAGTAGTACAGGGAGAGGACAACAGAGTTTTTGAAAAAGTGTCATTGAGCTCAAGGTGTTGCAAATCTGTACTGAGCATCAGAACAAAAAACCAGGCATGGAACTATTCAATGCAATTAGATGTGAACATAGCATAGACTGTGTCTAATTTTCTGCATGACAACATTTAACTGAATATGTAAGTAGCTGTAGCTTGTCTGACTCTTAATATAACTTCAGAACATACAATGTTGTTAGTACTTGTCTAGAGGATAATATTATTTTTCAGTCTTACCGGATCTGAACTCATGTTTTATCTACACATTGGCATGGTTTTATTCACCAAAGCTAAAACAAACCCAAGTTTTTTGTCTTCTTACATTATCGTTTCAAGTGTATTGTGAACCCTGAAAAATTAAAATGCCATGAAAAATAATTTTCAGGGCTGTCAGCAATTTACATTTTCACCTGATACAGGCTTAATGCAGCTGCCAGGATGTCACACAGAAGCTGTAGGCCATGGGCTGTGACCACCTCGGTTACAGCTCTGTGAGCTGGCCCGTACCTCCAGTAAAGGGCACTGTCATCCAAAGCTGAAGATAAAATAAATCTCAAAGTACAAACTTCTCTGAGGAGACCAGTGGATGAGATACGTCACAACTTCCTTGTAGGAAAAGACATTTTGTTTCATTTCAGGCAAAACAGGTCTTTTTCCATGATAAATATTTATGTTTTGGAATCTGCATTTCCCATAGAATATTTAGGTAGAGAATTTCCATCCAGCTTCAGGGATATGAAGGGTTTCACGTGGTGAACCACTATACATACAGACAAAGGCCCCCATGAGAGGGAGCTACAGTGATAACCTAGCAAGGGGAGGTGATAACCCAGCAAAGGGACAGACAGCCTGCAAATGGGGACCCAGCAAAGCCGTGCTTGTGTGTCAGCCAGCCACTGACTGATGCACTTATGGTACTTTCCATTGTAGGAGCCAAACATGAGAAAATCTTAATTCCCAAGGTGAAAGAAGAGGATGAGCAAAAGGAAGAGCCAGATGTTCTCAGCAGCTGTATAGGACCTGGAAAAAAAAACCACAAGAGCAACAGTAGCAGATGACAGTAGGGTCCCTGCTGGTGACACCATGGGGCTATTAGGGCTCTCCAGCAGGCAGTGCTCAGGGATCAGCAGCCCTCTTCCCTCTCACACATTAGTGAGGCTGAAGCAGCAGATTTCATTCCTCCCTTCTGTGACTTGGCAAGCTGGCACTGCTGATGAAAAATGAAGCAGGTCCTGGGGATTCAATGAGAATTGACTGTGCTGCACACTTGTTAGTGTTTGTGCTTTGCTGCTTGGATACTTTTATTGATGAAGTGAAGTACAGCATACTATTAAATTATCATTTCATGCTACTTATGGTAATAGGCAGAAGAGCATGGCAGATTACTATTACTTTCATTTATAACTGATTAATGTGTATTGTTGTTAGCAGGCGTTCCTTTCTTAAGGAGGGTGGAGAGATGTGAGATTTCAATTTGAAAGATTTTGTTATGTTCCTTTATAGATTTAGTGTCTGCAAAAAGGAAAGGGAGGACAGCAGAGAAAAAAGTGAAAGGATAGGGATAGCTGTGTTAGACAAGCTGAGATAATGTCATCATAATAACTGTTTTATGTCTATGCATATGGTGCTGAACAGAATGCATTGAATTCCCTTAAAAGTTATGTCTTTATGTGGACAGTCCCCCTACAGTTAACAATCTATTGTACCTGCTCTTCAAGACACCTGGCTATTGAGTGCATTACTAAATAGCACAATGTGTAGCCATTTAATGAGCTTGAGTAATTCTGTTATCTCTTCAGACTATTTATCTGCTCACCTGCATATTTTCCACTTCCGCTATAGATTAGGTTAACAAAGTTAATTCTGACATCAGAGGTTGAGAATTCTGTCACCTAGGTATGTTTGACATGCATTTGATGGAAATTCACAGATCCCTATTCTGCGATTTACATGTCACACTATACTTGAAATGGTCAGGTGATAGCAAAAGGATTATAGAAATATAGTACAGAAGCACAGAACGCTTTGCAGAATAGCCACAAAAGGATGCCTCACCTGGCAGGTTACTGAGTTGCACAAAGAGCAAAAGGACTTTATCTGCTGTTGACCACATGCAAAACTAGAATTGAGGACCTGCTGGGCAGAAGATGTTGAGTCATGGTAGCAAATAAAGAAAAAGCTCCAAAGACAGACAAAGTGATTTGCACAGATTCTGCAACAGTACCAAAGATCCGCACTGGATGAACCTGCTAAATGTTGAAATGGGTAAATTAGACCAAATAAAGCACATAAATTATTTTAACTGTCTTTCACACTTTCTGAACCCTTCCAATGCCATTGTTCCTCAGCAGTTTATGAAATCAAAGATCCCAACTGAACTAATTTTTGTGATTTGCGTTGAAATAGCTATGGCAGCTGTGTTTAACAGATGTCACATGAAGAGCATACACACAGGTCATACACAAAAGCTACCACTGTTATCAATAGATGGACAGAACACAGATCACTAAAGAAAAATGTTGAGTGCTTGTTGAGGATGAAAATGTGAATGGCAATCTGATTGTCTCTCCAGATTTCTAGTGGAGATCTATTTACCAAAGTGTTGCTTAAGGTGACTGAATCTGGTAAACTGGGTCAAGAAAAAAAAAAAAAAAGATAAAATACTGAAGTATTGTTGCAGTTATTTTTATGGTGTTTCACTGAAATGGTCTTTTTGCCATTGGATTTCCACAGTGGGCACAGAGCATTGATTTCTGCAACTGTATACTGTGAATGAATAGAAAAATAGTAAATGACAGGTAATTTGTGAAAGTGGCAGAGAAAAATTGGGTGTGAAAACCTGTTGTTCAATCTATTGAAATTCAGACTTGTGCTGCTGCTTTGCCTCACTAGCCATAGCTTTAATACAATTTCAGTTAAGTTGCTCATCACACAGATATGCTACAGTCCCTTATCTCCTTCCCCACGTGGATTGAATCTGGGTGGCAACAAAATGCCATATGCTGTCTTAAAATTTACTTAGGCTTTTGCTGAGCAGGGTGCAACACTGGTATCCCTTGACCTTTGCCCTACATTTATAAGGGCAGACTGTTTTCCTAAAGTCTTTCCTAAAGATGCTTCAGACCCACAGGGCAATACTAATGCCCTGTGTAACCCCCCCCTCCCAGAAAAAGCCCCACAAGCCTAAAATCATCACTCATGACATCAGGCTTATTGGCGATCCCATTGGGTTACACTCTTCCTCTAAGATAGCTAAAACCTGGGGACACAGCAGCTCTAAAAATGTCATTGAGAAGTATCCTTCTGCTTTGGCTAATTGAAAAATCACATTCATACAGAAAAAAAAAAAAAAAAAACAAACCACCAAGAAAAAAACCACTGAATACTTCCTTCTCATCCAAATGGCTCTTTCTTGATTTTACATTTTCCTTTTTTGTTTGGCTAATCTTCAAATTAAAAAGAGCCACTGATCTGAAAAAGCATCTTTATCTCTCTCTCCTCTGTCTCTCCCTGAGTGAAATATTCCCCTTCCCACCAATGAAGGAACCTGCCATGCCTGGCTGCAGAAGAAGGAAAGGCTAGGGTGGCAGAAATCCTCCGAAGTGTGAATTTCTACAAGACAGCATGTTCTGTTCCTAACAGTGAAACAGTTACACCAAGACACAAGATCTGACTGACTGGCAGACCCCAGGGCAGGGTTGCATGTGTTGTTACAGAGCAAGAGAAATATCTGGTATAGTGCTACAAATGGATGGAGTAGAGGAGTAAATGGAGTAGAGGGGTAAATGTGAGGGGTTGCTACTTGTAGACAGTTTGTGTCTTATAAAGACTGCATTAATTAGCATGCCTTAATCCACTCCCTCTGATACAAGTTTCCACTTGACACAGGTCAGTTTCTTGCAGAAAGGTTTGTTTTGCACAATTTGGTCTTGCCTACAACGTGACCATCACACATTCACATTCGAATGGAAATCATCAAGATTGGCCTTCTGTAGCATAAGGGAAGTACAGACATCAAAAGAGGTGAACTGCTTGTCACCATTTTGTAAGATATAGTAGGATTCATATATTTGATAGATTTTGTGAGGAGTAGATGCTGTTGTTTCCATCTTTCCACATTCACAGGTCCACCTAGTCAACACCAGACTCTAGGTGTCCATAACCCACAGAAGTCAAATCCTAATTCAGCCTATCCATGCTCCTTTTACACTACATATACTAAAATTTTAAGGAAATAAAAATGGGAAATTATATTGGGAAAGCAAGGAACAGCCTAACAAGCCTCATTTTGCCCAGCATTTTATTATTACTTATGCAACCGGTTAACCTCAGTTCCTTTTAGAGGTTATACCATTTCCGTTCTATTACCCACCAAAGCACTACTAGAAAAACAGTCTCAGCACCATATGAAACAGAGGAACAAATATTTCAGTACCACAATGCATATACAAGTCCAGCAAAAAAAAAAAAAAAAAAGCAAATTTTGAACACAAGCAGTCTTAACTTGTGCATCCTGGCACCTGTCCAGTTGCCCTATTTCCCAGAAAGTGAAACCAGATTTAGTGAGCTACCTAAACATTATGCATAACTGTAAGCACATTATAAATCTCTGTGGTCTTGCTGAGTTAGGAATTAATTTAAATTTAGGAGTAAATTTAAGTTAATTTCTAAACCTTTTTCTTGTCTCCAATGCTATTCATCTGACCATAACCCTCCTTCGGAAACTGAAGAAGTCTTGACCAGTCCTTGACCAGAAAGAGGATAGCATAAAGAAGTTAAAAAGAAGGAACTTCTAGACTGAGTCAGAGATCAGGAGAGCTCTGTGAAAAAGCATTTCTCACCATGGTAACTTTCAGAAAATTGCACTAAAAGAAGTGCACACAGGTTTCCTTTAAACTAAAGAGACACTTATCATGTCTCTCTTGTTTAAATTAAGTGAAAATCTGAGATATGCACAGCATAAATGAGGGAAGCATATGGCCCTTGCTTGGTAATTTAAAGGGTAATTTTGTTAAGAAATTGAGAGTAGTTCAGACCAGAGTACTATTATGTAATATCAATGCAAAGCAGAACCCTCCTCAGATAATCAGGTCCTTTTTTTCTGACATATTTTTATACTTCATTATTCATTTTCTTTTTTTCTCACACTCCTTAATTTTGGTTTTTAAAATATATTCAACTTTTCAATATAGGATGAGATATAAGGGATTAGCCTAAGTTAATGTGCGAAGAAAGATGTGCAAGTTTTTTTTTTCTGCTCAGATTCGATTGAGAGATTCAAGTGAAGAAGAAATGCTCTAAAAAAAACCCCAAAACCTTTGAGTTTTACTGTCTTGTACATAACCACTAAGGAATACACTCAAAAGCTTTCACAATATAGGACATTTGCCTGTGAAAAGCTAGAGTTGGAGCCACTCCGGAAGATTCAGTAAAAATACACTGGGAAATCTTTAAAACCCTTCTCCAAGATGGGCAGAACAAGGACTTTTCTGTAATAAATGAAAATTGTGCGAGTTACTTCTCTTTTGGGCCTGCTTTCTCTAAGCTTTTAACCAGTAATATGTACACATGACTTCCCAGTGCATATTTAGTCAAAACTAGTATGTTTATGAGTGTTTTCTGATAAGCAGCTGTTTGACATACCTAACAGGAGCTTGCCTTCAAAGATAATCACAGTGCCTTAGAATGCACTAGGGCAGGTCACACAGAAATGCATCCAGACAGATCTTTAAAGTAGCCAAAGAAGGAGGCTCCACAACCTCTCTGGGCAGCCTGTTTCAGTGCTCCATCACCTTTATTGTACAAAAAAAATTTTAATCATATTGAGGTGGAACTTCCTGTGTTCTGGTTTGTGTCCCTAGACCCTCATCCCACCACAAGGCACCACTGAAAAGAAACTGGCCCCTGCTTCTTGACACCCATCTTTCAGATATTTGTAAGCATTAATAAGATCCCCTCTCAATCTTCTGCAGACTAAACAGCCCCAGGTCTCTCAGCCTTTCCTCATAAGACAGATGTTCCAGTCCCTTAATCATCCTTGTAGCAACTGCAGCATCCTTGTAGCATCCTTGTTAGTGACTTATTGAATTTTGGTCCAAAACATGCAGATTTATGCAAGGATTTTTAACTTGAGACTCTTATGCTGTCTTCAGAGAAAGCTGAAGCTTTCTGAAAGCTGAATTAATGCTTCACTGATGTGACTAGGCACACATAGGGAAATCACTGATTTTGCTTCATTTTAACACTGCCATTATGTCAGAATCAGCCTCAAAAGATTTTTGAGATTATATATATGCACATGAACATGCAGAGAAGCAAATATCTACAATAGGAAAGCCAGATTATGTTCCTAAGTAGTTTTCATATCCAGAAATAGGAAGAATATTTGTCATATGCAGATGTGAAACAAATTCCCTTTTATCTTTTAAAAGCAAAAAATTGGGGTTGCTTTTATTATTTGAGAATTAAAAACATTCATATATTTTTTCATATGAAAAACTGCAAGCTAGTTAAGAGTTAAAAGGTACAGATCGTAACCTTTGAAACTTTCCCCAAAGCTGCACAACTACTGATGGGGTGACATGAAAAGGCATTTCCTTTATAATGAGATACCAAGCAGATCTGTCTTCTTTTAAAACCTGGCATTTAAAAATACATTTACTTCTATTATGTACTGGCCTAACCTGCACAGGCTATTTCTTGTGACATATTACCAGAGCAGATGTTTTAGACAACCTGCTGGCATAACTGCAAAGAATGAACAATGTTTTTTTGTTTTTCTTTTTTAATTTTGACAAACTATTGCAAAAGTTTCTTTTTCCATGTTTTAACGCAGGTTTATCCAAGGATTTCTCTATGTAAATTGCCTATTATTTTTCCCCTACTGTGCAAATGAGTAGTGTAATATGAAGAAATGGAGAAAAAATGGACACCCTGATGACTTTTTTTCACAGGACATCTGCTCACCTTTCCCAGATCTTTTGCAGCCAATTTGTCTAAGACCATATGGATGAGATCAAATTGAAGAGAACTGGGGGGAGGAGAGAATACAGAGGAAAAAGCAGGAGCTAGAAAGGGAAAATAAAGGAGAGGATAAGAAAGATATAAGTCAGAGAAGTTACATTTCAAAGAAACAAAACACTCCCCGAGAGAAAAAGATTTCTTGCAAAAAATAAGAAACCAGAACGTTATAATTCCAAAATTTTTGTTTATTGTACCTTAGTTCCAAGTTAAACCTTCATGTTGTTACTGAATAACAAGCTACGTTGCTAAGGATAGCTATTGCAGTCTCTTTACTGACATGACCTTTCCTATAGCTTAATAACAGGATCTCAGACAGAATCTGTTTAATATTTCATTAAAATGTTTAAAATATAAATACAGAGCATTATGTTACATAATATATTTGTACGTCTTTACCAAGAGATAGTACATTTCTGTATTCATAAAGAAATGACCTTCAGGATTCAGAAGAAGATCTTCTCTGTTTTATACCATCCTATTCCATTTTATTAGCTTCTTCAGGCTGTATGGAAATACAAAATTCATCTCATCATCTCTAACAAATGTACGATCAATCAGGGAGATGCAAAATCATCTAATGTTTATATTAGGTTGCTGGCACAAGCAATCACCCCTAATGACTTCATAATGCCACAGTAAGCTGTGCATATGCTCAAGTATTTTCATTTGTATTTCTGATATTTATCTGTACCTGGCTATGGACCTAATCCTTTCGAGAGTTATGTGGGTCCTTAGGTTGAAACAACTTTGACTTCCACAGCCTAGTAGCAAACTTAAAGCTGAGCATTTGCAGAAGCAGAGCAGGCCTTTGTTTAAGCTGTACAATAGATGTAACAGCTGTGTAAAAGAAGAACAATCAAGCAGTATTTTGACAGAAAAAGGAAAGGGTTATCAGGCAGGAGTAATGAATAGATCAATACAGAGATCTCAGATTCTTAGAGAAGTCAGAATCAGGTTGTTGGTAGGGCATGAAAAATGTCAGATGATTTGACATTATTTTGCAGGTAATTAAACAGTGCAAAGATACAGTACCTCACCTTCCATTAGCTTTTGTGAACCAACAATTGCCAGCAGTCAGCTGCTGCACAGCCTTGTGTTCAGCTGCAGTAACACTTTTGTCTGAGGCCTGAAATAAGGCTCTTGATAAATCTGATTTTGATTTTGGAAGAAAGAATATCCAAACTTCACAAAGCAGAAACTACCAACCTCTGCAAGAAGCTTTGCTCTATAAACATATTCTTGCTACTATCAATGTCACCTATTACATAGATTGGACAACTGGACAATTTAATATTGAAAGGCTGGCCAGTATAACTGCCAAATACACTGTATAATTAAATGAATCTACTGGAAGATTTCCCACAAGCAAGTACAAAAGTGGCCTGGCCTACCAAACAAGATGGGTAGGGAGGACTGTGGGCAATTATGTAATTTCCTCAGCTGATTTTCTGATTCATGTTACCTTTTGAGGGAAACCATGAAACTGGATAAAGCAGTGATTCAGCCTTCTCACTTTGTATTAATTTCAACTCTTTTTTTCTGTCTTGTTTTGCACTTATTAAAACAAGCAGAAATTGATAGCAGACAGAAATGTTTTTGGTGAAGGTCTGCTCCTTTACAAAAATGCTTAAAGATGGGAATCTTTTGCCAAAGTAGAAATCCTGTTTCAGTTTTTTTATTTAGGATCCAAGCCTCTTCTGGCTGATACCCCCTTTCTGTTGCAAGATCAGGGTTGTGACAGCATCTTCACTGGTGCTGTCTTAGGCGAAGCTTCCATAGACTTCAGCAACAGCACCAGCTTCAGCTCTTTGGGACCATTCCTGTCCCTCTGCCTCCCATCTTCTGTCCCTCCACTGCCCCCTCATTAGGGGAGCATATCTGGGAGGCCATGTGGTGAGCCGATCAAGTAAGTGAAACAGGTTAAAAATACCCTCTTATTTTTATCAGATAACAGTTCACTAGTCTGACTCAATGCAGAGCCCCACAAATAGTTGTTCTGACACAGCTGAAGAGGCATGTGGGGGAAGAAATGAGCAGCTGAAAGAGGGGACTGAATGGGGATGTGCTAAGTTGGTGTTGATGCTGGTAGAAATGACCCTGGGAAAAGGCTTCCTTTTCTATCTTTCTCTCTCTTTCCAGATCTGTTCTCAGGCCCATAGCAGTGCACGAGAAAAGCCCCTTTTCACAGCACATAAGAGTTCCTGACTAACATTGCATTTGCTTTTGTTCTTCCATAAAACTACCTGCTTCACTGGCTTTTAGAGATATCTGCAAAGTGCTGTGAAGAAATCATCTACAGTCAACATATGAGACTGCCACAAGAGAATCAAATGCCAACTGGAATTATGTCAGGTCTGTCTTTGATTTATTGTTTAGCTTAATATAATTTTGTAAAGTAGTGAAAAAAAAAAAGGCAGTTTTTTATCTAAATGTTTCATATATATATTGCAAACAAAGTTTTAAATGACTGTATAGTCAATAAATGTGGCCGAAGATGATATTAGAAATTATGCTTTTTCTAATAACAACAAAAAAAGTTCCCATAACCAAATGCAGGATGTTGTACGTAGTATTCAGGATCAAATAAGCAAATAGGGTATATGGCCCCAACAGTGGGATGCCTGCTAATAAAGAAAACAGATATGAGAATACCAAAAGCAACCAATCTAGCTGCAGGGGAAACTTAGATTAAACAGTATTTTGGTCAACTGTAACAACTGAGGTGATTGTAACAGCTGTATTTGGACCTGAAAAATTTCTTTTATCATGTAAGAAGTTCACAGAGACTGTTCAAGTGAAATGTGCTACACCTTATGGCAGTTTTGAATCCTTTTCATCTGTGCAGTCTAAGTATTAAAGGAGAATTTGGGGAACAGAATAATACATTACTTAATTAGCTGTGGTGTTTCTCGTTTCTTCCACAAAGCATAATTATAGAGAGCTGCAAACCTAATAATGAAGTGCTATATTCACATTCTAAAAAAGAGGGTGGTAGAGGATGCAGTATACTTGTATAGTAGAAGTAGATTAAGTGAGAGAAAAACAAAACACCTCCAGTCTTTCTGTGCAAAATAAATACAGGACTGGTGTGTTAGATAGGTCTTTTGAACATAGAAATTATTTCCCTGCATAACTAATTATTATGGTAGGAAACAGAAACTCCTTTTTTCTCCCAAACACTCATTTTATAGCCCCAAAATCCCCTAATGAAAGCAGTTATGAATAAAAAATTACTTGCCTTAGATCCTTAGCAGTAGGTAGCTGCACATTTCAAAAATACAAAAGGAAGATTGGGGAAAACACTGATTTCAGTGGGAGCTCCCCTATTTTTTTTTTTTACAGAGGTATGTAGCAATAGGGTCAGGGGCAATAGTCTTAAACCAGAGCAGGGTAGACTTAGATTGGATATTGGGAAGAATTACTGTGAGGGTGGTGGAACACTGGAACAGGTTGCCCAGAGAGGTAGAGGAGGCCTCATCCCTGGAGACATTCACGGTGAGGTTTCACTGCTCTTCGAGAAACCTGATCTAGTCAAAGATGAGTTTCCTCACTGCAGGGGGGTTGGACTAGATGACCTTTAGATGACCCTTCTGACCAAAACCTTTTTATAATTCTATTTAATTGAAAAGGCTCAAGACAAACAGACAACCAAAGTTTCAAAAATTTGAATTTCAGCTCCTACACACCTCTACTCCTTGGTGGACAGCATGCTTTTGAAGAACATTACCTATCACCTTCTTCCATCCTACGTATGCCAGTTTGCCTCTTCATCTCTCCCTGCCCCACCCAGGTGCTTCTTTGTAGTAAAAAAAGGGCCATTTGTTTAAGCCAATATTTTCTGTAAAAGCTTTAAACCTATTAAAACCAAAATGTTCTACCCTAGTTGCACCTCGTGGGACCAGTCATATTTTTTCTACTGTTAAGGTGAACCCACTGGTGGGATTCATGGAAGAGCTAAGAATGGCTCTAAACATGGTAATTGAAAAGGCATTTCTGTCAAGAATTCACCTCATCAACCAAGCCATGGACATCATTTAACCAATGTGCATAAAGTTGTTTTGGAAAGTACCTGCCTGTTCTTTGCAGGGAGGAACTGCATCTCAACAAGGTGTTAGGTAATAACTTGTGACTCTGCCAAGAAAAGAGCTGCTGCTGTTGGACACCAAGAAAATATAAGCAGAATGACAAGAGTGGTTGGTGACACAGAATTGACTGAAATATTCTAAAATTCATTATAAATTGTGTGTGAATAAGAAAAGATAACTTGGGAACATGGGGAGGAGAGGGCATCATGCTCCAGTTTCTGAATATTTGTGCAGGTTTAGATCACTTTTTTTTTACAAAAAGGTAAATTTTTGCCCCATCAGCCTGTTCTAGCAAAGAATTTGAACTATAAAAAGACCTCTTAAAACAGCAACCAGACTTTCTGGCTAGAATATGAATATCTGGAGCCTGCTTCCTCATCTGGTTTGGGTATTCTTTGCATGGGTTTGGGGTTTTTTGATTTTGCTGGGGTTTTTCGAAATGAGATTTTTTGTGGGTTTTTTGTTTGTTTTTCCTTTTGTTTTTTTGGTTTGGGTTTTTTGTTTGTTAATTTGGGTTTTTTTGGTTTTTTGGAGGGTTTTTTGAGTGAGGAATTTCTAGTTTCTGTATTATTTCTCAAAACAGAAATAGCACGATGAAGTTCCTCTTGTTTTCTGCAGTTAAGAGAGCTGCCAAAAATGAGCTGACACAAGTACAGCACTGACTTCTCCCTACATATGTCTTGGACCATGAAGCATAGCAACATTTAGGCTTCAGAATGGTGCTTGAAGAGCATGCTTCACGGGGACATGAGCATGTAAGTAGGATGACTTAATTTTAGTGCAAATGCATGCGTATCTTTTCTCCCTTGTGAGCAGTTTTTCATTAAGGAGGATGATTAGGTTCTTATTATTTATACATTGTTTTCCATTTCTCAGGGAGAATTTTCTGTAATCTACCTCACACTCAGAAGGATTTTCAAATAACTTTCTGTCCATTAAGTAATTGGCTTAATGCAAGAAATAGAGAATGAAAGAAATCGTGTGTACAGGAGACTCTCTGATTTTTCTGCTTTCAAATTCAGACAACAATCTTTCCCATCCCCATTGCTGTTTAAAAGCTTTTGAAGATTTTTGGCTAGAAAACAAAAGAAAACTGAAAAAAAAAAAAATCAGTATAATATGTTTTAAGCTAATGGAGTATCCCCAGGAAGCTTTTTCTAAATGGAATCACTAGACAGGCAGCAGAAGGGATAAGGAGAATCTCTTTCCATCTTCCCATTCCCAGTTGAGGTTATATGTTTACATGATAGATGCTTCAGTGATAACCTAAAGAAGGATGGTTTTGACCAATTATGTGGACTTTGTTCAACATATGATTATAAAGAAATGGCAAAGCCCAGATCAGAACATCTAATTCTTTTTTCAAAATTCACAGAATATTTTATTCATGTTTATACTACTATTTTCATGGTCAATAGTATTTAGCAGTTGCAAAACTATGGGATTTTGCATATAGTGAGATAATGGGTGTCTGAAAGAGTGCGAAATAGAAAACTTGTTCTTGGTGAAAGATGTATTTCTGTCATCACCCTATGTTAACCTCCTTTACTAACCAAATCATAACTGAATGTTGAAAACATCCTATATAGGACAGATGTTACCCCACACTTTATGCACCTGTCTACCATCCACATTAACAAGGTTTTTGCTTGGATTTAGGAGGCTGGGGTCTCAGCAATCACTTGCATGAACACACATTCAGTTTCTTCAGCCAACTCATTTCATCTTGATTCTATTAAAACCTAAATTCTGTTAAGAGTATAACTTCTTGAAGAATCTGACCACAGTATTTTCTTTCTGGATACTATGACTATAGATTTATATATAATATTAACCAAAATGCATCTATGATAAATAGGAGGATATCATTGTATGGGCTCATGAATTCTGGGATAGGGTTTTGAGTCTACAAAATACAGAGCACAACTGGTTGTTCTTTTAGGTGTTCTGAAAGAAAACAAGAAAACAGGATGTAGTGTGTATAAAAGCCATTTGGGAATTTTCCAACAGAATATTTTTATCTAAAAATGCAGATTTAATGGGGTTACAGAACATGTCGTTTCAATGATAATTTCATCAAATACTCAGATATTGTCATTTACATTCAAAGCAAATGTGATATTAAGAAACAAAAGCAAAGACAGTAATTTAGTCTTCGAAGTCTGTTCTCTGTAAATTGTCATTAGACATGGACGTTTCAGAAGGGTAAGTCAGAGCAACAGTTTAGCACATGTTCTTTTAAGACCTCAACATTTCTTTCTCAAGAACAGAATAAGCAGCAAACCAGAGAAAAATCATAGCTAGAGGCATAGTCAGAAGCCTCCAGCCATCCCGTGCAACAGGCAAGTCTCCTAATCCCCCTTGTGGAGTCAGTCCCATTCTGTGTCCTGTTCCTAGGTAGTTATTCAAATTATTTTACTGGATTAAATTTTTAGACAACCATTTCCAGAAGAGTTCAATAGGTTAGAGTAAAGTCAGCTGCTTGGGAAAAGAAAGGCTAAGGGTCAAGTCTTTGGCTTCAACAAGTAGAAGCAGTTTGACATCAGTAATTTTGGCAGGTTACTCAAGACTTTTACCTTCCAAAATGACTTTTGAAACCCTTTCTCTTCTGCTCAACAAGGAAATATATTCAAATTTTATACTAAAACTTTTTAACTTTTGTTCACCACTCTTGTGTACCCTTATTTTTTCCTTAGGAAAAAAAAAAAAAAAAAAAAAAAAAAGAAAAAGGGCAAAAAACATCTCTATCGAGAGACACAATGATACAATGATACTCTGAAAGTATATTTTTTAGCTTGGTAACTTCGAGTACAATGTATGACTCTGTGTGTGTGTGATGTGTTGAACTGAAGGATGTAGGCACTGAAAGGATTATTTTAATGAACACTTTCTCGCATTTACAATTCTTTACAAAACAACCAGACAATGAAGCACCATGGAAAGAGAAAGTGGACTGAATAAAGCTTCCATTGTGTTCAGTAAAAAAAAAATTAAATTAAGAATAGTCACAGGAGAAAGTCATGTCAAAAAAGGTAAGAGACACAATAAGTATGATAGTGAAAAAAAGTGAAACATTATTTTCCTTGTAGGAAGTAGCACTCAAGACTGAGACCAAAATCTTGTATCTATTAAGACTAGAATAAAACCTGCCAGCTTTTGGAGATTCATTCTACTGTTTAAAATTCTAATTAAATTCTGAAATCCAGAAAATAATAGAAATATAAAACCAATTTTAGTTAGAGCCTGGAAAGTAATCCAGATGGAAAATTAGTGCATTACAACAATTTAAATAATATAATCTTACACAGTGTGGGAATCTTGTATCTCTGGATGCAAGGCATCCAGTTACTGTGCAGCACTGCAGAATTGTGGTCACAGACTCTGTCTGGCTCTGGTCACTACAAAATTGACTAAAATGCACAAAGAATTTTGAAAAGATCTTTCAAGACAAAAAAAAAAATTCAGTCCTTTATATGGAAATTAGTTGTTGTCCTGAAGTATGAAAGTTTGCATCCTGTCAAAAATATTATTTCTTTACTGAATTAACTGTGGGCGTTTTAGGCTCTTAAACTCTTGAGTGCACTGATATTTCATGACAGCCATCTCCCACAGGTTAATTACAAACTGTAGAAGCATATTTCCTATTTCATAAAATATTTTTGTTCTTGTATTGTTAGAGAATACACAGGACCTTCTTACTGACCTTCTTAGAAACTTTTGTTGTTTTATCTGAACCAAATATATTCCTTCTGATGCGTCTATTTGTCTTCTTCAGCCACTTAGAAATTGCTTGTACTCTGTAAACCTTTTTATCACCTGTCTTTGAATATTTTTTATTTCTCCTAGAAACAAAATGCAATGAACAAGATACTGGCACCATTAAACTTAGTGTAGGTTCTTGACACTTCATCTTTAAGGTCAGATGTCAGCCAGCAGGACAAGTAAGACAGCACTATTTGCTATTGTCATTATAACATCTTTCAGGGCATCCATCTCATTTTATTGGTCTTTATTCCTTTTCATGAACCAGTGAGCACAAACAAGATAAACAATTCCATTAAATATAATTTTGTAGTTCTCAAAATTAAAATGAGTTAATATGTGCTGCTTCATCATTAGAATATTTTTCTGAAGTTTTCTGTGTTTATTTGGGGACCACGGCCCTTCTGTTTTCCTTTCCTTTTCCCTGTTCCCTTAGAAATGCATTTCAAATGTTCCAAATAGAGTATTTATCCTCAATTTTGGGTTTATATGTTTTAGCCAAAGCAAGATTAGCCTAATTACCTAGTGGTTTATTTCCTTAGAAACCTGATTAATGCCCAGAGGTCTATGTTTAACATGCAATTAAAAAAATAAGCATATGGTCAACTTTAACTGAAAATGTGTGATTTTTATTTGCAAATACTGCAGAAATTATTATTCAGTATATTATACAGGCAGGTGGTTTGTTATTCTGTTTGGGTAAGTGTTCTAGGTTTGGCTGGGATAGAGTTAATTTTCTTCATAGTAGCTACTATAGTGAGGAGGAGTTTCAGCAGGGTTGCTGCTGTTTGGGGACCAGCTGGAGGTTGGTTGGTCTGCTGGTGGTGAGCAACTGATTTTTGCACCACTTTTTTCTCTTTGCTATGTTTTGTTTTGTCTTTTCCTGTTTGACGTATGAAAACATCTTTTACTCGCCCTGTGAGTTTTCTCACTGTTGTCCTTCTGATTGTCTCTCCCATCCCATTGTGGAGGGAGAGAAGCAGCAGCTGTGTGGTGTTTATCTGCCTTGTAAGGGGTCACCCACAACCTTTAGAAAACCTTTCAGAAAATTTTTTGATCATCACATTTGTCAACAGCATGATCCAGACATAAAGTGAGCACATAACCAAGTGGAGTAATTTTCCTTTTAGTGGTTTCTCACCTTCAAAGAATTTGGCTATCTTTCGAATAACCAGATAAAATAACTATTGTGTGTGTTTTACAGAGGGAGGTGAGACAGAGATGATATGGCAAAGATTTTCAAGGATGAGCAAAAGCATCCATTATCACTGTGTCTTGGTGTTTACTTACTCTGAAATAGTAACTTTTTTTTTTTTCCAAATAATGTAAGAGTAATTTGAATAGTGTAACATACAATTTCCTATAACATAAATAGCCAGAACTTTATTGAATGGACTACTTTTTTTTTTTTAACAAGAAAACTGATTTGTACAGTACTACTATGTTGCCAACTGTACCTTAAAGTAGAAGCTGTATAAGACATATGGATATTAAACAAAAAATATACTCTGGAATCAATAAATGGTGCCTGAAGATCAATGGTAAGATATTGACCCCAGGACAAATCTCTTACTGGTAACAATGGTCCCATCACCCATTGGGGCAGCTCTGCTTATGAGTGATGAGGTAACTTGTGCATTACTGACATGAATTCCAGATATTGTCTCTCAGGAAGATGTTTCACATTTCATACATAACTGAGATACTGAATCTTCTGTCTGCACTGTAAACAACACACGCAGTGATGCAAACATGACTTAGAATCCATATTCCAACAATCATTTTACCAAGAAAATTGTCAGGCAAAACTGCTCTTTAATTTATCTAGTATACTGTAATGCATTCTGAGAACAAGAGGTTTCTAGAGTCATTCATTATATAAGGAACAGCCACTCAGGACCTTGTGAGCACTATTGGTAATGGATTCCTGGAGGCTGAATTACAATCTCAAGTTTTTAAAAGTGACTGTAACACTAACTTTATATTAATCTGATTATATGAATTATTTGCATGGTGTTTTAATTTACATAACCTAGATTCTCAAATCAAAATTTTCTCAGTGAAACTGAAAATGTGGCATTGAGCTGCAGATTTGGGAAATCCTGTTCAGTAGTTTCAGACATTCCCTTTTTCTCCAACATGGGACTTACGTAGCATCTCTGGCTTTGTATCTAATAGCTGTGGTTAGAGTTAGGATTTTGAGTTGATTCTCTAGAAAACTAAGTTCCAGCTGCAAATTTCAAACGACCATATCTCTGTGGAGGCTGAAACTCTAAAGTCTGGAGGAAAATAATTAACTAATTAACTAATAATTCCTGCATATGATGGCCTTAAGAGACTGTTACCAAATATTTAGAGAAGGCATTGTCTCATTAAGAGACTGATGGAGCCAGACTAAATGACTAATATAAATATCCTCCAAATATCCTCATCTTCTACAAATCACCAGAAGTTCAGCACAACCTGGAAGTGACATAGATTTTTGATTGCAAAGGTAATAGACAGAGATCCAAGTGGGGGAAAAAAAATGGACAGAATGAATTCTAGGGTTATTTGTTAAGTATTGAACTTATTTTGGTAACTCAGCAGGAAATAAATGCTGTGAAAGGTAGGAGAGCTCAGGTTTCACCTTGCCACTTCAGCTTTAATATCTGAATTGTGTCATATTTTAAAACTACATCAAAAGAGGGCAGATGGCCTCTGTTTAGTCTGTGCAAATAAGTGACAGGCTGTGCACCCTCCTCAATAAAATCATCTAGATTGAGAAGTTGAGTGGATTCTATCAAGACCCTTCTGCTACCTGAACAGCCAGTTTTTCTCCCCATAAAATCAAAGTTCAGGGAGAGCATGGTAAAGGTCTCCATCACAAGATGGAGCAGGAGTGGCTCGCATATGCTCAGACCCAAAACATGGGAAATAATTCTGGGCCCAGCAGCTGAGACATAACCATTAATGTGTTCAAACATGGCCTGTGGAGAAGAACACATTTTCAGTTATTGAATCATCCTCTTCAGGTGGTGGTGAAAGCAAGGAATACAGTGGTCACAGTCCCATATTGTTCCATGTTGGCATTCAAAATATATACCAAGAAGACATTCCTCTTCCATGGGGTGACATTGACTATAGCAATTTGAATTAGGAACTTCCCACCTCTCCTTAGCCTGATGAAAGCATCTAGAGAAAAATCTGTCTTCAGAATCATGACTCATCTGATCCTTGAGAGTCCCTGCAGCAGACACATACCAGATGCAATGATGGAGAACAATGCAAAAACACATATGTAGACACTTGCACAGTTTCCTTGATGGTGGTTAAGATGGTTATCTGTGAAGCCAAGAAATGACTGTGAAGTTGAGTCATCAGTGCCAGCTCCTGAGCAGAAAGAGTGCCAAGACAAAAATCACCAGAAACATGATGTACCATATTTGTATGAAAGCAGATCAGACAAAATTTCTTGCCTTTGAGGGTGGTGATATATCCTTCATACCTAGAAAAGGCACACTGCTTAGGAGCATTCTCTGAACTATTAAAGTTATAAAGGAAAGAAGGGAGTTAAAACAGATTTGATTTTTTAAATTATTCTTATCACAAAGCTGTAAAAGAGAAGAACGATTAATACCATTAATATGATATGCAAGGTAGGGGGCAAACTACAGGCTTTTAAGGCAAGAGGGTAAACAGTGCCTACTATTCCTAAACAACTATCATTCACTAAAACTTTATGAGGTAGATTCAGCAGAAAACATCACCAAAGCTGTTGCTTGTGCTGGCATAGTGAAGACTGATTACAGTTTGCTTTATAGCTTTCCAGAAAGCCTCTACACTCTGCAACATCACGCTAGAAATTCCCTTCAAAGGCTCTCTGGTGCAGGAGAGACAGATTGTGTTAATGGTGACAGATCTTTCGTACCCTGCTTACCAGGAATCAGCACAAATTTTTGAAAAAACATTTAGAATAATCTAAATTTAAACATTGCTAAGATGTGACATGATAGGAAGCTGTAACAAATACTCTCTTGCATGTATGGTCCACTGGTAGTCATTAACTGAAGACAGATTAATTCAAGAAAAAATGGTGATGCAGAAGTGGAAAGTCTGCAAAACTTTATATGTGATCTGGGAAGCATATGCAGCAGTTTTGTGGGACTTATTCTAAACAAAGCTTGAAATGTTGATAGTACCAGGGAAAAAAAAAAAAAAAAAAAAAAAAAAAAGAGAGAGAAAGAGAGAGGAAATAAAGTTCAGATTAACGCTATAGCTAGAAGAATCACAGGATTAGCATCTTATTTTAGACCTTATTAGACTGTCAGCCAAGTTTTCAACTTTCAGTGAAAATATTTTGGGGCTTACAAGAACACCTACTCAAGGCCTCTGCTTGAATTTTACTTCTCCAGAACAATTCTTAAATCTTTAAGCTTACTAAAGAAATTGCTCACCTGAAGATGAGCAGAGCCAGTTGTAGAGGACATTCTCTTATAACCTTACACATATTTAGACTGCCTGGGATTTTGAAAAATAGCCTCTTCAGTTCTGGGCCCCTCAGTTTAGGAAGGATATCGAGGTCCTGGAGCGGGTCTAAAGGAGGGCAACCAGGCTGGTGAAGGGACTCAAGCACAGACCCTATGAGGAGAGGCTGTGGAAGCTGGGGCTGTTCAGCTTGGAGAAGAGGAGGCTCAGGGGAGACCTCATTGCTCTCTACAACTCCCTGAAAGGAGGGTGTAGCCAGGGGGGGGTTGGTCTCTTCTCCCAGGCAACTCTCAGAAAGACAAGAGGGCACAGTCTTAAGTTGTGCCAGGGGAAGTTTAGGTTGGATATTAGAAAGAATTTCTTTACCGAGAGGGTGATCAGGCATTGGAATGGGCTGCCCCGGGAAGTAGTGGATTCTCCATCCCTGGAGATATTTAAAAAGAGACTGGATGTGGCACTCAGTGCCATGGTCTGGTAACTGCAGCAGTAGTGGATCAAGGGTTGAACTTGATGATCTCTGAGGTCCCTTCCAACCCAGCCAATTCTATGATTCTATGATGATTATACAGATGTGAACACTTTTTCATCTATTGGCCACCACAACTGCATCACCTGAACAATCACTCAGTGAATTCAGCTTATAAAAAAAAATCTTGTACTAGGAAGCTAGCTTAAGACAGATTGCATTATCCTAGTGCTGTCTAATAAAGCATTTTTCATCAAGACAGATATAAAGAGTTAAATAAAAGATATAGGTCCTGGGCATTTTCTTTGATGCAACAAAGAGACATGGAGACCAAAAAGCTCACCAATGGTGATGCTAGTAGAGCACAAAGTAGACATAGAATTGCTAGAGCTCTCTTTTGCTGAAAAGCAGCATGGCTGAATCTGGTATTGAGGTGAATTTATGGCCTGTAATGTTGAAGATTTGAGACAGATAGCAAATAGTGGCAAATATAACCACATCCTGTAAAATCTACAAAAGTTTGTCACAGAGAAAAGAGAAAAATGGAGGGCTAGCACAGGAAAGAAATCACTTCCGGTAATTTTTTTCTGTTGGAAGAGAGAATGTAGACAAGGAAGTATTCTGTGCATATACAAGGTGAAAATCCTTGAGTTGCTCTGCCACCACGGAGAAGTTAGTGTTTAGAAATACAGTCCAAAACAAGGTTTAACCTCTCCCTCTCCCTCTTTTTTTTTTTAATTTAAATTAGGACTTAAGTACTTTTTGCATCCCTGTTCCAGTATTTCTTTTTACCTTCATCCTGTTTCTCTGGATTTTTTTTGCCTTTTAGCTGCCTATTTTGTATATATTGGCCTCCGGGCCAATATATAGGCTTGAACCTAATAGGTTCAAGTCTTCTGGGATATTTTATCTGACTTGAGCCTTCTTCCAACTGTAGAACACTTGAAACTTTCGTGACCTACCTGCATGTGCACAAAGCACAAAATGCGTGCAACCTGCATGCTCCCCATGCAATGCTTGCAAATTGCTGCTCTCATGGCTCATGACCCTCACTTATCATCTAAAAAAACAAGTGGCTTACTGACTGATTTTCTGGTGAAACTCACTGGCTCTGACCTGACTTCAATCTTGATTCTGTCTGTAGATTTGAGTGATCGCTTGATTACTTTTCCCATTTCTTTATTTTCTCCAAAATCAGAAGAAACACAGTCATCTTGCTTTTTGGTTGAGAATACACAGTTCCTCTGTTACTCCATGTGAAGATGATATTGCCATGATGATAAATATTAGCCAAGGTCTAGGTCTTACTGGTTCAAATAAATCACAGCAACTTGCTCATTTTTGCTGCATTTTGGAGGTAAAAAAATACTGTATTTCTGTCTTCCTTATTTAAAAATGCATCATTGACACTAAAGGTTTTTTTCTATTTACAGCTTCTGAATCTTTATGATATTGACATTGCTTCTAGTTCTCTTGTAAGAATACATTATCACAAGAAAACCTGTTTATTCTCTAAGAAACAGCATTTCTGACTGACTAAGCTACAACAGTAAGGTCCTTCATTTTGCTGAGCATTTTCTCTGCACACTTTTTGTTCTACTTGAGTAGCAATACCCTTGAAGGCACCAGCAGCTGCAGTTTCTGAGTGGCTTTCAAAGGCACAGGTTACCAGATGCTTTAGGTCTCACTTAAGCATTGACCAGTGAATGTACTGTGGCAAAAGTTAAGGGTTCAATCTTTCTCTACCAGAAAGGGTATTTGTATTAGAGTAAGGCAAAGACCTCTGTCCTTTAACTTGGCCTGCTACCTCTCTCAAGAGTTTCCCTTAATTATCTGAGCCAGGACCTGGCTTCCTGCTCTGATATTAGAAAACCACATCCTCACTGCAGGCCCTTCTGGTGCTCAGCCAAAAAAATTGTGTACAGAGAATAGGCTGCAGTCAGGGCTCATAGTGCTGTTTGTTGTTAAAAATATTTCATCCACTTGTAAGACCTAGTGTATATTCCTATTTATGTTCCAACTTTTATGCATTCTGGTTAATATTCTTCATGACAAGTATCAGCCCCATATGTATTTTCCTTAAGGTACAGCCAGAACACCTGTGCCATCTCTGAAGATGTGACTGGGGGAAAGCCATTTCTTTTCACTGCTGTCAAGGCTTTCTCTGGCAACTGAGAGTTTGGAACATCACTGGGAATGGCTACAGAGCCACACATGGAGAAAAAGGCAACCAGAGCTGAATAAGTTCTCAGTCAGACAGCATCATCCATTCTGTGCAAAATATCTCCTGTGATCTTGTAATGAAACCCTGTCATATACAGAAGGTAGCTAAGGGAAAGTTTTATGTTCAGCTGACTTACATCTTAAACTACTTTGAAAAAGTAATTTTAACACAGTGATGTGTAATACATGGTATATTTTTATGTGAATGACACATGCAATTAATTTATTAAAACCCCATTAATTCTTTCAAATTCATATACTTAAGACAGTAAATTCTTATTTATTCTTATTCTTGCTTACTTCAGACTTCAGAAGAGAAATTTAACATCTTTGCTTTAAAAGTCACAAAAGACTTCCACTTATCAGGTAACAGGAAAGAACATGTGAACAGTCAATGCCCATCAGCTTATCTTGTTTCCTATATAAAAAGTTTATGTTTACATGGATAAGAACTGCAATAGTTATTGGATACTTCTAACTGCATATAGATGGAGCCTAGAGCACTAGCAAATTACTCTGCCTGGAGATGAGTTGAAGTTTGCTTTGAAGCCTAATCAAAATTTCACAACTTAATCCTCCATGGAATTGGTTAAAAAAAATTTCAGTACAAGAAATTATTTATTTACCTGAAGTTATCTTGATGCACAGAGAAATATAACTTCTGGTCTTCTCTGCTTCTAGCTGTCCGGTTGTAGTAGGCCTTGGACTGCAAAGTAAAAAATTATACTGAAGTCTTAACATCTAGTTAATGCATACGTTTTTTATGTATATACTATACATATATGCTCCATAGCATGCATAATTTCATATATTTCAGTGTGTAATGATTTCTGTTTTCAGTTAAACCAAGGATATAAAAATTTTAAATAATCCCTTCAAATCTCAGATAACTGAGCCTTGTGCAGACCACCCAAGTCTGCAATTTCAGATATTTTTAGCTTTGGCTGAAAACAAGTCAGGTTCATTATTGACAGCACATCTGTCTTATCTTTGAGTACTCACTAATCAGGAATTCAATGATGGCAGAAGCCTGGAATCCAGCCCCTTAATGATGATTAATTTTCTTTCAGAGATGGAGATGCTATTAATCTGCAAGGAACCAGCATAAATTACAACCTGCCCGTAAGCAAAACTTCAGCCACTTCGTTTTATGTATAGGGATTGCCAGATTAAGTTATTTAGATTACAATATCTAATTGTAATCTATTGCATTTTACAGCTTTGGGATTATTTTCCAGTGGATCAAGATTACTTTAGAAGATACAGCTCATCATTTCAAGTCAAGGCTAACATCTTTTTTCCTCAAATAGAAAGCTAAAATGCTTTCTCAGGATCTGGTTGGAAATGAAAACAGAAAGACAGGAGTTAGGCAGGTGATTTCTACTTGAATCAGTGCAAGTCATTGTCAGTGAAATGTTCTAAGGGGACCTTGTCACAACCTGTTCTCAGGCAATTGCAGAGGTGAGAGACCAAGCGCAGACCGTTTGATCATGAGCATCCATTGAATGTAACCAGGGAAAAATCCAAAGTGCTCCTTCTGTCAACACAAGGGTTAGAAATTTTATTATGTCAATATGCACCCACTGAACAGAACTGTGTCAGTGAATATGTGGGCTTGTGCATCTTGTTTGGAGGATCACTGATCTGGCTCTTACTTGGCTGCTTCTAGCATGTGTCTCCTGGAAGGCACTGCCATATTTTTAAACATTTTTCAAGCTCCTTATTCCTGCTGAACAAGTTCAGTCAGCTTCTTACTGCTGCTGGTAAATATATAATATAGATTATAAAGGCAAAGATTATTCAAACACACATGGGAAAATGATGGCAGCATTTCACATACATATTTAAAAGTTGGGAATACAATGTAAAATTTGGGCAGTTTTACTCACACTTGGCTTGCTTCCTGTGCATAAAACCAGATTCTTGTGAGGTAAATATCATGATAAAACCAAACGCCACATTGCTGTTTGTGTTGCTGTGTACAGCTTACCCTACCAAGGCTTGTTTCAATTCTTTATAATTCTTGGTCAATTGGCCAGACAGGTCATAATGTGATATTAACTGTTTTTTGGATACTACATAGAAATACCTCAACCTGTGTATTATTAGCTCAATCAACTATTTTGCCTCTTTATTACCACTATGGTCAGTTGAATCAATATTGATAGTGAGAAAATGCATGAATGTTAGCATCCAAAAATGCCTGAAGAATGTTTTAAGGTATTTTACCATGCATATAAAATAACCATTTGTCTAAAATAACTAATTTAGTTCTGAACCATTGAGCAGAAATCAGAGATGGGAAGCTGGCAAGACAAAAGGCCACTCAGTGAATTAATGTTTCCTGCTTCTCTTAGGGGCTGGACTCCTTGAAATCTACTGCAAATGGAGAATGTAGCAGAAAAGTCAGTCTGTCCAAGCTCTGTTATCCACAGTATGACTGTTTCAAGGGTGCTTCTCATCTTGGATAACTCACTATGTTCTGCCCTTATCATGTCCAGGTGAGGGTATGAGCAACCATTAGTTAAGAAATGGCTCTGCAAGATGCAGTCATGACAGCAGATGGTACTTTGCAATCCTGTACTTCTTTTGGCTTGGCATGGCCATGGGGAGGAGTGACATTTCAGACAAAAAACTATCATCACTATGACCAGAAAAACATCACATGATGAAATATATTAGTGAAATATATAACTGCCTTCTTCAGCAAAGTGCAGCTTGACCTTGTGCTAACTTTGAAATTCTGTGAACAGAAGCAAACAGTCATTAAACTAGAAACAGCTTGCATAATATTTAAGTAGCAAATATTGCCATGAAATATAATTGAAGTATAAGGATTATGAACACAATCACATATTTTTGGTTTTGCCAAAGGTAAATGGGAGAACATTTCCTGGCTATTCACATAGGGGAAAACGGTCTTTAAGGAAAAGAATAACAAGCTCCCTAATATAGTTACCATTGACTAAAGATTTGGAAAAGAAAATCTACCTTTGTAGGCCATTTTTCCAGAAGTGACTATGTGTGTGTGCAAATACCATGGGTTTTTGTGAGGATTTATTATTGCATGGTGATACCTATGTACATATATGTTCTAAACACGTTTTGCATGCAGTCATCACAACAGAAAAGCAAGATAGTGAAGTTCTGACTAGCCACCATCCCAAGAAGCCTATGTTCATGCAGCTATCTAATGATAGCTGCATCTCTGAAAATAGTGTCTGATGAGCCTGAGGTGTCTGAAAGAGTAGCTAGTAAATGTTAAATCATGGTTTGATTCTTCAGTAATCCTATATAAGCCCACTAATATTACATCAACATAAAACTGTAGTAATGCAGTCGCTAATTAAGCCCTTTGAATGATTAAGCTGTGTTTAGACATTTAACTCAAAGAGATCATACCTGGTGGATCAATGCTGATGTTAAATAAGTTGTTAGCCTCTGCAAAGATTGCTCACAAGGTCACTGAATTGTGATGGTGGAACATTTTAATGAGCTGAACACTTGACCTATGGGAACAGGATTGACAACAGTTCACTCAGATGGAGAAGCTCTGCATGTTTGAAAAATACCACACAGTCTTCCTCAGCCTTGATTTCTCAATCAGTAAAATGGAAACAATAATTATGCAACATAAAAAGTCACTGAAGTAATAACACATACAGAATGTGTTATTAATAACAGCAAGGATATATTTTGATGTCACAATATTACACAAAGAATTTGTTTAACAGTTATTCCTATCTTAAAATATATTACAGTTAAATTAAACACTAGAAAACCAAGAGAATT
This sequence comes from Calypte anna, assembly GCF_003957555.1. Taxonomy (NCBI): domain Eukaryota; kingdom Metazoa; phylum Chordata; class Aves; order Apodiformes; family Trochilidae; genus Calypte; species Calypte anna. The sequence continues at coordinate 113,997,593 of NC_044245.1, forward strand.
ATGTTTCTGTTCAAGTGAATCTGGCCCAAAAGCTTCTGAAAAATATTTTTTTGGTCCTTGCTGGGATTATTTAGGGAATTCAGAACATGCTATTCCTACCTGTTTGACAGACATCATGCCACTATTTTTTGTTTTCTGTTTTGCATCAGTGGTAGATGGTAAACTCTCTGTGACACAAAATAACATACTTGGCCTTAATTCTTACACAAAATAAATCTAAGGCTCTGAAAAAAAGATGCTGAAAATTTTACCAACTCAGGACAGCATCATCAGTGGGAATTTTTTACAAATACTTCAATCTACACTGGAGATACTTTTTCCAGATGTTTTTTTTACCATATCCATCATCTGTCTGCTACAACCTATATATTGCATTTGCAACTTCCTTATTTGGATCCCTGACCTTTAGTTATAAGCTATAGAGGGACCATCATCTCACTTCACATGGGGTCTGTAACACCTATTAGAAGATGGCATCAAGCATGACTTCTGTATCATGGCTCAGTTTTGATTAGCTGATTTTCTTACTTCAAATCCTTAAGCTATGATGATACCAAAATTTGGCTTTTGTGATTTTTCTATAGCTGCCTGATTTTCCCTAAATTTTCTGTAATGTGGTTTGTTGAGAGAAAAGCTTATCTAACTCTTCATACTTGAATTGAGATTTCAACATGATTGCCCTGTAAGTGTGTGCCTGTAGGGAAGTGAAAATGGGGCTGCTACTTGGAAAGATGAAGTGATTGAATTCAGTGCCTGAGGCCACAAACCTTGTTTTTGTGGCTGTTAATATGTAGAACTAACTGAAAGCCAACTTGTGAACTAGTTCATGCTTTTTTCTCTCTCTGTAAAAACTAACATTATACATTCTACATAAGACATTTATTTCTAGTCTAGCAGAAAAGAATGCCACCAATCTCAGCCTAGAATCTGGAACATGGTCAAATGATCTGCTGCTCACAGGAAGCTAGTGAAGAAATTGTTTGAAATTTTGTCTAATGTACTTCTCAATGGCATGGATATTCATTAGGACATATTGCTCAAGCCCTTGGAATACTGTCTGGAATGGCAGCACTAATGGTGCACAGCTGAAAAAGTTCACAGAACCAAAGAGAAATTTCTGTGTGCTCTCACCATAAACATTGCTCAGCAATGTATATTGTTTTGATGCTGTCAGGGTAACTCCTGTTAGAGATGAACCTCTGCAAGTATTAGGCTAGAGATGAGCAAGGTCAGGGGATTCATATACTGTTGAATTTTGCAGTGTTAGTTTACAGACATCGCTTTTGGGGGATTTCTCATAAGTAATGTGGCCACCTACCTCCTGCTAATGATAACTTTACTTACCTCATACAAGAAATTTCATCACAGGTGTTCTGTGATGCACCAGAGCTTTGTTCAAAAAAGTCTGTCTGTCTCTGACTTTCAGAAGAAGTTGGCCACAGCACAACATCAATACCACCTTGCCCACTTCAGCAGATTACTAGTGGCTAAGTGCAGGGTTCAAGACTCTTATTTGAATCACAAGCTGACAATGGGCACTTAGCAACACAGTCGGATGTCTTCAATAAAACAGTCATGTAGACACTTGTACATGGATAGGTGTCATCTTTTTAAGTCCCCACTATAAAACATGATAGTTTTCACAAACAATAGACCAGGCAGGTCTGGGCCATGGCAGAATATAAAGTGACTTGAACAAGATACTACCAATAGTAATTATGTGCTCAACCATACTGAAAAGCTTTCTTGTTTAGTCACTTTCTAAGGAACATTGGAAAGAAAAGGAAACAGCCTTTATTTACTAGTCTGAATGTGCTGAGAACTGGTGGAGCAAAATTTAGCTGATTAAAGTCTGCTTACTGTTTTAAGTTGGATTTGGAAATCACATTAGTTTTAGGAAGCTCAATTTACCAGCTCAAAAAACACAGAAGGGCTGAAATTTCCCCTAAAGTAGGAAACACAGACTACTTTAAAACTATCTCTTAAACAAAACCTCATTGTCAGGGAAATCTGACAGGGGAAAAGACAGTTTTCTTTTGTTTTATTTTAGTCTTCTGGATATTTCTGCTTTGACTGGCTAGTCCAAAATTAGAAAAAGAAAAAAATGTGAGTGGTGAGCTAGGGACAGTTCAGTCAAGAAATATATTTGAGCCAGCATATTTCCATGCCATTTTAAAAATATACATCCATTGTGTTATTAGTGGATTTCAAAGCTAGCAGAGAGGTGATAATTTTGCATCAGTAAGTAGCACAAGCCTGTGCTCGAAGCACACAGCAGAGTACATGTAGGATGCATAACTGGAAGCATAGATTTTTTTCTGAAACATCTACTTTTCCTTCACAAATACTGAGGTATAAAGCAGAAGTGGTTTTGTCTTTTCTTTTTCCAAAAAATTCACAGCAAAAACTTATTATATTATTGGTCTGTTTGCCTTTATCTAAAAACAGGAATATCAAACACAAAGTTTATCAAAAGTAAGATCTTACTTCATTGCCCTGGCTACAATCCTCCTTTATGATTATGGCAGCTGTTCTACCATCACTACAGAGAAGTTTCATCTAGTTCAGGAGCTGATTTTAATCTCTACATGAAGTATGGATTAATAAGTGAATTATGGTATGGAATGATTGACACAGCAAGCTCTGTGGCATTAGAAAGTACCATATGAAAGTGATATGAAAGCATTATTAAATACAGAATTCAATGACTGACTGTGAGCATGGTGATTAATAGTATAATGTATCAGAGGAGAGAAGAATTGTTAGCATAGTAAGAAGGTGAAGTCCTGACCACATTCTCAGCTGTCCATAACCAAAGGAAATAGGGGAAGCTCTGATGGCCTGTGACAGCCAGGAATCTGTGCCCAGGAGAAACAGACTGAAATTAAGGAAAAAAAAAATCAAACTTTAGCTCTGAATAGGAATGCTGATAGCATAATCTTTTAAATTGAGAAATTCTGAAAAGAACTGCTGAAAGCTTTAAGCCTGGACATATCTGGAATTAGATTACGCAAAGAATTTGAAAAAACATACCATGGGGACAAATTTGTACTGGAAAGAAGATGAATTAGACAGTGAAATTGGCCTTTATCACACTTAAAACTGACTGTATAAAGAAAAGAAAGTTTGGTAGTGTGCCTCTACTTGTCCACTGGCCCTGAAACAATGTTGAGTGGGTATCCTACCAAGATAGAAATGGTCCATTGCTATGAACGTGGCATATACCATCTTCAGCTGCATCTAATGTTTGTTATGAATAGCCCTTTTTCTGAATAAAATGAGAAATAGTGAGATTTCAAAGCCATTAAATGAAGATGCTTCCATGGGAGCCAATGGGATTGGAAAGCTGGCCATGAAATATAGATTTTTTTTCATTTCCCTATGATAACACCATCATAAAGGGACAAAATATATCTATGTATATATATATATATATATATATATATATATATATCATGGCCATGTCACCTAGGAGTCATGTCAGGCATATAAAAATATAAGGCATGGTCATCTTAAGGTATAACTGAGACTTTCCCCTCTTTAAATTAAAATTGGAAGTCTAAGCACAGAATGAGGGAAGTACAACATTCAGCCTCAAAAAGATACTTTCATTTTCACACAAATATGTAACCATCATTTGTTAAACTCACACCAAGCTATCAAATTTTGTGGTGGGCTATAAACTTGTTCAGTCATTAGCCTGGCTGCTTAATGGAGAAAAACTAAATTTCTGTTCTTGCATAATGACACTTACTCACTATAGACATTTGCATCACTAGGAAACGATAAAACCTCATCCTTCATAATGAAGCTCTAAGCTGACAAAGAGGAAAATATAGTGTTGTGGGACAACTATGAATATAAAACAAGCTTAATAAAGAAGTAGTGACAAATTATATTATGCAAAATGCGATGCAATAAAAAATTGTTACTAACTCATTGGAAATGTCATAAATAATCTAAATAGTTTTTAACTGTCAAAGCCTTGAAAAATATATTCCTTTAAAAAATGAGGTACAGAATAGATGCCAGTTTAATTACCATCATATTTTGACAAGCACTGAGAACCTTGTATCCAGCTTATTTACTAAATTTAGCTCACTTGCCTAGGATGAAATGATGTGGGTAGAATTAGTAGCTTGCTTTTTCAACTCATCGGTGCCCCATAGAAAACTAACTACCTCAGCCATTTTCAAGCATTGCTCTGCACTTGATATCAACATTTAGAGTTTGCATCACATTGTCAGGGCAACTGTAAAGAGAATCTCTGATCTGAATGTTTGGTAAAATCATGTACTGCCTTCTTAAAATCAACGTTACTTTTGAACAAATAAATATAATGCCTGCTATACCTCTGTGGGTCAGCAAGGGCATGAAATCCCATTAGGTGAGCTCCTTGTATCACAAAAGACTTAGTTCAATTTGTGTGTCCAATTCACTCACTTTCAACTCATCCAAAAATTTCATTTTACAGAAAGTGAGAAGTCACTCGCATTTCAAGAATTGCTGGCGGCTCAAATAATAATAATGACTTAGATTCTATTTCTGCTGAAGTCTCAATGATTCCAATAGTCCCAGTGACTTGAATAGAAGCAGCTTTGAGACTTGCATAACCAGAAGCATTTCTATTCATGAAAACAGTTGCAAAATTAACTGCTAGTGTGATCAGATCCTCACTTCAATGGAGATTTCCCTGCTGACACAGGAACTTGCTTAATTATATGCTGCTCGTACTATAAATTCAAAATGTTCAAGATGCTTGAACTAGTTACTACATCTTTCAGCATATGAGGCTGGTAGGGGTAAATGATACATTTAATATACAGCTGAGAGTTCTGTGGTAAATCATATGGATTTGAAAATGCAAAATCCGATATTTTGTTAATTATTTTGATTTAGTTAGGTTTAATATGAGTGACAGACATCACAAGTAGGAAATTCTACTTTAGCTTTTAAGTGTGAGACTTTTTTTTTTTTCCTGGAGATAAACTATTTTTAATTTGCTCTGTTTTCCACAGAAAATTATGGCTATGCCTTTATACAAACATAGAAGAGTTTCACCCTAGATCAAATACACATAAAAAGCCTGAACTATTTTCAAAGTATTTCCAAAGGAATGCGGTGATTTTTACCCTGTATTTGTTATTACAGGCAACAAGTCAGTGATTAATTTCTGAAATACAAAACTCAAAGTAAGCAGGTTGGTTTTAACATGCTTGTGAGCCTAGTCTGGCTTTTTCTTTTACCCTTTGTACAGTTGGAATTGGCTCTACAAAGTTTTCCATTATGCAACAGGATTTGGAGCCACTCCGTCTGCCAAGCTTTCTTTGGTCATGTTCAATAACTGATGTTTCCAATAACTCATTTAAATTGCCAGCACTCCTGGGCAAGGCACCAGTCATTGTGATCATCTCTAAGGCTTGTAAATCTTCTCTTTAGTTTTAAAATGCTTCATTTAGAGCATTAAAGTCGGAAATAAGCATTTACAAAACAAAAATTAAGTGATTTTTAAGGTTGAAATGTGGCTGCAGAGATTCCACCAGAGAAGAAGAGAATCCAAATTGGCCACAGTTTGGCTACTGGCAAACAAGGAAAAGTTTCCTGCCCTGCTGTTTTAGTCTCTTAATAATAATGAGATGAACCAAGCAGTCTCTCCATTTTTTTCTAATCTGTTTTATAACAGTAACTTTCACTTCTACCTAGAGACTCTCCATCCTTTCAATGCCAAAACAATAAGAGATTCAGATCTGATAAAATCTGTGCTAAAGAACAGCATTTTCCCAGAATGTGCTACTTAGACCTTTCACAGAGCCCATAATCAGTGTAGTCTACGGACATACTCTGGGGCTAAATAGGATACATTGTGATATGTAGAAGGCTGTAAAATCATTTTTCATAGATATTTCCTGGTTAAAGATAAAGCTTGAAATTTTGAAATGTTGGAAAACCTTCATGTTTTTTTCCAAAATACCAAATGAAGGGAAAGGAGACTAAGCTGCACCAACTACAGAATAGCTTAGGAGCCATATAGAACAAGACCTGTTTGTTCCAGATCAAAAGCATTGTCTACAGGCAGAGCAGACTTCTCAGACTGTTTGCAGTTCTCAGTTCTCCTCTTGATTTTTGCTGTTGTATAATTCACTAGTGGAAAGAGCAATAGATCAAGGGACTGACAAGCCATTTAGTTAAGAGCACTCAGACACTGTAAGTTAGTGCTGGTTCAACATATGGTTGCCTACTTTTGCGTGCTTAATCCTCCTTGCTTTCAGTACAGGTTCCACATTGACCCTCAGAACACTTCCTCACACAATCCTGCTTCTGTTCCCACAAAGAGATTCTAATCTGCTGAATGGATGGTTTCTGGCAGAAATAAATTAACATTTGTACATGCCAAAAGTGGCAGTTCCAGAAATACAGTTATGGTTTGCTTTCCCTTAACTCACTCTATATATTTCAATATGCTTTCACTATTTTGATTTCCTACTTTTTGTGCATCGTTGAGGTTATTGATTAGACATTTCAATAGTGCAGGTCTCTTGGTAGATGGGAATATTTTGTGTTCATAGGTTCTCTGGGACCTGTCTCAAATTTTCTCGTTGGTACTGGAGGCTCATTGAGCCCTTCCACAATGGAAACAAGAGTAAGAGTATCAGTGGGACTGCTAGAGTTTTCTCTCATTATTCAGCAAGAGATTATTGTTTTGGAAAACAGAGTAATCTGAAGAGGTCTTCTCTTTGCTTGCATTAATGCTTATGCCATACAAATAATACATCATTATGGTTTTAATTTGTTTGTGTTTCAGTCATCTGGAAAAGCCTGTGGTGATTTTCCCCTGTCTTAGAATGATAGAAGTACAAACTGTACCAACTGTGCTGGCAAGAAGGTGTCAGTTTTATGTTTCTAGGAACACCCTGGACTTAAGCCTTTACATCTGCTGATCATCCTCATCTCCCACTTCATTTTATAATTTACTGCCTCTTTACAGAATGTTTAATCTATATAAAGGTACAGATTTTATGCCAGAATTTGACATGTCAGTCTTTTCTGTATGCTTCTCCCATTCCCTTGGTTTGAAATCTACTTAATCTGACTTTTTTCTGGATAGGGACTATTTATTCTCAACTGGAAAAAAATACCACAAAATTAACCCACTGAAAAGATGAATTTCTGAATAAACCCCCCTGTGAGAAGGAAGACATTTTCTTTTGAGAATTACTTGGTGGTAGCCCTATAGTTTGGCTATCAGAGTGCTCTCTCTGTACTACAGCAGTTCAAGTCTGCTTTTCTTGGAAGTAGCACAGAAGTTGAACTCACTGAGTTCTTATCCATTGCTTCTACCCTTCGTTTGACATCAGAAAGACAGTAGTAATTCAGGCTGCTATGACTCCTGTTCACAAACAGATTATCTTAATTTCTCTCTGGATTAATGTACATAATCACTCCCCTCTTTGACTGTGCTTCTGGATTTCAATTCTTTTACTCATGGTTTGCACTAAACCAGTAAACCCATAACAGGGTGTAATGCCTGTGGTTCCTTTTCATATAGGCAAAGGAAACTACTAAGAGAAAACCCCCCAAAATTCTCTATGTTGAACTTTTTATTTCTTGTGCCCAGAATACATAGAATTGAGAAAAGAAAATTAATAAAAAAAAACCATCTGTGCACGTACCACACTGTAGTGCTAATCTTTGGCCTGATAAGTAGTTTTCACTTATCTCAAGCACCCTTTGGTCTGCTTTTGAGTGGTAGAAGACTGCAGCACCTCCTTCACTGAGAGTTTGCTTTGTCAGGAACTCTGGGTAACACACAGGCTGTTCCCATAAGACTGGCATAACTTGTTACCCTCCATTGGCACAAGCCCATCTGACCAATGTCACGGTATTAAGTGTATTAGATGTAGGCACTAAGTGCACATATGAGTCTTCAGTGAACCACACATACCTTTAGGATACACTTGTCTATGCAATGTCTATACAATGGCATGACACCCAAAATGAAGCCAAAAAACTTCCTTATAGCTCAATATAAAAGAAAAATAAAATAAATAAGTAACGAGCAAACAAACCCATAACAGAGATGGTCCCCTTCCTTTTTCCCTAGGCTATATTCCAGTGGATCCTTTCCTCCCTCTATGTGACAATGTGATCTGTCATACTAATTACTGATATTAATAAATGTTTATGCACTGCACAGCCTATATTTTGCCACTTCTGACCATATTCATGACTTTAGACAGCCTGTGAAATGTAGAATAACCAGGTTTGGCAATGTGGTGCAATTCAGGTGCTATAGTATTTGCAAAAGAATATGCAATCAAAGAGCATCAGCAAAGTGTAATTGACATCACACACTGCATCTCATTGAATCAAGAATTATCCTCTGATTGATGCAGAGTGATGTGCAATCACTTATAATTGATTGAAATTCATTCAGTTTTAAATGGCATGTTGAGTAATAGCTGGTGAGAAATAATGACTGGTTAAAGATAAGAGGACAGACTTCAGCCAGTCCATATATTCTGAATTTCTTGGTTCCTTCGAATATTTATGGACATTATAAGTTTTGTGGACCAGTTAATTGTTTCTATATATTGGACCTCAAATGTTGTATGATAGCCTAGTTTTATGAACTCATTAAAAATAGAAGTGTTTTATATCTTGAGGTTAGTAGGTGAAAAATCTAGATGAGGTGTTCTAAATACTTTGAGTTTTGAACAATCAGCATAAAATGTTGATGCATGTCCCCAAAAAAACCTTTTTTTTGTATTCACAATTAATAAAGAGAAGAATTTCTAAGAGATAGTGTACATAATTCAAGTATTTTTTGCTTGGTTTTAGTAGAAAAAGATGAATTCACTGAAGTTGATGCATTCATACTTTCCTAAGGTCATATTTTAGAGCACTCCTAATTTCAGAAAGAGTCTGGAAGGGAACAGATACTGTGGATTGCAATGCAGGACCAGATTCTCTTGTTAGTGTCTCTGGAGAATTCATTCTTTTTGCATGACTTGTAGCACTTAAATCTCAAATCTCAACAGGTTTCAGACAACATATGGCAAAGTACTGAGCCAAAAGATAGAAACTGAATTTGGTTTTATTTCAAGAATCAGGTTGCCCAGGAAGCTGTGGTTGCCCCAACCATGAAAGGGTTTAAGGTCAGGTTGGATGGGGCTTTGAGCAACCCACTTGTCTAGTAGGAAGCATTCCTGTCCATAGCAGGGAATTTGGAACTAGATGATCTTTAAAGTCCCATCCAACTCAAACCATTCTATGGTTCTATGATTAATTTTGTATAATGTGAAATATATTTATTCATTTATTTACTTCTTTTCTTTTTTTGATCATGAATTACTTGTAGCAAACTTTCATTTAGGATACCTTCACTATATTTTGGCAATTTCACCACAAAAGCTTGCATAAAAACCTTAATCCATTTTTCTAATGTACATTTAGCCTACATAACTTAAATCAAGCCAATATTGTCTTCTGAAAAGTCCTAATATACTAATACATTAATATATTAATATACTAATATACTAATATTACTATGCATGATAATTTGCATGAGAGATGTCATTCTTTGTCAATAGACTGAACTTTTCAAAGTAGCTCCAAACCAAACAGTAAAAATCCTGCATTTTTTATATTTTAAAAAATTCCAAATCCACTCTGTTTGCAAGTGTCTCATCTTCCATCTTCTGAAGGCAAGGTTTACAGAGGGCTGCTCACCCAAGACACATTGTTTTGTCCAGAAAACCCTGAGAAATCTCCAAATGGCTTACATTTTTGCCATTTTTCCCACTGCAAGGCAAACTTTCATTTCTTTCCTTTTTCCTTTTTCCTTCCTTTCCTTTTCTTTATTGTACTGTACAGTAATCTCATCCTGACTATATGAAGCACTTCAAAACTTGGCTGAAAGAGACAGCTTGAATAGACCAGAGGAGGAATGTGAAGCTAAATACCCAGACAATCCACTTCACTTCTTTGAGTGTCTTCTTTTTCGCCCACAAAGATGAGTGTGATGTCAGCTGAGGCAGAAAACCAAGGGCCAAACTGATCCATTCTGCCTTGAAAAACAAACCTCCTGAGCTTTCTAGGAAAGAGATTTGCTTGCTCTCATGTAGGAAAAGGGTGACTGGAGCACTAAGGAACAATGAAGAGAGGCAGGGGACACAGAGAGGTCACTTTTGGAAGGTGATTTGTGGGAGGATCTTCAGTCCTTTGGAGATCAATGCAAGAAAAGATCCTGCCAACATTTCCTGCACTTAACTGAGTTACAGAGTAGCCAGTTGTAAAGAGCCAAAATTTACTGCAGTCTAGAATTTTTTTTACCCTTTTCATACCAAGAGCATACCAAGTCATTTAAACTGATATTTTTACTGTATTTCTTACCATACATCTCCAGTTTATGAGAACTGTGGTTTATTGCTGTCAGTGACCAGATGACTAGCAGGTGCTAAATGAAGTTCTTGGCTACTTTATGGATTTCCAGTCAACTCACGCATACAATATTTTTATCCATAGATGGGTTTTTTTCTTTAAACTGGAGATTTAATGCTACTTGCCTTGATATATCGTGGAAAGTAGAATAAAGTAACAGGGACTTTATTGTAATTCATAAAGTCAAATGGGAAAGTTTGAGTCAGAGTGGTACCAGGCCTCAGAAATTTGTAAAAATAACAACAAAGATTACAATTTGAGGCTAGCATGTAAGTAGCATAAAACTTATTTTCTAGCTGATAGCATACTGTATACAACAGCATGGGGAGGAAGAGACAAGTTATTCCACTTCATGAAGATGATAAGAAAATGCAGTGAATTATGTCTGTGGGAGGAGCTCTTTGTGTTCCTGAGCACTGTGGTGCGTTTGCAATGTTTTATGTTTGCTGTCCCAAAGGAGGATTCATTAATCACACCAACTGACTGTGACAGCTGTGAGACACTGAAGTTCAAAAGTTTTAAAAACTGGAGGGAAACAAGTGTTTGTAAGCAGCTGACATTTTTAGTTCATCTATGAAGAGACACTTTAAGGTTTCAGTTGAAATTTTTCATTGGCACTCTTTTTATCAAATATTTTCTCATGTTACTTGTAGCATCATTTAATTCCTAACATCCAACCTGTGCAGAGCAGGCACTAGCTCTTACCTTGTTTCATATTAGTGCCAGCTCCATGCAGCATCAGCCCTGGATGAGTCTTGCTTGCAATTATTTCTAAAGTAATGTTGGTTATTATAATACTTTTAATGCTGTACACTAGATATGTACATTTTTCTACTCTGAAAGTGCTAGGAGCAGAGATATGTGGGATTTTGTTTATTACTTCTAAGTATCATTATGTGATAATTTCAGATTGTGGGATAGCTTCTTTGGAAGTAACAGAGCCAAAAGAATATTGTATAAAATATAAAAAACTTAAAGAAATTCACTGTTGCAGTTTATTATGATTTCATAATAATATATGCGACTTGTGTGTTGTTGAAAGTAATTTTCATTTCACAAATAAAACTTTGAATATTCATTTATAGTGTTATTTTTCACACCTGGATGCTTCCTTATTTGCATGAATGGACATCTGAGGACATTTAAAAAAAATATTCTCTCATTTTATTTCATTTAAAAGCTCACGTGGCTTCAAGAACAGAATAGATGAATTTATTAGACATATGTTAGAAAGAGTATTGAGCTCTGAAAACACTATGCTTAAGAAGGTGTGAATCATATCTGTCCATACTACTCTTAATGTATTTCTCTCTTTCCTAAATTTTAGATGGAATAGGATGTAGATCTAAATCAAGACTTTTGACTTGATCTACACTGCCAATACCATGTGTAATACCAATACCACTGGCCAATACCAAGACCATTTTCTGAACAGGTGTCCTCCTGTGGATGTGGGATCTTGTTATCTTGTTGGATGTTTCTTCACATTTTTTCTCTCTCCATTTTTGTGTCTGTGGGATTTTGTTGTAGTTGTTGGGGTTTTTGGGGTTTTTTTTCTTTGCAATGTTAGTGGTTTACTACGTGTGCATTAATACACATGTGCTGCTAATGTACCGCTGGCCTTGCCAAGATAGATATGCAGAAGGATGAAGAAATCATCCTAGTTTTAGATCAAAACCCTACATCTGTCAGCAGTTTTCTGTCAACAAGTTAGTTCCATATTCTGGAATTTTGCAGGTTAGCAAAAAAAGATGTTACATCTGCAATTCTCAGGAAAAAAAGTACAGTTTATGCTGTAGAAGGATGAGTGATGAAGAAGCCCCTTTGTGTGAGTTTGCAGGAGACTTCTTGAAGTGGTTAAGATGACTACAGTTTATATGCTTGATGCTGGCAAATGAAGAGGCACATAAAAATGAAGAAAATGTAACATGAAAAGTGAAGAGGTAATTGGGGGACCTCTGATCAGATTCATAGGTTATTGCTTGTCTTCTAGGAAAAAAGAAAATTAAAAAATTGTAAAACCATTAATGATTATATAACAATTCCATGTGGGCACACTGAACAGTATTCATTATGGACAAGGCTGAAAGAAGATACCATATTAAAAGGACAAAAAAAATCTAATTTTACAGTACCAAACAAGTTTCATCACCCAGAGACAATTTACACATTTAAACATTTTTATTGTAATGCTCATTTCTAGTCTTATACTCAATTACTAGATTTTTTTCTGGCTCAGATGAAGGCTGAAAACAGACTTTCTTCAAAGTGTGTTTGAAGTTCCCAGAAAAGTTGACTCCACTGACTTTTTCAGATTTTTCTAGTAATTATCATAAAATATCTGAAGTTGGTTTTAGCTGTAATTTATCTATTTTCTGACAAAACCAGATGTTTAGCATTTCAATTATTTTCCCTCATCTTGGTTAGCTGTTATTATTTTTTCTTTATTGTTCCTCAACTTTTTAAAGATTTTAAGTTCAAAGTAAAAAGTTGGTTCCCTGGGAACGTGCAAAATATCTAATCTTTCATTTATCAGATATAATAGAAAATAAGATCTCAGAGAATTACTCTAATTCTGAGTTTCTTGGAGTGCAGTAGGCACAGTCTCTGAAATAAATGTACACTAAGCTGGTGTGCATTTAAGAGGGGTAGTCAAGATTCATATGCCTGAAAGTCTAGTGCAGTTTGGTTAAGTGTGAACGTTGTGCCAAAAATGAAGTTGAAAAGAAAATTATCCCTGTTTGCTCAAGGCTATAATATGAATGTTCACCAAGAAGGAAAACACTTCTCAGGCTGCTTGCACTACTGTATATGCAAAACAAATTTGTTTCAGAAGTATTTTTCTTATCTGTCATTTTTCATGTTCCAATGAACAATCATAGGAATGAAAAGTGTTTTCTGTAAACAAATAAAATAGTATAGCTACAAAATATTAGTTCTAGAACATTGCCCATTATATTCCTGGTTATATTGCACATTTATTGTATTGACCATAGTTTTAAAGCAAGAAAAATTACAAAAACATCTGGCCTTTAAACTACATCAAATCAAACCAGTTTTTTACTCAGCACTATGTTGGCCCAGTTTTGGCCATCAAATACATGCTTAGCTAAAACAACATTAAAAATCCTTTCTGAGTTTTTCACCATGAAGGCAGCAAAAGTATATCTAGCAGGGTCTTCTTTTTTATTTCTCATAGTTCCTAGTCATATACTCACTCTCTGAATGGCAAAAAGCATTTTACACATGTGCCACTGTTGTAACGCAGTTCAGTCCAGATCAAACAAAATGGAGAATGCCCACCACCAAATATGCTGCTCTTTGGTAGGTGAGAGATAGTGGACCTGGCTTTGCCACTCCTCATAACACTAACAGATGCTCTGTTGAAACATAGAATTGTTTACAACAGAGCTGTAGCACCTGGGGTAAGCAGCAACCTGAGAACAGCTGCAGATTGCCTGTATTTTGATATAACTTCTTCTATCATTGTTTTCCAATGCAGGAAATTCAAGGCGAGTTTCCCTTGCACATCCATGAATGTCCACTGAGAAATTCTGGAATGTTAACTTGTTATCAAGGAAATTCTAGAGCCTGTTCTGAATTTTACAGCATATGCTTATCCATTCTATTTGTTTCAGGCAATTTTGTGTAGCATAAATTATTTTATCCACCTGTTCTACAAGACCTAATTCTTCAAACCATGGACACACTGGGGCCCTCAGACCTCACTAGGTTTGTTAGTCAATATTATTATTAAACTATTATTATCATCTGTCACCAAAAAGTGTTTGGAAGTCATCATTCTAAGAGCATAAAGACTTAAGGAAAACAAAATTAATTAAAATAAAATAATAAAAAAACCCAAATAAACAAAACAAAACAAAACAAAAAAACAACAAAACAAAACAAAACCCAAAAAACCAAGGACACTTTTGATCATGATATATATATAAAAGTCCTCTGTGGTTGACTCTGTCTGCACATGGGGTGCCTAGCAACTCACTATGGTCCTTACCACAGTCTCCAGCATCTCTGCTCCAGCACCTGGACCAACTCCTCCTCCTCCTTCCTCATTGATCTTGGTGCCTGCAGAGTTGTTGCTCTCTCATATTCTCACTTGTCTCTCCAGCTGCAATTATGTCGTTTTTTTCTTTTCCTTTCTTAAGTATGTTATCCTAGAGATGCTACCATTGTTGCTGATGGGCTCAGCCCTGTCCAGTAGCAGGTCCATCTTGGATCCAGCTGGCACTGGTTCTGTCAGAGACAGGAGAAGCTTCCAGAAGTTTCTCACAGAAGCCACCCCTGTAGACCTGTGCTAGCAAAACCTTGCTACAAAAATTCAATACATGCTCTAAAGTTCATGCATTGTTCCTTAGTTCCAAAGCTTTCCACTAGAAAGAGTCAACAGAGCTAATTATGTGGATAGCATCTGATGGGAGAACAAACATCACTGCAAGTTCAAAGTGAACATCACCCTCCCAAGTACTCTCTGTGGCACTTTTTTTGCTACTTTATTTTACCTGTAGCAAAACACCTGCTCTTTTGGCTGAAAAAGTCTTGAAAATACTAATGGGTACAGTATGAATACGGCAGAGTTAAGGATGGTTACATAAAAGGCTAGTATTAGAGGAACTTAAAAGGAATTTGATACATGAAATAGGTATATGGCATAGAGTTGCCAGAGCCACAGACTGCTTGATCTCTGACTCCCCTGTGAGCATTATAATTTGGTTTTATTTCAGGCACCACGAAAGATCTATGGAAATTCTGAGCTTCACATTATAAACACCAAAGTAGCCATAATTCTTGGTTTATTACAACTTTAAAAATTTGTTTATAGGAAAAGAAGGGAAAGTTTATTAAAAATGTCCTCTTGATGCAATGGCTGGCACGTTGGAAATGCTATTAGTCAATGAATGAATAATGATCAGTAAAAGTACTCCTCAAAAGTAATGGAAACATACTCTATGCAATAATATTTATACTTAGCATTATACTGCTTGTCACTTCTATAGAAATGACTGTGGCAAAGAGTTTCTTTCAGAATGAACTTTATTCCTTTCTCAAGATGGAGAAAATGTAGGCATGGCCTAAGCTTAAAAGTCCCTGGTGGGTGAGTGATTTAAGCAAGCATCCGTATGTTCACACATGGGAGATTTTTCCGATTAAATTGGCTGCAAGGCTCTTGAATATCTAAAAGAAAGTTACTTAAGCTCCCCATGGGGAACAGAAGCTGGGAGCAGTTTCTGGTTCCCAGGTGAACATATATGCATGTGATTGTGGACCTTGAGAGTATTTTGATTCTATGTTGAAATGAAATATAGGTGCACACCGTTGCTCCCTTCTCCCTGTCCTCACACCACAGCATACTCCAGCAAGGTCTGAAGCTGTTGTCTTATTTTTCCTGATGCTCTTTTGATCCTGCTGACACTTTCTATTTCCACAATATTCTCCACTAGTAAATTCCACACCTCCTGTGTAAGGAAGATCTTTTATAAACTGCTTTAAATAGATCTTCTGATAGATTAAACAGAGTCCTCTTGATCTCCTATTGCAGGACTTCAAGAACAGTTCTGCATTCAGCTTATCCACTGCTCTCATGATTTAGTAAACCTCATTCATATCCCTCCTTGTTTTCTTCATACTGAAGAACCCTGGCCTCAGCTTGCAAGAGGACCTGCTCTGCACTCTTGGTCATTTTATTTGCCACTTTTTCTACATTCCTAAAGTCTGCTTCCTTCCTGAAAAAATATAAGCACACATTGATCTCAAGAAATGAGCTCATCAAGTTCTTATACATTAGCAAAATTATGCTCTCTCTTTTCCAAATACTTCTATATGATGCTAAACACTTTTTTGGCTACTTTGCCCATTCCTGCCCACTAAGCAAATGATTTCAAGGACCTGTCAGTCATGACTATGAGATCTCTTTCCCAATTTGCAGTTATGAGTACTGCATTGCGATATGAATGGTTTGGATTATGTTCCACAGGTGTTTTTATCTACATTGAAGCTCACCTGCCAAGTTTTTGCTCACTTATTCTGTTTTATAAAGTCCTCCTGGAATTCCTTGGCACTAGCAGAACACTTGGCTTCCCAGAAGAGCTCAGACTCATCTGGAAACTTAGAGGTTTCACATTCACACACCCTTTCCTTTACATGCCTTGGGTAAAATGATCAAATGATCAAAGATTTAAACTGTGGCAGTATTGATCCTTAATGGACTCCATTCTACTCTTCTATATTTTGGAAATTGAAATTAAGTCCTATATTTTCCTTCCTGTCCTGCAGTCTCAAGTTTTTTTTTTGTTGTCTACTGTAGCCTTGTTTCCTAAATAACCTTGGAGACAACATTTTTCAAGGTTTTTTTTTTAAACTCCAGGAAAATTACTTTACATCAGTGCTTACCTATGTCCTTATGAATCTCCTGCAGGCCAGGGAGACAAGATTTCTTGCTCAGCTGACTGGGTCTGTCCTGCTCAGTGATCTTATTCTTTAATATAGTCTCCATCAATCCCATCCTTTAGTATATACTTCACCATTTTCCCTAGGGTGGATTCCACTGCAGCTTGTTCTTTACCACCTTCCCTCCTGGGCCCTTATTCTATGAGAAGCTTAGGTTGGCAATCCTACTATCTGGCACAGGGGCTGTTTATAACCTGATGGCCACAGGCCTGGGGTGGCAATTCTGCAGTTTCACACAGAGGTAAACCTTGGGTGAATGCTGCCCGCACTGAGTCACTTGCTGGCTTCCAGCTTAACCCTTTGGTCTTGTATATGAGTTATATTTACTTCAAATGGCTCTACCTTTTCTGGCATAACTGATGTAAAGGGTACTTCTAGTGCAGAGTTGCCTTCAGCAAGGATTTCATTGAGCTTTTCTGCTGTTGCTTTTGCCAGCCCTAAGTGTTGGTTTTACACACTTGTCGTCAATATTCCCACCATTTCCACAACATCTGAAGTATTTAAAGAGCTTTTCGTTATCAGTTTGAAAATTCTTTGCAAGGTATACTTCAGGTTATTTTTAGACCTCTCAAGTTCCTGCTTATGTATAACCTCTCATTTTCTAATGGGGTTCTTAATTTGTCAAGCTTTCCATTTTCTGAATGCTAAGCTTTTCCCTGTGACATCCTCCTAAGCCTTTCCATTGATACCATGGCAGATTTTTGGGCTGCTTTTCTTTCTTTCTGGGTGGCAGCATGAATTTTACCCTTTTCCTACTTCAGTATTTTCAGTAGACTTCAGGTTGTTTTAAGCACCATGTTTTTTTGAATGCTCCTTTAATTGGATTTTTTTTTTTGCTGGGTATCTATAATCTGGAGTGCGTGTGTTTGATGTTGGTACTAATTTTCTTATTTTTTAGCTAATCTTCTTTCTTGAAATCGCATAGCCACATGCTGGATTTATTTATTTAGCCTGCTCTCTACCCTAGAATGTTAAAGCTAATTGTATTGTGGTTACTATTGTAGAAAGACTATCCCAATATTACTTTTTAAACTATGTTGTGTGCACTAATGATGACCAAATTCAGAACAGTCTTTTCTTGCGTTCTAAGATTCATATTTCTTGAGAGAAGTCACTTACTACATTTCAAAATGTTTTTTTAATACTCATCCTAACTCAATCCTTGTCGAATTAATATCTGAGTAATTGAAATTTTCCACAATTAATTTCTGATCTCATACCTGTCATAATATGCCTTAGGATATTACATACAGGTCATAGTGCCAACTTGTTATTCAGTTTTTCACAATAAGTGTGACATCCATTCCTATAAGCAGGTAGAAGTGTTAGTGCTTCCCTCTGCTGAGGCCAAGGACAGCCTATCACCCGTTTAAAGAATTTAACCCAAAAAATAAAGTTCTTTTCCTTAAAGACACTAGTGTGGGATTTTCTATGGTTGAAATATGTTCTGGAATTAGTTAATATTTTGTGGTTTTACTAATTATGCATTTTCAGTGAAGAATAAAAGCTTGCACATTGTTTGAAATTGTCAATGTCATTTTTTTACTTCCTTTGAAACAATCCGTATTTTATAGCTCTTAGATTATCTGCTTCCAGAATATTTCTGAAACTGCATTCTCCATCTCTTTTGTGTTATAGTGAGCCTTTTTTTGTAAACAGGATATATTATCTTTCGCTCAAATTCTTGCTTTACCCTTTTTATTTTCTAATTACATGAGGGACACAGCTTTTTATCAAAGTACTTTATTTAGGAATAAAGATTTTTGTGTGGCATCAGTGGGTAAGTTACATTGTTCCTGACACCAGGCAGCAGCAAATTAGCTTCCAATTTAGTCTCATTCTTGTCAACATGAGATTTACTTATTTAACATGTCTAAAATCAGAACAAAATATCTCCCAAAGAGCTTGAGTAATTTAAGACCTGAAACACAGGACTGAGCTTTTAGCAATTCTTAACGTCCTGCAGCTTTTGTTTACATGTCTCAGATACAGGGGAGACCACTAGAAGAGACAGAGAGATGACTCCAGCTCTAGGATCAGAGATGTTGAATGTAACAACCTCTACCACCATTTCCTCACATCTTATGGGTGCTACATCTAGATTGATTTTCAAAGGAGTGGAGGATTTGGATTTACGTGAGCAACATGAAACATACTCTACTCCTGTGTAAGACAGGCCTGATGAACTGGCAGCTAGAGAAGCCAGAGGACTTCCCTCTCCCATGATTTGAAGAAGCTTCTCTGTCTGCATCCTCTTTACTTCCTGAGGAGCTTGTTAAATTCTCTGTATCTTTCTCATTGTCCATGTGGTGGCAGTCTCAAAATATATTTCATCTCTACTTGGCAGGAAAATTTCCATTAATTTTTAATAAGGATTTGATTATTTATCAGTTCACGAGTGGACAGAATAACCCACTGAGAAGGGAAGTGACTCTTGGCAAAACCAAGAGAAAACATTGATTTGCATGACTTTGCATGCTGTTGCTCAGTAGTGTCAGCCATGACTACTCCCTGCAGCCACATCCTCAGTTGTCTTCTTTCCAAAAAGGGCAGCTTCATCCAAAGAGACTGCACAACCACCAGGGCAGAGTGCAGAAGTTGGTGTTGGCATAGTATAGAAGCATCTCAGGAGGTTTGGTAGGGACTGAGCACTTGGCAAAGCAGTGAGATGATGGCTGAACCGGCGCCCACGGCTTCACTGTGACTGAACAGCCTTCACCATGTTTTATCTATGGATATCAGCTTTATTTGGAGGTAAACTGAAGAGGAAAATCCTGGTTTGCCTGCAAGACACATGAATTCCTTTTTTAAATTCTAAGAGCAAAATCCAGTTATTTTGCCCTTCACATCCTCATGCAGCCTTGTTACTTGAGTAATTGTGATGATCTTTGCGTGACAGAGATGATTCTATGGTGATTGGAGTATTTCAGTTTTCCAGTCTTTCTGTGAAGCTATGAAAGGGATGCAGCTGTAAAGGCATTTTCTCAACCAATGTATTGAGTTCATGCTTTTGGAACTCAATTTGCTGCTTATTTGTTAGTCCTACAATGCTGTGAGATCCCTCTGGCTTTAGAGTTTCTTTTCTAAGAAAGTATATCTTGAATTGAGGTATGGGATGGGTGAGAAATAATAAGGTACTTCTTAAATTGGAGAATTTTTATGTTGTTTTATTCTAGAAATTATGCAAGATAATTTATATTTTTAAGCACAGTTGTATTGCCTACAATGTAAGACATATGCCATTTTAAAAGGAAATAACCAAACCATTAATAATAATAATAATAAAAAAAGCTTTAGGAAGTTAAACATTTCTGTATTTTAATCTGTCTCTGAAAGACTGTTTTCACCTCATCCAGGCAGATGCAGATAAATCACATGTCTGTTCACTCAGCTCTGTTTGACCAGTAAGAGCTTTAAGTGATTTTCTGGACAACTCAAAATGTTCTAGTGGAGATTGGAAGCTGAGAAAAACCAATCACACTTCCTAAGGTAAGTGGAAAAATAACCATAGAAACAAAACAAACAAATATAAAACCCTATGAATAGTATTACTACATGGAGAAGAATCTTGATGAAGTGTGAAGTATGATACAGAGCGACTTGCTTGGGGTTTTACTGGTATGACTGGTATGCCTCTTAGTTTATTAGCCAGGAGTAAAAATAAAAAACCTCTGAGGTGAGCTACAGGGAATTCAAGTCACACTTTAAATATAGTCACTGAAATAAGGATTTAATTTAAAAGTGTTAAAAGAGACCAAGTTTTACGAAAAACAAATTGTTTCAAGAATCTCTCTAATGAAATTTATCACCTATTTAACTAGATACCCAGGCATATAGTAAACATTTATTGAAATGCAGTGGATATGTTATTTGACAAACAATATTTTGTGTAACTAACTATGTCACCCTGTTTAATTATGTGGTAAGTCCATATTTCCATATGTGACAGAGGAAGTTAATGAAAATTAAAACTGTTACAATAGCATACTCATACACATGCCCATGTAGCCAAAATTTACAGCAATGTAAAATGATTTTGTGTGTCTCAGATTTTGAAAGATGCTGAAAACTGACCTAAATTCACAAGATAAATATTTAGTGTATTCAAAGCCTCTTCTGGGAGTCTTGGAATGGGCATCCTGAAATCTGTATGGCCAGCACAGCATACCATTTGTTTTTTAATCCTGATAAGTAGATTACTTATTTTTCTGAAGTTTCATTTCAAGCTCAAGCCATAAGTCCAAGAAATAAACAGTGGAATATTTTAAGGAAAATGAGCATGGAAAGCAAATGATTTGTGTTTCCTGAAGAGAATTTGGTACTTGAATACCAGAGGTAGATAGATGCTCTGATTCCGAATCATCAGTAATAAAAACAGATTGAGGACACATATTGCTATTTCACATTTTCTTTTTAGCAGACTCAGCCTTGACCGCTACTATCTGCAGCTCTGCATATTTAATCATCTTCCAACTTTCTTCTGCAATTGCAACAAAAGCATCACATTTTAAATAGAAACTGATCCACTGGGAATTATACCAGTAACTTCTCAAAGGCAATGTGACAAACATATTCAACCAGTAACATTGTCTGAGAAAAATGCTTTTAAAGTATTTTTGATTTCAGCTGCTGATGGAAAAAAAATCCTGATTACGAACATTCTCAGTTCTTTCTGAGTTGAGTTTTACCAACGTGAAATGAAATAATACAAGATATTGTTATCTGTTCTGTTTACATCAATATTAGGCATAGGGATGCAATACATGTGCTTTAACAGAAGTCTCCTAAAAAGGCAAATTCCAATCCAAACATGCACTGTTAGTAAATTTGATCTGGACTTTTCCATCATCCTAGCTAGCTTGCCTCTTCAAATGAATTTAGAAGACATCCCTCTGCTCCCTCATCCGATCTGCTGTAAATGCAGGATACAGTGCCTGGCTGCCTGGCAAAAGGCATGAGCAAGGCACTGCTTTCAGCCCAGTGAGACCTGACAAAAATATAACTGATTCACCTTGCCTCTGAAAAATGTGTCCCACCTCTACTGACCTCTAGGTGCCCACCAAACTCAATACCCTGTTCCAGTAGGCGTGGTTGTGAATTGTATTGGAGGGAGATGCCAAAATACTTCCATAAGACTGTTCCCCAATGCTTCAGGCCAATTGCAGACTGGTCAAATATTGAAAGATTTAGGCCTTTCTCTCTGAGTCTTAGTTTTTTGCCAATATTGGAGAAAGATAAGCAATAGATCACTGTAGAGCAACAGATCATTAAGAGCAACAATAGTTTAGGAGTGTCCAAAGAAACCCAGTGAAGACTGCTCAAGAAAATTCACAGACATGGAAAACACATCTGTCACAGTGTCCTTTAGGGAAAAAAAAGCTTCTGCAGATATTACAGCAATATCTGCAGAAATAAAGTGGACCTGGACAGTCATTCTTCACAGCATGGGAGAAACTTAAATGAAAGGAAGATGCAATCGTTGCTAAATTGGATAAATTAACAAAACGTGTGCATGAAACAGAGGAAGGAATAAGCAACAGTGAAGAAAGGGAAGCCGAAACAAGGAGATCTATGAACTGAAACAGAATGTTGATTTTTCATGTTGAACAAAGCAGGAAAATTAGAAAACAGAATCCATTGTACTCTTGTTGGAATAGGAGGTGTAGAATTGAACAATGTTGTACTCTGTTCAAAACTTTCTCAATTAGAGTTTTGAGCATAATAAAAAAGCCAAATCACACAATCCAAAGGACCAAATGTGAGTTCCTCTGAGACCTGACAATGGTGTCGAGGTTTCAAGATAAAGATTAGTTAGTTAAATCAGGTAATATTGGCATGGGACAAGAATCACAAAAGGCTGGCAATGAAGATAAGCAAGTGCTCAGTATCCAAACCTAACTAAGTACTATAATTCTATAAACACAGAAAGACTGGAACTGTTTCGGAAGATTGCTGGTCGTAAGGAGACTGGAGCTTGAATAAACTATTCAAACACCAGAGAACTCTTCTCACGATTTTCGATATTCTAAAAAATAATAATTAATCACCTTCAGATTAAATCAGTTTGCTACCATCAAAATAAAGCTTAAAATAGAAGACTGTGTAAAAAAAAAATTGTATATTAAGTCTGAGATATATGATTAAGTTGTCTCTTCTTTAGGAGCTATTTCTCTGCTTGAAATATGTTTTTAAAGCAAGCATTACTGGATGGCATCATTATACACAGTCATTTAAGCATTTTGTGTTTATGAATATCATATTTACTTTGAGGAAATGCTGCATTGTTTAGGGGGTTGAGGCTAGGGCTGGGGGGGCAGGGCTTGAGGTAATTTCTGAGAAAGGCTTTTGGAAAAAGATATTTTCTCTCACATTTTTCTAAATAGAGCCAGTTCTTGAAGAGAAGCTATTTTCTAGAGGCTGGAAATGCCTGCGCTTTGAAATGGTAGAAACACCTTCTTGTGTCATACTGATGCTGTATCTGGTTTAATGTCTATTTTGCTTAACTCTAAGAAAACATGGCAATAAAGCAAATACTAGCTTCTGACATTGTGATTTCTGCTCTAGTGGAAAGCCTTTCTGCAAGATCCCAGCACTGGCAACTACTCAGGTGGCAGGAGAGTCAAATAAAGGCTTTGACTGCAATTAAGGTGATTTCATTTATTTTTTGGGGGGAGTATTTTTTATCTTGCAGAGTAATGGCTTATGATGGCCTGCAGACCAGTTGTGCATGGAGCAGTGAAGGACAACCTTTCAGATCCTTTTAACACTCCCAGTACAACCCCTGTGAATACAGTTTCCTCAATGCCTCCATCAGTCAGTGTCTACTTTGATCTAATTCAACACAGCTGTGGTTGGTTCTGCCCAGTCTGAAGACATCAAGATTGTTGACTTCTGAATTACATTCCTCTTCTTTTCCGAAGTCCATTCTTATCACAGAACTGTAGAATCACAATGGAAGGGACCTTAAGGATCATCTTGTTCCAACCACCTTGCATGGGCAGGAATACCTCCCTCTAGACCTTAGAATTCCCTCTTTCCCCATGACTCAGCATTTAGTGGAGGTCAGAGTGGTTCCAAAGAATGTTTATCAATATGATTATAGGAGCTTTATATATATATATGTATATATATATATATATATATATTCTAATAGGAATGCACATTTTCTAAGATAGTAGCATCCACTAACATTTACTAGACTTCTTTGTGGTCTTAGTATTTTCTTATAGGTACTGAATTACTCTGTGTCTGATTGTAACCCATTTAAAATACTCAAACACCCAGTGGACCAACAGCTCTCCTCTTTAACTGTAGCTATTCCACTCATCCCAAGGAATCATCAAAATTTTGTGTTATTCCCAATCATCTTCTCCTTTGTTTCTCCTTATTATACTGCAAGACTATAACCAGTTACTGGCTTGATGTGTGGGAATCTGTACTGTGCCTAATAAATTCTATTAAAAAATAAACCCTTTTTACTTTTCCTTAGCTTACCTCCTTTCACTCATTAAACTTCTAGAATGTTATACCAGAATATGACATCTATTTGAAAGGTGCATTTGACACAGCTTCACTGTGCACTTCAGCAGAGTTTAATAGCCTGCTACTGTTCAGATCAGCCTGGGGAGGACCACATTGTGGCTGGATCCAGGGGACCATCTTTGGCCAAGTGAAAACATCTTCCCCTCTCCTCATTTGCAGTGGGAATGTGCCTAAAGCCAGGATGACATCTGATCTCTAAAGCTAACGTTTTATCTAAAGAACAACAAAACCAACCAAGCTAAAGAAAGATAGCTCACTAAACAGGGGAACCCTCAGAAGCTCTGAGTGAGAGAGATTGAACAAGATGTTTGGAAACAAATCCACTTCCTTGCTACAGTGGCTTTGCATTGTTATACTTTTATTTATTCCAACTTGTAAGTCTAACATAATCTCATAATTTTATTTATTTTTTTTTTTTAGTTCAAGGAAAATTCCATTTTCTCCACAAACCTATTCAGGAAAGTTTCTCATCTGACACTCTTAAGATTTAATTTGGACTGCTTCTCTTACTGGACAGGACACTTTTTTTGGAGTCTCCCATTTTCTCTCTGCCACTACATTCTCCACTCTATACTCCAGAAAGTTTTTCAGAACATATTCTCATTTGGGCTACTATGGGAGTAATCTTTCTCTTTTCTCCTGCTTTCCGGGTGAAAAGAATGTTTCACAAAGTGCAATAGCTAAGACAAGGTAAACTAACACTTTCCTGATCCCTTGCATGATCTTTTACACAATAGAATATAAATACATAAATGAGACATCTTTACCCATCTGTTACAATATAAAATGCTTAAATTGAATTGAAATAACATAATTTCCTGACACTTTTCTGAAATTTCTCTCTTGAAAGTCTGGGTCACCTAAAATCACAATTTAGCCTTTCTCCTCCTTGCTGTAAAGCTCTCTTAAACACATACAATCATGTATATTTCTTTTCCATCTTGAGTAGCTGCAGCACTGGGACTGTGTTTCTGTTTCTCACACATCCCATGGCTTTTTTCCAGTTTTAGGAATATAAGTGCTGAGCCTTTTGCTATCAGTTTGCCTCTGTTCCATTCCTGACTTTAGCTGACATTACTCTGTTCTTAAACCCGTTGTGGAACGGGTTGATCACTCTCTTGGTAAACTGAACCCTCCTTGCTTTTTGGAGACCTTCCCCTGAAGTTATGTCTCTTGCTTTTGCCCACCCACCCTACCAAGAAGCAAAAGTCATCTGTCCTTCGTACGAACCTCCCTTTTAGACCAGTCTTTTTGAAATCTCAGGAATTGAGTGTGGATGCCAGAAATCTGACCTCTGCAAAGCAAATATTTGCTTTGAGATTTGTGTTACACTCACACCTGCAAATGAAGTTGACAGAAGCTGTGACTGGCTGTGTTCATAGTTCTATGCATTGTTATGCCTTGTGAAAAAAAAGGTAATTTAAAAATTAATCAAAATTTAAGTCAAACTGCTGACTTTAGCCTTGTGTGCTTCCAATCCCCATCTTTAAAATGGTCGTTGCATAACCTCTCTCTTCTGATCAGGGCTTTTGTGCAGCTAAATGGATTCATATTTCTGAAGCATTACAATGGCACAGGAAGGATTGCTGCAGTAATGCTCCCAAGGGAAAGGATAATTATTTCTTAGTGCTTGGAATGTTCAGTATATACATAGCCTAGGGCCTTGCAGTGAAAAGTGAGAAACAAACAGACAAATATTTAATGCCTACTTGTTAAACGAGCACTGTCCAGATTATGTACAGAAGGGGGACAGGATATTGCAGAAAGCTCAGATAGTGGTTGGTCATGAAACAAAATATGGGATACATGAATGTAGACAACTAATAATGCCAGAAGCACAAGTGCAGCTTTCCAGGACACAGTAACAGTGGAATCTTCTAATGTAAAGAAGCATGACTTAAAACTTTAGTAAAGTTGTTTTTACATGAGTTTTGTGTAAAATATCAGACATATAAAAGTGCCATGAAGAGAGCTGGTTTTCCTCATGCAGAGTTGATCTGTTAATGATCCATAATGACACTAATAAAAAAAAATCATGTAGTAGACTAAAAATAGTAAATTATTTTAATATTGCAATTGTAATTAATATCTCCTGAAGAAATTTATTTAAGCTGTATTGTCATTTTGACAGGGACAAGTTCTGGCTTCCCTCAATCTATCATCCATCTATTTATGAGAAATAATCAAATTTGTATAATCAAATATTATGGTACTTGTTTGTTATTATGTGTAGTAATTGCTGGGATATATCAACTTGTAAACAGCAGATATTGTATTTTGATATATAAATGAGACAAAAAATACATGATCAATTAATTATATCCTTAATAAGTTCTATTAAATTTAAAGGAAGAACAAACCACTTTTATTAACTGTTTGCTCAGAAACAGTAATTAGAATTTTTATGTGGCCTAGAATACCCTTATTATTCCTCAGCATTACCTTTCAACTTTCTTTATTATTTGTTTTATAAAACTCAAACTTTTTAAGTTTGATTCTTTTTAAGAGTCTGGTTAAGGTGATGTAGGACTGATGGGTCGACTCAATGATCTTGAAGTTCCTTTCTAACTATGATGATTCTATAAAAAAGGAAAACATTTAAGTCCTCTGGCAACCATTCGAACCCTCCATAGAGCTGGGTGACAAGTCCTGTCCTATTTTTAATCTGTATTAACATAAGTCATCCCAAAATCCTTTTGTCAGGTTGGCATGTACATTCTGAATCATCTTAGCAAACTGGATCAGAAAATTCTACATCAAGATCAAAGCTGCATGAGATATTTTGCTAGATTATACTTGACTAGAAAACAGATAAATTTCATGGTTCATTTGCAGCATTTACTGATAAAATGATCTGAATGGGAATACTTATACAACTAAATTAAGCTGGTTTTGGTTCATTATGGTAGCAGCTCAAGTGTTGGGAAATTATGTTATTTTCATACATGGAGTCAACAATGAACATTTGGAATCAAATGATTTGGACACATGATTACTCAATATGCTAACTGACTAGTTAGTAGGAGCAACTGAAAGACTAATTGATAGGTATTTTAATGGTACCAGTAAAACATCAAAATAAGCTTCCTAAATTGAGGTAATTGCTTCAGAATTAGGAAACCATTCCTCCACTTTGTTAAAAAAAAACAAAAACCAAACATTAATATATTTGCCAGCTAATCTACACATTGCCAGTATGCTAGTGAATGTCAGTAAATGTATGACACAAATTAAACTGAGACAACATGGAAAGCTTTAAAGGCAAATCCACAGACAGAGAAGAAAACCCTATTCATAATCAAGACTTTGTTCTTCACTGAGATATATGAACAAAATCTGAGTACATTTTTGCCAACAAGTCAGATGAATGAAAAAAAAGGCTTAGAAGAAGAGAGCAAAAATATAAAGCTAAGCAGTCATTGTCATAAACGATGAATGGAAGTCAATCAAATATACATGTACCACAAAAGGGATTCTGCAGCACAAGTTATAACTCAGCTGGGAAGTCAGAAAGTTTAGGTTCATTACTAATTTTATTCCTGGGGGTGATTTTTGTCTGCATAGTTGTTGAATTACAGCCAGGACAGAACTAGACATGTAATTATCTAGAACTTTAGCAGCTGATAACCATGATAAATTACCATAAAGACTTTTGCAATTATACTCTCCTTGATAACCAGAGTATGATAGCAAAGAAAACAAAAGCACCTCACAGTGGAAAGGTGAAAATTAATGAAATCTAGTTTGTCAAAAGTGTGAAAATTTGCCTCATGAGGAACACAGAACTTATAATATATTGCATCCTCATTGTTCAATCAAGGAAATGTGAGTTTGTAAAGACGAATGTAAGCATAAAATGTACTGCTCACATCTACACAGTGAATATTCACCCTGCATTCTCTAGTCTCCCCAGGTGCATTCTCAGCTGATGTAAATCTACATAGCTCATTGTTGACTCCAAGTTCTCCTCATTAGCTACTCCAGAGTACTCATCAGAAATTTCCAGTGTGTTTCCCAGAATAACAGACTGTGCTGTGGGCATCCTTTTTTTTACAGACACTTGTAGTGAAATTTATTCTAGTGTAACAATCTGCACCCTCTCCTTTGCAGTGTTTATTGTCTGTCTAGGGCCTTGGAAGCAAAAAGGGGGAACCAAAAAACCCTGACATGCACAGAAAAAAAGATTCTCTTTCAGTAAGTGGGTGTCAAAAGCTGTGAAGAAGGTAAGCCAGGAACAAAATGTAAGGATCAGCTCTGAGGACTATAGATACTGAAGGAGTGGATTCTGTTTCCCAAAGCCCTCAGAATGATTCTATGCAGATGGAGCAGATTTCACCCAAGGGGAGAAACCATCGCGATGCATGGCTTTCCAAAGAGTATGCATCAGATTCCTATTTGCAAGCTAAATATTTCTTATCAATTATTAACATTCAGGAATAGGTGACTACAGTCTATCTGTGATGCCACAGTGAAATTAGATGAGAACTCAAAAAGCACTTAGGATAAATAATAGATGATTAACATGTCATATAAATCAGTGTATCATGTTATTTTAATTTGTTTGCTTTTTCTTTCCTCATTCTTAGTTTTATCATTATTCATTTTGATAATAGTATTCAGCCCAATTCTTTTATGTATTAGGGGTAACTCCTGTTTTATTTATGAGCTAGGGTATAGTTCAGTATAGAAGTTAATAAGAAAATTGCTAAGTGTTGTAATGCTCTATCTTTCTATTGCTGACATTTAAAAGCTTAAAAGACTTACCTGTTGGAGCTGTCTTTTCCTTATAGCTACCTGACAAAGGTCAATTAATAAAAGTATGTATAATAAATATGTTCACTTTATTAAATACCTAATAATAAAAAAATAACTTAATAAAACTTTATATCTTAAGAACAAAATGATAATCATAACAATAACAGCAAGTTATAATAAAACTATGAATAAATGCATTTAGCATCTCCAGAAGTGGGTTTATGGCCCATTTTTAAGATCACTCTTTATTTTATGTTTCAACCCAATATTTTGTTGAAATTTTCTTATTTCATAGAGCTTTCTTGTCTTCTCTATTACCTGTCCCAATGAAATCCACGTTTGACAACCCTGAAAGATGAATGTGCAGTTACCTATGTGATGTGAATGTGCCTTCCCAGTAACAAGCAGAGCCCTAGCAACAGTACAGCACAGCAAAGCACAGGGTCTGTTGACAGCTTCCAAAATATCCCTTTAGTTTTCCTATAGCAGTTATACAGACCTAGATTTTACAGCAGTAAAGACTCCCTGCTGAAATAAAGTTGTATCTCTACAACAGGAGGATTTCTCTGTACTGCAGCATCTCAGGGTGCTCGATTTGAGTAATTGCAGGTAACTTGTTGTCACAAGTTCTGATACCTAAACTATTTCCTTCACAACCCTAAAAAGTGACTCATGGGACATATAGTCCAGCTGATGAAGTTGGCCATGGAAGAAAACTAGAGTATTCAACTTCTGAATTAACTTCCTCGTGAAGCTCTGTGGTAATATTTTGTAATTAAGGCATTTTTTAAGCTAAGCACTTCCCAGGAAAAACTTAGGCCAGTCAGTAGTCTATTTTTATCATATAGATTTGTTTTAAAAATCAGAGAGGGAAAATAGCAGTTTTGTAGCAGAAGCACTCAATGAAATTCGAATAAAAAATTCAAAGCCAGTGCCTATCTTTATTGGGATCAGCAACCACATTCACATTTCTGTGTGTTGGTAGAAGTTTTTTCTTTGTTTCATGACCCTGTCTTCTATAGACTTATTCTCACAGTGCAGGGCATGATGCTTGATTTCCTAGGGATGCTGTACTCTATTACCAGCTCTATTTGTTTGTTTCTTATTGGCAGGATGCAAACAGAGGAGGAATTTCTTGCATGATTTGGATCAAGGTTCAGACATCAGACAGTAACTGGTTCTGCACCTTTTTTCCTTGTCTGTGCACTCTATTAAATGTTGAAGCTGCATTAGTTCCCAAGCTTATGAGTGTATGTGGAAGAAATCTACTCCAATACAACTTTAATCCCACTCACAATAGACATGTACGTGTTGCTTGGGTGAACCAATTTCTTTTATATATGAAGTGTGTTTATGCATCAATATCATATTTTTGTAGGTACATCTGCAATATTTAAAGTAAATTTGTCTAAAACATACCCTAGATAATGAAGCATGTAAAAAACCTGCAGGATTTTCTAAACCAAAAAAATCTTGCAAAAATATGAACTTAAAATGAATGAGGTAATTGAAATGTAAACCAGTTTAAATGCAGTAAAATCTTGATCTAGCTTTCTAGTTTCATTCAGCTGAGAAATAATCAAAACTATGCAGGTGTGCTCCAGCTTCTTTTAGCTACAAAGAAGCTAGGAAAGGATTCAGCCTTTATAGCTTTCTACCAATACACAATGAATGGGCCATACCTTGGAAACTTTGTAGGATGTAGCCCAGAGCTAAACTCCTGGCTTGAGATCCCTTTGTGGAGGCAAATCTTCATGAGATATATGCAAAATCCTTATTAATATGAAGATGCAGTGGTATGTGAGGCTCATCTTTCACAAGGGAAGACCTGAAAAAAATAGCACCTTCCTGACTATCAGTTGACACTGCTGGATCAAAACCAAGCAGTTGAATACACATTATCTGTATTGATCCAGACAATGTTATAGTTCAGTTTATTTCTTTCAGATTTGTATTTTGGGTATGCAAGAAAGGGGTGACTTTCATAAACATGTGGGACATATAAGAAGCCACAAGCTGATGAAAAGGAATGTATCACAAGTGGATTTTTTCCTAGTGTGTCCTATAGTTTATGGAGTTTTTAAGAAAAACTGATTTCAGTTCATCTGAATCCTACAAGGTTTTCATTATTATATTAATTGTTTTTAACATGTTGCTCATGCTTATTTGCATATTGTTTCTCTGAATGGTTTAGCTTTGAAAAAAGTTAATTAAAGCAGGCAACTGAATGTTGCATACTGGGCTGGGCTTCATTTTGAGCAGGTAATCTGCAGATGTTTATGGATTGTTTTCAGTCTTGTTCAAATACCACCAATTTGTTAACCTTGTCTTTCATGAATTCTAATATTCACTTGCAGTATGGAATATTTATGTTAAATTGGGATAGTCAAGTTTAAAATCCTAATAAAGAACCCTCACAGTAGAAGTCCTTGTTTTCAGCATTTTGTGTGCCATGTTCTCAACTCACCCGAGCTTAAAATGTATGTACACAGACTATTCTTTCTTTAAAGGCATCTAGCAAGTTCATAGATGACATCTGTGTCTACTTTAACTACTTCTTTTCAAAACTGTTAATTACTTTCTTTCTCCTCTGTAAAGTTCCTACCACTTGATAATGTTATGATCTTATGCAGATGGTAGATCTAATTGTCATTTACAACAAGACCTCTTTTATCTCTTTTCTTAAGAGACTTAAAATGGATGCAGGCATTAATAATTCAGTTTTAGGCCTCTTTACTTTGCCAGAATGGAATGAAAACTGCATTTGAATTCAGGAGGAGGTTACCTTAAGGTATAGTGTTATTTCTTATTCAGATGTATTTCAGATTTTTAAAATAGATTTATTATTAACTCTGTAAAAAGGATGAAAGATGATGTAAAGAATGAATTTTTATAATTAGTATTATTTCAAGGCTGCAAAATCTCTCAAGGTTGTAAATCTCCATTACCAAGTGGTTAGAACTTCATTGTCTCAAATTTTTGCTGCATTGACCTAACTTAGAAACAGTTTTGCAAGTCAGCATGAACTCTCAGCACAAAAGGTCTGATATTTATCATAGTTACTACTGTATTTTTTAAAAACCCTTCATGAGCACAGACTAAGTAATCCTCAGGTTATCCAAAGGGAGAATGAGAATTATGATTTTCATCTTTAAAATGAGGAACCTGATTGTAGCTTCATTTATTTTAGAGTAAATCATAAAATCTTCTACTGAAGTGAACAGAATTACACTGCTGGGAAATCAACAAGAAATGGGTAAAAGATATGGGGGAAAGCTGCTAAGTACTTTCCTAAAAAAAAGGAGTTGGTTTCAAATCTATCCAGTAAAGTTAGTGGTTCCTGCTTCTTAGCCTAATACTTTCAGCATTACAAAGTATTTTCTTGCAGTTTAAAAACTGAGGGACTTTTGGGCTGATAACACGGCATTCAATTTCAGCTAAGAGGGACTGTTGCTCTTCAATAATATTATGATCTCAGTAGCTAACATCAGCCCACATTGTTCCATATTTCTGAGAAAGTATAAAGCATTCTTAAGAATGATAACAAGCAACACATGTGTTATGAACTATGGATGCCTTGATTGTTTCACAGTGTATTTAAGCTACAGTTTAATTATTCATAAGTAATGATAATAGACATAGAACAGAATCACAGAACAGTTTGGGTTGGTAGGAACTTTCTAAAGGCCATGTAGTCTAATCCCCTGGAGTGAGGAGGGATATTCCTCAACTGGATTGGGTTGCCCAGATTCCCATCCAACCTGACCTTGAGCGTTTCCAAGGATGGGGCCTCTGCCACCTCTCTGGGAAACCAGTTTAAGTGCTTCGCCACCCTCAGGTTAAAAGATTTCTTCCTGCCTGAATCTATCCTCTTCTGCTTTAATACATGTCACTATTATGTTACATGGTTATTATATGAATTTTGTCAAACTAAGAGGACTCGGAACAGCATATTTTTCAAAAACATTTGATGGTAGTGGAGACCAATCCTTCTTTGGAAATGACATTCTTTTTTTTTAGTGATCATTGATGTTTGTTTGGGTTTTTTTTTGTTTTTTTTTTTTACTGTTTTCAAAATAAGCCAACACAGAGAATATTTCATCTGTAAAAACTGCTGGTTGGAGATTTACACAAGTGTCTTTCAAGAGCAAATACAAAAAAAATGAGAAGTCTATGTAGCCCATATTAAAATCTTCAAAGTCAAGTTCACTGCTTTTTTGAATTCTGATACATTCTGCAACCAATTTTTGATGTGACCTTAAACAAAGAAATGTCTTTAAACCAAGCACATGAATCTATATTTTGGTTGCCTAAAATGATGAATACAGACTGTCAGAAGTGTTGAATATTTACAGGATGATGAATTTAAGAATGATCCCAAACTACTGTCCAAGGATACACTACAAATACAGGCTTATGGGTCCTGGTTTTCTCTTTTGCTGTCTGGCAAGGAGAAGAGACAGATAAATTTTATGCATCATGACTATCATAGAAATAATTATGACTCAGCTTTAATGTAAGTTTAGGAAGAGCTGACTCAACAAGGAAAATGTCTGTGGGAGGCCTACATTGAAGCCTAAGTAGCACATCACAGCACACAGGGCATGAAAGGAGCAAGAGTGTTTCAAATACAGTTCATACTAATATTCTATTTATTAGATTTGAGGGAGTTGAAGGTTCAACATGACAAAGCATTGCATGTACTTTTAACAGGATTAGACTATCTTCAGATGTAATTTGTAGTGGAGGCACCTTAACCTTTATAGTAGCTACTTTTTGTTTACAGCAGGAACAGCATCAGATACGTAATGAGTGGAAAAGAAGAGTGGGGGAAATGCCTCATCCCAGTCCCATGGACCACATGGCATGGTACTGCCAAGTGCCTCCTCTCTGTTTGAGTTTGAGAATAATTTTAATGACTTATGCTTTATTAAATATGCAGCAATGAATGGAGTAGTACATTCAAGTATTAGGTTATTAAAAATTCACAATGCAAAAGACAAAGCAGTGCAACCATTTATTTTTTTCTTTTTCCTAAGGTGCATACCACATTGTATAAAACCTATATACATTTTCTCCAGTATTGTGTTCCCAACAGTTGTCAGTATCAACTGTCTCACTAGAAACTTCCAGAAATTATGTCACAGTAGTCAGTTTTTACTTTGAGAGATGTTCCCTTCCCACTTCCAACATGTAGGCTGTCTTATGCTCTATAGTATGACTGGTTTTAGCCTGTGTGATTTTCAGTCTGTCTCCATTTGAAAAGGAACAATGCAAAACTCATGTACCCATATGGTCTGGTAAATTTTGTACCACAGACAGATAGCAGGTTCATATGTATATTCAAAATAAAGTTCTAGTGTGCTTTTTTACCCATTCTATCATCCAATTTTTTTTTCCTCTCAAAAATATAGGATTTTTTCTCTGAACATAATTAATTACAGACTATCAGATCTTTTATGATACTCATTTATAAGCTTTGCATAGCAGTCATTTCAGAGGGAAAAGTGTGAAGAGCTGATACAAAAGAGCTGAAGATTTAGGGCTCATCACTATCTGTGTTACCAGAAGCACCAAGGAGGAGTCTGAGTTGGAATGAAGGCTGGTTGAGTCAAGCCTACATTAGCTTTTCACCTGCACATTCACCTGACCACCAATTAGCTGTTTTATCCATGGGTTTTGTCTCACTTCATTTTAAGGATTCCTTTGTTAGGCTGAGCACAAAGAAATGCTGCACATGGGAGCTCTGTGGATGGAGCTCGCAGCACAAAGGTGGCCAGGGAGTCCCTGGGCTCTGGCCTGCTCCCCAGCAGCCAACAAGAAGTCAAAAGCCACAGTTTTGGACATGAAGTTCTTATCACTGAAGTAGCCTGAGTTGCTGAGAGTGTGGATTGACTCAAGCCATGTGTGGTCTGCCTGCTTTGGTTGTTAATCTTAGAGCAGGAAACAGGGACTATTAAAAGACAGATTTTTAGGACAGAACTAAGCCATCCTCACCATGACTTCCACGTGGGGAAATCTCAGCCTGACATATCATTATGGTTTCCAAGAAGGATGGAAACACTCATCATCTGACTATGCTTTCTTCCTCTATTGCACTTTGCAGTAAGCCTATCCCTTGCAGTGGTGCTTTGGCTACTTTTAGATGTGCCAAGTTAACTCTGAGCCTCAAATAGCTGACTCCTTTCATATACACCTTTTTGCCAACATCTCTGGCAAAATCCCCAGAGCATGTGACCTGGGCCATCTCCATGAAAGTCGATGGACACCAGCTGAGAATCTGTCACTCTCAGTAGTTTTGGCTGCTTGTGCAAAATCATCGACTCCATGGAAACAACTGGAATTCAGCCACTGATCTCAGTGGAATTTTTTCTGGATTCTTTAACAGCAAGGTAGAAAACACACCAGAAATTTCTCTTGGCTTTCACTTACAGTGAAAATATTTTGGAAGAATCAGAAGAGCTGTAGAGCTTTGCTGCCTTATCTATCCACAGAATGAGGATAGAGTACAATAACTATGTAAAGAACATACATGTGCTTGACTAAACGTAACCTTCACTGGGTCCCTCATCTATGCTTTGTTTGTTCATCAAGCACTTGAATAAAAAAAGGTGAAATAGTTATTAGAAATACCTTATGGAGAGAATCATAGAAACCTAGACAAACTATGAACTTCATTATGATGTCTCTTACAGTTCCTCTATCCATAAAACACATGAGGTCCAAAGAGATGGTGAACTTCTGATGTGTTCAAGCCTGAGTATATGTCAGCTATTCACAGTGTCCATCTAGGGTACTAAATCAAATATTTTTTCTTAAGAAGGCCAGCTGGCTGCCTCAGTACTGTTCAAAGGCCTGCCTATTCAAGGGCTTATCTCCACACTGTGCAAATCTCTTGCTGTCCAGGTCAGGGTGCCCTGAGCATGGTAACTCCCAGGATGTGTCTAGGAAGTGTTTGGGAGACTGTTCAGTTGACCAGAGCCAAAAGAGTGCCAGAACTCTAAATAAACTCATCAATATTTACTGTACTACAGTGCTCAGGAACTCCTTCATTGGCTGGTGTAATCAGATCCTGTGGGCTCCAAGCCCACCATGGATGAAATAGTTTTAGGTTATACATTATGTAGAAATTCTTAAATTTGAGGGTGGTGAGACACTGCCCAAGGAAGCTGTGGCTGCCCCCTCCCTGGGAGTGTTCAAGGCCAGGTTGGATGGGGCCATGAGCAACCTGGTCTGGTGGGAGGTGTCCCTGCCCATGCAGGAGGGTTAGAACTAGGTGATCTTTAAGGTCCCTTCCAGCCCAAACCATTCTATGTGTCTATGATTCTATGAAATATAGGGAGAAGGCATGCATGGTCACCAACATGAAGGCAGAGCAAGCCTCTTTGAAAATATGTGTGCTTCTGAGCTTTTCTGTCTGTCAACAAGTTTAAGTGCTCAAAAATCTAATGCTTGGATTAAGTATAATGAAAGTTTGGGGTCCTTTTTTTTTTTTTTTTTTCATTAATCCTTTAATCCACAACATTCATCATTAGTCTTTTTATAGGTTAAAATAGCATAAATTTTCTGCCTTTGTTGTTTTCACAAATGTACTCAGTTCCCCGAATGAAGTGAGGGTGTGGAAACCTTCAGTTTCCTGGTGGCTTTCATAATCCACCAGCATATTAGTTGCATCTCTTTGTGTATTAAGAGGACTTAAAATAGGTCTGCAAGTGATTTTTAAAGGACTAGTAAAAAAAAAGTCAAAAAAAAAATCTTATGCCCTTTAAAAGAAAATGTCTAAGAAACTTTCACCTTTAAATTTACTACTTCATGTGTTCAGCCTTCTCTAGACACTTTAAAGTCAAATGCCCTCATTAGACTGTTTATTGGTATATGGCTATTGGAAGACAACTTTTGAAAAGGTGGTGTTATTCCCAGACCTTGACTTGACAGAGGTTGGATAATACTGGCTCTGGTTCTAAAGAAACAAAATAGCTTCTGGGCTGGATCTTTGTAAGCATCTGAAAATTATATTGGATGCTTGTAAAGAAGCATCTCTGAAAGCCTTTCATTTTTAACCTTTTCTTTTTTCTGTTTTGGGTTTTTTTTATTTTTTTGGTTTGGTTTGGTTTTTTTAGATACACATACAGGTTATTTCAAGACCAGGGACATTCAATCTTACAGAGGCTTTTTTTCCCATTATTTACTTGGCTTCTGTATTTTTCCAAGTACCAAGGTACTTTCAGTTTTTAAAAATGAGAAAAAAATAATGCTGTCAGCATCAATAAATCAAAAACCAGGAAGAGTCACTTTTTATCAGGGTTTCAAAAGTGCTTCATGGTTTTCCGATCTCCTGTCTGTACTAATCACCTCTGATGTTTCACATATGCAGAGTATGACACGAGGTTTTAAAACACAAGATTGAAAAAAGGAAGGAAGGAGAAGAAGGAAAGAAGAAAGAAAGGATGAAAAATGCAGGAAAGCAGGAGGGTAGGCTGAATTATGTGTTTATAACTGCATAACATCATATTATATGTGGCTGTGGACAAGATCTCTCAGAGGTCAATTATTGCCAGTAGTAGAGACACAGACATATAGATGAAAAAAATGAGGAAAGAAATTACCTTATTATCTGCAAATAAGTGTATACATGTGAGTATTTGCATAAATTCATAAAATAGTCATGAAATGTTGTATAATAAACAAAATAGTCATGCAGCCACTGCTCAGAGAAGCTGTGGATTCTCCTTCCCTGGAAGTGTTCAAGGCCAGGTTGGATGGGGCTTTTAGCAACCTGGTCTAGTGGGAGGAATCCTTGCACATGACAGGGGAGTTGGAACTAGATGATCTTTCTTCCAACGCAAACTGTTCTATGATTCTGGGATTCTATGATATGCCAATATTGTTAACTTGTATTCCAAACAATAAGTAAATGAAAAATGAACAAACCTGATATATCCTGCTGGCTTAATACTGTATATGTTAGAAGACTGCTCCAAAAATTGTTGCCATCTGCAATCCAGTTGCTTGAAAATGCTGTCATTTCAATAGGAGTGGGGAGATACTATGCCAAGTTTTCCTCATTGCTCATAAAATCACCTGAAGTTCATCTTCATTTCACTAGTTAATTTAGCTTCTCTATATTATTAGAACTAGCCTAGCATTTTTTGTTTACAGAAGTAAATGGTTTTCTTAGCAGGTTTCCAGTCTGGCATGTATATTTTAATTTTGAGAATTGCAGGGACATGGCAATGTAGCAACTATTTTCATTTTCTCTTTCCATTTCATTGCAGTCAGTATTGCTTTAATCAAGCATTCCCAGACTAGTTGCTCTCTCTTTCCAAAGCATTTTGATTTTCATTTCTGACAGTTTAAGGATAATTTGTGTAATTTGTGTTTCAGGTTTTTATAGATGCTTGAATAAATAGGAAGACTATGTGAACATGTTAGCTGTTTAAAAATGCTAAAGTGAGTTCTTACTGTGGAGATTTTGGGGAAAATCTGAAAATGGGAATCAGATGACTTGAAAACTGGAAGGCAAAAGGCATTATTCTCTTTATGAATGTTGAAATTTCATGACTTCAGGTAGGTAAAGGGATTTGTTTCTGCCTGTCAGATGCTGTAAGTTACTAAACACTTCCCTGGTTTCACAACTTTATCAACTCCCGCTGTCACTGAAAATGGTCATCAATAGCCATAGAACTTTTTGTTTTGGGGATATTTGCTTCTTTCTATGACCTTCAGTAGGAATCCAGGGATTCCTGAGGATGAGGGTTCTGCTTGAAACTTACCTCGTTTCTCCTTGCCCTGTGCATACACAGCCTAACATTCCAGCAGATCTGGGAGTGCCAAGGGCTGACCAGATGGAAGACACTCCTGAAACCAGAGCATGTTGTTGAAGGGGGGAGGAGGGAGAAGCCCTGCATCCAGTCTGCCTCTCTGTGTACAATGGGAAAGATCTGAATCACAGATCCAGCCCCAGGGCTGGGGAAATTCTTCTGAGGGACACCCTTTGGCAAACCTTTCTGAACCACTGAAGTGTCTGCACCATCCAACCTCCTACAGGACATCTGGTGGTTACTGTTCAATCCCCTGAAGTACAAGCCATCTTTCAGAATGCTTTCTGCCCAGTCTCAACAACTGTGCATCATGTTCATAGAGTATTAACACAATTTCTGAGGAATTTACATGTTGATGCTATTAATTGCTGAGTTTTAAATGCATAAAAAGCTGTTTTCAAGCGAGATAAATTTGCACTGGTCTGCTGGGTTCAGCAAGGCAAAGGCAAGTCCAGTTTCAGGGGTGCTTAAGTAGTAATTTTTAATACAATCCAGATTGTTTAGCAAACTGTATTTTATATCATTCAAATGTCATAATATTAAAAAAAAAGTAAAGAGAAAGCCAGAGAAAGAAACAGAAAGACAGACATGTTTCCATGTACTGTATATGCTCTAGCTTCCCAAAAGGTTTCTTTCATAATGGTGTCACTTGGAGTGATGAACAACAGGAGCTAATCCATTCAAGTCACACCAAAATAAAACTTATGGAAGACAGAATTGAGGCAATATGTGAAGATGTAGAAATAACATCTATGAGCATTTTTAATGGTGCTCTGTGACTGTGAAAGAGGTAATATATGAAGAGTTTTTAATGTAATGCAGAAGGTTGGAAGTGATTAAAAAAAAAATC
This sequence comes from Calypte anna, assembly GCF_003957555.1. Taxonomy (NCBI): domain Eukaryota; kingdom Metazoa; phylum Chordata; class Aves; order Apodiformes; family Trochilidae; genus Calypte; species Calypte anna. The sequence continues at coordinate 114,037,466 of NC_044245.1, forward strand.
AGCACAAAATACAGTTGGGTTTTTGCCACTGGCCTCCATGGGAGGAGGATCAAGGCCTCTGAGAGCTATTTTATTAACATTTAATTTTTAACAGCTGAGACAAATTTATTATTATTTACATTCATTACATCACCAATTTTGAAACGCGAAGGAACAGCACAAGAGAGGAAGCACTTGGTTTCTGCAGGATACAATGAGAAGTGTTATACAGATAATTGTAGAAATAAGCTAAGTACACTACACTTCCAGCATATGACATGTCTGAAACATATAGCTGTTCCAGTATGTCATAATTTTTCACTTCTTAAAAGAAGTGTTGAACCTGATGAGGAACAGCTTGCATTGGGTCCCACTGATTTAATTTGTACATACTGTAATTTACTAGGCTGCAGTAAAAACAGTCATTTTGTAAGGCTATCATAAGCTCATTAGAAACGTACTGAGAAAGCTTAATGGCTTACAACCCACAGCTTCATGCATCCATTTTACAGAGATCCCTTCCCAACAGAGCCTGCCGCATGGTGTTCTCTGCTACTGGCAGTACAGTAGTTTTCACACACGCCCCAGAAAATTAGAGGTATTTGTGAATAACAAGATTAAAGACAGAGCCAACATTTCAGAAGTACTAGGAGTGCTGCTGGGACAGGGAAAATCTTGTGTATTGTTAGCCACGGTGAGGCTGGGTAGCTGTTAAGTACTGTATAGTGTAACTAATCAAAAGCTCTACCATCCCAGACAATGGAACAGAAATAATCACTCTCCCAGAGCTACTATTGTTTCGTGCTCAGCCTTCTCTGGACTAATAAAGGGGTCAAATTTAAATTGTGTTAAGAAAATGTCAGTATTACAAAGAACTGCAGCATTCAGTTGCACTGAACACAGCATCAGGTAAACTGCATAATGGATTTAAACATAATAGGCCAATGGAGAATGAAGTACAAGCAAGCTCCTATTCCATCCTCTTCGCCATTTACTCTCTTTATTAGTGTCTAATGCTTTAGCAGACAAAATAATAAGGGCCCTTTGCCAAAAAAGGAAAACAAAACAAAACAATACAAAACAAAAATAATCAAACAAAACAAACCAAAACAATAAAACAAAAACAAAAACAAAAAACAAAAAACAAAAGCAAAAACAAAACAAAACAAAACAAAACAAAACAAAAAAAAAAAAAAAAAAAAAAAAAAAAAGAGGAAAAGGAAGAGAGGAAATGTATAAAGTATTTGGCATTCAATCAGCTGAGTTTAGGGAATGGTAGATTTTCAACATCAGGTGGGCTTATGGAATGAGCTAGTCCTTCAACTGGTTAAAAAAAGGAATCAGGAGACCCCTCTTCAATCAGTGGGGCTGCTTTGATTTGACATCAGCTAATATTAAGGTTCATATTAAGAAGCACTTGTCTGTCATTCTCTTCCTGAAGAGAAGAACATGCCACTCCTCCAAGATGCTAAGCACTCTGACTGCTCTCCAGGAAAGCACTTTAAACACATGGGTGTTCTCATAGTAGTCAATAGTCCTACTCTTAGAGTGAAAACTTTTTAGAGTGTAAAACTGTGTTTTACTGGACTGGACCAACAATCCTTTGTGCTCATCAGGTTTGAGCATGTGGCTGCCTTCTTTTACACATTGTGGAGAGTAAGCTGAGTCATCCCTATCAAAATAAGTTAATAAATTGCCAGTTGACTCAATATATCTTGTTTAGCTAGTCAAAAATAAAATTTAAAAACACACAAAAAACCCCATTATGCATATACAACCTTAACATTACAATAAAGAATATTTTTTCCCACAGATATGTTTCATTTAATCTTTCATATCACATTCTCTAACTATACTGATAATTCTTACTTGCATAACTGTGGATTGAATGACAGGTTGATTTTTCCAAGCATCTGACTGAAGAAGGGTAAGAAAGGCAGGCCCGTGGCAGTGACCCAGAGATTTAAATGAGTCTAGTAAACCAGTATTTGCATGCTGGAGGAACAAATTAAAATGCACATAGGCATATTAGTGCCTCAGAAAGTGCCTAGCTTTTTGAGACACAAGTCTCAAATTTACTTGAATACTAGTTTATAGTTTTAAGTGAAGCTGAGCTGATCAACAACTGCAAAATCTGTTAGCCCTACCTTTATCAGAACTCAGAGTATATTTCTGCATTTTTTATCTTATTTTACAAAGACTGCGTCCAAAATACAATGCTTCTGGGAATGGCTAGACTTAAAAATGCTGACTGCTTGCACTACAGTCAGTTTTGTCAGAACCATTACTTTTCAGATGAGATTAATATTATTCAGTTGCAAATGAAAAAAATAGGTTGGTACAGCATTTTTACTGTAGCTCTGAGTGTATGCTACGGTTACAGGAAAAAGATCACATTCAGCATAAAAAATCTATCATTAATTTACTTCCTGTCCACTGCATTCAAAATGTCTGTTTGATATTAAGTTCAAATTATTTGTGATGTGAATTCAAGGACTCATCTAACCTTGGAGGTCAGTGGAAGTAATATATCATTTCCTGGATCAGAACTTGTTGCATTCTTGTATGTTATAATGTAAAGGCATTTTCACCAAAAATAATGGAAAATTACTGAGATTTTCAGAGGTTGGCATTTTTGGTTTTGTTCCAGCCATTTCTTTATCAGTTTGACTAAGAAATAACTCTGCACTATCTTAAACAACAGCTTCCTAAATCTTGCAAGATCTGGCCCTAAGATCTGAGAGTCTTAAAACTGATTAACTTTTATGCCTGTTGTTCCATTTCACTTAGTGGATACTTACTGGGGGAAAATGTGTGGTGTTGTGTGTGTACACACCTTCCATGTTTCTTAAATAAGAGAAATCCAGTTAAATTTTATTCAAGAGCTTGCGTGCAGATTTTCACTGATGCAGTAATGGGCATTTTACCATCATAAATTTCTTCTTTTTAAAATATATTTGACCATTCTCTGACCCAAGGCAATGCTGGACTGGTCTTTATGCATGTATGTATTTGGTACACTGTGCATGGCATATTCAAACAACTATTTCACACAGAACATGGATTACAGACATATAAAATTTTTGTGAACTGGGCTGTAAAATTTCTGATGCGGTGTTGTCTATCTAACTTGACAGCTGGTATCTGGTCTGAAAATAGTGTCTTTTTCCTCAAATGCTAGTTATCCTGTTACTTTGCACTGCAACAAATGTATGGATAAGAAATAAACTGGGGGGGGAAAAGTCTTCTAGAATAATGGTAATTTTGTTCCACCTTAGCATGAACATACCTGAAGCCCAAGATTTGTCTGCTGGAAAACGAGTTTGCAGTGTTGCGTGTGCTTAGCAATCCCCCAGACCAGAAACAAACATCTTGGTTCCAATCTTGAAACCTTTATTCTTTAAAACTAAATTATTCTGTGAGTAGATTTCCTGTGTAAAAGCTTGAGCACTGAGCCTGAAGTGAATATGTTGAGAGATGATGAATAAAGAGCATGTTCTGCACCACACCAGAGAGGGCTCCCACATGCTCACCTGTCAAATAGGGCAGGTTTGTACAGAAGGGAGACTGTACAGAAGTTCAGACATCTACATGGAGAGATATTTCCCCAAATGAGTGTTTTCCTGTAAGAGATCACAGGTAGCCCAGCTTTTTGAATTACAGTGGTAGAACCAAGAGCTGAAGACAAGCTGAATTAACGTGGTGGTCACGAACAATTTGTGTAGTCTGGGAGGTTGTCACAAAGATACCTCTAACCCAGTGTAGGATGCCATCTGGGGTTGCTCTGAAGTGACAAGAAATAGCTGATTTTCTTCGATATCTCTCTTACAGTTGGGTGCAGTGAGATAGAGACCGGCCTCAAAGGGGATTTGATTTGGTTCATCATAATTAGTAATTCTGTTTGCTGTCAGAGTACCCTTCATGTAAATCAGGATCAGCAAACTGGTTATTACATTTTTCAATTTGTTTCCAGCATTTTTTCTTCATAATTACGCAAAAGATGAGTCCTGAATGCAAGGGAACAGGCAGCATTATTTCTAGTGTGTTTTGGATTACAAAATGTCTGCTTGAATTATACTGAAGGAATGTATGTGTTTGTTGTTGTAAAGAGTTGATTAAATAATGTTCTTGGGGATAAGAAGAGTATAGGATTTTATAGTTCAAGAAAACAGTTGTATGAAAAGCTGCTCCAGTAATGAGAGTAGGAGTAGCAGAAGAATAAAAATAGATTTCTGTATCCTAAATAACATCTCCTGTTAGGATCTATGCAGTGCATCCTGTGTTCTGCCTTCTTGGCTTCTTTCCCCTTCCTCAAAAATTACTTCTTTCAGGTTTTGACTTTTTTTTTTTTTTAAGACTGAAGGATTATGTACTTGTAACTCTGTATGTCCTCCTTCCCTTGTTTTCTTACCAGCATGCATCCCTGTGAGGCAAATCCCCCTTAACAAACCCTTCCTGAAGCTTTGTCAGTGACTGCCAGCCTGAGAAAGAAGATGATGATGAAAACCTTCCTTCCAATAATACGTGCAAACAAGCAAACAAAAACACTCAAGGCTGCTTTGAGATTGAACTCTTGGAGCTGCTTTATGTAAAATTTCCCTTTCAGTGTGTTTTGAAATGAATGTCCCAATTCTTCAGGGTATGAAATATAGTTTCTCTGTGCTATTTGTAAAGTAAACCCTATAAAATACAACCCATTTTTGTAAAAGTTGGAAATAATGTGATAACTAGCTGTATCTATCTACATCCATCTTCCTCCCTCAAAGTCCAATAAATACAACTGTTACCATATCTACTGTCTTGTTACAAATAAACTCTGACACTGAAAAATATCACTGCCTCATTTCACAGAGCATCTTCAGCCTGTCTGTTTTCTAAGCTGCAGGTTTTCAGGGCAAGGGATTATTTGTTCCTGTGAGAATTCATGAAAACAAAAGTTATTCCATGCTCATTAGGGATAAAAGAAAGGAGAATAATCAATATTTCTGGGGAATTAAGACAAAACTGCTACATGATATCAGGGAAAATATTTTCCTGTGTACATAAAAAAAATATTTTGGATTTTTATATTTCTTATTTCTCTTTTGACTTGCCTAAAGTGTGAATTAAAAAAAAAAAAAAGCACTTCTATAAATAATTCAGTTGAGATATTTTGACAATTGCAAACTTTTGTTTTTCTTTTTACCAAGCAGAAAATTGGCTACTGACAAGGCTTTCTCAGAAAATATTACTCTTAAGAAATCAACACTTCTCATACTGTAAAGACACTGAAGGATTCCCTCTCTGTTGCACAGGTCCTCCTAGCCTTATCTTGTTCTCCCTGAGATGTGTATCCATAGAATCTCTCTGGTGCTTTCAACGCAGCAATCTCAGAGGAAATTTGTTCTTCAAACTTGGGTCAAAAAATTCCACTGATGGCTTGTAGGCTCCCACCTGCTAATACCCTCAACCAGGTTTTGACAAACTCTATATTTTGTCAAACTCTATATTTTTGCTCAGGAAAGACACCTTAACTCATGAGCCCTCCCCTTGCTACCTTGTTTATATTCTCAAACCAACCAGGAGCTGTGTCTGCAGACATGTTCCCAGAAAATATCAGAGACTTGATCCACTCCTCTGATTCATATCCTCATTCAGGCACCCAGCAAAGACAACTGACCTTCGAAGACCCTATTTCTAGGCAAGCTTTCAGGTTCATATCTTCTTCCACTGGACTGCTATAGAAAAATTAGTATTACAAGCATCTAAAAAATGTCCCTTCAATATTTCCCTTTCTGAATTTCCAGAGATGTGTTTCAGTTTTGCAAAGAGCTCCAGTTTGAGTAAAATCTGAATTAACTGAAAAAATCTGGGTGAGGTGCTGACCTAGTAGAATGTATTTGCACTATTTGTTTACTCATTTGTTTGCAGTCTGCTCTTACCAAGCACACGCTCTCTATAACACAATTTGTTGAACAAAATATTGATAAACAAATTGCTCATTTGATCTGCCCTGGATTTCAACTTTTAATTTTTGCAGGGAAATTCTATTCTGGATAGAAGGAAATGCAGAGAAAGACAGCAAAGTGTTCAAAAATTTATTTTAGAATAAAAAGACATGTAATCCAAAATTACTGTTTTTTGAGATATTTCCAACTAAATTAAAATTATGAATAATTATGAAGTATATTTGTTTTGTCCCTGATTTAGGAGGTTTCACACAGAGGTAGGCTTTATAATACTGTTAACAGCAAAATTTTATGACACCCTTGTCCATTAATGCAGTAAATAGACCTTCAGCTTTGTTGTGTACTTAGTGACTGCTAGGAAAGTCATTAAAAAGTCATAAGATCTTTAAACATGTGCCTCATAGCTGTGTGAATTGAAGCATAGTTCTTGAGGTCCAAGACATTTTTTTTATCTTGAAAAATTGTATTGCTGTAATAAGTTGCTCTTTATTCATTCATCCATATTACAGCAGTACCTACCAGTGTCTCCCAGATCAGGGGTATCACTGTACTAGACAGTCTGCACATACCAAATAAAATAAAGTCCTTGCCACGCAGTTTGCCAGTCCAATAAATGATGTATGAGAGAAAGGAAAATTACAGTGAAAAATGACATTACCGTATTTTTGTCAGGGAACCGAGGCATGGCCATCATTCTGGGAAAGTTTTTAAATTCAGCCAAGGAACTGTAAATACTTCAATAATCCTTGAGAATTTAAAGTTGTCTCTATAGAGAGATAGGCTGGCATGGAACAAGGTTGTATCGGACTTGGAATTCCAACAGTTATAAACATTTCTCAGTCAATGCAACATTAAAATGTACTATGACTTATGATTGAATCTGTTTATACAGCCCTCGCCCTGGCACTGAGCAACTTTCCAGAAATTGACTTTGCAAATGTAATGCTCTTTTAATAAGCTTCTCATGTGTAATCTAATACTGAAATAAATTTTTTAAAAATTGCTAGTGCTGGAAATAGAGTTTGTATAATTGGATAACTTCTTCATTTACGTAACAAGGCATTTACTTTTTTTTTATTAAAAAGCTGCATCATGGCAGAAATTATATGAAACCTAAACCCCAGAGAAAATGAAGATACTTTTCTCATCGATGTCACAGAAACCAGGATTCCCACACCAGAATTTTAGATTCAAGAGAGGCATGAAGATATCAAAACCAAATAAACACATCTGACTTTGAAAAATAGCATCTCTACTAAATGAAAGGAAAAAAGGAAAAAAAAAAGAGGAGAGCAGAGCAGCCTTATGCTGAAAAAAAATTATTCTCTGGAAGCTCCATGCAACAAGAAATTTTGATTCTTCATGTGGCAGAATTTTTGTTTTAAAATTCATCTTTAACTCTGACAGTGTTTCAACTCATACAAAAAATGGATCAATACATTAAAAAAAAAAGTAAATTGTTTGATAATTAATCAAGTCATTACTTAAGTATTACTTGCTCCACATTCTCTCAGTGAATGTCATAGTCCTCATTTCTCCTTTATAACATCAGTTCCAAGCAGATAAACAATGCTAGTTATTTATGTGAATTTCTAATTTTTAGATGGCACATTCTGTGACAGATCACTCCCATACTATGTGTAGCCAGTAGGGGTAAAGAACATGAACCATTAACTATTTAAGAAACTCACTTATTTACCCTTCTTACCAAACTAATCTAATCTCTTTTCTTTGTCTAACGTGGTGTTCTGATTCATACTCTAATGGATCAGGAGAGACAAAGATGTACAGCTATTGGCTTCTCCACCCCACTGAACAGCAGGAACCCTTGAAGTCAGGCCAACAGAATGACAAAGCCATTTTGCAGGAATAATAACAGCACAAAAGAAGGTGCAACAATATCCAACCAGAAGAAAGCTGTACTGGATTTAAGACCTTAAGATTTAAGGTCTCTGCAGAGATGTTGTGGAACTCGGAGGAGCTGTACTGCAGTGAGTGGGATACTGGAGGAGGAGTCATGCCAGCTGAGATAAACTCTCTCTTTTTTAATGTGCAATCAACTGGGGGTTTTTTTTAGAGATGCAAGCAGGTGGATTTCTACCTGTGAAATTTTTTCTACCTGTGTATTCCCCTACCTGACCTGGGGTACCCAACAACGACCCTGAAGAAAGTGTGCTTCATGCATATTCTGCACGTGTGCTTCAGCATATTCTGAATGCTAGGAAGCCCAACAGCAACCTCTTTCTAAACCATCCTAGAAGAAAAACAACTTATTTTGTTCTGTTGGAAAAACAGTTCTGTTTGTGTCAGACTTCGCTTTTACTGATTCCAGTTCTCTTTTTTTTTTTTTTTTTTTTTTTTTTTTTTTTTTCCCAGTGTCTGAACATTTTCTTGCTGTAAATGGAACAATTTACAATATTTACAAAAATTCTTCAAAGTAGAACTTTCAGAAATTGTTCATTTGCCTATAAATTATGGTTTGTATAGGACTTTTTGAACACAATTTTGCCAAAAAAAACAAACCAACTGGCCTGGAAGGACCCAGGATAGTTTGTGGCCACAGCTGTCCCTACGACTTACTAACAACTCTGTTGCCCTTCTTGAGAGCAGTGTTTATCACACTTGATTTTATTTAATTTCATGTGATGATTACATCATGAAGCAACTTGGTGAAGCAGCAAAAGGCCTTCCTTGAACCTGTGGAAAGGGTTTGCCTAGCCGGGAAAGTCTGAGGGATTAGAATTTAATAAAGTCAAATAAAAATAAGAGCACATAAAATGAAGACTTTGTGTTGCTTTTCACTTTAGAATATCCTGTTTTAAAACTTCTAACACCTGAGGCTGGCAAGCTAGATTGTAAGGACATAATGTGGAGATATAGCACCTTGGGAAGAGGACATTTGCATGGACATAGGATTTGCATTTTGCATTAAATCCTGGAACCTATGGGACATCGTTATTGAAACTTCACTATTTGTACTAAATGAATGTCATGGTTTATGCTGGGCTGGCAATTAAATGAATGATAGACAATCTCTTTTAACCCATGTCCCTTCCCAGAAAAGGAGGGCAAAAAGAAGAAGGGAAGACTTACAGATTGGAAGGTAAACTACATAACTTTAATGAAACAGTAGTGATGGAAAGGAAAACAATGAACTATGTACAAATATATAAGAAAGCAATATCACTTCCCTCCTCCTTTCACTCAATAATTCTCACATCACCACTGAGGCTGCAGGGCAGACCTGCAAAAGTCCCAGACTGGGCTCCTGGAGTCAGCAGCAGATGAGAGCTGGATGCAGGAACACACAGATTTAGAGGGGGCATGGATGGGGATCAAGGGCAGACAAATGGATGTAATCCTCCCAGGATTCCAGCAATGGATGAAGGGAACTTGACCCTCATGGTACCTCATATTTGTACCTAGTATGATGTGTATGGGTTAGAATACTTCCTTCGTTCAATTTTGGTCACCTCTTTGCTCTGGTCCTCCCTATAGGAGGGTTGCAGGTGTGACCCCTTTACTCCCTTTCTCTTTCCAGAACAAAAGATATTTTTCAGAACTGAGCAGTGATCTTGGTTCTGCATACCTTTCTCCAGACATGATTATAAACATGAAGTGATATCAGTCCTAGGAGCAGGTACTGGATGAGAAACTTGCTGATAGTTTCAGCAAGTGCAGCTACTTAAACGAGACTTAGCTGAAAGTAAAATTACTAGAAAAAAAAATTGGTTTTATCCTGGATCAAACCAGAACAATGACCCTCAAAGGTCACTTCCAACACAAATCATTCTATGATTCTATGAAATTTATTTGATGAAGCTTCCCCCCCATGCTTCCCCTCCGCTAGTGTCTGACAGACTCCTTTTCTTCCCATTGCCTGAGTGGGATAGTGTGTCACAAACTCTGAGTTATGCTTTTCCCCAATTACTTTTCACCTCCCACAGGTTATTTTCTTTTATTGTGAAAGAAAAATGTTTCTAAGTATCATTTTTCTTTGAAAGGGAAGCTTATCTCCAACATTTAGATTGGCAAAAGCATTTAAAGAATCATGTATTTCTTGTCAAGCTCAATTTTCATTTAAGTGTATTCTTCTTGTTCCCCTGTTCTTCCACATATTCCAATGCATAAATAACATCCTATTGTAATTCTTTTCATCTGACTCTTCTGTTTACCTCCTGCTGCATGTGGAAATCTTAGAAAAAGCCTATGGAGTGGAATATGGTTTTATCTCTATACCACATTTAGTAGAATAAACAGTGGGAGCTGGGAAGAGATCAGCAGCAAAAAGAAGCTTTAAAAGAGAAGGAGAATCAAGCATGTCACTTAAATTGAGCTTTTACTCTCCAGTGCCTTAATGAAGAGGCCTTTTAGGTGCATTATTTTAATTTATCAGGCTTTAAAGCTGAAGTCAGATAGTCCCACCTTCAAGCAAATAACATAAAAGTGTTTACAAAATCATTAGCAGTTTTGAAGATGGTTGATCCTTTTCCAGGTCAAATAATTTAAGGTCACTGTGGGAAAATTCTTAAGCACAATTTAAGAGACAGCTTACACTAGGAAGTGTGAATGAAAAAGGAACAGCTTGTGAGAAGAGAAGGATGCTGTATCCTGATAAGGAATGATGCTTTCTTATCCATTATTCTTGTGTAGAGATATGACTGCGAGGCAAAATGTTTGCACATAGTATTGTTTTGTAAGGTTTGTGCTAATAGAAGCTCCTTTGGTGAACAGCCCCTTCTTAACCTTCCTCCATTATGTTGCAATTGTTTTCTCCTGAGGCTGTGATACTTTAACTTCTCTGTGCCTACGGAGTAGCTAAGATTTCAAGGTATGAAAAAAATCTGGAAGCATGTATGTACCAAAATGTTCCCTCAATAACAGCACTTATCCAGACTGGAAACAAACAAACAAAAAATTAAACAAAAAACCACACAAAACCCAAACAAACAAATAAACCCCCCAAAACCAAACAAGAAAAGTAAAACAAACAAAAGGACCAAGAAACTACCCAGAAAAAACCCCTCAAACAACCCAAAACCAAACAACTAGACAAATTGGTATGGTTTTATCTAACCTCCAATCTAAAGATCAAGATCTTTAAAATGACAGCTTCAGTATAACGTGAGCTGAATTGCTTCCTGGATGTACTCCTCTCACTCCATCTTCTCAGCCTAACGTAGGTAAATCCTGATGTGAGAACCTCAGTGTGTTCAGTTCAAATGGGTGAGTACAGACTTTTGAGGGTAGAAGAAGAAATGTGCAGAATCAATTCTTCCACAAATAGCCAAGGACCAGCAATGGTCACAGCAACTTGCATCCTTGCCATTGAGACATCATGCAGCCAGCTAGTTAGTACTATAGCACTTCTCTAGTGTGTGCTATGCTGCAAATGATTCTTTCAGAAGCACACACCCATTTTTTTTCTTCTATTTCCCCTCATTTTTTCTTATCTGCCAGGCATGTTGTCCTTTTCCTGAGTGCACCTGCTCTGAAGCTTGCTATAGAAACTGGGCAGAGATTACTTCCCAGTCAGCTGTGGATCCTATTTGGGCAATGCAGAGGTGCTAATTTTTCCCCACAGAAGCATCCAGGATAAGAATATAAGATGCCATAGAAATCCCAGATTGCTGAGATGGACCAAAGAGTATATGATCACTGAAAATTACCCCCTAGATGCACTTGGCATACTTAAATCCATAGTCTACTGGCACACAGCACAACTAATCTCTAAATGTATGTATAGCAGTAACAGGAAAAACAGCCACTGAAATAAATTCAACTGTGACTCATGCAGTGCTACTAAAAGGCTGATTGCTCTGTCCTGCATGATATCCATTTGTTCTTTCTTTGTTGTTTTACATAATTTAAAATAAAAGTAATTTAGACTTCGCAATATGTATGTTCTCCTAGGTAACCTGTGATAGTGAAAAACACATCAAATCATACCAAAGCTATCATCCTGTGTTATAGAGTTTTAAGAGACATATCATTTGCAAAAGCAGTAATGGAAAATTTAAAACCTTCCTATAAAAGTGGATAGCAAGCAGTTTTAATAATTTGGGGTCTTTTAAAAGAACAGCTCAACTGAGATTTGTTTGAATTTAGGATTTGGATTTTTAACATTGTAAAAGTACATATTGCATAACTGAAAGGTCTGATCAAGCATACAGGGTTTTTCAAATCACAAAAGGGAACAGACTGCAGAGGAATTTCTGTGGGCTGTATTGTTAAACGTGGTAGAAAGGGGAAGTGGGGAAATAAATAAATAAATAAATAAATATATCTAGAAACATTAACAAGTAAAGACAGGGTGTCTGAAAAAAAGGCTGGCAACTAGCAGGGGCATGCATGATTTTATAGAGGTTACCGGATGGAAAGCACAGAAATTTTGTGTAAGTTGGAGGAAGAAATTTGAGCTAGGATCCCTGAAAATTAAATACCATGGCCATGTAAATCTAAAGTCAAATGAGAGGCAGACTAAGCTGCAATAGTTTCCTTGAGCTCTTTCTTACTGCTGCATGGCTTAATATCCTCCAGAATGTTATTCAGGATATATCCACACGAGAGCAAGGGAAATAATAGTCAATGGGAAAAGTGGCAAGATAAAATGCATAAGACAGAAAATTGCTCTAAAATGTTCCTCAGAAAATGATTTTTAATATCAAAAGACATTTTCAATCTATATTTTAATTCGTTTTTCTTCTCTATCTTGGGCAATTGGGATGAGGGTTTTAAGGCTTGCACATCCGTGTTAAAAATCATCCAAATATTGTTTGGAAGAAAATTCTCTCAGGTGCAGAGGGTCATCACAAGGTCTTTCCATCATTCATGCCAACATCTACCCTTCATATGTTTTAAGTGGTGCAGGAAAAGACAGCTGGGAAGAAGATTTTCATCTAAGAAAATGATAGCGAAGCATCTGCTCAGGCTTTGAAACACATTACAACATATTGAATTCTTGTTTCTGAATGTACTTGGTCTGCATACTGTTCCAAAGTAATTATTGCTGTTGTAGTAGGTGACATCAACGATGCTTTGCTGAATAATGCTGTGCTCATCAGCTGAAAACTCTACCTCTAACATTTTAGAATTCCTACCCATACTTAACTGTGATTTTTTTTTTCCTGCAGTGTTCCTAATGAGATTGCACACAATGGCAACAATTAATTAATCTTGAAATTAAGGGACAAGTGGTGGCTCCATATATCAGCATTTTGTGGGACAAGAGACATCAGGTATAATTAAAAGAGGGGACAGTGGACAGGTGGGAACTTAAATTATTGATGAAATTTTGTCTCAAAAGAAATTCCATTATAAGGTCTTTAGCAACACTATCTTACTCAATTACTGTGACTCAGTTTTTTGTCACACACACACCCATAAGCAGATGTGTCCTGCATTTAGATAGAGGAATATGTTGGCACAGAGCTTGTATATTAAAATGACTCAAGGTGTATCATTTGCCAGCATGGGACCAAGTCCAGGGGATCATTTACTTCCCTAGACAAAACAGCATCAGTCCTTCTCCTAGGAGGGAGAGATTCTGCACAATGACATCAGCATTTCTGAAGGGCTACCATGGGCAAGGATGAAGCCTTCAGAGTATCAGCAGCTCAGTGCAGAGTGAAGTCCTTCAAGTTTGTATCACCTTTTTGGTGTGAATACACCCACTTGATACTTTTTTTCAGTGTTTATGCTATTTTTTCAGGCATCTGCATTTTTCTCTGCTTGAAGAAGGGAAGTACTTCCTAAGACTCAGGGCCTCTGATTCTTCCCATCTTCAAGGGGAGCTGGAGTGATAACCCCACACTCTATAATGTAATTCCATTTGAAAGCAGCATGTGCTTGGCCACCGAGCAAAACAAATTGTTTCAGTTCTGCTCCAAAACTGACAACCAGCTCCAAAAACTGAGGGGTGGGGAGAGAGGGTCAGCCCACTTGCTGGCAGCCAGGTCATTCTTGGCAAACCTCCTGCAGATTCTTTTGCAGGTTATCAATCCAATTTACTATCTCTGCCCTCAGAAACTCTGAGAGCTTACAGAACATCTCTGGATTTTCAATTAACTGCACAAAATGAACTTACGAAGCTGTGATTCCTGTTTCTGTATTTAGATTTCCTTCTGTTTATTCACACATCAGTGCAGTTCATGTGTTGTATGGAAAACCAGCAAAGGGCCCCCTTTGCCCTTTAAAATCTCCAAGGACATCCTTTACAAGAGGCTGTCTATAGAATGTGTTGAATGCTATGTCAGAAAGCAGGGATCGACCCTTAAAGGCTATAATTAATGTTAATTGCAATTAGTGGAAATTTTTGAATATTCCAAGAAAAAAAATATGAAAAAACAAATGAGAAAATCCAACATAATACCAATGAATAAGAAATTAGATTTAAAAAAAACAGGCAAGCTTTAAACATATGGCTTTCCAGATGAATGATTCTTTTTTCTTTTCATTCTTTCCCTCTTTCCTTCAAACTGCAAAGTTGGTGGATGAGTAATAGCTAGTATTTGTACTTAGCATTTGATACAAGTAAGAATTGAGAAGGTAGTTAAGTTGCAAAAGAAAAACTGATCTGAGATTTGAAAAGTGACCAAAAAAAACAATAAACACAAAGTAATGATAAATGAAATGCACTGTGTTGGAGAAATTTTAGTGAGGGACAGGAAGGATTGATGGTCAGTGGAAGTTATTTATAATTTTTGTTAAGTTATTAGTAGTCAGGTCTATTAGTGAAATCCAAAGACTGGAAAATTTTAAACACCTTGGAGACCAAAGAGAAATAGATGAAAAAGACTGTGTTCTGTAACTGTATAAACAAATGAGAAAAATTATATTTGGCATAATGGGTAATAATATTTGGCAGTCATAATGCAAGGATGTTCATTTGATGAAGGAGACAAACCTGGGAAGTAATAATGGTGCAAGAAACACATGGGATCAACTGTGGGCAGCAAAGTATTCATCAATTTGCAATATGTAACAGCTGCCAGAAAAAGGGAAGTGCAATTTTAGGCTGCATGTGCAAAGAAATCATAAAGTGGAGGAGACAAGTAACACTATCTCTACAGCTCCTATGTCATACCAGTTAGGCTACTGCATAGTGGTTTTAGTTTGGTTGTTGATGGTTTTGGGTTTTGTTGTATGTTATTAAAAAAAGATACTATGAATCTGCAAAGGGTTTAAAGAACATCGACAGAAACTGCAAGCTGGTTGAAGAGATGGATATCCTAAGAAAATCTTACTTGAAGAGATGCCACTTTCATGAGAACTGCTTAGTTTCAAATAAAAAAATAAAGTAGCTCTAAGTGCCTTTACTCTTTGCCTTGATTCTCTCAGTAATCAGATTCCTTTTATTTGAATTTCTTTTGGTTATTTTTAAGTAGAATTTATGTATAGTATGAATAGGGATGCAAACTAAAAAGACATGCATCAAAAAACATGTTTCTATTAATCTGGATATGTCTCCTCGTACACAGTTTATTTAAACTGTAAATAAAAAATGAAGGTGGAACTACAAATATTTGTTCCTTAATAAGTTTACACCAAATTACTTAATTATAAGGAAGCATAATTAATGGTAATGATGTGAAATTGTGAGAAGGAAATTGCATTTACATTCCAGCACCCCATTCTCTCAGCACAAACTACTCTGATGTAAAAAAAGTGTAAAAAAAAAAGTGCTCCATTCTCAGAATCTGATAAAATTAAGCTAAAGAAATTTTACTAAATGTATTTGTTAGGATCAGTTCTGCAGTGTCAACAGAGTTATTGGGTCCTAAAATGCCACTGAGTTTTTCTACAATTATGTAATCTCAGCTGTTGTGTATCCTTTGTCAAATTTTACAGTGGATCTTCTCAGACACCAGACTTTCTTCTCTTCCTCTCTCTCACCCACACGTACAAACTGTATACACATTTAACATATACAACAAAGGAAAGATTTCCAAGCAACATAGACATTGTAAACATATGTTACCCGTTAGTTGCAACGAGACACATACATTTAAATTCTTATTTGGTTTGAAAGAGATTAATATCTATTAACTAAGTTTTCCCCCAGGTATAAGTTAAGATTTTAAGACCTCTTGTTTATCAAGAATACTACCACCAAAGGAATAAGATGTCAGTTGACCTTGGTAGAGGTCTATTAACAAACTAAATGTTTAGCTTTTTTTCAGTATTATTTCTTCATTTTATTTTACTTACAAGAAAGGGAATCTAGATTGAGCAGCGACTGGTAACTGTGGGTTACAGTTGTCCATAGCACTTAGAAAAAATTCAAGACCTGTTATCGGTTCTCTGAACTGGAAATACATTCATTTTCATGGAGGAATTACAGCATGGAGATTCCCCTCTCTGTGTTATGGGATGGGCAGAGTCAGGTCCACATGATGAAGGAGCTGAGCTCCTTGACACAGCTGTTTAGGGGAGCTGCACGACTGAAACTGCTGCCATCAGTCACCAGTGTCTTGGTATTATGGCAATAATCTCCCACGTCAGTCCTCAAATCCACATTAACACCTCAGAGCAGTGTGTAATCATTCATGCTCCTTCTGAATCTTCCTGCCCCATTACCCACCTGTTTAACCACGACATTTCAGGAGTCCCTCCCTCTCTCTCTCTCTCTCTGGGTTTTGTTCTCTACTGAAGGTCTCAGTGCTGGTCAAATGCACAAGACAGCTGGACAAACTGGACAAGAGGGAAAGCAGCAGCTCTAGCATTTTTCTCAGTTATGGAAATAAATTGGCAGGAACTTCAATGAAGAACAATAATTTTTTGTATTCAATATTGAGATTTTAAATATGTTTCTTCCTCAGAGTATATCCAATCTTTTTAAGATGGATTGTGACTGTTGCTAAAAGAAAAAGATAGGGAAAAATAGAAATGGAGATTTAAACATTTCCTTTCAAGCAATTCTAAAAATTCCCATTAAAATTGCATTGCTCCCTAAAGAGTTATTGCTTCAAATTTAGAAAATCAGTCTTTAAAACTATAAAAAGGAGATTTATTTCTGCTTCAGAAGTAAATCTCAATGCTGCTTCTACTAATCAGTTGTCTGATTCTGATTAGTAGAAGATTTTGATTCTGATACCTCTGTAGCATAGGAGGCAACATTGTGAAGATTTATTCTCTGTCTTCATATACACACTACAAGCATATTGCACAAAATACCATATGCATACAATAGTTTGTGCATATGTATGGATATGTATAAAATATGCACACATATAATCTTTTTTTTTTTTTTTTTTTTGCTATCTCATGTCTATGGTAGACTTGGTAAATAAATTGTTCTTTAATCTACATTGGCTGTTTCTCTGATGTTGTTATTCAATATTCCTACCCAATGTAAATCATTAGCATGAATTTCAAGCTAAATATCTCCTAGTCTTATGAAGTATTTCCTCTGAGCTGTAGGTTTTTCAACAGCTCAGGTAAAAGGAGTTGGCAGCATGGTGTCAAGAATAAACTTTAAAAGGGCTCTCTAAAAGTAATGCTTGGAAGGTATTCGTTTGACCTTCAGTGACAGAGCTTATGCCTTGCAAATTGATTAATACAGATACAATATCAAATCATTTTTCATACAATTTTTTAATGTTTGTTAAATGCTGGAGCAGTGTGTAAACAGAGTATTTGGCATTTTTATTAGGCTGAGGAACTCAGTCATTTCCTTTGCAACAACATCTCATAAACTATTTTGACAGTCTAATAAACTATAAAAAGCTGTGGTAAAAACTGGCTCTGAATGTTATAACCGTACAAAATGGAAAGAGCAAGAGAAAACATCTATCACTGAGATTATTATCACTGTTGCCATGGCAACCTGGTTGCAATGGCAATATCTCCATGGTTCTGCTGTTTGTTATCATCTTTCTTGATTTTACATCATTGAAATTGTAGTAATTACACTCTGCCTGATGAAAAATGCATGCTGTCATGGCAACTAAGTCAAATATTCTTAATCATTTCACCTCTTCAATCTAAAATGTAATTGTTTGTCAGTAAAACAGGTTATACAGAAGGCTTCTATGGACTTATGATTGCTTTAAGTGTTTTGCAAAAATTGTGCTTTTACACTCAAGACCCTAACCTAAACTAATAGTCTACAGTGGTAAACAATGACTCATTAGAGAAAGTAATCAGTTCTTATTAATTGTAGAGTAACTGTTCTAATTTGATAGAATAATGAAACATAAAACACATTACTTGGAATCAAATGTACCAGACAATATTGGCAATATTGCTAGAATCTTGAGGTAAATTGTATGTGATTCAGAATCTGTATTCATTTTATTTGAGTCTGTTTGCCACTTACATCTCAAGAGTATCCACCTAAAACTTAAATTACTTTTTTTGTTATATTCATTGACTGCTCCCTCACCTCCACATATACTTTTTTTTTTTTTTTTGTAAATTCAAGGCTGAAGTTTTAAAACACCAAAAACCATCTAAGGGAAAACAGTAATAAATGCATCAAATTTTTGAGCATTGCATTGAAATTCAAATCTCTTGCTTTTCCCTCTGGTAATGTACTGTGCATCTTTTCAAACTGACTATAAACCAAATTTGCAAAGGGATTTCACTCCAGCCTGATAATTGGGCCAGCCATGTTGGTTCTGCAATACTTTGGGAGCACTATCTTGTAGGGCACCAATGGCAGGTACAAATGATCAAATTCATAAGTCTAATTTCCCCATTCACACATTTTGTCTTCCATAAAGTCTCTTGGTTCTCAGACAGATCATTTAAACTGCAGGTGTCTGTTACTTCAGTAAGCTGTCGTGATTAATTGCAGGGTCAGGTTTGCTGAGGATTTTTTTTTAATTGGATCTGTTTGCCTGTTCTTGAGTATGTCTGATAAACTTGTCCTGTTCATTTTGCAATGCAGTGAGCACTACTGATACTTTCTTATCACCTGGGTTTGAGTGTGTGCTCTGCTCTTTGGTTTTTTTCCAGTCTTTCACTACTGTTCATGCAGGAGCAGATGGTTCTAGTTAAGCTGAGGCACAGCGTCAAAGTTTCTGCTTCAAGCATGATTACTTGTCCTATTGATATTTTGTATACATTGAGATTTTTTGCCATCTGGGGAACATTGCAAGAACATTTCCTCAACACTCCAAATCAATTAGGGATTTGTTTTGTGTTGGGAATAATAGCGTGCACCCAGGTGCCCAGCCCTGAATTATTTCTACTTCAGTAAGTGCTTCATTTAAATACTTCAAAAATATTAATGAACACTTCTGTGAGAGAAGGGATTATTGCTGATAGGTAACCAGCACACAAGAAAATAAGTAGCCTTATTCATGCCCACCTAAGACGTTATGAGATACTCTGCAATCAAACTCAGGATTTCATTGATATCATCCTTATTTTAAAGGCCAAATCATGAACTGTTCACCCCAAAAAACATTCTAATAGGGATGGCTGGGACCTTCTCACTTACTTGAACCCTCTTGTAACTCCATATTATGCATGGAATTAAAGTTTAGGGAAACTACACTAAAATGACATGCCCACTGGGAATCTACTGAGCCACTGGCAATTATTCCCCAGTAGGAAGCATGGTTTCTCCCACAAAATTACTCAAGTTGAGCCACAACTCAAGCTGGGTAGAAAATTTGTCCTTTTGTGAGAAACATCCTGCTACTTTTAATTTAGCTGCTCTTTTCTCCAGTGGAAATTAAAAGCTACATATGTCCAATTTCCCCAAGAGGGAATCATGCTGTCAAGCCCCATTACCATGGGAAAAAGAGAGCAAAGAAGAAGAAGAAAAAAAAACAGTGGAAAACTAGACACAAAATGAAAGAGAAATTTAGCCACAGTAACAAATAACTGTAGCAATTTGAAATTGTCCATCAAATGCAAATAGCAGGCTAGACTACCACAGACTAGTCCGTCAGTGAGACAGTAAAATGAGAGAGATCGCAAAGATCTGAAATATCTCTTAGCATTTACCTTGTACTTCATATCTGTCCCTGTTGAACTTACTGTTATCGGGACAAAGTAGGAGAGAAAAAATGCATAATGATCTTTGAGTGCACATTATTTTTTCTGGAGACTGTCCTCAGGTTTCCATCCCGAATTTGGATAAGACTCATTCATCCCATATTCGTTTCTGTATCAACTCTCCAGGTGGAACCTCTTCATACTCTTCCTCTTTATTGCCAGCAATAATGTCTGTTGTTATGGATGCTTGTAATTTATTTTTAGGATCCTTAGAGCCTTCCCATTTCTTATTGACATCTGAGGTTTTCAACTGCTTCCAGAAAGGCATCTTTCCATTGACTTTTAATAGGCTTTGCAACAGGCCATAAACCCCTGCCTTCATTCTAAACATTATTTAACTAGATGTTCATTCAAAGTGATACTGCCTGTACCTTAGAAGTTAACTCCTCTGCCTGGTGCCCTTTGGTTCCTTTCTACTGCTCATCTCAGTAGCTGGGCCTTCAGGTGGAGCCTCTATTTTTTTTTTTTTTCCTAACTGAGATTTCCATCTGAATCTGCCACATCTTTCATTAATGACAACCCACGTGTAGCTTCCCACCTGTGGCAGAACCTGGCTGTGGTCTCCTGCTCCACATAATTCAGGTCTATGGTCTGCAAACACAAGAACTCTCATTTCTTTCTCCTAATGGCACACTTACCTATGACTTGAAGTTGGTTTTGGCTTCAAAGACTGGAAAGCCCACGATAAGGAAAGCAAATATTATGATTTGAATTTATGCATTAGCAATAGCCTGATAAACAAAATAGGTGGTGAGGGCAGCATTTCTTAAGCCTTTGTTTTGCTTTGTGTGAGACACTGATGAAATGGGAAGCCTTAATACTTCCACTGCTAAATAATATAACAATTTCTAAGTAAGCATGCAAACTTTGCTGACAGAAAATCAGCCAGAAGGAATAACATTAGCTAATTGATTAATACTTTGTATCTGCCTTCTCTTGTCTCCTCTGCTATTAGTATAATTTGTTCTAACCAACTTGTCATGGCACTTTACACACACAAACACACACACACAAAAAAAATAATAATAATTAAAAAAAGCGTGGTCTTTGAGCAGCAGAATTTAACAGCTGCATTTTAAAATTGTCCAGGTGACTGGATGCAGGACCAAGATGGAAGGGTTAGTAGCAGGTACGTTCCTGTGCCATGGGCCCCCCCATATTACTAGCAGGAAATATATCTTTGTTTGGTGATGAGGGAGAGGTTTAAACAGTGAAAACAAAATAGTAATTTTTCCCATACATTGTGACCAAACTCTGTGAAATTTCGAGTGGTTAAGAATTGCCTTATGGTTTTTGAGATTGGAAAGTATCTGTGAAGTTTAATGCACAATAAAACCAAAAAGTTAATATTGACAGCATAGACAAGCTACAGAGTTTTGTATAAGGTCCTTTGGTAGGTGACTTTTCTAGCTGTCTGTTAGGATTACCATTATAAGTACTTGGGTATACTTTCTGTGCTATAATGAGTATCTTCTGTGTAAATCTTTTAAGCAATAGAATTTGTCATGTGCTTTCCTGGAGACAAGAGGTAAAGAGGTAAGTTTTTCTTCTACAATGAAAATTACTGTTATAAAGCAGATGTACCCTGGCTTCTCATTTTCTACCCCTCCTTTTAGTGAATGTATGTGCCATTTGAAAAAACAATAAAAATAAACAAGGAAGATACTTTCACAATATGAAAAGGTTTTATCAGAATATATATATATATATTTAGAATATATATATATTTAAGATTTCTTGAGATATTTTTGATCAACAGAGCAATTTAACTGCTCAACCTAGGATAGGTAAATATGTGCTGAATGAGGGCATAGACCACGAAACAAAAGTAGAAAAGAAGAAACAAAATATGTCTCTCTGTTTATGGAATCAGACAGATTCAGTATGGCAATCTCCTGCAATGTATTGATAGATGAATTTTTGCTGCCCCTATTTTTCTCCTGCAATTTCACTAAATATTGTTTCTGATGTTGCTTTCATTCTTACTGATTGTTTTCTGGTTTCTTTGTATTTATACTCAGAAGCTATAAACAAATACAGAAGAGGCTAGAATCTTTGCCACAGAAAGTCTTGGTTGTTACCAAGGAATTGCACGGTCTCTGACAAGAATGGTCTGTTAAGAACAAACATTATGCTACAAAAAGCTCATTGTGGAACTGGAAAATTTCCAGATTATAGACAGTCAGCTTAAGAGATCTCAAAAAAACCCTTTCTTTATGATCCTAAGAAGCAATATTATCTATTTCCCCAGATCTGTAAGGTAGAAATACTAGTGATGTGTAGAACTAGGGGGAAAGAACTTGGCATGTCACCTTGTCTCAGTAAGACGTTAATTTCATAATGAGACATGAGTTTCTATTCCTTCTCTCAAAACTTTCCCATAGCACCCTTAAGGTTGGGTCTAATAATTGTTTTAATAACAGTGCACTCTGTAATAGGAATCCAGAACTCAAGCTTAGTGAAAGGTACCTGGAAATACCAACCAGTTCTTACTTCAAATATTGTAATGTTATCTTATTAGAAGATCTTCAGAATCAGCCTGGTGGTTTGGGATAACAAAACATATTTCACCGAAGTGGTGATAAATTTCCTGTGTTGGGACTGGTTTGGGATAAGAGGATTAAGCTGGTCATGTGGATTTTGCCGTGAATGCTGTCAGTAGACTCCACTGAGTGGCCATCTATAGCAGCTCACAAGTAGAAGCTGACATATACATTTTAATTGCAAATTAAAATGTCATTTGTATTAACTTGCTTCAAATCAGGAAACTCCAGGACAGCTTGTACAGATCCCACTTTATAATATCTGTAAAGCAATAAAAAAACTGAAGTAGAAAGCCTGAAGTCATCAATATTTTGGCTATTATTTTTGCTGTTGAGCAGAAAAACTGGTAGATTTCTTGGGGTGGTCGGGAGCCTTCCTTGAAGAAACCTAGTCTGAGACAGACCATATAGTTTCAGCCCCCCTGCCATTATTGCAGCATTATTCTCCTAAGTGCTTGAAATGGTTGAGTATGCTGTTTATCTCTTCTTTCTGGCATTTTAGAGACCAGCTGAAGCAATCTGTTTAATTAACAATACTGGTGGCCATTTGAGCATTGGAAGGGTTTGGCTGGAACAGGAGAGTTCAGCTGCATTCACAGCTAAGTTGTAGTTTCTTGTGCTATGTATGGAGATACTTGTCATAAAAAATAATGCTTTCTTTGAATAATTAGGGGTAATTATCCAAAGCATGTTCTAAAATCTGGCATTTAGCACAATTTTCCCTGTGACTGACTATGTCATCTACATCATATCCCGAGTTTCCATTTAGAGAAGAGACAATTGAGGAGGTACATGGAAGTATATGTGCAGCTGTCTCAAAACTCTGTCCATAATAATTTTCAAAGAGGTATCAGAACAGCTCAATCCAGAAAACAGTCGATGATTGACCTCATCACCTCATGGCCTTCACTTGCACTCTTGTCAGCCATCCATCCATCGTTTTCTTTCTCAGCTACAGGAGATGTTACAGCATTCTCTTATTTTCCTACATATATTTTAAAAGTATGATCTGTGAGAGCTTTAGCTCTTATTTCACCAGGCCTTTATTTTACTAAGATATTCACTAGACAAAGTACACTGAATTGCCATGTTTTTTCTAGCAATGGGTAGAAGTTGTCTTGACTGGACTGGGTTGCAAAGGCTGCAACTGTACTGGGTTGCAAATGTAAATGCTCTGGGTTGCAAAGGCTGATGGAAATGTATTACACTTGCACACCATGATCCTCTTTCTTCTTACCAATGTACATCACATGGAAACCTGCAAGTCCCTTAGCTTTCAGCATGATCTCTGCATGCTGGTATAGTCTGAGGTCCCTTCACCTATCTTTGAAAAAGAAGAATTTTGGAAAACAAAACTAAAAGAAAAGTGTATATTTTCCTAAAAAGAGCAAGTTAAAGGGTCCTTTAGTATTTCAAGAGAAGTAATTTCTCTTTTCCTTTCAAACTTTTGAGGTTTGTGAGATTTCTTTTAATGAAGAAGACTTTAGAAATTGACCTAGCAGACTAGAACTCATATATGGACAGGTAGCATGTTTAAGGACCCTCTTCAAGATTTAGGCTTCTTAATAATAATAAGACACTGGCAGTGTATAGTTTTAAATTACTTCTTCTTTCTAACTGTCAATTAGGTATAATTAACTCTTAGTTAATATTCAATTATTTTCTTTAACAAATGGAACCCTGATGAGATCACATCTGTTAAGACCACTTGGTTTTTGTCTCCATTTTCTGCATATTTCTGTAGTTTTAAATGAATTCAGCTTTGGACAAGAAGATCATGTATCAGCTGGAATGAAAGTATACATTTATCAAAAGTTACCATAAGACCAGAAAACTGAAGTATTAATTTCAAAAATAACACTGGTATTTAATCCTCAGAGTAAAAAACTTGTAGAGATCAAGCAGGAACTTTGAATATATTGGGGGTTTCTTTGATAATAGCTGGATTCTTTTTGTGAAATGATTTATAATATCACTCAAATTCTCAGCCCTAATGGATATAAAATTAAAGGGCCATGTCCTCAATTAGCTTTGAGGGGAGAAAGACACCGCTGGATAAGCCCTCATTCAAATCAAGCTAAGGAATCTGTCTCAGTGTACATATAGCAAATATGTGTTATAATGTAACATAGAAATTAAAATTTTCTTGAGTCTCCCAGGATAAGGATCTGGAGATAGCATGTTCCATGATATGAATGAGACATGAGCAAGCAAATAAGGACACTGCAGTCTTTAGAAACTCAGCTGCAAAATTTCATCCTTACATGGACAGTCCAGCTAACAAAAATAGAGTTGTTTGCATGAGCACAGAACATTTGCCTAAGTAAAGGTTTGCTGAACAGTCATTAGGCACATTTTGTTCCCTTAACTTTCCAGGCACTGATTCCATTTAATATCTATTTTTGTTTATTGCTTTTCTATTTTCTCACATTGCGTTAATTTGTGCCATGGGTGGATTATTTTGCTACTGATCTTATGTTTTTCCTTCTGTTTCTGTCCCATTTTGACTGTTTTGTGAAATCTCTCAGTAAAATAACATGTTAGTAAATCCTTGCAGACTATTTTTATTCTAATTCTGCTGATTAGCAGGAATTTTCTAATTTGGTTTTTCATCGATTCAATATTTAATAAACGTGCAGGTATTGCTCATCTTATATGGATTTAGGGACATGTTGCCCAGAAAAGTAATGCCTTTCTGTTTGAGGAAAATTCCTATCATGCAGACCACAAAATTAAAGTTCAGTTATGACTAGTGTTTTGTATTTGAACATCAGATTCTATTTCCTTCACAGAAAACAAAAATTTTAAGCT
The DNA here is from genome assembly GCF_003957555.1 of Calypte anna. Classification (NCBI taxonomy): domain Eukaryota; kingdom Metazoa; phylum Chordata; class Aves; order Apodiformes; family Trochilidae; genus Calypte; species Calypte anna. The sequence goes on from NC_044245.1 coordinate 114,062,757, forward strand.
TAGTTGAAGGGCCAAAGCAAAACAAAAATGTCAGTGCATAACATTTTTATTGTCAAAATATGGTGCTAATGTTCATGTAACAAGCAAAACTTACAGTGGTACAAAGCTACCTAGAGTAGCTGGATAGAAATAGCAGAAATCATTATTCTTTGTATAAACACCATATGTCAAGAGTTTGTTTTGGCTTACATATAGAGCTGCTATGTATCAAACCTTTACCACTTAATTTTTGCAATTCAGGATTTAATATCTTCCTGCCTTTTGAATTGGACCCTTATTTGTTGGAAAAAAAAATTATAAAAAAAAAAAATTTACTCTCCTTACCATCAGATAAGATTGTTACTAACCCCCATCACATTTCTGGGACCCTAAATTTCACCTTTCTTCTGTATATGATAGCTCTTTTTTGATTCTCATTTGCTGTGGTTCATGCTGATATGACCACACTGGCTTTGTAGAATTAATTCCAGCTTATATCAGTGCCAGTGAAATGGAAATGATGGCTGCTCAATATGCTGCCAAACTCTTCTGTAATGTAATCTCATTAATTTCCAGAAGTCAAGTAAGACTTGGTTAGGTGGAATTCTTCCAAAAAAACCAACGCAAGTACTTAGGAAAAGCATAACTATATGGTATTCTCTGTGATATCCAAAAAAAAACCCAAAAAACCCAAACCCACAAGTAAACAAAAACACCACGAACTTTTATTTCTATTTTAATATTTAAGAGCACTGCACAGGTCCTGCATTTTGTTCTAAAAATTAAGGTCCTAGCCTCTTAGGAAAATGTAGAATATGATAGCACTTGTCATAGAAGTAGGTTTGTTAATTAGCTCTAATGCTTTGCCTAGAACAGGCTTTTGTTAATTATATATGCCTAGGTTAAATATTAATGATTAGCATTTATAAAGAGCTTTGCATTTTTTAAAAGTATTAAGCAAACATAAACTAATTATATGTCACAATATCCTGTCTAATTAGATAACTGTGTAATTTCCCCACAAAATACATTATTTTTCACTTCCTGTCACTGAATTATTTTGTAGTATTGCTTTACATTGCTAAATGGTTTCTTTCAACTCAGGAATGATTGAAAGAGAAGGGGAAAAAAAATCAGTATGAAAGCTGCATGGAAAATTTCCTTTTCTTGATGGAAAATTTTAAACTTGCTGTTTACTTGAAGGAAAGGGTTGGTTTTATCAAAGCTCCTGAACAGGAAAAAAAAAAGATGGAAGATGGGTGTTTTTTCTTTGTACAATGTGGAAATGTTACATATGGTGTTTTCAGCAAAAAAAAAAATGTTTTAGAAAGTCATTTTGTTCCAGAAGTTTGTTTTCTGTATACTAAATAGAAAGGAAACACATTTTGCATGCCCCCTTTTTCATGAACCTTGTGAAATCGTTCATACTCCTGGCTTCTGGCCTACTCTGCTCTCTAATGTGGGGAAACATTTTCAACTTGTAGTATATGTAGCATGAATAGATCTTTTGTGCATCCTTCTAGAGAAAATATATCTTAGTTTTGATCTTAATATTATTAAAACAGTATGCACTGATATCTGTCTATTTCTGTCTTTTTTTATATATAGTATCCCTTTTAAAAATTCTGAAAACATTAGTTCTGAGATTAGTTTGAAAGAAAAAATGAAATCTATACCTTGGGAATTCAGGTGATATGGAATTGAGTATATATGAGCTTCCATGGAAATAGTGAATCTTACTACATTTGCTCTTCCCTTCTATTTGTCACATGAATGCTGAGATATGTCCTGTGAAAACCAACGTCAATGACTTTGCTACATGTCAAAATATGTTGGAAGTACACTACGCTAATGAACCAAGAGTAAATTAAAGACTCCTAATAAAACTTGTTTCTTCCTTTTATGTAGGATGAAATCTGCACCTAAAGAGATACATCTGTGATTTACCCTGCCACCAAGAAAAGCCTTCAAACTGCAATTTAGCACTTACTGTATGAGCTTAAAGGAGCTTCTCTGCTTCTGTTTTCATGACTCACATGTGTCAGACCCAGGGTTTGTTAAGATACTGCTACTGCTGCAAGGTTTGCTTTTAGTATTTCTTATTTGAACAGGAAACAGCTTGAATCAGGACCTTTCCTCTTCCCACAGAGCAGAATCCTGGACACTGAAAAGTCCTTTATGCACCAGAGGCAGACTGAACAGCCATTGCTTCCCTAATTCTTGGCAAGGTTATGAAGTTGTCAGTTTTGGTTGTTGCTCACAGGTGTCAGTTTGCCCAAGCAGATTATTAGCATCAGGAGGTGGCATGGCATCTTGCACTGAGGCACTAATGAATAAATATATCTGCAAAAATATTTTTCTTCTTTAAAAGAATGAGTAATGGTTAAATTCCATGCTCCCAATTTTCAGTAGGAGCTCTGAGAATGAAGAGCTCAGATCCCACTGGAAGTCAAACATACAAAACTCTGAGGCACTTAAGTATTAGGACTGCTTGTTCCTAGGGATTGACAACACAACACATTTTGCTCAATTTTGAAACTGTGTAAGAGTAGAGCATTGGTGGAAATTAGCACATCACTTATATTTCAATCATGCTACCAAAAAGGCTCAATGGTGCCAAGAAAGCGAATGGCACCTGGGGTGCACTGGAAGGGGGATGGTTAGTAGGTGGAGAGAGGTTCTTCTCCCCTCTACTCTGTCCTGGTGAGGCCACATCTGGAATATTGTGTCCAGTTCTGGGCCTCTCAGTTCCAGAGGGACAGGGAACTGCTTGAAAGAGTCCAGCACAGAGCAACCAAGATGATTAAAGGAGTGGAGCATCTCCCTTATGAGGAAAGACTCAGGGAGCTGTGTCTTTTCAGCTTGGAGAAGAGGAGAATGAGGAGCAACATCATTAATGTTTACTAATATGTAATAGGAGAGTTCCAGGGTGGAGTAAAGCTTTTCTCAGGGGTGACTAACACTAGGACAAGGGGCAATGGTTATAAACTAGAGCATAGGAGACTCTGTATAAATATAAGAAATTTTTCACTGTGATGGTGACAGAGCGCTGGAACAGGCTTCCCAGGAAGGTTGTGGAGTCTCTTTACCTGGAGACATTCAAAGCCCCCCTGGACGCATTCCTGTGTGATCTGCTGCTATAGGTGACCCTGCTAGGGCTGGGGGGTTGGACTAGATTTTTCAAGATCCCCTCCAATCCCTAACTTTCTATGATTCCATGATTCTGTGATCTTAAATTTATATTTCTGTTAATCTTAACAATGTAATTAAGTCCTTTCAGAAAAAGGACTATTTCAGTCCCTGTGTGCATTGTAGTTAATGCTATGCATAGGATTAAAAAGAAAAAAGAAAGATCCATCTATCCATGTGTGCTCCTCACAACAGCAGTTTCAGGAAATGAAGAAGCAAGAATATATGAAATTTTAGATTACAGAGAAAGGCAAAAGAAGAAAGAGTTTCCAAAACTCAGTGTTCTGGGGAAGCTTTTCTGCAGTTACTATGCTAACTTATCTGTTGTTTCTCTGTCTGTCTAATTTAGATTTGTTAGAGGAATTAAGCAATTTAAACCACTTTCAAGGTGCATTGCCTGTTGAAGTTTAGCTCTTGGGTTACACAGGCTACCAATACCAATCCATGTTATGGATACACTTGCCCTGTCTTTGTCCAACTCTAATTCATAAACAGAGAGATTCCCAAGCTTGTGCCAAAGCACAGCTGCAGTGCAAGAATAGATATTAACATTACCACAGCTTTAGAGATATGGTATTACAGCTCATGGAATATAATAGAGTGCCACACATTCAATTCCTGTGTCACTGATGTTATTATATGTATGTTAGAAATCCCATATGAAAGGTACAGATTACTCCAGTGCTTTTTGTTCATCACTAATTCTTCAGAAACCACACGGAGTGGGATTTTTCAAAAGCATGTACCAGGGACCTAACTACTCAAGTTCAAACTGGAGAGTTTTGTCATTCACTTCAGTGGAACCTGAAGTAGGGCAGCACCAACTGCTGCAGAAGGTCCAGTCCTTTATTATTACTGAAAGAAAGATTATAGAAAGTCTAGTTTTAGATTCAAGTCAATGGGATTTTTGGGTGCAAAAGAAAGTTATCCCTGGCTCTTGTGAAAGAAAGAGGAGCTCAGCAATAGGACTTCAGAGAATGACTTTGGCTTTAGCTGTGCATCTGGACATGTTGACATAGGTTCCTTAATTCAAACATCTTTCAGGAGCATATGCGTTGGGGCATTAACAGTTCTGCTACAGGATTCAGTTCTAAAGGATGTTGGAAGAATGAACTTAGTGCCACTCCTTGTGAGTTCTAATGCCTGCATTTCCAGACCACACTGGGGTTTTAAGTAGTATTTGAAATGGCAAAAGCAACCTGAAGTGCTGAATGAGTACCTTAAAGCTAAGGTTTTTCTAAAGAATAACACACACCAGGGCTGGCGAGTGAACACTTTCAAACCTCTAAGGAATATACAGCATTTATAATAACAAAGAATTAAAGATGAATCTACAGGACATCAACTGGTTTTGTATCTTAGAAAAGCCTTTGGGGGACTGTAGGCTTTTTGGAGGTAATTCAAATTCACATATAGCCCTGATCTCTGAGTGCATATTGAGTGCAAAGTAGATCTACATCAATACTGGCCTCTTTCTTAGCTATTCTAACGTGTCTTTCCAATGCAAGGTAATAAAGAATTTCTCAAAACTGACTGAAGAGTAACATTCCATTTCCAAATGTGCTGGAGAAATATGAAAAAATTTTAATTTAGATAAGAATCAGACTCTATCATTTTAGTCTGATAGTATTTCACATCACTTGTAAAGCTGATAGACTACATAAAGTGAAAGGTAATAATGAACTGATACTCTGCTTCAAGTGAGATTAAATTTTAAACAAATACCTGTATAGCGATGAAGATTTATAGAGGAGACTAAAGAGAAAAAGCTTGATATACATTAATACACATATACTCCACAAATCTCCAATTTAACTCCAGGGTATCCATTTCATGTGTAGTGTATTAGTATTTAATTCTATCCAAGAATTTCTTTTGTTATTATTTCAGGCCTCTCCCATAACCTCTTGGGATGTGTTTTTCAAGGTATTTTGTTTTATCCTACTATTTCAATGTGTTTTATTTGTTTCTCTCTATTCTAATGCTGTTTTGTTGAATAATTTAAGTTTAGATTATCCTGAGACAGGGAACCAAGAAAGCCTGGAGACTTGGTGATGTAGTCTCCATGTGACACCTTCAAGCCTCAAAACACAAGACAAGCCTCCCAAAGTAATGAGTACACTACTACTCTTTCCTTCAATAACCATATTTAACTTCAGTCTCCAGGTTATGGAGGGCTTCAACAAACACTTTCTCCACAACAGAATATTTTGGGGTAAATCCTGTCTTTGGTCTAGTTCCCCGCCCCAGCCCAGAGGAACAAAGGGCAAGGTCAGTTTTGTCCAAGTTTTCCAAGTTTGCAGTATTCCTTCTGAATGGACATGTCATGTGTTTTGTGGAGGAAAATGCTAGATTTAGTCCTATATGCTGAACTGGAGGGGTCTGACCTACCAGCCATTCTTTTAACCCTTAATTCAGCCTTGGGCTGTACCTAGACAAATGGGCTAATGCAAGAAAATCTAAAAGTTATTGTAGCTCTATGCAGCTTTTCTGTGAAATAGATCATCATGAGGGTTTGTATCTGACCCTAAAATATAAATCACTGTTATGCTACTAGATTTACCTTGACAACAGAAAGCAAGCAAGCTATCATTATTCCAGTACTGAATATTTTTATTTTTGTAAATTATAAATATTACTTTTTCCTCTCCACCTTCAGTCTTAAGAATGTGGTTTTACATTTCATTTAATGCTAAATGGTTCATTACATAGAGTAGCAACTTAGTTCTCTTATTATGGTGTTATCTTTCACTTTGTCAAAATATGTCTACTTGATAAGAAATCTGACAGAAGTTGCTTATGATGGGATCACTAACAGCCATCAGTTTCTCTCTAGCAAATGAAACTGTAACCATGGAAACGGCCTTTTTTTGCCAGAATGAAAATGAGACAGCACTCTGCTGCAGCCATTAGTAGAATACACAAATGTCCCTCAAGGCAAACATCTAAAGCAAATGGACTGCAAAGTAAGGAGCACTAATTTCTATTTATTTAGGATTTGTAAACCTAGCAGAGCAAGATATTAACAAAGGAACAAAAAAAAAAAAAAAAAGGAGGTTAGAAAAAGATGTTTGTATTTTCCTTTCCATTTACAAAACTCGTTATTTTAAATAAAAATACTTTATTTTGGTTCTGTAAATATAGGCTTATAATAGTACTGTAGCAATATACTCCTAAATAATGCTGTATTTTGATTGTGTCTTTTCTATGCAGAAAATTATTTTTAAAATCTACACTAAAATAAAGGCTTTTCTATTTATTTTTGGAAACTCATATTCTACTGTAAAAGAATTACAACTACTGAGTGTGACACCATTTTATTTCATAGTGCTTAATTTTCAAACAACCCTGCTCATTCTGATAAGATACACCAGGGCTGATAATAAGTCTATTATAAACACTATCAGCAGCCAGCCACAGGCTGTCAAAGACCTTTCAAGTGTCAGACTTCTCTTACTGTCCTCTTTATTCAGTACTACACCCCTCTTGCTACACACTACTTATTGAATGCATAGATACTTTTGACAGACTCAGATTAAGTGAGGGGTCTTAAACCATCTATGATGTACATCAGCAAGATGTATCTTAACTTGTTTGCCTTCTTTCACATAAAAAATAATCGTTACTCTGGGAACAGCAATGTCTAACCTGTGTTCTATTTCCAGCCCACTGAATAAACTAAAGATAGAATTTTCCACTAGGATAACTAGTTCGTTAACCAAAACTGTTTAGATATTTAATTCATAGCTAGCAATGGATGGGAATCATCATGCCAATTACAGATACCTCGGGGTGTTTCAAATACCTGTGTGCCTATAAATATGACAAAGTGACGTGCTGTGACAGCCACTTTCAGAGAGCTGTTTCCTAGGGTGTGATTAGAAATACCCAGTGTTGTTCTGATATGTTTCACATAGGTCAGGGTTAAGACAGACTTAGAGAAGTTGCCTGCTGCCAGATTACTGGCTGTAGCTGTAAAAAAATAAAGACTGGGCAATGACAAAGTAGAAATACTCACCTGAAAAGACTCTAAAGGCAAAGTCTTCCAGCTTTTATAAACTTGCACTCCTTGACCTTTCTGGTTTTGTGTTAACTATGTCATGAGTGAACTGAAGTGGGTAATTAAAATGGCATGACAAAGACCACTGCCCCACTGGGAATTTACTTGGTTATCCTACCTTCAAAATGCCCCTCAAATACTCTCTCTGAAACCAAAGGTACGTGTTATAATAAACATAAAAAAAAGGAGAGGCGCCTTGATTTTTGGTTTTGCTTGATATTTTCTTTTAATTGTCACAAGCATATGTTTAGCCATATGTGTGAGTATATATGTACACTGATATACAGACATAAAGTAACAATAGTAAATTAACATTGCAGGTAAGTTTGCAAAAAGCTTCTCCAGACTCAATTAGGCATCTTCCTGAGTAGATGTATGTTATAGAAAAAAAAAAAAAACAAGTAAACAAATCTTGATATATTGGGAAATTATGGGAGAAATAACTCCACAAACAGCTTTATTTTCTATATTCCAGTAGAAAAGCACAGATCTGTCCTGACATTTTAAGGTAAAGAACAGATACCCAGGCAAAGCATTACTAAAGTGCAGTGCTTGCACATACAAGTATACATAATAGTTAATTAAAATTGGCAACATTTCCAAGTAAATGGGTTTGTTATTGGCTGCTGGAAGCTGACAGCTGGAGTTACAATTCTCTTTAGTCCAAACATCAGAAAAAGCTTTAGCTGTATAATACTAACCCAGTCTGAAACTCCATCTCTAGGAGAACAAAAAACATCAGTTAGCAGCTGAAATTTCCAGTAACAAAATACATTTGATGTAAGAGGACAGAAAATAAATAAATAATGTATATGGCCACATTTTCACTATTTGCATTAGATTTCAAATTCAGTCACTTTTGTCACACTCTATTAATAGAGTATCTCTGTAGTTTAGGGTAAAGATCTTTACTGTTTGCTCATGACTTGATATTTCCCAACAAGTGGATTTACTAATTACGCAAAAAAAACCAACCCAACACAGAAAAAAAAAAAAAAAAAAAAGTAAATATTTTGTTGTTTAAGCTATCTGTGATAGTGATAATCTCATTGCTTCTTTTGCTATTCTGTGTTTTTGCCATACATTCAGTGGAGATTAAGTGATGGGTAATTTGCTCTCAACTGAGCATTTATATTTATCCCATCATCCTCAATTCATCTAATCTACTCAAGGTAAGTAAGCTAAGAAAAGACCTCTCCTAGGCTTCTTCAGTACTCAGTAAGAAAGAGGAAGCTCATGTAAAGAATGATTTAGCCACATGAAGTCTAAATGACTTCTTGGAGGTGCTTATTTTTCTTACTGACTTCACAAGGGGCTTGTGGCCGCATAGAACCTAAAACCAAGTGGACAAGCATATCCAAAAAAGAACAAATTGAACATTTAAAGTCAATCCCAAAATGCACAAAATTAGTGTAATAATGCACCTTTGTCATAGCAGCAGCATCACTTTTGGTATTGTTACCATGCTACCCCTGTATGAACCAAGGCAAGATAAAGAAGAAAATAAGAAAAAAATCAATCAACAGGAAAAAGAGATAGAGTAGCATTGTTTTTAACTGGATTATAGATGTTTTTGCCTTTGAATGCCTCTGTAATAATTCTAACTCTGCCAGGAGACACTGGCATGGCTGGAGAATTTACAGTCCAGACCTGGTCCTGTGATATGTAACTTCCAGCAGATATGGGCCCTGCATTCATCCAGCAGCAACCACTCACTGCAGGGTAGGTCAGGAAGAGAGTTCTGGCACAACAAATTCAGTTTTACCTTCCCTTATTGATACTACAGTGGGTTCTGTTCTTCATCAAGTAAATGGAATGAGTTGAACTACATCTTAGGAAGCTTCTGGATTGATTTTTTTTTCTCTAACATATACAGGAATAGCACCATGAACCTGTTCACATTAAGGATTGACCTTCTGGAAAGCATCTCCATAGAGAAGGACCTTGGAGCCCTGGCAAATAATGGGTTATCCATGGGATAGCTATGTGCCCTTGTGGCCAAGAAAGCCAATAGTATCCTGGACACTATTAAGAGTGTGTTCAGCAGGTCAAGGGATGTTCTCCTCCCCCTTTACTCTTCCCTGATGAGACCACGTCTGGAGTATTGTGTTCAGCTGTGGGCCCTCCAATTCAAGAGGGACAGAGATATGCTAGAACGAGTCCAATAGAGCCTACGAGGAAGATCAGGGGACTGAAATCTCTGTCTTATGGGGAAGGGTGGGAGTCCTGAGGCTGTTTAGTCAGAAGACTGAGAAAGATCTTATTAATGTTTGCAAATATCTGAAGGGTGGGCATCAAGAAGGGGCCATTCTCTTTTCAGGGGTGCCTTTTGACAAGGCAAGGGGTAACCAGCACAAAATGGAACACAGGAAGTTCTACCTCAACATGAGTAAAAACTTGTTTACTATAAGGCTGACTGAGCACTGGAACCAGCTGCCAGGAGAGATGGTGGAGTCCCCTCCTCTAAAGACTTTCAAGACCTGTCTGGACATGTTTCTGTGGGACCAGCCCTGGGTGATGATCCTTTTTTCAGGGGGGTTGGACTCAATAATGTCCAGAGGCCCCTTCTAATCCCTACCATTCTATGATTCTCTGATTCTGTCATTCCACATTGGACTCCACTGAGTACTTTTTCTTACAACTGCTAAAATCCACAATGCTGCCGAGCACCATGGGTGATACTGAAATAGAAATTTATATGTATCTAATGGCTTCTGGTAACTTCAGTTATTCCTATCCTGAGGAGCTTGTGTCTATATGACAACACAGAAATATATTTTTGCAGACAAATTAATTCAAAACAGAAAGTCCTGCCACACACAAGTGATGAGAAAAGTTCCAGATACTATGTGCTGTTCATATTCAGAAATTATTAGTTTGCTTTTTGGTATTTTTAATAACCCTGATGGTTGTCTTAGTGATGTTTATTGCTATTTGTTGTTTGTTTGTTTTAATTTGTTATAAAAGGTTTCTACTTTGTAAGGTAATAAAACTCTTTAAAAGAAAGGATGTCAATATGTGTGTGTTTCAAAGTGCAGATGAAAAAAGGATATTTGTTGTCTTGCTGAAGAAATTATTTTAAAACTCTAATTATCCTTATTAGTGCAATTCTTTGTGAGCATATTCACATTGACTAACTACCTGACTCTAAAGTGCTCAGTTTTTTATATTAATTACTCCTCATAGACAGCTACCTCTTTCAGCTGCTCTGGAGAGAGGCAGGAAGATTTAAATTCTTATTTTGAAGAATCACATCAGTTCAATGTCTAAAGCTAAGTAACCTTATAAGCAAACTTTGAAAAAGGACCACTGATTGTTCAGACTACTTAACCCTTTTAAATATCCTCCTGGATCGGATAACAGGTTAGGAGCTAATTTTTTAATACATGTAAGCATGCTACTTCTTTGATTTCAAACTTGATTTCAGTTTTGTGTTGGCAGATTGTATCCTGGCTGAGTACATGAAAGAAATATCTGTATCATTTGAACCATTAGGTTCAGGGGTATCCATTGAAATTAGTAATGTTTGCTTATCAGCACAGCGTAAGCACTTCAGTAAGTGTTAAATAGAGAGTAACTCCTACCTAGGATAAATTACAGACAAGCCCATTTTTGGAATTGCTAGAATACATGTAATTTTAAAATACAAGTAATTTTAAAATCTTTTTCCTGACAAGCTAAAAAATTATCATGTGAAGAATCTGATAATAGGGAATATAGAAGTCTGAAGCTCTCCCAGCTTTAAAGATCCCTGGTTTCTATAGTTTGATATGTAATATATTGTTGGGCTCACAGACAGTGTGCCTGTAGGGATCTGATGATGATAATCCTTGGTTTGTTTCAAATAAAGCTCTGTTCTCCTGTGCTTAGCTTCCAACAGTTCTGCAATAGCTTTTTCTGAGAAACACTGCCAAGAAGGAGCACAGTAACAGGGGTCAACTCCAACCATGAACTTTATGAATTGTTTAGTGGCACATTAAAGGACAGCATCAAGTTCACTTATAAGCTTTGAAATTATCTTATTTCTAGCCTGTGCAGATAGATGATTACCTGTATATTTGATTCACTTGGTCAAGATTTAACCCGTTGTCTCTTGCAGTTCTCCCCACTGCTAAAGTGTCTACCTTCTGCTTTTTGTACTTTATAATAGTTTCAGCAATTTTAACAGAAAAACGAAGGGGAGAAGCTGAAGAGCATATAGCATGTATAAATATTGCTGACACACAGGGCTGCTTCTCATCTTTTTTACCACAGGCCCAAGACCAGGATGGCTGCCCTAATCTGCAGAATTTTTTTTTTTTTTTGGAGTAGAATTAATTCACATTGTAATACTTGTGGTGCATCAGGCTTAACTATTACAAGAGCAAGGCTCCTGGTTTCTTTTGTGTTGACTCTTTCCACAGCTTGGAAGATGACAACAGACTTATTTAGTTCAGTGACCAGAAGTCACAGCTAGCTAAAATTTGTGGGATCTGCTTTGCCAATTTCTTTGAACATGCACTCTAAAAAAAAAGTAAGATAAAAGAATGAAATCTTGAAGGACCAGCTTCCACAGTTTCAGTGCTGCTACCTGTCTACCCACCCTTGAATAAGCTCTACATCCAAGGTCCATCTGATGAATCCCCATCAAAGTATCAGCTTGGTTAGACCCTGAGCAAATTCAGCTCTGTTACCATATGACCCTTAAAACACAAAGCTGATCTCTTTTGCAGAATGTGGAGCAAAATAGACAGCCTTCCACCTACTGCTATGATTGATGTAGCATTCCTCCTCAGATAGCACCTCTTTTCTTGGCCAGAGCTATATTAACGTTTACAGAGAAGTAACACTAATGATGGAAACATAAACACTTCACTCAGGAGCATTTAATGGAGCTGAAATTGCTATTAAGCCAATCATAGTAGTCTTGCAGGAGTGCTAGAGGAGAGCCTTGTGAATAACTGAATTTCTTGTTCAAGCAGTAAAGGAGACTCAATTAGAAAGGATAATCTGAACATTTTTAATATTCCCAAAGAAGTGAGATCTGAGATTTTATTTTCAGATTGACCAAAATATTAAATATTCAGGGGATCATCTTAAAAGTGGTAATTTTTTCTAAATGAAAAGCTGTTTTGAAATGAAAAAAGTCAAAACATTCCACTTGAAAATGTCAGAGTGAAGTGTTTTGACTTTTTAAAATGTTTTTACTGAAAAATGATACATTATACATGAATTTGTGGATTGTTTCATCATCTGAAATATTCATTTTAGTTAAAAGAAAGTTACAGCTCCCTTCATGGGTTTTTTTCATGTCTCTGGTTGAAGTAAGCAAAATTTTTTTCCTTAGTATTTGTCCTTTCTTTCCTTTTCTTTCCTTTTATTTTTTTTTCTTTTTGACATTTAACACATATAGCTATCATAAATCTCAAAGACTTGAACCATAAAGTTGTGTTAAGAGTAGACCTGATTTCACTGAAAAGGAATACTTACATTCACAGACACACAAACATAAACAAAAAGCAGGGCAATTTCTGCTCTGAATCACAGTAGGTTAGAACTGAATAATTATTCTAAATTAAATTGAATTACTTCAGATTCAAAATGATAAAAGGTTTAGGCCACTGTGCTGGTGGTTATTGAGAAGGCTGTGATAAATCATGGCATGACCTATGGGGTGCTCAAAAACATCAGCATAATAACTTCAATGGTTATTGCAATGTTGTCAGTATTGTGTGGTACAATATAGCTTCCATGATTGAAAATTAATACTGTGATAATGTTACTTCTGTTGTCAAAGAGTTTGTTTGGACAGCTAAGGAAATGAAGTAGCATTCAGTTTTAAGTTTTAAGTTAAAATACAATTGAGATTGGTAATTACTGAAAATCATTACTGAGCTTGAACTTGCTATTTCCTCATATATCCATTAATTTATCTGATTTACATTTAGGTAAAATCAAATCCTGAGAAGAATAATTTCTGATTAGATCATATCTGTTATTTAGTATCTGGGATTTAGTGAAATTGCTGCTAATTCTTGAAATTTGGCCAAGTGAAAAAGAGTGGTAACAAAATACCTTCCTTTTCCTCTGTATAGAATGCAAATACAGATAATATGAACTGTCATGTCCTCTTTTAGTTATAAAATGTACTTATTCTTTTTGATCTTTTCCTATTACAGATTTTTTTCATCCTTTCACATCAATGGTATTTTTCCCCACTATTTCCAAACTTGCTTGATATCTAATATTAGGAAGGGTTAATGACTACAGTAGTTTAAAATTGCAAAAAAACACCTTTTTTATTTTATTCTTTAAAACCATTGGGAAGAGAAAACAGGACTAATACTACATTATTTATGTTCAAAGTGAATCATATTTCTGCAGTACATGTTATGTCTTTTTGGATTTAATATAAGGATAGTTTTCATTTCAGTCATAATTTTTTTAAAATGTAAGAGTTTAATAATAGAAAATGAACTGTCTGCATTATAACGTCTGTGGGCCAAAATTTCTGCTCTGCTAAATGGCTACACCTCAATGAAGTTCCTCAATGTACTTTCATTTGTTTACATCAGCAGAGAATCTTAGCCTCACAAAGCAATACTCCCACAGGACCCAGGTGAAGTGACTGGTCAAAAGATATATCACACTGAAATGAATTTTCAACATGTTTTTCTCTTTCTGCTCTGAAATGGAAGAGTGATTCAAAGGAAGATAAGTAACACATCAACCATTGTGATGTGTTTGTGCTAGCTGACATTTTCCTGGCTATTTTACATAACTCTTAAGCAACTGAAAAGAGCCTTCCAGTAACTTGCTAGTATCAGCTGTGCTTGGCAGACAATGGCTTGCCAGGCTGTAGTCTGGGCAGCACTGAATCCTCTACAGTTCCTCTTGAGTGTGAGTGTTATAAATAGTGACTGACTGGAACTTTCAGACTTTTCAGAGGTGCAAAGGGAAACCTTGATAACTTGATAATAACTTGACTGGTTCTCTTTGTTTATTATTTAAACTATTCCCAGGAAGTTCATAGAGCCTGGATTTGTAGATGCAGTCTCGGAAGAACTGGAAGACCTTCCTGGAAAAAGACATGTGCCTACATAGTTTATAATGAAGAGGATGTGAGTTGAGACTTAATTTGGCATCTTTTACCCTTCACTGGTATTCATGCCTATTTCAGGCATAAATATTACTTTCACACTGGTCAAACTTCATGGTATAGCTATGCTAGGTAAACCATAAGAAATTAAGTAAAAGGTTTTTATCAGACGCTGGCAATATTTAGGTAATCAGAAGAATCTAAGTTTGCTTCTATTCAAAATAGCTCAATTTTCTATTTACTGTATTGAAAGTATTTCTGTTTACCTTGATTACATTTCCATTTACCTTTCCTTCAGTATGTTTGGTTTCATTTCCTAGTAAATATTTCACCAACATGCAGATATTTCTGATTTATTATCCATTTCTATCAACAGAAATGCTAAATATAGTCTGCAGCAGTGGGTGCCTTCATTAATATGATTTCAGAACAACAAACACGATGCTCAGTGCATACTTTATTTCTGCTAGGAGACATCACATTTCTAATTAAACTCAAATCATAACTGAATGAAAATACATGGAATTCAGCATGATTATTTATATTGTACTTTTAATTGTTATTACTTTTCTTTTACCAGGCAGAAGAAAAACAATCATAGAGCAGGGGATGACATTTAAAAAAATGTATTCTCCCTATGAGAAGGCTTTGTTTTCACAAGTATTATACTGACAGTAAGATATTTAGGAGAGCCCAGTTTGTACCACAACATATAGTATTCCTCAGAAATTAGTAAATTCACTCAGGAAATAACTGAAAGGGTTCTTTGCTATAGATACTTGTAGTAGTTCTCAGTAAAAGTTTTGATCTTTTGGTCTATGGAAAACTTTTTTTGTACTTAAAACAAATTAAGAGATGAAAGAAAGGAAAGAAAGAAAGGTGGAAAGAATGGAAGGAAGGATGAAGGATGAAGGAAAGAAAGAAGAAAAGGACTGAAGGAAGGACAGAAGGAAAGAAAAAGAAAGGGAGAAAGGGAGGAAGGGAGAAAGAGAGAAAGAGGGAAAAAGAGAAAGAGAGAAAGAGAGAAAGAAAGAGAGAAAGAAAAAGAGAGAAAGAGAGAAAGAGAGAAGGAAGAGAGAAAGAGAAAGAGAGAAAGAGAGAAAGAGAGAAAGAGAGAAAGAGAGAAAGAAAAGAGAGAAAGAAAGAGAGAAAGAAGAGAGAAAGAAAGAGAGAAAGAAAGAGAGAAAGAAAGAGAGAAAGAAGAGAGAAAGAAAGAAAGAAAGAAAGAAAGAAGAAAGAAAGAAAGAAAGAAAGAAAGAAAGAAGAAAGAAAGAAAGAAAGAAAGAAAGAAAGAAAGAAAGAAAGAAAGAAAGAAAGAAAGAAAGAAAGAAAGAAAGAAAGAATTTTTTTTTTTCAAAGAGCAGTAAGAAGATGATGGATTAAAGCAGATTCAGACTGTTTGCAGTTATATAAGACTATTAGGTACCCTGCTTGTTCTGGCTGTTGTAATTTGTCCATGCCCTACTTTATATAGCTCAATCCATTGTGAGCAAAACCATGAAATACCAGAATAGTTCATATTTCATTTTGTCAGCAAATTAGAAAAAAATATAAAAACAAACACAATAGACATATTTGCTGAGTATAGAACTGAGTATTTTTTCATATCAAAGGAGGCTGAAGAGAACAGAAGGTTAAGACTTTTTTTTTTTTTTTTTTCTTTTTTTTACAATGAGCAGATGTGCTTGTTACTGTTGATGGACAAGCTTATCCATTTACATCAATTAATATCAACAGCAAGCACATCAATATGGAAGCTTGTCCTGACGCCTTGATTTTTTCCCATCTGACAGGTAATAGTAGGGCTGGGAAAATGTCACAACAATTTAGTCATGCTTCACTGGCTTTAACTAGTTCAGTGACAATGGGAATGCATCATGCTAAGATTCCTTATGATTCATAATGGTACTGCATTAGTCTGCTATTGCAGAGGATTTAAACTAGTCTTTGTCAATTAAGGGTTTAAGGTCAAATCCTCTTTATGGTTTTTTCATTCGTGCATTAAGTAAAAGCAAGTTAAAATATTTATGAATGGCACTAAAATGTGGAAACTTTCTTTAGGAACCTGTCTTTTCATATTGAGTCATAACTGAAACCAACTATGTTTGACAAAGAAAGGCTATTTAATCACATGGTATGGTGTAGCCCTCCCCTGCTTTAAAGGCCCAAGCTACAATCTACTCAGCTTTGGCCGGAAAACTTCTGTGGATGGAAACCTGGATTTTATGCTGAAGTTATGAGACGGAAGTTATGCCTCAGCACATTTGACAATGATCAAGATATGACCATAATATTTGTAAATTGTTTGAATGCTCAGCAGCCGAAGAAATATTTGAAAAGCAGAGCACTGTATATGGGTCAGTGACAGTGCTACAGGGTTGAATGTCTTTCAGCCTCAGCAGGAAAACCACAAGGCCAAACAAGCAGGGATAAGATGTGCTGTCCCCATGGCTGCACTCTCTGTCCACCATCTGCAGGGTGCCCATGGCTGCCCTCCCCAGGCCTCTCCTCCTGCTTTGGGGAGCATGGACAAGGAGATGTTGCCAGCTTCACCCCTGGAGCCTCCCCTGCTGGTCAGCCCATCCAAGTCTCGAGGACCTTTGTGCCTTTCCCCAGTTTTATGAGATGAATACTGCTAAATATCCATATGTTTTCTTCTTGAAGAGTAAGCAGTAACAGGACATGCTTTGAGTATTCGCCTAGATGCTGCTTTACTGTTTTTCATGGGTTGAAATCAGAGTAGCTGAGAGCATGTTATGTCCAATAGAAGGGTATTTTATTGTTAGGCAATCTTTTGTTGCTTTAGGCTAGAAAAGTCATAATAAATCCTTGTGTTTAGAAACACATACATGCAGACACTTGCAAGTTTATTCCAGTCAAATTCTTTGGACTGAAATTGCCATGTATTCAGATGGTTTCATTGCTACTCAGTCCTTGCAAAGAGAAGTTTACCTGAAGATAGAGCAGATTCACTGTTCAGCTATAAGCCATTGATTTAACCTTTCTGTCATGAGAAAAATAAAATCAGCTTGCTTCCACTATAGTTAAATGTTTAGTTATATATGGAACTAGATCTTTTGAAAGGATAGGAAATTACATTTTCTATAATCAATCAATCATCTGTGAAGAGAAGTTTATTTAAAGTGACTCCTTTTTGATTACTTCTAGAAGAGATAAATAGAAAATTATTCATAAAGAACTCAAGGTATTGATAATGTGACAGCCAAGAAGTTGTGGTCTTCAGTGTAGATCATTTTCCAATTTTATGAATGCCTGTGAAACCAGAAAACGTTATTTAAATAAGCTTCTACTAATGGCATATTGGATAAATAACCTTGTTAAGAATTAAATAGTAATAATTAAAATTATCTAGTCATTCTATGCCAACTGTATATAAAACTATCAGCATGAATAATATGTAAATATTGATGAAATTTTTACTAATTTAGACATTGACATAAAATGTTATAAAAACAAATAATAGAGCTATAACTGCACTGCTTTTTCTAGACTTATCAGAGAGTACCATAATGCCTAAATCACAGACTTCTTTCCTGAAGCTGCCCACAGGTGTGGGATGTTGCCCTCCACAGCTCTGTCCTGATGGTGGAATCTTTCTTTCAGAGACAAGAATCTTGACCTTCATCGGGGGAATTTGAAGTACAGGACATCTTTGTGCCCATGCTCCAGATGATAGGCAGAAAGTTTTGTTTGAGGGAAGGTGTAGATATTCAGTCCATGTGGAAAAAACATTTCCTAGGACAGAAAGGTGGTCCTGAAGAGCTAAGTGTCAAAATGAGAGGTAAGTGTCAAAAATTATCACCCAAAATCATCAAGGTGCAGTTTTTCTATGTCCAAAACCTATGCTTAGGATGGGTCAGAGAGGAAAAGGAAGTCTTTGATATTTTAACTCATAAGTTTATCCCTTTCTTCATCTTTCTGAAGAGCACTTTTTTCCAGAGTCCCAAATTTCTTGTGGCAATAGAACAACACACGTGCCTTAAAAATTCTGAAACTTAACATTTCAAATAAGAACACTCAGTGTTTTTATGACCTCAGTCATAAAACTCTTCACATTCAGAATGTGGAAAAGACTGATTTTTGTCAAAGACAAAAATAGTATTTTTCAAAGAAATAAAATTTCACATTCAGAAACTTAGGTTTTTTCTGAAAGTTCACTTTTCCCTACATAGAGACACTATCACTGGTATAGAAAACTCTCAGAACCTGTGGTAACCAACTCTGCTTCTAAATTAAGTAGAAGACACCATATTGAGCCGTGTGGAAGTATGTTTATCAAAATCGGAAATGGTTCTGGTGCATTTCTTCTCCTATTGTTGGTGGAAACACCCCATAAATTTTAAAAAATAAGCTATTTGATGGTCTCAATGTTCAGAAAAATAATTCTTTACATTTTTAAAAATTCTCTTTAACGGAATTAAAATGTCAGGTGTATACCCTACAAAGATACTTAGACTGAGAAAATAAGAATAAAAATATTACAAGGAATAGTGAACAAAATTTTCTTGAAATGTTTCTTTAAATTGTCTCATGTCTTTAAGAAATTTTGTTGTCTATTTTTGAGATCTAAGCAAGAGTTAGCACAAAAGTGATGATGAGAAAAAGATTGTGAGTACATCTCCATAGTAATCCTAGATTTATGAGGTGACCACCTTGCAAGAGCTGCTATAAACCTGGCGCTTGGTTCTTCATGTAAAGTTGAAGGAGGTCTGGAAGAGAGCTGTTTGGTTTCTGACTCCAAAGGGGAAAAGATGTGAGAAATGAATAAAATAAAGAAAAAAAAAATGGAGTCAAAGTGAATGGGCTGAAACTGCAGGATGAAGGTACAGGTACTGCTGAAGTTGTCACAAATAACAAAACATCAAAAAAAGGAACTCTGCAAGGAATGAAAGAACATCTTTTCTGGATTTGCTCCACCATAAGATTCCTATTAAACAATTCAATTCTGATGATCACTGATCCCTATTAATTCTCCAATTTGGAGCCAGCATATAAACTCTTACAGAAAATAGGCCAAATTTTCCACTTTTCTGTACTGATCTCTCCAAAAGCATTGGTAAATTGTCTGTTGAATCCCGGATGATGAAAGGCTACTGTTAAACACCAGGAGTGTGTGTTGCCAGTAAGATGTCTGCTTCAGTGGCACAGAATTCCAGGAAGAAACTTTCTTACACTTTGCTAGAAAGAAAATCAAGGGTTTTTTTCTGTTCTGGAGGTGCTGTAGAAACATCTTGAAACAACCATGTGATCTATTCTACAAGCCAAAAGAGGTGTTTCTTCAATGTCTGTTTTAAACTGAGATGTGCTTCTGCTTGTTCGAACCCTCCCACATACAGATGAGGACATAATATAGGGCTATGTCTCATTATGCAACCTACCTCCCACATGCATGTTCTAAAAGAAAGTACTGAGCAGCT
Source organism: Calypte anna (assembly GCF_003957555.1). Lineage (NCBI taxonomy): Eukaryota > Metazoa > Chordata > Aves > Apodiformes > Trochilidae > Calypte > Calypte anna. Next base: position 114,082,501 of record NC_044245.1, read on the forward strand.
GCACAACACTCCTTTGGGCATGAATAGAGTCTTTAATACCAAGACTGAAATGAGAGTGATTAGTACTGCTACTGGCACATGCAGCACCTGAACGTTCATAGTTCAGTTCAATGCAACTGATGGAACATCTTGATTTTTTTGAGGGGAAAGGGCTGCCAGATTTGCTTGCGGGATATGCTTTGATGACTTATGGCCCAGTCACTACTAAAGCTTGTGCATGGCACTCCGATTCATTCTGACTATGCCATCAGCATCAGCCCCTCATTAATCAACAGCTTATTGTGATTGTTCTGCAAGATTAAAATAACAAGGGTGACGCGACATCATCCTAGCATCATTAGGATGATGTTGGGATACCAGTGTCCCAGGGTCGACAGAGACAGCCTTGCCTGACCCTCTCAACAAGCACAGCCATGCAAATAGAAGTCACAAGAGGTGTGAATCACGCAGGGAAGAGAAATTCACTGTTGTAGATGGATATACTGTCTGACAGCTCAGAAAAAAAAAGGAGGAATAGGTTTAGTTGTAAGCATGGACAGTATACTGGCAAATTAGTCCTATTTATATTCCTTGGCAAACTGAGCATTTTATCCTCCCTACCAGGATCGCTGCCTGACCCCAGAAATTTCAGCTGGAGGAAGATTGTAGAGGCTAGTAACAGGCAGAGTGAAAAAATAATACTTAGAGCTCAAAGCATGTAGCAAAGTAATTTATTTATTTAGATTCCTGCAAATATGAAAAAGTAACTTCTCCATATGGACTAAATGCCATTGATGTAATCTGAAAATACCTCCTGATACAGCAATTTAAGAATCATCACTTCACACACTGATCCTCCCTCCCTGCTCGATCAATGCTCTGCTTTTACAATAGCTATTTTATACCCCCATTTTCAAATAGAGTGAAAAAAGATGAGCCTTGCAATACGCCCTGCAGGTCAAATTCAGGTTATATTAAGTCAGAGAAGGGGAGGAATCCATTTCAATGTTAGTGAGGAGTGGATCTATTTATAAGGCCTTTTTAAACCCTTGCTTCATTTCACAGCTTATATGACAGTTGATTTTCTCTGGCTCACATGACTATGGCTACAGAAACATCACCCTATCAGGGAAACCAGTCCATCGGTTTAAAGTTCTTAAAACCAGAATAAATTGAAAAACAAACAAACAAACAAATGAAAACAATAAACAAACAAAAAGAAAAAACAATAAAGAAAAAAAAAGGAAAAAAGCAAATAATAATAATTTTAAAAAATCCAAACGAACAAGGCAAAAGAGAAATAGAACTGAGGTAAAAATCAGCAGAAAGTTTTTCCTCCCATCAGCACAAGATAGTATGATTTTTTTCTGTCCTTGTAACATCTTTCAAGCTACCCAGTTAGCCAGTTAGCACTGAGACTTTCTTCAGAACTCCAGTAAATAAGAACATGTGGAAAGAAGTCCTGCATCAGTGCCTTGCTCCAATAGTAGGAGACAATATCTGTGGGAACTGGGTCACAGATTTCAAAAAGCATGCAAGTGGGGGTCCCTGCATGTGTTAAGTAATGGAAATCCAAAAATTGCTGCCTAAGAGCTAACTTTTGCAAATACTTAAGCACATGATAAACATGAATTTAACAAGTAAAAACACACCTCTTTTTAAGTGTTTTGCAGGATTAGCCATCACTGTACTTAAATTATATTCACCATAATTTCCACTTTACATTTCACAGAATCACAGAATCACAGAATCCTAGGGGTTAGAAGGGACCTCGAAAGATCATCTAGTCCAACCCCCCCTGCCAGAGCAGGGCCACCTAGAGTACATCACATAGGAACGTGTCCATACGGGTTTTGAATGTCTCCAGTGAAGGAGACTCCACAACCTCCCTGGGCAGCCTGTTCCAGGGCTCTGTCACCCTTACAGTAAAAAAATTTTTTCGAATATTCAACTTGAACCTCCTATGCTCCAATTTACACCCATTACCCCTTGTCCTATCACTGGTCACTACTGAGAAGAGCCTAACTCCATCTCCCTGACACTCACCCCTTACATATTTGAAAACATTGATGAGGTCACCCCTCAGTCTCCTTTACTCCAAACTAAAGAGACCCAGCTCCCTCAGCCTTTCCTCATAAGGGAGATGTTCCACTCCCTTAATCATCTTAGTAGCTCTGCGCTGGACTCTTTCAAGCACTTCCCTGTCCTTCCTGAACTGAGGGGCCCAGAACTGGACACAATACTCCAGGTGCGGCCTCACCAATGCAGAATAGAGGGGGAGGAGAACCTCTCTTGACCTACTAACCACACCCTTTCTAATGCACCCCAGGATGCCATTGGCCTTCTTGGCCACAAGGGCACATTGCTGGCTCATGGTCATCTTCTTGTCAACCAGGACCCCCAGGTCTCTTTCACCTACACTGCTCCCCAGCAGGTCAGCCCCCAAACTATACTGGAACATCTTGTTGTTCTTCCCCAACTGCAAGACTCTACACTTCCCCTTGTTGAATTTCATCATGTTTCTCCCTGCCCAACTCTCCAGCCTGTCTAAGTCTCTCTGAATGGCAGCACAGCCCTCTGGTGTGTCAGCCACTCCTCCCAGCTTAGTGTCATCAGCAAACTTGCTGAGGGTACATTCTATACCCTCATCCAAGTCATTGATGAAGATATTAAACAACACCGGTCCCAGCACCAACCCCTGACGGACTCCACTAGTCACACACCTCCAACCAGATTCTGCCCCATTGACTACAACTCTCTGACTCCTTCCTTTCAACCAGTTCCTGATCCACCTCACTACCTGATCACCAAACCCATAATTGATCAACTTATCTACAAGGATGCTGTGAGAGACGGTGTCAAATGCTTTACTGAAATCAAGATAAACCACATCTACTGCTCTTCCATCATCTATCCACCTAGTAATTTCCTCATAGAAGGCTATGAGGTTAGTCAAACATGATTTACCCTTGATAAAACCATGCTGACTGCTCTTGATGACTCCCATGTCCTTGATATGCCTGGAGATAGTGACAAGAACAAGTTGTTCCATCACCTTTCCAGGGATGGAGGTGAGGCTGACCGGTCTATAGTTACCCGGGTCCTCCTTCTTGCCCTTTTTGTAGACTGGAGTGACATTTGCTATCCTCCAGTCCTCAGGCACCTCTCCTGTTACCCATGACTTACTGAAGATGATGGAGAGTGGCCTAGCAATGACCTCCACCAGCTCCCTCAGCACCCTTGGATGCATTCCATCTGGACCCATCGACTTATGGATGTCCAGATTACTCAGCTGATCCCTAACCCAATCCTCATCTACTACGTCAAATTCCTTATCTATCTTGACTACTTCTGGGGCTAAATGAATCTGGGGCTCATGTGGAAACCCTGCAGGAGTAAAGACAGAGGCAAAGAAGGCGTTCAGCACCTCTGCCTTCTTTATATCCTCTGTCACCAGGGCTCCCAGCTCATTCCTTAGTGGGCCAATATTGCCTCTAGTGTTAGTTTTGTTAGCTATGTATTTGAAAAAGCCCTTTCTATTATCCTTAACCTGACTTGCAAGGTTAAGTTCCAAGGAGGCCTTAGCTTTCCTAATTGCCTCCCTACATCCTCTGACAACAGTCCTATATTCCTCCCAAGTGACCAGCCCCCCCTTCCATGATCTGTAGATTTTCCTTTTCCACTTAAGTTTTCCCAGCAGTTCCTTTTTAACCATGCTGGTCTCCTAGCTCCCTTACTAGATTTCCTAACCATAGGGACGCTCTGATCCTGTGCTTGCAAATAGTGGTCCTTGAATATTGACCAGCTATCTTGAGCCCCTTTATCTTCTAACACCCTGTCCCATGGGATTTCTCTTAACAGTTGATTGAGGAGGCCAAAGTTTGCCCTGTGGAAGTCCAGGGTTCTGATCCTACTGGGTATTCTGTTCCTTCCACACAGGATCCTGAACTCTACCATCTCATGATCACTGCAGCCAAGGCTGCCATTGACCACCACTGCTTCAACAAGGCCCTCCTTATTGGTTAGTACAAGATCCAACAGCGCTCCTCTTCTAGTCTGTTTGTCCACCATTTGCATTAAGAAGTTATCATCAATGCACTGGAGGAACCTCCTAGACTGTGAAAGGCTGGCTGTGTGAGTCAACCAGCAGATATCGGGGTAGTTAAAATCTCCCATGAGGACTAGGGACTGAAGTTGTGAGGCTGCTTTCAGCTGCCTGTAGAAGGCCTCATCAACCTCCTCGCCTTGATCAGGAGGTCTGTAGTAGACCCCCACAACTGTATCACCCACACCAGCCTGCCCCTTAATTCTTACCCACAAACTTTCAACTTGCCCCTCATCAGCCCCTGCACAAAACTCAACACATTCTAGTTGCTCTCTCACATAAAGAGCAACTCCACCACCTCGCTTCCCCGCCCTATCTTTCCGAAAAAGCACATAGCCATCCATGGCCACATTCCAGTCATGTGACCTATCCCACCATGTCTCTGTTATCCCTACCAGATCATAACCCTTAGCCCGTACACTGACCTCTAACTCTTCTTGCTTATTCCCCATGCTGCGTGCATTAGCATACAGACATTTCAGGAAACAAACAGAGCACACTGGTGGGACTAAATCCTTCCTAGACCACCTGCCTTTGGGCCCCGGTTCGTTCCTCTTGTGTTTGTCCCTGACAGACCCAGTATTCTCCCCTTCCCCCTTCACATCTAGTTTAAAGCTCTCTCAATGAGCCCTGCTAAGTCCTGCCCCAAAAGCCTCTTCCCCCTCTGGGACAGGTGCATCCCACCTGCCATCACCAGGCCAGGTGTCTCATATAGCATCCCATGATCGAAAAAACCAAAACCCTGTCTTTGGCACCTGTCTTTGGCACATTTACTTTCCCTGAAAAGTATAGAACATCAATTTACTTTTGTGAACCAAAATATGAAATGCATATCAATCCCCACTTTTGTACTCAGGAAAAAATGTATTTGACAGCCTCTGAATGCAGTAACTATTTCTTATACAGGCCATGAAACATCTTCAGTTTGTGTATAAACAGAGGACCAACTCTTTTGAAACCACAAAATAAATTGCTTTATGCTCAAAATCATGAGATCAGTAAGCTTCCAGACAAGCTGATATAATATGAAGCTTCTAAATCATCCTTTTTGATTGTAGCACAGTATCTCTGACCATTATCCAGGGCTGCTCTTTGTTCAAGAAAGCCTTCTTGTTTTAGAGGATGACATTAAAATTATGAATGTCTGAAGGTAATTTCTAGTCAAAAGGTAGCTGCTGGAGAAGAAAAAAAGGTCGTTTGCTGTGACTCATTTTTCAAATCACAAATGTTTATATATTTATCTAAATTACATAGACAGAACAGATGCCTATCCATGGAGAGGGTACAGAGTATCTTTTAAAATCAGAATGCATGCTCCATGGCAGCTGATATTTGCTGATACACTTTGTAATATTCATCATTCAGAGAGTGGCAATCTGCTATAAAGATCTAAGAGTTATGCACTGTTGAGTGTTTGTGCAATCAGGAGTCAGGGTTGTGTAGCTTTTCTCAGAGACATGAGTCACTAGTGGAGTCCCCCAGGCATCGATATTGGGCCTGATGCTGTTTAAGATCTTCATAAGCAACCAGGATGTTGGGATCAAGAGCACCCTGATGAAGTCCACTGGTGACACTAAGCGGAGAGGTTGATACTCAGGAGTGCAGTTCAGACTAGGATCCACTTGGCTAGAGAGAAGCCTTATGGAAAGGAACCTGGGGGTGTTGGCAGACAACACGATCAACATGAGTGAACAGTGTGCTGCAGCAGCAGAGAAAGCCAACAGGACGCTGGGCTGCATCAACAAGGGCATCACCAGCAGAGAGGTCATCATCCTGCTTTACTTGGCACTTGTCAGACCACACCTGGAGTGTAGCATTCAGTTTTGGTCCCCACTCTATAAAAAGGATGTGGACAGGCCACAGAACACTCATGAGGATAATCAATACAAGCCATACAAGCTGAATCTGAGAAAAGAAGCCTTGAGAAGAGAAGGCTTAGAAGAGACCTTATTAAAACTTTCCAGTACTTAAAGGGTAGGCACAAAGAAGATGGAGACTTCCTGTTTAAAAGGAGTCACATGGATAGGACAAGGGGTAATGGGCATAGGTTGCTTCTGAGGAGATTTCGATTGGAGACAGTGGTAAATTTTTCACCATGAAGTCAGTCAGACATTCAAATGGTCTCCCAGGGGAAGTGGTAGATTCTTCCACTTTGGAAAGTTTTAAATCTAAGCTCAACAGGGTGCTGGGGTATCTCATATAAACTATAGTATTAGAAGGCCTGGAACAGATTATCTTTGATGCCCCCTCCTCACAAACATGGCAATTCTCACATGTTCCCGGGTGAAAAAACCGTGTTGGAGCTTCTAGAAATGTTGACTTGTATCCTAGAGTTTTAAAATGTGTATTAAGGCATTCTTTTCAAACTGTGAATCAGTCAGATGTGCCTCTCCATCTACATGACTCCCCTAGAAGTCAGAGAGCAAGGTGAATCCTAATGGCAAGTTTTCCCCAACTGCACCAGTCAAAAAGGTAAGTGCCTCCTACAATATGGTTGTCTATTTTATTTCTATGGGCAGTGGAGAAAGCTCAATATTAGGAAGAAAAAAAAATTAAAATATAAAAATATTTACCTTAGAGATTTGTCTTAAATGCAGTGAAACATCCCCTAGAATTGCTTATGCCTTTGTACCTGTTATAGAGGCAGACAAGAATTTTTACTGGCTGCAACTGAAAGTGACAAAGATACATTTTAAAAGCTTCTAAAAAATGCTTAAAATAGTTTCTTAACCCAAATATCTGCTCACGTGTAGAAATAGCAATCCAATATCTCATAAATTACATGGAGCAATTATAAACTGTTAACAAAGTAGGGGTACTTGTTTTCTAGAGGTGCATGATTATAAAGAGTAGGATGTGGGGCCTTAAATATGACAGAAATATGAGGTTTAATATTACAATAATAGGCCTTAATCTTATTATATTTTGTGAAGGAAAAACTATACTTGGGGGTAGGGCAAGAAGATGGTTCTCCGGTGAAAGAAAACATTCATGAAAAATGAATGCTTAAAAGCTGCTTTGCAGTTTGGATAATATTGAAAGATAAAAGTATTATTTCTTGCAGAGGGATCAGTGTGTGTAGTGGAGCTGAGGAGATGCCTGGAGGTAGTAATAAATACATCTGGAAGCTTTCATATTGTCATGTGGATACCTACGTGATAGTGATGGAGATGGAGATGATAGATTACACCAAAATACTATATTCTACAGATTGCCTATTAATTTTAAGATAGTGGAAAAAATAGTATGTAGTAAGAAGTATGATTGTATTTCTCAGTAGGGATGCAGATCATCTATAATGGGACTGTTCTCAGTGCAGCACTGCCTTCTGTTTAATAAAAATAAAATAACACAGAAGGAATACAACGTATGGATACTCAAGTTCTGGCATTACCTTTGCATTGGTAATACCCTCTTTTGCTTTGTTGACTTTCCCAATAATTTATTGCAGAAACCCACAGGAAAGAATGTTGGCACAAGTCTCTTAACTCATTAATATAATGTTTTGAACCTGTCAACATTATTATAACATGGATTTCCAAATTAAGTAACAACCTTTCTCAAACTAGACATACTGGGTAGCTGACTAGCACTAGTCAACACTCTTTTCCAAATATCTAGAAATACTTAATATCACAATAATTAGAAATGACCCATAAAGAATCCAAATAAAACCATCTTCACACCTGGGCACTAAATGTTCATAGTTGGTTTCTAGCCTTGATTATGCTTTGAAGAACAACCAATGCAAAAATCTTATGACCTTTATCAGTAACTGATATTGAATCTACTTTTCCTTCATCTTTGTATCTTAAATGATATTGCAATGTATATCATGCAGGCCATCAAACATACTATCGAAGCATAGGCTCTTTTTGGTCTGAAGGGATATAAAATACATGCACAGCGTCTCCTCTTGCTTTGTAGTGAAAAAAAGATATGAAGAAATAATTATTATAGGGTTAAAAATGGGCTTTTTTAATACCAGGCATGTGATTGGTTTTTTCCTTATTTCATTTGACAAATAGGTGGACAGTGCATTATGACCACAGTGTTTGTTCTCACTTCTGAAGGAGTATTTTCAAACCTTTCCAGCAGTTACGAGAAGCCACTTAGGTCCCGCTTCGGAGACAAACTGAGAGGTTGGTCTTTACTTAGAACCCTTTGTTAAGGGTTTACTAATGCTTAACTTTGTTAATCTTTGACACAGCCTCTGAAGATGTTTGCTGAATGGATTGTGCAAGTCACTTCACATCCTCATGCCTCATGTCCACGCTTTGAACATAATAGCATTTACTATTTCTTTAAAGTCTTTTGACCTTCATGTCTGACAGGTAGTACACAGTGAATAAACTGTAAAAAGGATGTTGCAGGAGCATTTTAGTTGTGATCATTGTGATCACTGGTAACAATGAATTGCTAAATTACTACAGTTATCTTACCTAAGCAGTCTGGGTATAGCTATTCCATCCTAAAAATCCCTCTAAATAGAATAAGTTAACATTCATTTTCTTATCCACTCCTTTGTTGCCCAGAGTCAGAAAGTTTTCATAGGTGGAAGAGCTCTGTTTGCTTCAGTTGTTGAGGTGGATTACAATCTCCCAGAGTTACTTTCCCCCCCCTGTACACAGATCTGTGTGTGAATAGGTACAGGTATTACTGAATTACTGGAAGGTCATTAGGTAGATGTTTACAACAGATCAGATTTTTATAGCAATGGCAAGAAGTGAAGGGAACACTGTTGGACTATTTATGTTGATATCAAGTTTCACTGACTGCCCTGTATTGTACTACAGGTACAGTACTTTTCACTTCCAGAAACTGGGAGTAATTCCAGAGGAATGCATCTGGATAACATTTGCCTGTTACCTTCCCCAGAAAAGAATTAGTCACCAAGGGCCCTATTCATAAAAACTAATTCAGGCCATTTCCACATGAATATCACGTCTTTATGTGGAAAAAGTGTGCAGCATGCTGCTTTTTTTTTTTGCTTTTTTTTTTTTTTTTTTTTTTTTTCTACATAAAGAATCCTTTTCTGTGATTAATGGAGCTGTTCCCCCTGTCTGTAAATGGACACCTCAATGTTTTGTTAAAGGGAAGACTGAAGTCCAAAGCAGAATAAGTAAAAGTGGGATGGATAAGAAACTAATAACCTTAAAGTGTGTATATGAATGGTATTAGAAAATGGTTATAGTATAAATTTTTTGACTGCTTGAGCAAAGGAGTGCATAAAATTGTAAAGGTATAAGGATCAGTCCTTACTGAATGTAGAGATTTTTATGAACTGGTCTAATGTTTTTCACAAAATTTATAGTTTTATATTAACTTTTCAGTGTTTAGTAAGCTAAAGATTCCACTTTATTTTGCACTTCACAAAATCCTACTTCCAGTGAAGCAGCAATGAGTTAACCACACTGGTGTGATAGCTTTAATCAACCTGTAAGGTTGATAAATTGGATTGATTGGAGTCACATCATTAGCATGTGAATTTTGGTGGAATTTTAATAGCCACCAGGGGTGCACAAGATTTATGGTGGAGTCAGCTTATGATTTTCATTTGGTTGAATGCTCATTTTAATGTCCTGTAACATACACTAGACCTTGCCTACTGTTCAATTTGTGCTGTGACGAAGGGTTTCAACATACTGTAAGTTCAGCTCATTACATTTCATGTGAGATACAGTATATAACTAAAATATTATGTTTTACTTCAATCAATCAAGGAAAAAGTACAGTTTTATTGAAGACATTTAATGCAGTTACAACTACAGCTGCAGAACTCTGCCTGAATGAGGCTCACATGGCAGTGAATATTGCTGGTTTTTGATGGACACAGTCCCATGCTTGGTTTTACCAAAAAAATATTAAGACAAACTTCCATAGGAGTCTTCTAGATGTTTATGACACTCCCCAATGACACTGAAATACAATGTATTACATGCATTAAGAGAAATATTATGGAAAGAAAAAAGAAAAAAAAACTCAAACAAAACCAAACCAGAACCCAACTTCAACTTAGTGGTTCAGACTGTGCAACTACATTGATTGAATGTTTCTGGTGAGGATGACGAGGGAAAACAGACTATTAGAGCTAATTCATATGATAAACCCTGATGCCATTAGATAGAAACAATGAGATAACTTAACCCTTCTGAAACATGAGAAAACAAGATGTTTCCTGTCATAAGACCCAAGCCTTCTACTTTCTACATAGTGATGTGAACCCCTTGCCTATAAATTAGATGTCTGTATGTTAAATTGTAAGCCCTCTCCGGAAGTTTCATAAAATATAATAGATTTTTCAACTACAAAAGATCCATGCATTTACATACAGTAAACTGGCACCAATGCCTGCTACATCACCTTTTTCAACACTCTTCTAACAAAATGAACAAAGACATGAAATATTGCTGTAGACTTCTCTTCACACACTGTTTTCTAGTTTTCTCTTTTCTGGCACAAAGTTGTACAATACTACATCCTCAGATTGTTTGTTGCATACTTTTGAGTTTGATTGCAGAACAAATTATTTAGAACAGAAAAATCCTAAAAACTGAAATTCCTCAGTCACCCAATCCACTACCAAGATCAACACTGCTACTGGTCAAAAAGCACAAAACTAAGAAAATTAGGGCTCTTCTGGGTTTTTTTTTCTTCTTCTACTAAACAGTAAGCAATGGACTTTACTTGAAATTGAATGTTGATAGCAGCCTTTGCAGGTGTTGAGCCAAGTGTTCCCAATTTAGCATTAGAAAACTATTGACCACTAAACAATATAATTTAGAAGTACAGTCAGTTATCACTGTTTTGCTAGAAGGATGGTCCTCTGAACTTGCATTTCTGAGTGTACAGAGGCTCCATACTGGAGGGCATGTTTAGTGCTTGTTTTGTAATAGTATAAAAACATCAGAAACCCAGAAATAAATGGAGCATTCCTGGGCAAATTAGATTAGCTTGAGCTCTTTCCACATGTGATTGGAGATGATCTAATTGGCCTGTGGCAGTAAGTAAGTTATACCGAGTGTTTGAATATAATGCATGTATGTTTACAATACTAAATGTATTAGAAGCATTTTTATTGTCTTTCTCTTAACATACTTTCTCTTAGCATGAAGTGCATTGTACTTGCTGTGGCAAAATAGAATATTGCTTCATACCAGTGTGAGCTATTTTCCTCCACCTTTAATTTCCCCTCTACTTGAGCTCTGTCCTTATTCAAAGGCCAGATCCTGCAAAGCAGCACATTAATGAGGAGACATATAGTATTTCATTGCTACAAAGGTTTTTGCTTGGCACGCTTAAAGAAGTTACAAATACAAAAAAATTGCCACCACTCTGATACCAGATATATGTTATTAGTTTCTTTCTATGTCATCTGAGTTCACATACTCATTCCTTGACTTCAGGTGCTGTGCACATGGACAGACGTCAGTGAATAAGCAAACAGCATCCTTCTGCAGCAAACACACAAGATGCTCTTTACAACAGCATGTTTGGTCCTGTGTGCATCTGTTGGCAAAATGAGGCACAAGGTGTTACAAAGTCTAAGGCAGCCTTGCACCAATGGCCTAACTGCAGTCAGTCTTGGATAGCCAAGACACATGAAACCCCATCAAATTCTTTGGAGTTTCCCCTTAGCCTCCATGAGGTCGGAATTTCTCCTTGCAACTTACTGTGGTTGAAGGACAGTTTGTGTAGACATCAGTTAGATCCTCTGGGGACCCAAAAAACCATTTGGGTTTGTTGTCAATATAGAAAGCAGTAGCTCCTAACAAGCCACTTTTTTAATAACCCTGAAAAAAAAAATCATCTGCCACCTTTTCTCGTGCTTTTTCAATGACTATGAATTTAAAAAGATGGAGGAATGAGGAGAGAGGAAGCGTCAGACTCACAGAATATCACTTTCCCTTGCAATGCTTCCCTTTTAGCTAATAAATTTACTTTTGTGTTAAATTGAAGTAAAATGCTAGACAGTAGTCACTTGAGTATACAGTAATAACAGTGCTTTTGTTTCTTTCTTGAAGAGAACCGGCCTCCAGAAAAGATGACATATTCAGCTTCTCCAACATTTTGTGCCCTTAAATCTCACTCAACCACACTGTCTGCATCATATAAACAATTGGCTGTGACTGAACAACTCCAACCAAGTTTCAGTAGGTATGGATTTGGCTGATAGTTACAGACAGCTTTCTCTGATAGTGATTTCAATCCCCAGAACAGTTTTCTAGGTGTTTGAGAGGTCTCAGATTCATGATTAGAGTTTGGCCTGCAATAGACAAGAAACAAATCACAAAGTCCAGTCCTGCAGAGGTATCTCATCATAGATCTCCTGGTTCTGACAAATCATTAAATAAAATTTCCTATTTAAAAAATGAGTTCTGAAACTGTGTTTACTGAATGCATAAGCAGAGACAAAAGAAACCACACATTAAAAAAAAAGCTTGCATTTCTCACCTTTAAAAAACCTAGAAAAATATTAATACAAAATGTATTCTTTTATCTAATTCTGTTTAATAATCCACTGCTGGTATTATTTTTGCTTTGGGTTTAGGAAACTGTAATTCATACTGGTAACAAAGATCACAGCCTTTATCTTCACAAATGTAAGAAGCTTTCTGCATGTCTGACCTGAAGGAAAATGCTTACTCATTGTAAATAATTATAAACACAGTACCAGCTACCAGAGACCGTATATATTTTGCTGTTCCCCACTGCTGTACTTCGTGTGTGTGTGCGACATAATTTGAGTGGGAGATTAAACTTCCAGTGAAATGCTATCTAACTGCCAAAAGATAGAGAAAATTTCAAGGAATGAATGCTGTCCAAAAAGAATTCATATGGCATTAGCAAAACAGAAATTTTTAATACAGCTTATTTCCCTTTAGTGTATTTTTGTCACTGGTATCCCTTTTGACCCAAGACTAGCCACTGGAGTTGGGGAGGGAGGTAAGAGGTTTGCAGATTTCTTCCAGTTCAGATTAGAACTTGCACTTCTATGGTGCCTTTTTATTCAGGTTCCAGTTCTCTGCAGATGGCAGGGATGAAGCAAGGGGAGCCAATTTATTCATTCCTCATTCCAAATGCCTTCTTGAACAAGTCTCTGCCCAGAGCTTTCACTCTTAGCTGTTCCTCAGGTTTCTGCTGCAATTGCCTGGGAGGCTTCCTGTTGATTCTTCTGTAGTGTTTCTGCTCTGCCCTTTTAAATTCACCCCTCACCACCACCACACTCCAGCCCCTCACCCTTTTCTTATTAAAATGGGAAAATCCCTTCATGCAGTGGTCAGTCTCTTAGAGAGTTTGCATGTGGCCTCTTCAGGTTGATGATTCCTGATATTTTTACCACTGAGAAACTAAAATTCTGCTAGCTACATTTATTATGGACAAAGTATACTATTGTGTGTACTAGCTTCAAAAGGTTTCTTAAAGCCTGGATGCCACTATATTAAACCAAATCACAGCTGTTCACATTTTATCACTGAATTAAAAAATAATACCTCCTCTTTTTTTTTTTTTTTTTCCCCAATTTTTCCCCCTTTATGATTTGACCACATCTTCGGTCCAATCCACAGATTTTGATGGAATACAGCTGAGGGGCTTCAAAAAATGATGCCCTTTATGGTTGTTACTGGAGATCTTACACATCAAGGGAGTTTTCTTAAGAGAAAGTGTGAGATGTGAATATATGTTTATACCTAGTGCTTGTTTCTAGTACAGCTAACATCTCAGGTCAATTTGATTTCACTCCATCGTGTATGCCATGCTCCTGAAGATTTCAGGCTTTTCAGAGGTATGATTCCCACCTCTGTGAAGTGTAGCTCAGATTGCTCTAGAAAAGTTTTTTTAAAAATCCCAAAAGATATAGTAGATATAGTTTCTTTTTTTGCAAATATCATACATTCTCGTTTACATTCTCATACAAATGAGAATCTGGTCCTAATATTCTAATGTGATTTGACATTCAAAGAACACTTCAAATCAAAGATATGAACTGGCTGCTTTTGAATTCAACTCTGAATTAAATGGAAAAGGTCTTTGTCTCTCAATATAAATCTCTAGTGGTATCTGGCCTTGTTGACATTTACAGGATTGCTGTTCTATATTTTCACTATGATAGGAGCACTCTCTCTGGGGAAAACACCATCAAACTGTAGCTCTTCTGGCAGCTTTATATAGTCAAATTTCTTTGCATCCACTTCCTTTCTCATTATTTTGAAGTGGAAATCCCATGGCTGTAAACCTGAAAACATATAGTATCAACTGAAATCATGACTGTAGATACTGTCATAGAGCTCTGGTGTCTCTGTGTCTAATTTAAACTTTGTATTTCTTTTTCAGCTTCATCCAAAGTTTTATCACCAGAAATAAAGACAGGAAACTAGCCAGCTTTACCTTCTTGTGCATTCCCTTGTGTAGCATGAAATACAAAAAGTTTTAACATAACCATGAAGTGCAGTGCCCAGTTCTAGACTCATTCAAATCTACAGAAGCTCCAGATGCTCATTCAAAGCACTCAAATGAAGAGTCTTTATTTACTATGTTGTGAATGCTGCTCAGATACAAAACAAGAACTCCAAAACACAGGGACCGCCACACAGTAACATAACCCTAGCCCATCTATCCAATTCCCTTTTTCCAGCAACAACCATATCAGATCCTTCATCTGATTCATAGATAAACACATGGAATCCTGAAATATACTGTTGAGAAATCACTAGGTAGCAAAGAGAGTTTCTTAAATATTCCTCAGTGAATGATTAAGGGCTTGGAAAACTTTGCCTTTTTAAACCTTGACTTTGGTAGCTGACTACACTTGTAAGGTTCTTACACACTCAGCCTTATGTGGCTGTTAGAAAGCTGTGCCAAAAATATGCAACGATGAGTTCAAAGGGCCAATTGTATAGTCAGTGAAAAGGATTTCATTTTATTGATGCTAAAGTTGCTGCATTCAAGATTCTGTGTACAACTTGTTCAAGCTCCTTTCTGGACCATCAGTCTCTGTCAGTCCATGAAGGCTGAAACTCTTATCTCTGTGAAAGCTGGAGTGCAGGTAAGTACAGGGCTGTTTCATAATCAGGTCACAAAGAACCTGTGCTTTGTTTGTGGGCTTGTTTTTATTATTTCTGAAGGGTTCTGCTCTTTTCAAAAGAAATTATTCTAGTGCTGTCGAGGCAGAACCACTTTTTCAATTTTTCCCTCTTCCAGCTATTAGAGAATTTGAGGATTCAGCACTATTTTCTTTTCTTCTACCTTTCACTGTTGTTCAATCTGTGGCCGTTGTTTATGAATGAAGAACTGTTATAAAATGAGGCTGATAAAGCTTCATCTAAAATCATTATCAGCAACTGCTTCCTGGGTTTGGGAGTACAATAGGTAAATAGAGTATTCTGTGCTTGAATGCTGCTCATTTTATATAACGAATAAGCTTGGACCAAAGTGCCAAAACCTCTCCCCTGCATATTAGTCAGTCTTAAGATATACCAAAATTAAAAATAACTTATTCAACAGACAAACTATTCATTCTGGTTTGCTTAAAGAAAGTTTGTATAAAATATAAAATGCAACATAACTGTTTTTGAGCTATATTTCTCCTCCTCTGCATGAGATTTTTATAGGTTGACTCAAGATTAAAACTTAATTTGAGGTCCCTGGGCTAAATTCTGAACTTATATTTCACCAATGTCATGGATTACCTGGCAGAGAATGGAGTGCCTCTGGATCATATCAGTGTAAGCAGGTCGGCAAATTTTGGAGCCAAGTTACTATGAGAATAACTTCTTTTTACTCTACAATATTTATATATAGTTTCTAATGTTTTTGGCATGTATTTTCTAGGTTTGCTCCAAGGCAAAATGTAATAATTTCTCAGAAAACACAGGTTTAGGGGCAAATAGAAAAGTTAACTTCTCTGCTCAAAGATTTGCATTAAGAAGCACCACCACTTTAACAGTAGAACTAGCTTCTATCAGAAAAAAAAAAAAATATTTTACCAAAGCAAAACAGTGAGTGCCTTTAAATAGTACACAGCTTCCAAGGAAATTCAACAGAAATTAGCTGCAGAGGTTAAAGACTATTAGTCTTCTCTGAAATATTCGAGCTTAGCATTTCTAGTCTTTATTGACAGTTCTACTTTTATCACTCTTGATAGAAGGGAACTGAAAATATTTTCCATATTCTCCTTTTATCATCAGTTTTACCACATAAGGTGAATGCAAGAACAGCAAGGATTAAAACCAAAATACTTTTCCCACATTCGTGCAGTTTTGTCATGAAGCAGTGTTTACTATTTCTGTAACTTTATGATCGTTTTTGTTCAGTATTAATTAGTAAGGAACAGTGAGTGAATTTATTCTATTTCACTTATTTTACTACAATGTCTACATCCTACTAATGGCAAAACCAAATAGATTTGTTTTCCTTCTTCATGGCCTATATATACATATATATATTCAGTCAGAAGACCCACTATTTAAAAATAATATGTCTCCTTTATTTACTAAGATGAGCAAAATTTTATTTATTTAGCATCATCAATCAAAACTATTCACAGCATATTTTCAAAACTATCATGAAAAAACATTCTCTATAAATATCAAGTGTTACTGTAACAAAAATTTAATTCTATTATCTTCCAATATGTAAATATAAATCGGAATGAGACTACATCCCAAAACATGGAAAAAAGAAAACAGATGAAAGGATTTAGATTTAAAATCCTGGATCCATGTATCTCTACTTCGGTATTTCAGAGAGATCAGTCATGGATTTTGAGTGATCTCTTTTTAATCTTTCAACAAAGCACTGGAATACAATTTGGGCTTCTTGTTCTTTTTGGGTGTTATTTTATTTATATTACAGAGGTAGGTTAGGGACATAATACAAAATAAAATGGTTTTTGGTGCTAAGCATTTGTAATCTAAGTAAACAATAAGCAGTGAAAAGAAGGCAGCAATATGACAGCAGAAATCAGCTGCTTTTATAGGGTAATATAAAGAGTAATGACCTGTAGCTGTTGTTCTTATTACCTTATTTTTATCCGCTCTTTGTGGAAAGGCCTAGAGTTGCAGGTCACAGAAAAAACCCTTGAGACTTAATGAGGGTGTAAAAATGTAGCCTATAGATCTGAACACTTTGTCATAGATCAACTCATATAACAAATCCTATGGTATTTCAACTATCAGTTAATGACAGGGTTCAACACTCTGGCCTGCATGGTTCTTTGGCTCAAGGAGGTCATAAATCATAAATCTTGCAAACTGGGAAGGGAAATGATCTCTCCCTACAAACTCTGATTTTCACAGTCATTTCATAGCATCTGCCCCTCTGCTAGAGACATGATACAAGGCTGGATAGACCTTTGATCTTACGCTCTCTGAGCTCCCATAGTCTTTGATTACCATCCTATGAGAGTTTAGATTCAAGCATAGCCTGTTCTCACTATGTCCTGATTCCTTGTCTGTCGTTCTCACTTTTCCTTACATTCCCTCATATGTAGCCAGTATTAGCAAAGAATACCATCTTGCATGGGTTTTATCTTATACTGCTTTCTACTGGGGCTGGTTCTGAATGAGGAATGGCATTTGATAATCTCTGACTCCATTGTAAATTAAATTTAAATTAAAAGCAGCTGTTTCTTTTCAAGAGAAAGACACATCTGCATTAAATATAATACAACTTCATCTGGCTTGGACTGTCAGCACTTCAGTAAGTGTCAGACAGAAGGTTCATATGGTTTTGGTCTTGTCACTAACTGCCATTCTTTTCCTAAATCTTTTGAAGTCTTCTCAGAAAGGCAGGCAGGAACTGATTTAAGTAAAATTTAAATAGTTAAATAATGACTTTCCTCTCTCCCCCTTACAAAGTGCACAGCTTGGTGAATTTGGATAGTCTAGTGCTAAGGTTATCAATACATAAGTAACATTTGCCTTTGATGGTGGTGTCTCATGAGCACTGGATTAACCAACAACAAAGACGACACTTTGGAACGAGTCAGCCCCAAACTTCCAGCTCCTCCTGGGAAATATCTTTTCTGGAGCTTGGCACATGGGTGCTGCAGCTGTGAGGGCTCAGACTGTAAGCAGCTACAGGTGTTGGCTTCATTTTTTCCCCCCTACATATATTTGTGGGAAAATGGGCATCAGTGCCAGGGACAAAGAATGGTTGTGCCAAGCTGTTACAGAAAAAAACATAAAAATTGCTTGTGACACAATACAATCCGTAGTGCTTCTATGACAGTTATATGGTGTTCTGGAGAATCTGCTTATGAATAATAATAGGGGTTCTGGCAATACTGGTGGTAACACTCAAAGGAGAGTCAAACAAAGGGCATTTTGTTTTACATTCATATCTTTGGTAGTCAGGCATTTTGGAATACTATAATCACAGTGTTTTCCTTTTCTAGTTTCAATTAGGTCCTCTTCCTAGCCTTGTACATTTGTTTCTCCTGGTTTAAGCAAGATTATCTAACAGACTTCTAAATTAAATGCTTTCAAAATTACTCATTCAAATGTGATTGATTAGGTGAGAAAAACTGGCTGCAACACTGGGGGTGGGGGGACAGAAGAGTAAAGAAATACAGATGAAAAGGAAAAAAGATGGAGAGGAAATCTGTCTATAAGAAATTTTTGCATAAATCATAGATTTTTTTGTGTTGGAAGGGACCTTAAAGACCATTTAGTTCCAATACCCCTGCCATGGGCAGGGACACCTCCTACTAGACCAGGCTGTTCAAAGCCACCATCCAACCTGGCCTTGAACACTTTCAGTGATGAGGCCTCTGCAGCTTCTCTGGGCAGCCTGGAACAGTGTCTTATCACCCTCACAGTGAAGAATTTCTTCCTAATGTCTAATCTAAACCAACCCTTTTTCATTTTAAAAACATTGTCTCTCATCCCATCACTACATGCCTTCGTAAAAACACCTCCATCTTGTCTGTAGGCTTTCTTCAGGGAATGGAAGGCTGTTTTATCTGAGGTGGAAAAATGATACCAAGCTACATATTCAGTGGATTGAAAAAGAATGTTCTTTTAGGGGAAAAAAAAATCCAGTCTTTTGGCCAAATCCCGTATCTCTTATTCTGGAGAATGACTCCAGATTTATGAAGTCTGATCTTGAAATCCTTTAATTCTTCAACAAGTTGTCTGTAGCATGGAAGTAAAACCCTTGCTTTTGAATCTCTCTGCTCTTCCCTGCTTGTCTGTATCCTGGAAAAAGGGGAGAAGGAGAGAGATGGTGCAAATGTCTGAGGAGCACAAAGTGAACAGGATCAGAGGAGATGGTGCTCTGGAGAATGGAGGGATCCACTGCCCAGCCTGCCAGTCCCTTGACAGCAGTCAAGAACAGAGGTGGGACTCTGACATCTGCTCAGATACTCTGCAAATGGTTCTGCTTCCCTGGGTTTCTAAGAAGAAAGAACACTGCATTGAAAGGCAAAATATTATCCTCTATAGTGTAATCTTAGACTATTTGTTTTTTTGTTTGGTTGTTTTTTTTGTTTTTTGTCCCACTTTCCTATTTGTTCACTTGGTGGTTTAAAATGAGATGCTAGAAACAATCTCAAATAGGGTCATCAAAGTCTCATGTCATGTGCAGGAGATGGACTGATGGAGAATACAGTATTCAGAGGATCTGATGAAGCTTGGATACCTCTGCAGACTTTTCTCTTAAAGGAAAGAGGTAACATGAATGGTGGAAAGTGGAACAACTTTCCATTCCAGTCCTCCATTCAAGAACAGAAATCTTAGAAAAAAAAAAACAAAAAAACAACTCATAGACCACAAAGATAGCAACTCTACACACAAATAGCCCCCCATCTGTCTATCAAGTATGTCAAATTTGCTGTTACTTCTCAGACAGGGTGTTTTCCTTGCATGCTTAAAAGATCTGTTCAAGTAGTTCTAAACAAAGTCACTAAATGCTAGGCAGAATTTCCTGCACTAATTCTAAGTGTATCTAGTTTTGGCTTTGAGAAGGGCCAGCGTCTGACACTTCACAGCAAGCAGAAAAACAGGAAGAAAATGAGGAATAAACTACCTATCAGCACTGGATCTCCTCCTAGCCCTTAATAATTAACAATAGAATTACACCTTGAAGCACAGGAGATACTTACTGTCAGTAAGCATAGTAGATACTTATTATAGTAGATGGTATTGTTCTTCTTGTGGACCAGTTTGAGCTATTCAGTTAGTTTTCACAGTATTATTAAATATTCCTTAATCGCTAGCCCACTTTCTGAAAAGAGTGGTCCTTCCTCTTTTTTTCTTGAGGAAGACATCTTTGGAATGTAGCCATCTCCAGACCTGCCCCACTCGGGCTGTGGGACAATGTCCCTGTAGCTGAGACCAGGGCCTTGGCCACTGTTTCATGGTGTTTGGCATCTGGGTCCTGGATCCTGCTCTTAACCAGCCCTTGCCTGCACTGACAGTGTGTCCCTGCTTGATTCTCTTATGTTTTTTCCTTGATAATCTGGACCCAACCAGATTATAATTCTGACCCATTTCATTTCTTTACAGTG
The DNA here is from genome assembly GCF_003957555.1 of Calypte anna. Taxonomy (NCBI): domain Eukaryota; kingdom Metazoa; phylum Chordata; class Aves; order Apodiformes; family Trochilidae; genus Calypte; species Calypte anna. The sequence goes on from NC_044245.1 coordinate 114,103,095, forward strand.
TGTCATATTATTAACTATAAGACTGTGTTTTCATTAGTGATAATTAGTACATCAAACCAGATTCTTGATGTTCAGTTTGTATAATATGAGAGAAATAAATACTAGGGAAAGTAGGACACTTTCTGATATATTTTGAATTTTACATGAGTCAAGAAACTTTTAATTACTCTGGGTTTCACTTTAAAAAAGAAAAAAAAAATCCTTTTTCAAAGTCCATTCTCTGTTATGTCAGCTCTCACATACTCCAAAAGAAGTAGACTATAAGTCAACTCATCTATTGCCATGTAGCTCTGTCAGAAGATGTGATTAAGCCAGTGAAGTGTCCTGGGAGTAGAGCAGAGCTGGCACATAGACCTGAGGCACTGTACCTCTGCTTCATGCAGATGTGCCTCAGGGAGCTTGGAGCCTCATCCCACAGGAGACTGTGACACACGAGGCTGCTCAGCAGTTTCATCTGTTCCATCCGTGCAAAACAGCTGATTCACCAAAGAATCATCAGTGGAAATTCCAAGAATAAATTTTATTTTTAACATAATGCGGACACCACCAGTGGGCCCATTTCTTTTTTCATCAACAGCAGAGCTGTCTAGCATTGTACAGATGCTTTTTGAGATGTTTCCCTAGGTGTCATCCTATCAGATGATAGAATTCACATTTTAGATGATATACCTAAAGCATAACAGACATGTTAGCTAGTCTAAGGCAGGCAAAACTGAAATGTCAAAAACTGAGAAAACTTGTAATAAAGTTGAATATGTGTGACCAGCAGAATGGAGAAATCTGCTATGTGAGATAATAGAATCACTTATTTAGTTTTTTTACAAACTATAAGAAAATAAATGAAGAATAAATTCGTACAGTGATTGAGTTACTAATCTGGTGGCCAGAAAGCCACCAAAATCTCTCATAATTTTTGGTAGGCAGATAATTCCCACACCCCTTTATTATTTAGCCACACATTGAACAACTCTTTGTTTCACAGCATTAAACCCTGAGGACAACTATGGTTCCTGCTTTGAAGAAAAGATGTAATCCTGGGCTAATCTGACAGTCAAACGGAGCAACTGTCCAGGCAAGGATTCAAACCTCTGCATAGTTTGGCTTGGCATTCTAATTCTGTAGGTTAAAACCATCTCTATTCTGTTCATTTTATCTCATAATGAACCTCTCCCACTGACACAGATAACTAGAAGTGCCTAGAAGGTTCAGTCTCCTGTAATTATTTAGAGCTTTTATAGGGCTTTAAAATAAAACATGTTGCAGCCAACAATTTTTCTTGGCTTGTCGGTGAAAATAAATATTCCTGTACGTCCCTCTTCCTTCCTTTCAGCATTCCTCTCTCACAGCACTGGACTAAGGAACAGTCAGTGATTGCTTCATAGGTCTCATATTGCATATGAGAGCCAAGGCATATCCAGGTTTTCATACAGAAGACTTAAAAGAAATCTACTGTTTGGATGGAGAACTGGAAGCTCTGGTCTAGAAGAGAACTGTTCTCTGGAGTACCATGATGAAATGCACTTTTTTCACATGTTTGTTCTTGGGAAAGTGGTAACGTTACTATGGGATGGCCAACATAAAGGGCTCAATGTTATGAATTGTAAGAGAGATGGGATCCAGAATGTCTACTGGAGTACTGGAGTAGAGCAAGTGATTTAGCCACATAGAGATTTATTACAAAATCTTTATTACAAAGAAAATCTTTATTAGAAAAAGAAAACTTCAGTTTTGATAGTGGATCTCTAATCCTGTCTATATTGACTGTATTTATCACATGGAAACATGGAAGAGATTAATGGAATGTTTAAAACAGAGATTTGGAGCCTTATTGGTAGATGTTTTTGTCTTCCTGTCTTAGCTTGAAGCACCATGTGTCTTTCAATGGAGCTATTTGACAGTTGACATTTTCTGCCTTTACTTCTACTCCAGCTGCTAATTGCATATTTACAAACCTTCAATCAAGAGGAAAAGAGAAACAGATTAGAAAAATTTTCAGTCTGTCAAGCAAGCCATACATATAATGAAACCTCCACTCATTAAACATAGAGAACTTTTATAGCTTTAATAATAAGTGTTATAAAGGGCACAAAGGTATTATTAATTCTGAAGGAATGTAGAGCTGGAAAAACAATAAGTCATTTTGACAGTTGCTATGAAGACTATTACCAAATGTTATGTTTACTTGACTAGGCTCAATTTATAAAACAAGTGCCATAAAAAATCTACAGCCTAATCAATTAAGATGGTCCTTTACCAACTAATGGACTGAAGTTATGATATATTGATTAATGATTGAATTGTTATTGTGGATTATTACCAATTATCTTAATTATAAAATTAAGATAATTGGTAATGTGAAGTGATTCTGTACTTTACATGAAATACTGTGGCAAAGAATTAAAATGATGGAATAAAGATTTAACACGATACATGTGGGGGTTTTAAGTTGAGGAAATGAATATAATAGAATGTGTGATTATCCATCTAAAAAGAATTCCAAAAGGAGTGTTTCTTTTGTAAATATAGATACAGGAGCTTTTGTTCTCTTGCTGTAATCACTGATTAAATTCCTCCACACATCTCTCATGAACATGAAATTTGGGGGACATACAAAATTCTCTTCTGGGTTTGAGTGAGCTGGTTGCAATCCTGAACATAATCAAGCAAGCTGACAGTATGTATGATTATATATGATACCACTCTGCAGGAGACAGTTCCAATATTGTATCTGCATCTCTCCATTCATTATTGGCAAACATGTGCCTGGGACTCATTGCAATGTTACAACTGGCATTTTGAAATACTGTGATTTCTTTTTGTTATAGTCAGGACTTGGATTCCCCATAGGATTTATTCACACTGCATTGTGTTATTCAATACGTGTTCATGACTTCCACTAGTATTAGGAAAAGCTATGTGTATACATTCAGAGTGGAATATATCCCATAGTGGATTTCAGAAAATATAACATGCAGTTACTTCAAAACATGAGATTAACAAAATAGGAACTGAAAGACAAGGCAGGCAAAACAAGCAATTTAAAAAACGTTCACCCAGTACATTTGATCCTGTTCCCATTCTCTCCACAGTAAAGCATGAGCTGTTTTACAGAAGTCAATGCAAGTTGGCATAAAGCTGGTAGGAATTCAAACTTGAGCCTATCCTGCTTAAAAACCTGAAATACATTCAACATTTTAAAGCATCTATTGCCCTGAAAACTGATAAACTCATTCAAATCATTTGTTAGGTCACAAAATATTCTTTATAATTCTTTATAAGTGGGTCAATAGCAAATCCATAGTCTGTGACAGAGCTTAAAGGTCTACCTGGTGCTTAGGGCACCAGAATGGGGCTCACAAACTCAGTTTCCTGTTCTGCCAAAATATCAGCAAGTCACCTTCCCTCTTGGAGGCTCTATCTCCATGAACTTAAAATGAGGATACGGATGCTGTTAGCAGCTTTGGTATCTACTGACAAAGAACAGGGGGAGTAATATCAATGAAGTTTGTCAGTTATATCAGTTGGACAGAGGGGCACAAATAGTGGAGCAGAAAGAGGTCCCTGAAAAGCACAGTAGGACAGAACACCTCTCTAGATCCTAAGGCACTCACATCTGCTACTTACGCCTGTTCATAGGATGGTTTTCTCTGTCTAAGTGGAAAAAACAATTGGTTTACTAATGGTACCTCACCTTTATTCACTAGAAGAGGGGTTAAGAAAATATGTTCACCTGATCCTCCGCAGGCAGCTGAAGGCTTTCTTTGGTACTGTGCAAAGCAGATCTGGGCTGGTTATTCCAAAAGAAAATCTGAGAGATGATAAGTGCTGCCCTCAGTCAAATCAAATAATGTCAGAGCCATTTCAGACCCAGTTAAGGCAGAAGACAATGTAGACATCCTTGGAGCAGAGGGTGCACTCACCAAGGATGAGAAGGTGCTGTTGCACACAGCCTACACTCATAGGAGAAAGCTCTGACATCTGAGAGGACTCTGGAACCAAAAGGTCAAAACCTTTTGAGTTTCCAGATGCTTCCAATAGACTGATGAATAAAGATAATTTTTTAAAAATCTATAATAAAAAAAAAATAAAAGAAATAAAAGGATACAAAATGAAGTCTGAAAGAAATCTCTGACTTTGTACCCACGCCTGTCAGGAAAGGTCGATTCTTTTACATGCCAGGAAATGCAAAACAAGAGCGTCTGTACATGTTTGTAAATAGCATCAAATTTATGGAGCTGATTCAATATGAGAAAAAAATAACTCTGGAAAAGAGCTGCAGAAGACTCTACATGGCTTATTTTGACATTTTAAAAAACCTATAAAATGATACTCTGTTTAAAAATTGATCTAATTTCATATTAGATCTATTTTGCAAGTAAATGAAGGACATCAAAGTGAAAGAAAACATTTCATTTGGGTTGAAAAAAAATTATTTAGATCCAAAATATTGTCTTCATTTCAGCCAAAAAAAAAAATGTAGTTATTTTCATATCTTCTCTAGTGAACTTTAAATTTTTTATTTTGTGACAAGCTGCCGTCCTCTTCAGAATGCTTTATTCAGTGACTGGTTGTCATCGCTAGCAATAGTACTAGTAGCAGTATTGGTAGTATTACTTAGGGCCTTTACAGTCTAACAATGTCATTTGTTTTTCACTATTCTCCTTTCCTGTTTTCTAAAATTCAATACTTATTGTAATTATATTCCCTCCTCTTCAATTACATTTTCTTTGCTGTATTTAAGATAGAAATGACTGAAAACTTGTGCCCTCAGTGAAATTTTCCAGTAGCTCAGTTTGGGGGAAAATTTTCAAAACGTTCATTGAATCAGTTGGAAATCTAGAAAACTATTAGAAACTCTAACAACTAAAAAGGAAAAGCCTGAGATTCAAAGAACTTTTCCAAAATTTCTTTTCCTTATTTTAGCCCTAGTTATCTTTTTCTTCTGCTTCCATTTTTGTTGTACTATTCTTTTCTTCCTTCTGTTTCCTTGCAGATCTGAATCAGAAAGGTCTATCTGCAATTTAGATTTATTGGAATAGAGGTGAAAAGGAATAAGAGTAACTTTTCACTGTCAGATTTGTACAAAAGAGTCAGTGCAAGTGAAAGCCTGGTTCTTTGCCATTTATCTCTTATATTTTTGTCTCTATTCACTTTCTCTCTTTCAGTCATTTCCATTCCTCTTCCTTGCCTTCCTTCATACTTTTTTTCTCTCTATCCCTACTTTTAGTTTTCTTAACCATCGCTACTTATTATTATACAGGGACCTATTCAGCCACGGAAGTCTTGAATGTTAAGTGTGAGAAAGGGAAAGAGAGAGACTGTTGCAACAAGTACAATGATAGATGATTTTCAGTGTGGGTTGTTTGGGTTGTTTCTTTTTTTTTTTTTTAAACCTGAAATGTTTTAATATTTTCAGCCCAAAAATGTCCCCATCCTTTCAATAGGATAAAAAGTAATCCCTGAAGTGCTGGTGTTGGTGGTATGTATTACTATTGTTACAGCAGCCAGCCAGAGGGAAGAAATGACCTTTAAAATGAGAAGAAGAAATTTCTCATTCACTTCTGACTCTTCCCTGCTTTTCACTTGCTCTGCATTTTCTCTTCTTATTTTATATCCCTCTCTTCTGTCAGTTCCCCTACGTTTTTCATTTTAATTTTTTACAGTTAATGAACGTAAGATTTATAGTGCACTTGAAATCCACTTTCTTTACCTAATTTGAATACATGGAATGTAAGAACAAAGGTGAGATGTTCTGTACATGGCTCAACTACACAAAACTATGAAAAATATTAAAACAAAAAAAAAGTGTGGGAAATATGTCAGCACATATTTTGGTTACTCTCTAGACTGCAGTTTCACATGAATGTATTTCTTATGCACATCCATCACTACACCCACAAACTGATCTCTCAGCTTCTCAGGGTGCTGCTGCACTGCATCACTTTATCCATGGAGTCACATTAATGGGTTTCTCTGATGTTGTGGTGGCTCACATGAAGAGTAAGGTGCTGTGGATAATTCCTACCTCCCAGGAAGCTCTTCTTGACCCCTTTGTCAAAGGAAGGGCTGGGGGTGCTGCATACCTTCTGCTTTAGGACAAAGCCTGTCTGGAGCTGATGAGAACAAAGAGGAAGGTGCTCTGCACTGTCTCTGCACTCTTCATGCAAAATAGAGAGGAGCATCACCCCAGGGTTGCTGAGGAAGCCTGCCTGAAAGCAGAGCTGCCCATGAACCCACATAATTTCATTTCTCATGTCAAGTTCATACTTTGGGAAGAACCATATATATGTACAAACTCCCTGTGCAATGCAGCACCAAAAAAATATGTCGGCAGCAGATGCAGTATAACAGTACCTGTGTTGTAAACCAAATCAAGAAGTGCTGAAGTATCTCTTATAAATACATTTCTTTGGGAACAGAATCTGCAGAATGGATGTTTTGAAAAAAGATTCAGACATATGCTCCCTCCTCTGCTAAGTGCCCTGAGAAACAAAGCTTCAGATGTCAGCAGAAAGTTAATATATAGAGTTGGGAAACCTTAGAGGAAGGTAGTAGAACAAATTCCATAAGGAGTTTGACCTTATATGAGCTTGTATAATGTTGGAGAAGGAAAATGAAAAAATCAAGGAAAAGACAGTGAAACAACTAATATCTGTCCAAAAGGAAAGAGAAAAATCAATATTCTAGATTTAGTAAATGTTTTTGCTTAAAATAGGTTTCAAGAAAGGTAATCTTTGCTTTCTCTCTAGATCTCCTCATAGGAACAAAAGAGAAGGAAAGTGAGAGACAACAATTGGCCTTTCTTTTAGATTTTATTTTTAAATGACACAGTGAAGTACTCGACTGCCTGTGTCTTTCACAGTTTCTGGTCCAAAATGTATTGATTGCACAAAGATAAGTAGTATGTGGCTATCTTGCAGTGACCATGATCAAGAAATTAAGAGCACACACCATTTGAAATGTTTGTTTTCTGGTTTCTTTGTTAGACTTAAGTGCTGGTACTTCCCTGGCCGTATGAATTTGGGAACATCACATTCCATCGCTTCTGCTAAAGCTGATGTAACGAACTGTCAAAGCCCTATCTTCAGAACCTCACTCAAAATCACCCTCCTTAAAACTGAAGTCTGGGTTCCTCAGATGTGACTCTTTCATGGATCCAGTTTTGCACCTCACATAGGCAGACACTGCTCACAGACACTCAGCCCAGGTTCAGCCTGGATTGACCACAGAAGTCTGAAGACTATAATCTTCCTTGTGGTTTTATATAGTTAGATACAGATGCTCTGTGTACTCTCCGAAGTCTCTGCAGTCAGAGGAGAGTCGTATATGGATTTTGTTTGTTTTCAAGAACTTAGTGAGTCAGACCCTTTTTTCTCCCTGAAATGTATTTGTCCTGTACATGAAAGGCAGTGGGGAGAGGAGGAGCAGGCTGGAGTATTCTGAACTACTATGTATTGCAGAACAGGCTTCCAGTTGTCAGCGTCTGCACCCTGTAGAAGTATGGTTTCAATTTTACTTTTGAAATCTGAGTCGAGCAATGTTGCCAACACATATTTTTCCCTGTCAAAACATTTCACTTATTCCTGAGTCTGTAGACAGCTTTTAGGTAACATCTTTTCTCCAGTCTTATTGAAACAGGATCTTCATTTCTTTTGAAATCATTTTTCATTAGTGTGGGAGCAAAAAGTAGATACTAGAGCTGATAAGTGGCAGCACCTGGCTTAAAGATGTTCTATCAGCTCTTAGTTTCTGTGTGATCATTTCTGGTAATTGGAGGATGAAAACCAAAGTAGCAGTCACATTCAAATCAGGATAGGAGAAGACATTTTCTTCCTTCCTCCACTCTGCCTGTGCTCCCCCGTTTTCCTCAGAGCTGATAGAACATGCAAAATGCAGACTTAAGGGTTCACGTGCTTCCTCTGCAAGAGATTTTTTGAGTAATTTGGTCATTATTAGGACTGGCTCACTGCTAATTAGACATAAATTAGCTTAAAAGCCATAGAGTTTTTGTGTTTGTGAATGACTTGAAAACTTATTCTTGTGTTTGTAGTTGCCTTAACTATTTTCAAACATATGTACACATTTCAGTCCAGAGGATTCATACAATTTCTTCAGCTATTTACTGTTCACTAGCTATTGTTCATGGCATGTGGCAAAGTCAAATGAACTACATTGCACGACTCCTGCTTCCTAACTTGATGTTTGGCAAGACAATGAATAATCATTTGACACTAATAAACATTGCAAACACACAAATACACACACACACACACACAAAATAGAAATTATTTGTTGTAGTTTATGTTCTGGAACAACATGACTGAGAATTTTTAACCTTTACCAGCAAATTATTCCCTTAATAAGTACCAAAAAAAGTCCTTACTTTAGAGCACAAAGATATTTGGAATCACTTTTTCTATTGTTTTTCACCTCTATTTATCTTTTCATTTATGTTTCTGAATAAAGCCATTCACAGTTCACACCAAGCTTCGAAAAGGGGAGCAGATCTGAGCAGTATAGAGGGAAAATGACACAGTTTTCATATCTTCAGCTTTTATTTGTAGCCTAGTTTTCTAACAAGATGAGGCTCAACATCTTGACTGTTTGCAAGTCTGTGCATCAGCAACAGATAAACAAGCCAATACAAAACATGGGTAGCAAGAGAGCCCAAGAGCTCATTTGGAACATTTTCCTTTTCTGAGGCATTAAACATTTCTCATCCACTTGAGTCTAGCTCTGCCTTAAAGACTTTCTGTGATGGTAATTTTTCCAAGCAATCTATTGCAGTGTTCCATTTTCTGCAGTACTAAGAAGATCCCATACTATCTAATCTGAACCTTCATTACTGCAGTTCCAGCCTATTGCTTTCTATCCTGCCTAACTGAAGCATAAAACATAAAATAATAACATAAAACGTTCCTGTTCCTCTTTGTCTTTTACCCTTTTGACACCAGATATCATATCCACCCTCAGGGTTACCTTCTTTATTCAGATATCACCACCTGTTAAGTCTTTCCTTGGAGGCTGTGTTGCAAAGACACTGATCCTTTTTTTAATTCTTGTCTGGATTTTCTTCCTATAATTCTCTTAAGATGAAGCAAGTATTTCAGATTGCCTTGCAGAGAGTATTTCTGTTTATTCACTCCAATGTTTCAATTGTTTTCCTTAATAATAAAGCATTGCTTATAAATTATGATTCATAATCATCCAGAACTCCTCTTTTGCTACCTTGTTAGCTGTTCTTCAGCCTGTCTTTGGACAGCTGGTTATTCTTTCCTAAATGCAGCACTTTGCACCTGTCCCTGTTGAATTTGTAGTGAGCTCACCCTACTAAGTTTTGAACCTGTTGGGCAATCTCAGCTGAACAGACTTCAGCTGGCAGAGCTCAGCTGACACACAGTAATCTCCTGTGCATTTTGTGGAACTAGTGAGCTAGAGCAGGGAGAACATGCCCATGGAGGGGAAGGTTATGGTGTAAACTGTATGCTATTTAGACACTAGAAACTCAGTTCAACGTGGCTAAGGGGAATGCATCTTCATATAATTTTATTTATTTATTTTAATTGCAGAGCTGTAAGGTTACTCTGTCATCATGCTCTCATGTCAGCTCTGGGGTTCTTTTCTTGTTGTACATCCATCAGCCACTAGAGAATTTTGCACAGAACATGATCCTGGGGTTCTACTGGGTGTAGTGCTGAGTTGTTCCTTGGGTGATGCAGACTCCTGGAATTAAACTCAGAGTTCTCTCATTCAGCAGTTACTGATACTGATTCTGTCAGAGGCCATGGGCTGCAAAATAATGCCCAGTCCAGAAGACATCTGGTTAGAGAAATACTTTTTTTTCCTAGGTGGCTGATAACTTTAGAGGTGATTTGTGGGTGCATGGTGTTACAGACCATCTTTGTGAATGGTAGCAAAGAGTTAAATCCTCAGTTGCAGCCATTCCATTAATTTTTGTGGTGTTGCAGTATCATAAAAGCTCATTAAGTATTGAACTTCTTTATTAATAAAATACAGAATATCTCTATGCTGCAACCACAACAGCCACAATTTTTTTTCCATGGTATCCTGCTGTATGAGAAAAAAAATTATACCTACAGCTATGAGAAAAAAAATAGGCAATTTCTTTAGGTATAAACATTCTTATCATGTCGACAAAATGAAATTGCACATATTAAAGGAAGAGTAAAGATAGGAAGAGGATCAGATGAAATATAAAATGAACTGGAAAAATAAAGACCTATTTATGCATGACCACTATTCCCACTGGTTATTAAACTACAGGAGAACTACATACAAAATGCAGGTCAGTAATTCAAAAGCTACAGTCAAATATCATGGTGTTCTGTGGTGACAGTTATCTGGAGAACATATAATCAATGTGATTACCTTTTCACCATTTCTGTTGAGTTTAGGGAAAAAATATTTAAAAGAAGATCGCTGGGAAAAAGAATATGAAAACATTTTCCCCCTGTTGGAAAGATGTTGCATTTTATTTTTCAGGATGTTTGGGCTTTTGGCTGAAAAAAATAAACACTGCAGTCAGAGGGTATCATGTTGGGGCATTGCTTTTTAGGATATCCTGATGTGGGGATAAAAACAGAAGTCTCTGTGAAGACTTGCAAACCATTAAAAATTATTTTACACCAGAAAAAGACTCATGATGAATTTCTGGCCATTTTTTTATTTTTGATTGCCCAAATAGAAACATACAAGCCAACTGCAGTAACAGAAACTGAAGGAAAAATTGACTGACATACGAGAAGAAGTATAAATGTATGATTTAGGGATTTTAGTTCTCTTTCTTCTGTTTGAAATAAGAAGCTTAATCCCATGAGAATGTATAGGAAACAGAAGTGAGCTGGCTGAAAATTTTATACCCTACATTTTCTTTGACAGAAAGATACATTTTTGATTAAACAGATTTTTTTTTTCTTGGAAAGTTAGTGCCTTCATTTAAAATGGAACTTTCTTTTGTCTGAAAACAGATTTTCATAAATCTCGCCTTTCATAGCATAAAAATGAAGCAAGGACACTAATTCTATTTTAGAAGTCAAGTCAAGCTTCAGCAGTTACTCTCCTAATTTTATCTGTGGTTGTCCTCTGTGGTAAGTACTCTTACACTGCTCAACTTCAAGAGAATATTCCAGGTGTTATAATACTACAAACAAGTAACACAGTAGGACACACGAGTACTAAAAGTATTAAAAAAAAAAAAAAAAAAGTGTCACTTTTTTCAAGTAAATACTTTTATTCAAATAAATAATCAAGTAAAAAAAATCAAGTAAAGCTAAAAATCATTAACTTCGTGCCTTAAGTGATGAAAATAAGAAAAAAGGAAAGTTTGGAACAATGTCAACGATACTATGGCTAAATATAAATGGCAAAACATTATCTCATCCCAATTTTAAGATTAAAAAGTTAAAGTCAGTCTTTAGAGGACAATTTTTCCTACCTTTAAATAAAAAAACTGTTCACTCATTAATTAACATGTTTCTTTGTATCATATGTCTTCATGTTCCTATCACTCAACATTCTTTAGCTCAGGTTAATGAATAAGAGCTCTTCTGTGGACAATACAATGAAACAGGAATTTTATATAGGTACTGATTGCACAACCTTGGGAAGGTTGATGTGTTTGCCTAAAGCATCACCTTTCTGCTACCTTTTGCTTGCAAAAAAGGTCTTGGATTGGGCATACCAGAGGGGACATTTGCCCTGCATATGCCCTGAACCCAACATTGCAGATGGAGATGCACCCTGATGCTGATAAAAAGCACTTTAACATGTCTCAGGGTGCAACTTCTCCAGGGTATCTGTCTATGCATCTGTATTTGAAACAGAATGGGTCGATGAGCAATGTTGGGAAGTCCGTATATTTCCCAACATACTGGGAAGTATAGACAAGTTAATGTTTTAAATAAATGGAAAGCCTATATCCGTATAAAAGGTCAAATTCTGCATTCCAGAGGTGAGTCACTGTCATGCAGGCAATGCAAAACAACCACCAGTCACTGGAGATGGTGACACGTACAACAAAATCCTGTCTTGAGTGTTGCCTCTTCCCATTTCTTGCTTATGTGCTTATCATAAATACGTCTTTCTTCCTTCTAATGTGAACATTTTAGATTTAGTAAGGAATGGTCACCTTCCAAACAGAACATTCCCAGGGTTTCTGCCTCCATCTCTTGTCTAATTTTCTGTGAGGGAAACGCAGCACCAAGTTGAATGGCTCTTCTGTTTGAGATGGTATTTGTGGACATGTAAAAAGTATTTTCCAGCATTACCTTTCTTCACCTTACACATCATAAAAATGTAAGTGTATAATAATATGCTCTGTTTCTATAGAGACCAAACATAGTGTATTAAGAGTATATAGGAGAATTTGTACGGAATGTTTATGCCAAATGACCTTTCTGTTTCCCCACACTTTCTATCCATTGCAGGGGTACTTGGCAAACAACAGGCTTCAAACTAGACCTTGATGCAACGTTCAAAAGGTAAGCTTTTTTTCTCTGACATCTATGTTGATGACAATATCTACTCTGCCTTCCCCTTCCAAAACAGTATCAGATCTATCAGATTTCTTTATCTCTGTCCTAAAACAACTCCATTGAGGAATTCTTACTAATTGCAGTTAATTCCAATGCATTATTACCTTTGGCAGTCCTTAGCTGGAATATTTTTTGATGTGATGTCCTCTTTACTGTGGGCTAGAAAAGCATATTCTTTTTTCCAGAAGGATTGAAGATGTTGTAGATTTAAGAAGAAAAGCTGAACAAATCCCAGCACAGTCAGAACACTTTCTCTTGCCCTTGGGCTGGAGATATTCCAGGACAATGCCTTTTATTGAAGAACAGTAATATAAAATGTATCACATCTTTTGAACTGACTGACATGTAGAATTTACCAAAATGGAAACCACATGTTTATAAAAATTTAAAACACAGAGATGGATACACTAGCATTATGCTCACATCTGGAAGCAGCTGCATCTCACAGAGGCAATTTCATAAATCTTTCGTGCAGGCACCATCCTAAAATTCATTTTGCCTGGGCTAAAACACAGTAAGATGCACTGAAAAACATCCATCTAATGTAAGAAAATACTATAAAGAGTAGACAGGGACAAGAACAAAAGGACAGACATCAAGCAGGAGAGAAGGGAAAGCAAGTGGTGTCATTTCACAAAACGAAATGAAAGCATGAGTGTATTTTTTGGTTTTTCTTTTACTCAGGAACTAACTCATTGCCAAAGCATTGTAATTGTCATCTAGCTTGTCTTTTTACAGATTGCAAGTGTATGCTGAGAATGACCAGATGAAACTGTTCCTTCTTACTTGAAATGACTTTTTCCTCTCTATATTAAAAAACGCATATTCTTTACTGGCTGCAGTAAGATTTTACTACTTTATTTCACCTGACTTACCTTCAGAGACAGAAAAACTGTGGGACCCTGGGCAGGACTGATCTGCCTCGTGCACCATCTACAGAATTATTAACTATGCCCTGGCTTCACCAGCTTTATTGTTGGTGGTACAGAAGGCAGAAGCACTGTAGCTTGACATTTGTATGCCAAGGGGATCTGGATACATTTAGGGAGCAGTATTGCTATTAGGCATCTAGTTATTCATTGCTCTGACCTCTAGAGTAGGAAGCTCTTCAGTACCCAAGTATATATAACCTATATAGGTCATATATAACCTATAACATAGGTTAACTTGATAGGATTTCCTTGTCTTCACCAGATGATTTTCTGGGCCTCTTATTTAGAACACAGAGCTTAGGTATGTGAGCCCAAGAAGCAAAGAACATGTTATGTATTTCAAGTCTTGATTTACTGAAGAGATTCCTGGTGTGGAGGTGTCAGCAGGAAGCAAAAGCCATATGGGTTTGTGCTCTGTAAAAAAAAATGGGTATATCAAATTCTGCAAGATGGAATAGATCCATGTTTTTATAAGGAGTGCTGACAAAGTTGAAGAGCTAAGCAACAGGCCAGAAAAAGGTTATATATGCCCTCTACTGAGTGTCCCTCAGAAACATATCCCTCTCATGACACAAACTGGGAAGCTCCACTACCATGGAAATTTCAGATGCAGAGCAGGAGAATCCAAGGGAAGCAAGTTCCAGTAATGTCATATGCCTCTTCACAAAATTGAAGGTAGCTCTCTAAGTAGCAAAAGGGCTTTAGGTTTTCTGCTTTCTCAGCTGTTGGAGACATATTCCTGCCAAAAGGGCTGGCAATTGGGAAATAAAAAATAATAATAAAAAAAAGATGTAATGTGCTCCTTTCAAACAGGTGCACTATGCCTGTAGCAAAGAGAAAGACACATGAGAAGAAACATTTGTACAAAGAGGCATTAGAATTAAAAAAAGGCCTGAGCTGCAGAGACTGAAATATCTTTACAAAATGGCAAGCAGCCAGAAAGCTGGAAGCTGGGGAAACGACTGCTTTTGCTTTTCCTTATTTTTCACATTTTTGATTGAAGAAGTTTGATTCTGATTTCAGCTACATGGTTACATATTGATGCTAAAAATGTGAAATCAGCTGTTATTCAGAAGCTGATTTAACAAGATAGGCAGGAATATCTGCCAGCATATCTAATTTGAGAAATCAAGGCACAGGATTTCTGGCAGAAGTGGGTACCAAGAAACTGTAACAAAACACAGCCACACCAGTCAAGATATGTTGCTGAAGACCAGACTCATATTAAAAATATTGTTTTCAAAATATAAAAGGATTATTAATAGGTGTTTTAAAAGATTTTATTCAATTTAAGAGAACACAGTTTGTATTGTACTGTATGAATGCTGCAGTGCTGTTCAACGGATGCCTATATTTCTGTTCTTATGTGCAACTGAGTTCTTCAAGCCTGCAGAATTCTAAACCAACATAAAGATAGATGTATATGTACAGGAACAAGCAGATACTCCATTCAAAGGATTTGGCCTGTCTCATAACATCTATGAGTTAGCAGGAATAACATGCAACCATCTGTACCTTTCCTGAAGTGTTTATCTGTGTGATGCTTCAAAAAATTAAGCCTATTCTTTGAGATACACAGATACATATTTTTCACTCATATATAATTGGTGTTTAGAAAATAAAAGCTGTTATTCTCAGTTCCTGTCTCTCAAACAATTTAACATTTTTCAAGAAAAATATATACTTTATAAGAGAATACAAGATCCCTCTAACTAAATATGTTCCATTTTTCTCACATCTTGAGAATTTTATTCTGCTTCTTCATTGACAAGCATAATGGGAAAAGTGGCACAGCAACAGCTCTGCTTATTATTTGCTTTGATAGACATAACTGGGAGGAGATGTTCTAAGCTCCAAGTATCTCAGGTAGCCATTTTAAAAAGCAATATTTACAGAGTGGCTCTCTGAGCTAGAGAAAAGACTTACAATTCAAAACTTCTATCTGATAGCATCCTGTTCACTTGTTCCAGTTTAAATTGATGAGACTTTACATGGTGATGGAAAACAAATAGGTAATGTCAAACAGTTGTGATTTTTAGAGTAGAAATTTTATGTCTCTTCTCATTGCCTACAGTTTCAAATTTTTTCACATTTTCTGACAATGCACATGAAGGTTTCTAACACAGAATCAAATCCTTTTGTCATCTTTTTGTCATAATCTCATTGCCATAGTATCATCACCTTTGGCAATCGTGTCTGACAATTCATGAAAATGCAGATTGCCATCAAATCTACAAGGAAGGAGCCCTCAGATGCTGATGCATCCTTAGGGTAAGAAGTCAAACTAAAAAGTTTAATGTTCTTTAAGTAGTCATATCCCTTTGACATTTTTCCCAGTCTTTCTCTACCCTGAGCTCTTGCACACATTCAAGAAGAGAAAGATGACATAGCGCAAAATTAACATTAATATGCATATTTATTTTTAGAAGGGTCAATTCTGTATTGAGATGTCCTTTTAAGTAGGTGACCACTTCAACTAGTGATTTTCATATGTTTCCTCTCAAATAACATATTTTCTTGGAAAGTGTGGAATTCTGTTGGCTTTTTTCCCTTCATATCCTGTTATTTTATTGAAGGAATGCAAAATGACCAAATATTAAATGAGAGAAAATGAAAAATACTTTTCAATGGATGGTTTAAAAGTCCACATAAATAAACCAAAAAAAAAGCAGCAGCTTCAAGAGTTAAACAACCAGTAATACTTAAAAGCAATTGTAGCATGTAAGAATCATCTCTGTGTATTATTATACAATGTAGGTACTTCTAGGGAACAACATGATTCACAGAGCACATCTGAACACTAAGAAAAATAACTGTCTGACAAGATCTACCCTGACCAGACACGAATGATGCCAAAGGAGATAAGAATATGAAATCTGTAATGTATACAGGAGCTACAATATAAAAGTCCATCTCAACCCACATGGATTTCCCAATAGCTCTTTGTCTAAGGCTGAAATAGATCAGCTGGAATAAAGAAAGATTCACTCTGGTTAGTATTTTTCTACTTCCACAAGGGAAATATTTTCTACTCCCCTCAAAAGTCAGTCTTAAAAAAAGAATGACACTAGATTTTTTATGTTTTGAGGTCAACTAAATGCCAGTGACTGATAAGTGTGTGCTCAGTCAATCACCAGCAATGCTTAAACACCAAAACATAAGATTCATTGGAACATCATCATAGCAACCATTTCTGAGTTGGAACATAGAAAGTCCCCGAGGATCAGAGATATCAATTACTGATAGGTAACTGGTGAAAACCATGATAATTCTTTGATCTATCTTTTAAATGTCTACATTCTGGTGTATTAATTTACTTCATTGATGAGGGTTAGTTTTTGAGAGTACTACATGTGCAGAGCAGCTCCTGCAATCTTTCTCAAATGCATTACTGACCCTATGACCAATTCAAGTCTCTTGTTCACTGACACCTTTGAGATTCCTAGATGAGGAAGATGAGGGAGAAAGGGATAGGAAAAGCAGATGGGAAGAAAGAAAAAAACAACAAAGACAGGTGAAAATCTACAGTGGCTTTGGTAAATAGTTCATTATCTAGAGACTTACAAAATAAAGCAGGCTTTCTTATGTCACAATTTTGTATTGTAAAGAAATGAAAGGGTTTCAGAGAAAAAAATAAGCTAATACTGCAGAGCTGAGACTACTGAGGTGATGAGATTAAAAAAAAAAAAAACAGATCAGATATTATTAACCATTATATCATTGTGTATAATCATGTTATTTGTACATGACTAGAGGACAACATGGTCTCCAGGGTCATTAGCAAAAACATATTAATGAGCTGAATTCCAATTGCACATACACTTACATAAATCATCTGTAGCTGCTTCTGAGTTACAGAGGTTATGCCTCAAAACCATACTTAATCTTGTAAAATGTATTTCTGCATCATAAGAAGGCACATGGAAAGCCATGTACATACTTTCACAGAATGAGGACTAGGATCACACAGCTACCCCTCAAGAAGATCAGAACTGATCCCATCAGCTTCATCATTCCTTAAATTGTTCATCTCCCATCGTAATGCAAGCAGTAAGCTTTTCCATTCCTCTTAATTCTTTTATTCTTATGAACTCCATTCCAATAGGGAATATTTGTTGTTGCAACCATAGTGATAACAGATAGTTACTGCAGACACTCATGAGTATTTTCAACCACTCTTTTAAAAATTTTACTATATTAGGGTCTGTCTGTGGTAATGCCACAAGAAAGATAAGATACAGTGTTGAAATAATAATTGCATCAGTTTTCAGTTATGACATTTGAGATTTTTCTGTTTAAGACTATTCCAGAAGATTTAAAGAAATATCATTTTTCCATCTTGGCATTTTCCTGGGAAAATAAAGCTTCTCAGCTTTTTATTCAGAAGTTCACTTGTCTTTAAGTTCTTCTTGGAAGACATCTGCAGCATCTAACACACTGACTTTTGTATAAATTACCATTATTTTGTAATACATGGCTGAAATTAGCAAGGGAATTTCTTGAGGGTACAGTGATACAGACATAAAAGAGAATTTCTACAACTTTCAGAGAAAATCTTTTTTTTTTTTTCACTTGACATGAAGAAATGAACAGTAAATGAAGTGAATAAAGAAGAGAATAAAAAATATGAGGAAGGAAACAATGATTTATACTTTCTAGTTAAAACTGGGTATAATAGACTTCCATGGAACCAATGGGATTTCTGTGGGAAATTTGGAACCTATTAATTATAAATAACTCTTACATGTTTATATATTTATATATTAAGCTTTCTTATTCATTTTGTTTCTTGTATGTGTATGTATACATAGATACATACACATATACCTGTAAATATGTATAATAGATACATCTCATAAGATGTTAAAAGCAGAACAATCTTACCCATAAGTGGAGGTGATCCAGCAAACAGCTTTGTTAGCTTCAGAGCAAGCCATTTGTGTATGACAAAGATCAAAGCAGAGTCACAAATAGATTTGTGCAAGTAATGGAGAATAGATCTCAACAACAGCAATCAATCAGATAAGTTCTCCAAGGAATCATTTCAGCAAAGTAGGTGTTTAACATGGAAAGAGAGAAAACATGCATTTTAACATCTTTTTTAGTGACATGGGCAGTGTGATTAAGTGCTCCCTCAGCAAATTTTCCCAGTAGTAGGTGCAGTAGACACACTGGAGGGAAGGGAGGCCATGCAGAGGGACCTTGACAGGCTGGAATGGTGGACCCATGCCAACCTCATGGAGTTCAACAAGGCCAAGTACACATTCCTGCCCATGGGCCATGGCAATCCGAAGTACAAATACAAGCTGGACAGAGAATGGACTGAGAGCAACTTTGAGGAGAAGTACTTGGAAGAATTGATTAATGAAAAGTTCAAAATGAGCTGGCAGTATAACCTTGCAGCCCAGAAATCTAACCATGTCCTGGGCTACATCAAAAGAAGTGTGGCTAGATCAAAGGAGAGGATTCTCCCCTCTGTGTCCAGTTCTGGGGCCCCTCCATAAGAAGCACATGAAGCTGCTGGAGCAAGCCCAGAAGAGGGCCCCAAAGATGATCAGAGGGCTGGAGAAGCTCTCCTATGAGGACAGGCTGAGAGAGAGTTGGGTTTTTTCAGAGCAAAGAAAAGGCTCTGGGGAGACATCACAGCGGCCTTCCAATACCTGAAGGGGATACAGGAAAGCTGCGGAGGGAATTTTTACAAGTGACAGGACAAGGAAAACGGTTTCAAGCTGAAAGCAGGCAAGTTTGGGTTAGATACTAGGAATTCCTATGTGTGAGGGTGGTGAGACCCAAGCAGAGGTTGCCCAGAGTTGTGGCTGCCCCGTTCAACGAAGTGTTCAAGGCCAGGTTGGGTGGCACTTTGAGCAACCTGGTCTAGGGGGAGATGTCCCTGTCCATGGCCAGAGGGTTGAAACTAGAGGGTCTTTAAGGTCCCTTCCAACATAAACCATTCTATGATTCTACAAAGTAATCAGCAGACAAGATGCTTTACTTAAAGGCATAGAAGGATTAGCAGTAGTTTAATAGGGCCCATGGCAGGAAATCAAAGTGAAGAGTTTGTTTTCTCAGAATATGTGAGAAATTCTGGAGATGTGAAGCCAGTGGAGCATTAAAAGTTTGGAATTTTGATTGAGTATAGAAAATCTGTGATCTAGCTAAGGAAAAATAAAACAGGAAATGTCCATCTGGAAATGTCAGCAAATATGGATTAAGGTTGGGCTTCATTTGCCTGTTTTCACCGTTCAATACTTTATGGACTAGAATTTCTTTGCAACTCACCTTGCCAAGTGAGTTTCTTTTTTTCCTCTTATATATATATATATATATGGTTGCTTTAATATTTTTTGAGTTAACAGACCAAACAAAAAGCATCACATTAGAATATATTTACTCTCTTATGAGTATTTGAAAATTCAAAAGTCAAAATTCAAAAATTTCTAAAAGATTAGGAAATTACATAAACACAGTGTAGCAAACCCTAAGGATGAGCAGCTACTGAGCAGTATTAGACATATCTTGTTCAGATTTTCCATCCATGTGTAATGAATAGGAATTGTTTAAAAGTGGAGCAAGTTAGCATAGCAGAAACAAAATTAACCTGTCTGGGGCATCTCTCTCTAGGGATCTGACAATTTTTGACTAGGAAATGCACATAAAACAACTAGCCTGCATAATGATAATCCTCAAACACCCTAATTTTTCAAACTTCCAGTAAATTTATTCCATGATGCAGGCAGAAAAATAATACTTCCAATAAAGCTTACTTCATTTCAGGTTTAGTTTTGTTTTCAACTTTGTTGGTTTATTTTTATTTAATTTAAAAAACCTACAATATTCTGGTATGCAGAATATTTCTCTTTTCAATCTTTAAACTGACTGCATGTTAGCAATTAAAGATAATAATTGGGTTTATGAGGAATACAAAAGGCACTAAGTGGTCCTAATTCATGCTTTCCTGGCCACATCATAAAAGCAGATGCCCCACACAGTATTCTCACCTCAGAAATAAAAGGGGCCTAAGGCGATCCTGTGGAAGCCAGTGGGATGATGAAAGCTTTCCAATGAACCTTTTTACTTGGATCAATGCAGAAATGGCCACGTGCTGGCCATCTCTCAGATTTTCCCTGAATCAGTCTTCAGTCATTTAGCTGATAAATTTTTAAGAGAGAAAAATCAAAACCAGGGTGCAAATGCAGAAAAGAATTGTTCCTTCTGGCATTACAAATGAATATTTGGATAACAAGATACATTACTCAGTTCTACTTCCACAACATTAACCCCTTGGTATTTCTGGAACCTGACTACTGTCTCTTGGCACATTCCCTGGAATGCAAAGTTGAGACATTTTTTTTTTCTGTTGCATAAAATAAAAATGTTTTCACAGATTTTTCCTCGGCAATTTCTTTTCCAAATTTACCAATCATATCAGCTACCTCCATGACTCTCATGCCAGGGCTGCTCAAAAATTGTTACCAAGACATAAGTACAGCTTAGCAGCTCCTAAGGGGTTAAAGTTGCTATTCTGAGCTGAGCCAATTTCACTTTGTATGTTCTGCAGTGCAGTGAAAGTTAATTCATTCTAAAGCACAGAGCTTTCCAGCAACATTGTTAATATTATAATTTTCCTTTGCTGCACTGTCCTAGCTAGTTTATTAGATGAGAGAAAAATACAGATGTGCTGACAAGCAGAGTTGTACCTACTCACACTGGTAAAATATTTATTAAAATAACTTTAAATCAGTTTTATGCAGCATTATAAGCTCCTTTACAATTCCAAAGTAGTTACTCTGTTTTTTAGTAGTATAGTTGATTATACTTGATATAAGACGTTTGTTTTTCTTTTAACAAAAAGGCACATTCTTTTGATTGTGTGATGGAAATTTTTTCTCTTATTTGAGCAGCAGTAGAGTTTCCTGAATTAAAAGGTAATTGGGTTAGATGAGTGGTACATTTACAGATCTAGAAAAAATGAAAATACCAAAATAGTAACACACACACAGACATTATGGCTGCTGTTTCTAACAACAGGAAAGCAAAACAATCCAATAGTCCTAGAGTGATTGCTGAGGAAAATACGAAACCTGGCTGATCCTACATGCAATAGCTATAATGAAACACCAAAAAAAAAAAACCCACAAAAAGAAAACCCAAAAAACAAAACCCATGAAATTTCTCCCCAGAATGGAGTGAAGGTTGACAGCACATTCAAAGTCTAATGCATTTATTGGGCAGGCTCATTCCTATCTGAGCTCTGGCAGTCAGATAAAGGCAGAAACAGTTTATTACAATATACAAAGGGCTCTAAGAAAGTCACCTAACTGAGTAAACCTTATCAGTAGACAAGCTGAAAATAAAGGTACCAAGAAAAGATTTATCTTTTCTTCCATCTCACTCAACACAACACTGAGTTCTAGTGGCTTTTGCATTATTTAAAGCTCACTTTGTTCCTGTATCTTGTTGCATGTTTAGGGCCCCTCAACTTATGTCTGAGACAGTTGATTTCAGTCTCATTTCAAGGCCATATTCCTAGCTTCAAATACATTTAGAACAGCATCATTGCTATGGCATCAATACATCTAAAAGTCCACACAAGCAACTAGCATCTTGCCATATCTGACAAACTATCAGGCTTATCTCTCAAGAAGGTGGCTTTCATGGCCTTGAAAGGCTGAGCCCTTGATAAATCCCATTGCTGAGAAGAGAGCAGCACAAGCACAGCACTTTGAAAAAATCCATGTGAAGTGAGGGTAGGCAGAGGTGGCCTCCACTCAACAACCATGCCAGCTACAGTCAGTGCCAAAATCAATGCTGACTCCCCTGGCCATGCTATCCAGCAACTTGAAAGGAAGATGACCAGGAAAACTCACACAGTGAAGTAGTGGGGTAGATATGGTTACTATTGTTCCATGGATCAGTTATCTTTTGACAGGTCTCCTGGTTGACATTAGTTTTAAAGACATGATGCTTTCCTAAACCATCACTGTCTTTGGAACATAATCCTTTGCTTTAACACCTAAAAGCAGATGAGGCCCCAGGCTTTCAGGAATACTTGTAAAACAATCTTCTTACCTTCTTGTTTTTACATATTCTGAAAGTTCAGCCAGATGATTTGTTTTGACTGCTCAGAGCACAGTAAAGCATTGCACAGTTTCACTCAACAAAGTTCAATGCAGATGTTAAAAGCTTTTCGTAAACCACTCAACTTTCTCAATTTCTCAATTGACATGAGGAGGGAATGAAAGAATGCTGAAAATTTAAAATTAAAAATAGTAATACTAAAAGTAAGAGGTTTTTAAAAGTAAACAGATTGCAAAAAACATATGTTTTAGAGTCTGTTTACAGTATTGCAAGAATTATCATTTTCCTTCAATGTACACAGGTTATGATTTTTCTCCTTGGGCTTTTGTGAATATGACCCTAGAAACAAACAAACAAACAAACAAACAAGTGCAGTATCCCAGATGTAAGGCACTAAGTTAGTTAATTGGGACAACTGCAAGAGGAAAATAGAAGTTTTTAGAGAGAAAGACAGAGCAGATGACAACAGAGACCCTCATGAGGAAAAAAGCATGAGATAAATCATATTGTCAAGAGATGAGGAAAAGAAGAAGAAAAGCCAGAAAGTGACATCTTAGTGATGAGTCAAGTGGAAGGTGGAGAATGCTACCCTTATGAGGGACATTTGCTTAAGAACTTTAAAATATTGCATTTAAAATTAGTCTCAACTGAAGAGCTGTGGTGTTTTAATTCTCTTATTTTTAAAGCCATCAGTCTAGATGTCTTAGAATTGACTTTCTTCTCTATGACTTCTATCAATTCTTAGCATTATCTAAGTGCAGGACAATAATCTTGAAATGACTCAGTATATAAAAATAGCTGCCTTGTGAGTATCAGATAGAATGTTGATTCAGAGGTTATATAAATGTGATCTGAGCTGGATATTTTTCAAAACAATGAGCAGAGCTAGACCTAAAGTTGGCCAAGATAAAAGTCTATCCATATTATATAGATATTATATAGATTTAGCCATGGTGAATAAACGTGAAATGCTAATTTAAGAAGTACTTATGGAGGGAGTAGACAGACATGGCTATATATAAATTCTGTGCCTTATAAATGTCCAAAATTGATGTCTCCAAGCTCCTGAGTTCACTGAGCATCACTGAGGCACATCCAGCTGCACAGCATGGTATGACAGATGGCTGCCTTCTTTTGAGGCTTGAATTTTCACAAAATGGAAACCAACACATCATGGATTGGATGAACTTCAAACAAGTCCCCCAATAATCTGCATGTATTTGCAGGTCCATTTAGAGGCTGATTTTCTTTTACTGTTGTATAAGGCTGCTATGGTGGATTGGCCCTGGCTGGATGCCAGATGCCCACCAAAGCCACTTCCTCGCTGCCCTCCTCAGGTGGACAGGGGAGAGAAAAAATAATGAAAGGCTCATGGGTCTAGGTAAGGACTGGGAGAGATCATAGAATCATAGAATGGTTTGGTTTGGAAGGGACCTTGAAGATCATCTAGTTCCAACCCCCCTGCATATGCACAAAGGTTCTTTCTCCCTTCTCAACTATATGATCACAGAGGTGCTACCACCATCACTGATGGCCTTGGCCTGGGCCAGATGGAACTGGCTCTATCAGATATGGGGACACTTGTAGCAGCTTCTCACAGAAGCCACCATTGTAGCCCCTCCTGCTACCAAAACATTGCCACACACAAACCCAATACAACTGACCATGTGATGCTGCCTATCAAATACTGATAATATTTATTACATGCAGCAGATGATGTGTGATCTTTTGCAGCTTTATTTTTAACTATCATCAGCTTGCTTTCACTCTTAAAACCTGCTGTGTAAGTGGAACTCAGGCTCACAGACATACTGGATGTGTAAGACCTGTAAGTGGAGTGTGTAAGTGTGTAGTGTGTAAGTGAAGCTCAAGCTCACAGGCATACTGGATGGGGGACATGTGGGTTTAATACAGCTAAGTATAAAACTTTCATTTGGAGACAAGGATGATAAAGACTGGAAAGAAAAGCAGAGGATACATGTATTATAAATCTGTGAAAACATAGCAAATATGTTGTTGCATATGAGTTTGTAGGTGGTATGTTGGAAGAAAAAGGTGCTTATGATTCAGGGATAAAAAATAGGATAAATAATTAAATGTAGTCATGTAAGAGCCTGGTGTACAGCCCCAATGAATTTGGTAGGAAATTAACCCTTAATTCCATGCTTCAGAAAATGGCAGAAATAGGAGAAAGAAAATTGGAATACAAAAATACTGTACATCCTGAGAAAATAATTCACAGAGAGTCACTTAAGAAGTCCAGTTTATTCAGTTTAGCAGAGTCCAAAAATCTTGATTACAGCCCCTAATACTGAGAAGAAAATAGTGGGTAGTATAAAGTAATTTAATATAACAGAGAAAAGAATATCAGGAACAAAATGGCTCAAAGCATAAGGCAAGCAAGATTCCAATTAAAACCAAAGCATAAATGCTTCTTAAAGAATATAATAAATCATCAAAACCAAACCTTAAGAGAAATTATGACTTTTCTGTTTCTGCATGTCTTCAAATGAATACCTCATACTTATTTTTAGAAAAGTATTTTAGCAAAACACCAAGCTGTTGGGCTTGACAAAGGGGAAGCTGAATGAAACTTAGTGACCTATGATTTACAAAAGGTCAGACCAGACTATCAGATAGTCCCTCCTGGCCTCACATGCTATGAATCTATGAATAAATCTATGAAAACACGGAGCTGACTCACCGTCTTCCTTGAAGAAATCCATATTCTCCTTGTCTCTAAGATAAGACAGGTGCTCCAGTACTTTGAGGGTAAATTTCTGCACTGGTCTAAACTGAGTTGGAAGTCATGGGTGTGTTGATGCTTTGTATGAGTGAGTCTGTCATCTTGCATTGATTTCACACTGGCTACTTGTGTTGAATACCTATGATGAGAGCAGGAATGGCTTTAGCAAATTTAGATATAGCTCTAAATACAAGAGCCATTTCCCCTTCTTAGGGATGCTGATGGCTTGAATTGCATACCTTCCATTTGACCCAGTTCGTTAGGCCATTCTTTGGTCTCCAGGCCTCTTTGAAAGCTGGAAGCACAGCAGGTATGTGATAGCCATTTAATTCTCATCTTATCAAAAGTAACTGTGTTGGTTTTAATGTCTGAAGAGAAACACAGGTGATAGGCAGATGGATGAACTCCATCCAAGTCAAACACTTAGTATCTCCAAGAATTCTGAGATAGGAAAAATTGCAGAACTTTATAAGTAGAAAAATAGACAAGATAAAAAGAAACAGGAATCTAACCTATTCCAGACCCCTGACTTCTAACATAGGTGTTTATGGCAGAAAACTAGAACTTCCTGAGCAGATTTCTAGGGAATATGGTTACAAAGATTAAAATAGTAATGTGTTTTAAACAGAGAGTTCTATAAAGTCAAAAAGTGATTGAAACTGGGTTTGAAAGCAGGACTACTGGGATAAATAGACTGCTCTGTACATTTACCAGGAGGCCATAGTTTCATTTTCAACAGGAACTTGTTTGCTGTCCTCAGTGGAAATGCTGAAAGGCAGTAGCACCTAAAATCTGCTATTTTCTCTCAGGATGAATCATTTTCCAGGACATGAGTAGCAGGCAGATGATTTGGACAGTTATTGTTTATACACCTATGAGCTGGCTTTGGTGTATGAGTTTTTTTGGCAGGTTTCTGTGTAAATTTTACAGCAGTGTATTGCAGTTTGTTTAGCAAAGAAATAATAAAGTGGAAACCATACCACTGAAAAAAAAAAAAAGTCTTTCATACACTATGATTATGAATTTTTTGTGTAACATCTTAACAACTCTGTATATCCTCCAAAAAGATTTTGCTTTTTATTATGACCAGGTCCAACCCACCAGAGTGGGTTTTTTTATATCCCAAAATATCTTCCTTTGCTATTAGAGAAGATTAGTTAGGAAAAGAGGGGTATATTAATCCAGTAAAGGTCACATCATATTGATTACACACAGCTAGTAACGAAGAACTCTTATCTCTAACAAAAGGGAATGGTACAAACTTGAAAAGTTTTATGTCATTTTACTAAAAAAAGGAAGATTTCTATTTCTTTACTATTAATCCCTACAAATCTTCACAGTTTATGTGCCTGTCATGCTAACTAAATGGAATCCATTTGACAATGTCCATCCTTGAAACTCCAACACCGTGATTTTTTAAAATAAAACAATTTTTCTCTTGTCCTATACCTTTTACTTCTTGAAATATTCTTTTGGAGAGTTTCTCTACAGGCAGTCTGAAATTTCATTTCCTGAAAAATTTCTGCATGCTATATTTAGGTAATTATATTTTATTATTTATCAGGAGCCAACTGTCTGTTCCCACTCTGCAAATGTAGGCAAAGACATGTGTCTTGCCCTGAGGAGCTTGTAGACTAATCCAAGCAGTCTTCTATAGCTCCAACACAAATGGTACACATGTTTAAGAGAAAATCCTCGAGCCTGAAACTCTGATTCATCTAAAACAACACCTACAAGGTTAGTATTGTTGATTTCAAGTATGCTATTTGTATTACAAGCTCGTGAAGGGCAAAAGTGCTTGAAAATTAAGTTCTTGAAGTGGTGATTTTAAAATGTGACATGAAATAACTGTATTACATTTGATCAATGCATGATTCCAGAATGCTTGGAAAAAATATCCTACAAATAATGAAGCTGAAATAATGATCTCACAAGGATAATCTTGCTAAAATATGAAAAACATGAGGAATCAGGATTTTTTATTTTTTGGTGAAAAAAACCCATGCTCTCTTCTAAATGCTTTCCATATATCGAAATGATTGATTAATTCAAACACCTTGAATTATCATCACTAGATTTAGTTAAGACACCTCTTAAAAAAGAAAAATTAAAATTATTAGAAATTTGAATTCAAATGTCAGAAGCTGGCAGGTAGACCTTCTGTCTACAGTTTCACTGTAGTACAGGAGCAAGAGTGAGAAGGGTTCAGGATTTTTTTCTCTTTCACACAAAAAGCAATATCATTTAGAGGTGAGATGAAGAGAGGCAGAAGAGTAAAGAAAGAGGCAGTTGAATGTGAAATGGGCAGGAATCACCCTCTTGCCCATCATGCAGTGTTCTGTTACACTCAAGCCCTTTGCAGCAGTTCACAAGGCACCCAGTCATAGTACCAACATCCCCTTGTTTCAGGGACTGCTGTGTAACAAAGAGGACAGGAGAATAGGACTGGTGGCCCTTGTGAAATAAAGCACAATCCATACGTTGGAGGGAGCTGCTAATGGTTTGAGCTGCCACTGCTTCCCCCCTCTTGTTCGTTGTCCATCATCTAATGTTTGGGGGTTTTTCCTGATAGACTGAGATCCTACTTACACTACAATGAAGCACAAAACCAGGATTCAAAATCTAGCCCTGAATGAGATGTCCCCAGTGCTGGAAAGAGTACAGCAACAGGAGTGTTGTGGCAGGCAGGTTAGGCTACATGGCAACATTAACTTAGCATCTCTCTGTGATGCTCTGGCACCTTACATGCATACTGTGGTGCAGCCTTTTTTACTTCCACAGCTATTCAGGCCTTGCCATACTGTGCTTCCCATGGTATCACAGAGATTTGAGCCCTCTTTCTATCAAAATGTGGGAGTTCAGACTTCACAACCTCAGACCACAGAGACAGAGCAGGAGAGTCACATGAGAATCAGTCTTGGAGACAGAATCCCTTTGGCTTCAGTGTCTTTTACTCTGAGCTATCTGTAGGATGTTTATAACAATATTCTTGCTTGTTCTTAATATTTGGGATCTACTATACTTCCATTTCACAGGCTTTGCTCTGAAATCTTCTTACCAGAGTATTTCTCCCTAACCAGCTTCCACTGGAGACAAACTGGACTGGCCCACAAAACAAAGGCTGCTGCTGCCCAACTTCATGCTGCCAGTTCCCAGGATCACTGTTGTAACCCAGGCTGTGGCTGGAAAAGTAAAGTATTGACATTACTGCTGGTACTGGCACCGGGATAAAAAAATGCCTTTGAGGATATTGCTACTTTACTGCTTTACTGCATCTTTTCTAGTGCAGAAAGGAAAGAAAAAGTTTTAGATTGGGGAAGCAAATGAAATGCATCATTTTAATCTTGCAAGTAGTACAAAATATCAGTCCAGCACTGTAGTGGTGGTCATAGAAAGACAATACCTGTCTGCTCTGCTGACAGAATCTCCACAAGTGCTTTCACTTCCAATATTGCATTCACCAAACATGCACTTTGCTCTGATTCAGTGCTGCAGCAGTGCACATCTTCAAACAAGCAAATTAATAAGCTCTTCCTCATGGAGACAGCCTGACTTCAAGTGTGACTTCAAGTAGCTACACTGAAGAAATTTTAAATTATGCATATTCATCTGAAAAAAAAAGTAAATAAAAATAAAGCAGAATGAGAGAGTAGTGGAAATAGCCCAGCACTAAGTCAAAATGAAATTGGAAACTAAAGGTACAATGCCTAAATGTAAAAAAAAAAAAAAAAAAAGAGAGAGAGAGAAAGAAAAAGACTAAAGCACAGAATGAAATACTGAAGTCAGAAATTGAAATGGAAACACTGAAATGAGATGGGAAAAGTGAAATAAAAAGCCAAAATCTCTCTGGGCTCAAAGAACTGTAACAAAATAGAGAAGTGCAAAACATGTCTATTTTTAATGAAGCCGAAATCTTTCTAGCTAAGGTTTGCCAAGTTTGTCTTTTCTTCAGAAATTTTTGTAGGCTTTTCCAAACACAAATCAAACAGGCTTCTTTAATGGTATTAGGAAACAGACTGTGGAATAAGACATGAGAGAGCAAAAATTCAAAGATAAGATCAAGGAACAAGAGAGGAATTCTCGAAACTGGAAGAAATGTGAATGTTTCAAGGTGTGTAGATAACAGAGGACCAGGCAGATGCCACTTGGTTTGTATTGAAGGAGCTGTTGCAGAGATCAGATTCAGCATGGAAACAGCCCTACATCTAGATTGAAATCCCCTACCTGTGTTATTTGGGCATAATAACCTGGGCACAATGTGGGTATGTGATCACAGTGCACTGCTTGGCCCTGATGCCTCAGTCAAGAGTAACCAATGACAGATTTTTCTGTTTGAGTAGTAATATATTCAGGTGGTTATAAAGCCTGAAACACAGCAAACTATGTCACAGGTAAGACAGAATGGAAAAGCCGTCAGTATTCAAAGATTTTAGCAACAGTCTTGGTAAAAGTAAAGATATTAGAAATTTTATACAGATAACCACTGGTTTTTTTTATAGCATACTGTGCTGTGTGCAATCCACCACTTTAATACAGGCATTTGCTTTTCAGTCTGTAAATATTGAGCCACTAGTAATTGTTATACGCATTCAGCAAGTTGAAGATATAATCTCTTTTGTGTCTAACACAGCACTACTTCTCTTCACTATTAAAGTATGTGTGCATGGGTGAAAAGAGTCAAATATGACACTGGTTTGATGGAGGTGTGGTAGCTTTGTCTTTGCTCATGGAGAGGTAAAGAGATTTTATGGTACCCTTTTCACACAGCAAACACAGTTTGTGAGAATACTTACAAGACAACCATCTAAGATAATTGTGTATCAAATCTACTGGAGTTATATCCTGAATTATGCTAGCTTTGATCTGTTGTTATATATTAAAATCTAAGTAGGAAAGTAAATATTTAAAGAACTGTTTAAAATCTTTTCAGAGCCCTAGATTTTGTATGTCATAGATGTAGATATTGTAATGCAGATGCAAAATCTGTCTTTAAAATGTACTTACGCAAATCCAACTAAATAGGGAAATGAGTACACAGAGATCTGGAGTAGAGAGATATGGCACAGGGATGTGACAGAGGATCATCATAAACATGTTGTAAGTGCCACATCTGAAACCCTGACACAACAGTCTGCTAGTTTCAGAACCTGGAGAAAAGCTCACTTCATATCTCTGATACAATGTGATGTATTATTTTTGCCCTGTTCAAAAATGGCTTGCTCTTGTCACAAGCAAGCTGGTCATGATTCTTTCTCCTCTTCCCCCTCTTTCCTTTTGTTCATTGCTTCCAGCAAACCTGAAACAGTGTGCTTCAAGGTCAGTCTTACCCAGTACTTAGTCTCCCTATGGTTTCCCAAATGTAGTTCACCCCAGCACATTTTCTTGTAGTGAAATCACACACCACTTCTATAAAAACCTGGGCTGATTGGAGAAAGGGTTCAGTGACCGGGGGAGGAGAATTCAGGTGCTGGATGTTTGCTGGAGATGCTGTTACGCACCACAGACACAAGCTTGTGGTTTTCAAGATTTCTGACTCCAGTGCCCTGGCTACTGAGGGAGCACAGGGCATGCAGCAGACAGGAAAAACCTGTGCTACAGATAACTGGAAATGTATCGGGGTACATCTGCCCTGGGGCAACTCAGCCTTCCCCTTTGCCTCAGCCTCTGCCCCTAAATTTCCTCCTGCTTATGTTTATTTTCCAGTTTTGACTCTATGTAGAATCTCTGAGGCAGTCAAGACATCTTTAATTCTCCAACTCAAATCTTTTGATTTCCTTTATGCCTCTCTTCATGTCCCCATTCCTACTGTGCTATAGCATTGCTGAACTTCAATAAAGCAATGCTGGGTCTAAGTCTAGACAGTTATATCCAGATTATGAACACCCAGTCAAAATTTTTGCTAGGAATTGATAGGTTGGTTAACCCCAAAATTGAGATAATCTTTAGTACCTCTAAAAGCAGATATTTGAACTCTGTTTCTATCCAATCTACTGCATAATAGAATGGGCTGAACTGGTACTTTTTTCTTTCTGTACCTATTCTCATTGCAATTGTTCTCTCAGAAAGTGATTTGTTTTGTGCTGCTTTCCATTCACATCACGACCCAATCAAACCACAGAATATAGGGAAGATCAAAGTAGTACAGCATACTCGCCTACAGTAATTCACAGAATATATGAGGCATTAAAATTTTCATTCCTCATTCTCATAAGAAAGACTATAAAGGTAACAGAAAATGATGCAGAATATGAATCTGTTCTTGAGACAATGATTGTATCAAAAATGGGAAACAGTATAAACCAACAGACCCTTTCTTGTTACTATCTTTATTACACAGAATTCAGCCTTGGCTTGTCTCGTTCACACTTTCATTTTCTTTTTCATATTCTTCTGGTATATTTTTCTTGAACAGAAAGCACAACTGTAGAAAAAAATGTAACACACCTGTGCAGACAGTAATAATTTTCCCTCTTAAAATATCTGGTTTTACTTAGAAAAATTCTACCTAGCAAATAACAGAGAAGAGGTGGACAGGAAGGATAAAATTTGTAATGAAAATGGTTTAACATATAGATCTGAACTACACCTACACATCGGATCCTAAATTGCAAAAGGAGTCTGGAACTGGAAGTAAATGGAAATTGTCAGTGAAAATTCAAGTCTGGTATAACACTTCCCAAAGACATGTTCTGCAAGATCTAAGTGGCATCTTGGAAGATGCATTCAGATATGAAGGCAAAGCTAAAAATGTCTTTCTGAAATTGTTCAGTAATAGATTTTTTTTAACTGTGTGGATGTTTCTCTCTCTCTCTCTCTCTGTATTTTTCTTTATTTATTTTAATTTGAATATGAAAAGCAGGTGTCATATTCCAGGGATTTGTTGCATGGCCCATTTGAATTTCTGGTAGCTTTTTGTTTGTTGTTGGTGTTTCTAGCTTACAAGCAAATGATACAGAACTGTGACACAAGAACATCAGATCCCTGGATTATGAGCTGGCTATAACATCTCAGATCCACACCACAAACACCTGAAGTGCAACATTAGCACTGCTTTAGAGATTGCTCTTTTAAAGCCCAGAGCAATTTAGCCCTCATTATGACAAACCAATTTAACACATATTTACCTTAGCTTGTTTATCTGCAAAGTCCCATTCACCCACAACTGGTGCTTTATAAATACACATATATCTTTGTATCAATCTCCACTGGGAGATGCGGTATCTATTGTGGTCTATCTGTCCCTGGGAATGCTCAGATATGTCACATTTTTAGCACTTTATTAACTCATGTTTATTTAGCTACAAAAATTGACCATCATTCATATCAACTCTGACTTCCAAAGCTGTTTGAAAATAAAATTCTGTTGCTTTGGAGTTCTGTAAGTACAGGTTTACTTCAAGTACATGGGTATTTGGGGAACTTAAAATGATTCTTAAAAAAAAATTAAACTTGAAATCATTCTTATATTTCTTAACTATTACATTCTCACAATCAAGCATTTACAGCACTAATTTAATGCACTCCACGTTTATTTGGCAACCAGTATTATCATTTCCCTCTTCCTTGTGTTACACAGTTCCTAATTTAAATTTAAATTTGATAAATTTCTTTTTTTTCCCCACTAGCAGAAAAGTAATGCTCATGTTATACCTTCATCTTTGCAGCACAATAGACCTGCTTAACCTCAAACAGGACTGGAATCAAACATCTTACAAAGATATAATGTGCTTTACCATGTATGCTAAATACTGAAAACTTTTCTCAGAAGTAAAATAGACAAATCTTTTTTAACAACCAGAGAAAGACAGCTATATCCACCATACTTAAATGTAGTGAAATGAGGCAACCAGGTGCCACTAATTGCGAGGGAGTGAGCATGAGCTTGTGTCAAGCCCACCTGTGCCTAACTAGGGTGGGCCCCCACTGCGCATGAGCAGGACCAGGGGGCCAATAAAAGGTGAGTCCTGAAGCACAGGCTCAGCTCAGTCCTGAGCACGCTTTGCAGAGAGGTCAGTTGCTCTTGGAGCACTGTATTACCTTCATTGCGCCACGAGCGCTCATTGCCCTCAGGGTGAGGCTTGAGGGGCGCAGCCGGCTAAGACCCAGTACTGCAATGCCGAGGCCCTGGGTTTGAGACTCCTCAGGGCCTCACCCTGAGGGTGATGAGTGCTCGTGGCGCAATGAAGGTAATACAGTGCTCCAAGAGCAACTGACCTCTCTGCAGACATGCTCAGGACTGAGCTGAGCTTGTGTCTCAGCTCTCACCTTTTATTGGCCCCCTGGTCCTGCTCATGCGCAGTGGGGGCCCACCCTAGTTAGGCACAGGTGGGCTTGACACAAGCTCATGCTCACTCCCTCGCAATTAGTGGCACCTGGTTGCCTCATTTCACTACACTTAAATGTGTCATATGATTAGGTAGTAATGCCATCTGAAATTTAGTTTGTTAGACTTAGAGGGAAGTCTCCACCAACTGTGAAAGCTGAAAAAACTGACCATTTGCTCACCTCAAGAATCTACACATCCACCAAGAGTATAAAAAATCATTGGGAAATATTAACATTATTTACACACTTCGCCAGTGCTTCCTCTTTGGATATCGATTGGACACAAAGTGTTTGTAGAGATATTGGCTCCCCTATCTGCTTGGGCTTTTGTCTACTAATCATCTTCTTAAAATACGGAAGTTCTGAGGAATCTTGATAATGGTGTTGAAGAGATTTTCCATCTACTTTGGGTCTGATCTTAAGGTTTAGGATATTTGCTTCCCTTATGAGGGCTACAGCACAGACACATAGACAGGGACTCTGTGCTCACCGGCTGAACTTGCATGTACTACAGACATTTAATTTGCTTTGACTTATCACGAGGATTCAGGCAGACTTCAGGTTCCTGTCAACATTCTCTGAGCTGAAACAGAGATTTAGGAGAGAGATAATGTCCATCTCTTCAGAACAGGAACTCTGTGAGTAAAGCTTGTATTATAGCAAAAGTAAAATACAGAGGACTTCAAGTAGTAACCAAGTACCTAATGGTGACAAATGAGTTATCTGTTCCTGGGAAAGAAAGAGATTTCATTGGGTAGAAATTTAAGCAAGAAGTAACTCATCCCAGTTGTAATAGATATTTCATGTCAGATAGGGACTAATTAGCAAAAGATACTTGCTGGTATCAAACAATTAATAGATAATATGTATCTTATTACACACTTGTTAAACATCAACAGAGCAGTTTAAATAATGTATTGGCATTTCATTCACATAAAGCTGTCTTACTAAACCTAAATTAAATTCTTATTTGAGAGGCTTAATTTAAAGTGTGACTGTTTTGTCTAATGAACTACCAATTTGTTTCCCCACATTGCACGTTCTAATTTGTGCTTATGATGGTGTCTAAAAACATATGGGTACCAAATGTGGTTATGCCTTATGCCTATTATCTTTCAGGCATCCTAAAGGTCCCTTAAAGCTTTGCAGTTTTCTCTCTAGAGATGTTGGTTTATATCACAAGACCCCAAACCCCAATATTTTGTCAGATGTATTTATTGTGATGAGTGCAGTGGATAGCTCTAGTTAATCTGTCCGGAGACTTTCTATTCTTCAGATAAGATCAATCCCTATTCTCATAATTTACAAATTGTTCCCAGATATCAGACATCATCAGCCTTGTTATTTTCGTACTGCAGTAAACACAAAAGGAGAAGGAGACATAAAAGGTAAAAGGCTTTTTGTGACATAAAAGAGAATGCAAGGTTGATGTATCCTTTGCTCATGGTATTTTTTGGCAAAAGATACAATAATGCAAGTATCTTTCTGATTGATTAAAGTATTGAAGCGTATTCTTTGCTTCATAAATAATGCTCTATTACTTTTCTTCAAAGACAAGTAAACCTTGACAGACTGACCTTTTTCAGGGCAGAGAGTTGTTTCAGTGCCATAAATTATACTGTAAAACGAGTGGAAATGCTACTGAGAAGTGTGTGACAAAATAAGATTAAAGATTACTACACACAAAAGATTGTTGTTTTATTAATGGAGTCCTGTCAGTAGGATGAAAAATTCTCAGCTTTTTACTGGATGCTCAGATCACGTCAAACAGAAAATTATGAATGCATTTTCTAAAAGGCAACAAAATGTGTCAAAATAACAATACACTGATTAGTTGCCCTCTTCCTAGTTACTTAAAACAATTTCAGTGCTTCTCAAATAAAGTTTAAGTGCTGCAGTTCAGCCTGTAATTTTAAAGGATCATACAGCCTGTTGGCCTGTGGTGTTGCAGGCAAATGTATGAACATTGCAGGCAGACACTTTCCTAGAACAGAAGGCTAGGTATCTCCTTTGTCAGGATGTATTATACCAAGAGGAAAAGCATATACCATTTTTGTGTCCATTACTGTAACCAGTAAGCACTCAGTCTGAAAAAGATAGCAAGAATCTGAGAAAGCAAGACAGAGATATCCATGGAAAAATTATCCTAACTTAAACAAGTAGCATTAGACCTTCCTTAAATATTATTTGATAACATGAAAAATTACTTTGTCATGTAAAATCTTGTAAAAATGAAAAGAAGCAGCATATAAGCTCTTTAAAACATAAGAGTTTGATGTGCTTATTTATAGGAAGTGTGTGGATTTGTTTTACTTTATCCTTTTTTCTCTCTGTCAATTTACCTGAAAGTTCTGATCAATAGTTTTTGGATCAGTGACATTTACTGAAATTATAAATAATGTTGGGAAGTAGAGTAAAATGCTATACAGCATGGAGCCTTAGTGAACAGCATAGAAACCAAAGATTTTCTTGATGTCTGAATCAGTACAGCTTGCAAAAGTGATAATGAGAATTAAAAAACTGTACTAGTGCCATGGAACAAACCCATTACACAAAGTCATAGTAAATCACTACCCAGTACAGGCCATTAATAAGATGATTGAATAAGATGCCCATGTATTGGCTCTCATTATCATTAGCAACAAAGACCAGGATGAGAATTACGCCTGTTACTGTAAGCCCTGTGACAATGACAGGATGTGTCAGAAGCTGTAAACACATTTCAAAACACATGACAGCTTTTGAATGCAAGACCCAAAGGCTAAAATAATTATTAGAAAGGCTGGGTTTTCTCACCATCTAATGCAAACGCTGCTTCATACCTGGGGGCAGCCCTAGGCACTGCACTGCCCTGTATGAACTGCAGGAATGGTCCCTGTCCTCTAAGTCCATTGGTCTTTTTCTTCACATTTCATTCTGTTGGTTTTTGGTTTGGGCGTTTTTTTGGTCTTTTTTTCTTTCTTTTTTTACCTTCAGATTTCTTATTTAGCTTAACATACTGAGATCAAGTGTCAGCTAAGAAGTATTTATATTAAAGGTTCTAACTGTACATTACCTTTCTGTTGCATCTTCTTTCTTTTTATATTTCCTTTAACTCTCTCCTAATAGAATATCTGATCACACATTTTCCATTCTGCTTCTCTATATTTCCCTTCAGATTTATTTTCCTGAATAAGAAAATACATCCATCTTTCCAAATTTCACCAGCTAATTCCACCTTCTAACTTGTGTCTCTTTTCAGTGCCCTGTACACATTTCTGGCTGTCCTACTGTTGACTACCCTTCCGTGTTCTCCTTTGCAGATCTGAATGTGAACACAGGCCTGGTGTTTTCCTATTCTCCCATCTCCATAGGACACAGTCTTAATTTTCTGAGCAACATGAAAACACAGGCACTGT
This sequence comes from Calypte anna, assembly GCF_003957555.1. NCBI lineage: Eukaryota > Metazoa > Chordata > Aves > Apodiformes > Trochilidae > Calypte > Calypte anna. The sequence continues at coordinate 114,140,128 of NC_044245.1, forward strand.
TCCCTTCATCTCATTGGTCATTGTGTTTGTTTATTCTGTTTCCTAGGAAAATCCTAAATAAGTTAATGAAGAATTGCATCTCAGTTTGGGTCCACAGAGTTTTATTTATTAAAAGATTTTGTACTTTATTGTAAGGTTTTAGTGGTATAGTTCTGCATCTTTCCACAGATTTCTGTTGATTGGCTACCTCTTGAATACTAGACAATTTATCACACACCCTTACTTGGTGGGACACTTATTTTATATGTATGAATCCCAACTACCCCACCACACTGTATCTTCATTGACAAGCACCCCACATGACACAGGTATTCCCCACAGACAGCTATCCCCTCATTCACAAGTCACCTGCACTCCCACAGAAGAGTTTTCCATGTGCCAGGAAGCTCCTCAGAGGGAATATTACCCTTCATCCTCCACCAAGTGAACAGTGTTTATCCAGCCTTCCTAAATGTCATTATTTGAATGAATCTCAACTGAGTTGCTAGATGATTTGAAAGAGGTATGAAGTCTAGAGCTCAGGCCTCTTGCCTTATTAAAACTAAGTCACTGAGTGCTGACCTTTATCAGATGATTTCTGAGGGTGAAATAATAAGGAAAATGGCATGGTAGGAGATCTCATGCTTTGGAACAGGGCTACAGTATGAGGAAGGTGTGTTTTAGGTATAAAGACTTACCAGTGTCTTTTGAAGATCCCTTCGGGTAGAATGCAAGTTCATAGTCTTTCAGCTGGCTTATACATTGGTTGAATAATGTATATTTTTGGGAATCAGATATGAATTTTACAACATTTGGAATAACATGTCAGAGAGTCCTTTTTTCCCAATGTTCGACCAGCTTGGGTTTATTTTCTTTGGCCACATGGTTTATTTTCCTTCTTGCCTTCTCTATTCTTCAGCCACATGGTTTGTCAGTAGGGCGGAGGCAGCTCTCCAGACATTTAGAAAAAGACACAGATGATTAAAACATATAGACATAAAGGAAGCATAGAAGCCCAAATCTCTTGCTTCACATTTGCCATTTCAAAGCTTCTGCCATTCCCTAGAGTTGCACATATTTTCAGCAGTTGTTTAGTAGCCATAAGTCCTCTCACAAAGGCAGATTCCTTTCTATAAAAATCAGCAGTTGTCTGTTTATCCACATTAACTCTGAGCTATTTGGATGTTTGATTATAACTTTTAAGCTTTTATCATTTTGCAGTATTTATGACTCAGGGGCTTAGAGAACAACTTTGATGATAAGCATTGTTAGAATTGTAGCCACAGCAATGACTCAGTGAAGCTGGAAAAAGAACACTGCAGGAACTATGTATACAGAATGAAGAATAGGAAATACAAGATGTTACTTCAATAAAGTCAAACATTGGAACTTTGTTCACTCTGGTTTTGGACACAACAAGCTTCAGCACCTTGCAGAATTAGGTAGATTGGAGTTTTTTTAATATTTCTGAAGTTATAATAATTTTAATGACATTTTAATTCAGAGACACATGCTGTCTTTCTTTAATGTTCCTCAGAATTTTAGAGTTGACATTTTTATCTGAACTTAATTGCAGGTATCTAATTAATGTACAGATATCTTTTATGTGTGCACTTAGTGTTCTCTTATACTTCTTAAACAGATAAACTCTTCACACATTCACTATGCTGTCCAGTACATTAAAGACATAGAATCAAATGTCCTTTCATGCTGTGTCTTTGCTTAACTAATGCTGACCTATTTCAACAAAAGAGATGATATATGCATAGGATTCTGCTCCCTACAACCCATACAAGTCAGTGCAAGGAAATTTCCACACCACCATAACCTTAGTCATATAGGAAAATCACAGCTGCACTCTTTACAAAGAAAAAGAACAATATTCAGCTAAATAGATCCCAGTCATGGTGGAAAGAGAGTACAAATGAATTTGCCCCACTGAATTTTAAAATCAGTGTACTACGGTAATTCTAAGTTACACAGCATTTTAGGATTTCAAAAATTACATTCTGACTTGGATTTGTTTTGAAACATTATGCCAGACACCAGAGCCAGAAGGCTTATAAAAGAGATGGGAATGCAATAAAACTCAACTTCATTTTATTATTCTATCAGCTTAGCTTGACCTACAGCAACCATGCAAAGGGTTTCTATTAGACAGTTCCTCACTTTCTAAATAAATTGGACCAAAGATGATTTTCTTGACTGAGAAAATTCTCTAATGTTAGCTAAAGAATTTCAGCTCTGTCTATAAATATTAATGTACTTAGTAATAAATTACACACATGAATGGCACTTTATTACTTGAAACTAAACTATTAAAAGCCTTATTTAGATTGCAGAGAAAAAAATAATGTAATTAAGGTCAGCTAACCACGGCCAACCCTACACATACTAAGTGTCCTGAGCAAAATCTGGACTCGACCCACGTCTCTCATAACCAAGTGTTTTAACCCACACCAAACTGCTTCATCTATCAACCAGTATTACAGATGCATCTTTTCCTCTTGTAAAGCATTTATTTCTGCTCATTCACCTGGACCTTTCATTCCTGTTTCTGATTTACAGTTTGTGAAAAGACTGTAAGAAGGAGTGCAGAAATAAATGTGCTGAAAAGGATTCTGGGATCCATGTGAAATCCAGAGATATCCATGCTCCATGGCAGAGAACAATTCCTGAGAATCTCTGTTCAGGACAATGGAAGAGCTGGAGGACTGATGGAGAGAAATCTTAAAAAAAAAAAAAAAACAAACCTGACAATTTAAGTTCAGTGCTGACTGTATTATGAACAGGGAAAGCATTTCCAGCATCATTTTAGTGTCTGCGTGAAAATGTGGCACCTTAAAATCTACCAGCACAGACAGCTGTTAAAGGTCTCTCTCAAAGTAATTAGCAGAGAGGAAATGTGTCTTATAAAAAAAGAATTACATTGCTTTAAGCAGGCATCTTAACTTTGCTCTACTAAAGTATGTTTCAGAGAAATAGTTATCAAGCAAGCATGTCATCTTAGTAGGTGTCCTCCTGTGTACTTTTCTGGTTTCATCTGGGGGAAAAACACAGACAAAACATGATCTGGATTCTCTTATTTCTTGAAGAGCATTGTAAAAGCTGCTCACTGTTCCAAAACTAGGCCTAAGGGCATTTCTGGGCTTGCAAAACCTGTATTTCTAGGGATGTATGAAAAGGAAGAATCCAAACTCACTCTCAGATATTAAGCTGAATTCGAAGGGGTAAAACAGCTACTCAGAAGAAGAAAATGTTATTTCACTGGTCAGAATTTACTTGAAAGTAGTGAAGAGCTAGAGATACAGAACAGACAGATGCCCAGCTGAGTTTAAAAAAAAAAAAAAAAAAAAAAAAAAAGACACTTGAACATCTCTGCAAGCAGGAACCCAGTCATTTAAAAAAAAAAAAAAAAAAAACAACCAAAAACTATTAGCTGCCTATCTGCATCTTTTGAGCATCAAAACCCTTTTAAATTATGTCTCTGAGGCAATCACCGTGAAGCACATTCCTTCAGGCTGTCTTCAGTTCCCATACTTCAGACCACAAAACCTCTTAGTGTGAACTGGTCTTTCAAGCTATATCTGAAACGAGAGCACCAAAAAACATTATCTTATGCTTTAGCTCACAACTGCTACTAATGGCCAAATACTCTGTAGATACTTCTTCTGATTTGTGACAGATTATAAGATTAGCTGTTTTAAATCTTTAAAATAACTAAGTCACTCCAGAAAAGAGTAAGTAATGCAAAGGTTAAAAAATGTAGTATGAGAATAATAACTTCTTACTCTTCTGTAAGATAGCATCTAATTTGATTTTAGTAAGAGCATAAGAACATTTCTTGTCTGTTAAGAAATGAGTATATACCAGGTGGAAGTTGTTTACATAAAGTTTTTCAATAAAGAACACTCAAATAATACTGGTGAAAATTGCATGTCACTGGTGCTTACTTGCTTTTCAGTGGAAATACTGCATTTTAATTTGTTCCTACATTTTCACTTTTAAAGTTTCTAGAATTACTTGGAAATTCATTTAGATAAAAACGGGGCCAATGACATCCGATAAGTAGTTATATTTAAGGTGATGGTAGATCTGTCAATATTCAGAAGCTGGAATACTCACTGAACCTGACAGTCTTAGATCACTGACTCAGCTTCCCCTTAGTAGATAAACTGTAAGAGGAAAAAGAACTAGCACATTTTCTTCCTTGTTTCTGGCAGTCATTTCTGTTGAAGAAGTGACTTCATCTTTCCCTTACTCTGTTTGTAATTCTAGGACAATTGCCAATGACACATTTTCACAAGTATTGAAAGGCATCATTCAAGACTTGTTTACACAAAAGTTGCCAGAGAAAATATTCACCTGAAATACAGTTCCCCTTTCTCTGTGGTCAGTGGAACCCAACATCAGAAGTGCTAGTATTTTATTTTTTTTTCTGCAGCAATTAATAGGAAATTGCCACCATCCATCATTTTTTATACAATTGATATTCATATCCACTAGGGAAATATATGAAAGACAAATACTCGAATTGCTTAAGGTTGATCTCAAGGTCAGTCAAAATGATCCACAGGAAACATTTACAGGCAGCTGAAATTGCTTATAATTTGTCAGTAATCTTTTGGAGCAGTCTATTGTAGATAAGTTGTGTCTTGATAATTTGGAGTGGCCAACATGAGTTTTGATTCAAAGAGACAGGGTTTGAGTAGGTTAAATGAAAGAGAACACATTTATGTAATCTTAAGCCTTCCAAGGCAAGGAGATCAGTGGTAGACATCTCCCAGTAGTGCTCTCTTACACTTAGTGGCTTGATGTACTAGTTTGATTTAATACCAGATTATTGAGCCATAACCTTGTATTTCCTCTTTGTTTACTGGAAAAAAAAAAAAAAAAAGCACAGTGATTTGAAAAGATGTCATTTCGTGTGTGTTTATAAAAGACCTGTCAATACAACATATTTGAAACAAATGTGCTTCAGAAGCATAGCAAACCTATAAATTGGATGTTCAACTGTTTTTAATACACATTTTGAAAATGTCACTATTTTTCCCTGTATGGGATTATGACCTACCACTGTAAAAGGTTTGCATGCAAGATATAAGACATGTAGTAAAACAAAACTATTGTACAACTATAACAGGAAAACACGTTGAAAATTCAGGAACATAAACTCCTGGTAGAAAAATAAATATGTAATTTTTGTTGGGCTCCAGAGAGGAGCGATTTATGGATCAAATCACCAAGGGAGTCAAAAGAACAGTCAGAGCAAGTATTAATGTAGTGGAGCAGTCATCCAGTGTTAAGATTAAGGGAAGAGAACTAGAGGGCATTTTCATTTTTTTAATGTTAACATTTGTCAGCTATAAAGAAGGATAATATCAGATACAGTCAAAAAGACTCTATGATTTTGGACACACCATCCTCAGCATTTGGAATTAACCTTTCAAAATTCAGTCCTTTGGGGATTTTTTTTCTTCCACATGCTTTCCTTCATCTTTATCTTTGAATGAAAAGGCCATGCCTAAATATTAGAGTACTGGGCACTTCCAAACTGCAGAAGATGGGTACACAGAATCAGTTAGAAATTAATAGGCTTTTTTTTTTTTTTCTAATTCATGAGAAACTGATGAAAAATGCCAGAATTGATTCAAATTCTCCTGTATATGAAAGGCTGCATATGTTGAAAGAACTTTGTTCCTGTGCAGTTTTCCTATATGTGCCTTACAGCACACATCTGAGTGAATTCAATCTGAAAAGATATATAATATACTAAAAGATAATATACTAAATTGCCCCATTTTCTCAATACTTCAAGGTTTGTTCATCTTTTTTAAAATTCCCAATTCCTTCTTCATATAATTTTTAAAGCATCACAGCCTCCTAGGAAAAACATATATAGTTCACTTCTGAGAAAAACCATCTGTTCTTCACATTGCCCTGGTAGCTCTCCTCTGCACTTCTAACTTTCTACAGCCTTTTCTAGGAAATGGAAAATCAAAATTATATGCTAGTTCTGTTGCCACCAGTGCCTTGTACAGCATCACTGACAGATTTTTGTTTCTACTGGAAACACCTCCAGTACTTAAAGTCACAAACGCATCTGTTCTATTTATTTGATTTATTGGATTATGTTATGCAATTTTGGCAGCTGAGAAGCATCCTATGGTAAAGTAATTTATCCAGGCCTTCCCTCAGCCATTTCCACATGCTCACTCCCAGTTCTCAGTGCTTGAAACCTGTAAGTCCACAAACCTCCATTTCATATTAATGCATTTTATTCCATTGCTATTATTCAAATACTGGAGATTCTCCAATTCCTTCTGACACCTTCTTACCTTTGCCAGCAGATTTCATTAACCACCTCCTAATTTTTGTGCCAAAGTCATTAGTGACATTTAATATAACAGTTCTCCCAGCACTGGCCTGGTGGGGACTGTGGTGGGGCCCCCCAGTGGGGGTCCCGTTGATAATTTCCCTCTGGCCACTGTTTTCTTTTCACTAGCAGACTTTTGTCATCCTTCCTGTAGCTAGATCCTTATCCACCTTACCATCTTGCCACTTTGCCTGCTCCAATGTTACCAATAATCTTCCATACTCTACCACATAAAATACTTTACTGCATGGATACCTCTGAGATCTATGTGTTGAAAACAAATCTTCTATCTGAAAAAGAGAAAGATGTCAGTTTTGTCTGACACAATCTATCTTTCATAAATTTGTGTTTCGTCTCTATTTATTGCCAGAGTCTCAAATTAGTCTCTTCATCAAATTGTTATTCCCACAGCTGGAATAAAGTAAATGTTGAGCAGAGAAATGCATGGTGAGCCAGGTTTTTTTTTCCTGTCACTTTTAAGTACAGAATGTGTGCTTTCTATTTGCTAATTATAGCTGATATGACCCACACATAAGGATAAAGAATGTAATAGAAGAAAATTTGTTGTTTGCTTGCTTGATTTTGTAAAGACTGAGTTGATCATTGTCTCATAAGTGAAATTTCACCTCAGTAGAAGGCAGCAACTTTAACAGCTACTTAAACACTCCAAGAAAATAGGCAGTAGTTAAAAGATATGTAGGCCTTCCTACACTACTAACAGTATAAATACACACTTTTTGCTACTGAAATATTAAAAATTTGTCATGAAGATTAACAGATCTTCCCTAAATCTGTTTACTTATGGAGACATCCTTTTTTTCCATGTATTACTACTGATCTCTTTTGAAATTTTAATATTTAGATGTAAACTGCACTTCATTATCATGTTTCTTCTCCATTAGTATTAAATGTTTACTGATCAATAGTAGCTTGTCTCAACCCAATGACAGCAAAATTGTCCTTTGTAGAGAGACATTGTCAACCAGGTGCCTTGAGTTGCCAAAGAGTGGGTGTGAGTCCACCTGTGCCTGATTAGGACAGGCCCCTATTGGGCATGAGCAAGACCAGGGGGCCAATAAAGGTGGGACACACACCCACGGAAGGCACCTCAGCTCACTCTGGTGTGAGGCATGGAGAGGCCAGCAGCTCATCGAGCCTCTGGAGCAAGAAAGGCTCTTCCCGTTACACTTCTACCCTGGAAGCGCTGTGTGGTGGCTGGAGTCCTGGAAGAGACCAGCAGCTCGTTGAGCTTCAGGAGCAAGAATGGCTCCTCCCGCTACAGTCCTTCCCATTGTGAGCTACAACAAACCCTACAAGTAATTACATATGTACTATTTGTTGAGGGTTGTCAAATCTGAAAGCCCAGCAGTAGTGGGGCTGCCACAGCTCCATGCCCTCAGGTCTAATGCAGTGGATAGGGTGAGCATATATTCCCAATAGGCACATGCACAAGTATTACATATATATTCCACATACATCCATATAAATATTGCTGGCCACACAGATCAAGACGAATGTCTCTGTGTTTTTGTGTGTAGGCATATACACACACACATGGATATAGAATAATAGAGTCATAGAATCTTACAGGTTGGAAAAAAAACCTTAGGATCGAGTCCAGACATCATCCCTATTCCACAAAGTCCTCTCCTAAACCATATACCCCAGCACTACATCTAAATGACCCTTAAACACATCCAAGGATGGTGACTCAGCCACCAACCTGGGCAGTCTATTCCAGTGTCTGACCACTCTTTCTGTGAAAATTTTTTTCCTGATGTCCAGTCTAAACATACCCTGTTGCACCTTGAATCCATTCCCTCTGGTTCTATGACAAATTATCTGAGAGAACAGACCAGCATCAAAGTTTCTACAATGTCCTTTCAGGTAGCTATAGAGAACCATAAGGTTTCCTCTCAGCCTCCTCTTCCTCAAACTAAGCAGTCCCAGCTCCTTCAATCAATCTTCATAAAATTTATTCTCCAGGCCCTTCAGCAGCTTCATTGCCCCCCTCTGCAGTCTCTCAAGCATCTATATACTACACCTTTATACTCCAACAATCATGCCCTGACCAAAACATTCATCCCCTCCAGCCCTGGGCACCAGACACATAGGGCTCCCAAGACCTTGTCCGACTCTTTGATTATGCTCACACCCCCATACATACACACAGTGAGCAGGGAGTTCCTCACTGTGGAAATACTTGCATCTAGAGTTTAATGAAAAGACAGGGCAGACAGTGCTGATCAAGGCCAGGGGGGCATGGCCAGGCAAATAGACCAACCAAGAACCTGCTCACACCTGTCCAGTCCACAGTTATCCCCTTATGAATCCAGTTTCTCATGGTTGTTTCTCCCTATACAGCCTACATCCTTCCTTACCTTGCCTTTAGTTCCTCCCCTAAGCAACCGAGAGTAAATCTTGTACAACCCCAAAATGTTTGTCCCCTGTGTCCTTTAATAAGTTCCATACCCAAAGGTGTGACCCCCTCAGTCAGTAAGATGCTCCAGACTTACCACAACAGATGCCATCCCTGGCCCATGAGGTGATCACCCTCCATGCTGGCCCTATTAGAGCATTGGTACCCTAACAGAGGTTAATTTTCCCCTGAACTTGTGAGGGGATATTCATCTTTGCTCCTGCAAACATAACATTAGGAATAAAAGAGAACTCTTCCAAAGGCTTTGGTAATTTTAGGAGCAGGCAAAGGTTCTTCACAAGCAGAGCATGACCCTAAGTGACTGACCCCTGAGTCTGTACAAAATCAGCCCAAACTGGACATGTCTGAGGAAATCAGAACACAGTCTGAGGATTTCCTCCTTTCCTGGCAAAAAGATCCCAAATAATCTGTTTTGATAAGTGTGCCCTCTCTTGCTGTGTCCCTCTTCAGTAATCTTCTTTTGCCAGCCTAGCCACGTCCTCATCTTCTATTTCAGAAGAAGTTACCTCCATTATGAAGATCAGCAAAAGCAGATCTCACTTTTTAGTGTAAAGAAAGAAGAATTGCCCTGTAAACTGACCATCTCTGTAGCTTCAAGCAATGTCTTAATAGTAGTTCAATATCTAGGACAAAGCTATGTGAGTTCCATTTACATATTAACTTGCAGAACTCTTCCAGCTGCCTTTTGTGCCTGGCCCTGTGACATGTTTGCACTTAATTACATGCAGTTGGTCCCACACACTTTGCAGAGAGAGTCAAATTATTACTTGAATTATTACTTGCAGGAGGACCAGGGCTGAGTAAAAGGCTCAACAAGGGGTGAGTAGATCTAGAGGGAGTGAGAGGGATTCAAAAGCTTTTGGAAAAGCTCAGGAAATGCAACAAGAGAAAGATATCAGCTTTTTTTTTTCTTTTAACCTACTTTTACATTTCAGTCCATTTTAACCAGGAATCCTATTTCTTGGCAGAACAATTGGACAAAAGTAGGTCTTGTGTAAGTCTCTAGTGAGTTATTGCGCATCTGATTCTAGCCTAGGTAAAACTCAATAAAATGCTAAATAAATCAATGGTTTCTACTTCTTTCTAGTAATATTATCATGGAATCATTTTATAATTACAATAAGGCTTCAGCAGTGCCTGTCAATGATCAAATGGCAATTTCTCTGAGTAATGCACCAGCCATCAATGTCTAGTCTGATCCACAGCAATATTCAAAAGGAGCAAGACTACCTTATCAAATCTTACCTCATAAGGTTTTACTATCTGTATGATGTACATTTAAGGCTTAGTTTCTGAATTCAAAACCAGAAAATAAAGAAAAGAAACCTGGGAATTTGACCAATTTTCTAACGAGATTTCCAGGGATAAGATTTCCAAGGTGATTGTGTACTTCAGGCATTTCCCCTCAGCAAGCATCTGAACTTAGATTGTAAATGAGCATCTCTTTCCACCACGGCCACTATTGCCAAACTGTCAAAACCACACAGAAACTTCAGTGTAATTTTGAAGCCAGAAGGTTCCACCTGAGGGAGAGAGAAAAGGATAAGGGGTATATATTTCTTGAAGATATTTCAGAGTTTGGTTTTGAGTGTCACCTCTAATGTGAAATCTATGAAACTGCAGGAACATGATGAGAGGGCATTCACATGAAATACTGAGCTCAGAAATCTCTATTAATATCCACAGTGGCCTCTAACATCTATTGAAGAATGATCACCTGTAAACCATATTAATCCAGCAATTTAGGCAGATTAGACAGATTCTGAAAAAATTTTAAGCATATTTAAGGAGTTTTCAAATTAAGTAAAAACTATACAAGCCATGGCATATAAAAACATCAGGACTGTGTAAAGTTACAAAAATAATTTAAATTAAAAATTAAATGTAAGTATTCCCGTATTTATTTTTCTTCCATTTATAAGAAGCTCTTCAACTAAATGCAACTACTATAAAATTGCTCATGACCTACAGAAAAATAATAATAGTTTCCTAAAACCCCAAAAATCAGAATTACAAGAAAACACTTTCATAACTTAGTAAGCAAAATTATTAGATGGGACATATTTGATTTTTACCTGGACTACCCTCGTAATTAAGATTGCATTTCTAACTCATTCAGTTGGAATTGGTTTTGGTCAATACCATTTTTTTAAACTGCCAGGTTAAAACTTTAGACATAACAACATTTTTTACATAACAACAACTTTTTGGCATAACAACAAGCCACAACCTTTCATTCCTGCAGTACCTGGAAGAAAATCACCATTTCCTCCTAGATTTAGTGTTTTGTATCTAACCTCAAGGCAAGTATTTTAGCATCTTTATGAATTAGAATTCTGATGTAAAATGAGATTCAGAATGATCTTCCATCTCTCAAGAGGCTTGCAAAAGTAGTCACTCATCATTAAAAAATCTAAGTAGCATTAGTATCAGTTAAAATGAAACAATGACACAAGAGAAGATGAACGCAAAACTACCCTTCTCTACATATCTAATGTTATTTTGCTGCATACAGAATATATTACTGGAATTAAAGTAAATAACATTTGAAAGTTGAGAAAGAGAGTGTACCATGAATTAGAATCATAAATTCTCTAGTGATATTTTCATCTTTTCCCTTGTGACCACAAAATACTTACAATTCCTAATTGAATGACATGTCACATTTCTCTGACGTTGTCACTAAAATAAAACTGTTCTTAATGTTCCAGTTCAGATGAGGTTAAAAAGAACAGAACTAGGTATACAGGGTTTGTTGGTTTTTTTTTGGAGGGGGACCAAAAAATAGAAGGCATAGCATGTCAATAAAAATGTCCTGATACTCTGTTTTTCTGTACAAATGACAGTCCTGTTCATTTAATCTCTTCTGACTCACTGTTCTCAATTATTTTGTATTTACCAATCTTGACACATGTTACACCTTAACATTTTATTTCTTCAATGCTATCTATCTGTACTATAAGGTTTAATTGTTGCAACACTAGCTAGCATTTCCTCATGTATATGAGTTAAGCCATTAATATTTCAACTCATGAAATGACAGGACTCTGTTTCTGTGTTCTATAATTGGTAGTGTTATTTCCAAATAGTGTTTTTTATATGAAGCACTGTTTCATACAGACTGACAACTTGATCACTGTGATGCTGCAATATTAACTTCTATTTTGGCAGGATGACATTTCTTGTAACATCTATACGTTGTATTTATTTTGCTTTTATTTCTAATCCAAGAAAAGTGTAGTGTGGTTCTCTTACTGGAGCAACAAATAAAGCATTTTATTGGAAGTATTCCTCCGAAGATGTCATTTAAGAAACAATACACTAAAATTGCTCGTTACCCCAAAGCATAAGCATTGGGCTAAGGAAGTTAATTTATTAAATGGCTAGAATTTTCCTTTTTAAAAATAATTATTACAATAATTAATGTAATAACATTATTTAAATGCAAAATAAAAAATTCTGCTAACTATAATTATAAACAGTAGTTCCTTTAGCTGAAGCTCACTGGAGGCAAAGTGATCACGCAGGTCAATATGGATGCTATTTTCTTTGCTGCAGTTGAACAGGTTTCCTAGCTGGTACTTGTACCATCTTGTCCTATGCTGTTAGTTCTGACAATCATATTTAGAGGTCTCATTGCTGTTACAGTAGACACATTAAAAGTCCCACAGTCTACCTTGCTGAAATCAATGCACATCATTGAGTTGAGTATTTTCTGAGTATTAATAGAAGACCGAAAAGTGAGGCAAAAAACCACCCATAGATTTATTTTAGCTTTCCAGATAAATTATCTTTGCCTTAAATGAGTTTATTATAAAAGTTTCACATGGACCTTACATATAGATGCACAGCGTATTGATTTTATGCTGTCTTAGGAATCTTAGTAGCAATCACAAATTTAGCTTGACCAAGATAAATGTGTTTCCATAGTAATTTTGTAGGCTAACAGGCTATAATTCTGACAGCACACAACTTCTATTAGTGCCATCCAAACCAGGACAATCTTGGAAATCAGGTTACTCAATAGGATGACTAGATGGCACTATATAATAGAAAGCAGTCTTTTAGCTTACAATTTGGGGAATAGTATTCACAGTTAATCACAAACCTCTCTAAAAACCAGGGCTGAAAAAAAATGAGCTATACTTCCCAGCTGCCAACACCAAACCTTTACCAACTGTGTCTCAATAAATGAGAAAGATCTCAAATTTCCTCAGATGCTTTCACAATCAATTGCTAGAGAACAGCTTTTAATTACTAAGAATATTTTGTAAATCTTGTACAATTACACCATTATTTTCCCTTGTTTTTAAATGAGCAAAAAAAATCACTTGCTGAGGTGCTGTTTATCTCAAAAAAAAAAAAAAAAAAAAAAAATCTGGAACTTGTTCAATGCTTAAGTTCCTATATAGAGTGCATGGCTTCTCTGTATCTGCTGAGACAGAAAGCAAATTCCCCTCTTGTACTACAGGTTGCTTCCAGCCACCTACAACTGCAAATTCCCTAAAAAGAGATGCAAATACTCTATTCCCACCACACGCTCCACTCCCTAAGAGCAGCTGCTGACGAGGCTCCACTTAAACATTGCAGTGGATTACACCACCCATCTCTTCATGATCAACTGTTGGAAAATATGCTTCAGACCCTAATAATTGTTCATTAAGCTGTCAGCTACTCCTCCTCTGTAACTATAATTTTGTGTCTCTGAAGAAGGATTGAAAAGGGAAAAAAGGAGGTAATGTTACAGGTAACAACAGGAAAAACCAAAGCTGTCTTATTGTAGATCACATAATTAGCAATTAATTATTTACCTGACTTGCTTAACCTCAAATTCCATTTGTTCAGTATCTTTAGCAAACAAAAGTTTTAGGTTTTTTTTTCTCAAATGACTACATTTGTTGCTCAAAACAAACCAGATTTTTCTGCTACATTGTTTTTAACTGTAGATCAAACATGGAAAGTCTTCTGCAATTATTCTCTGTGTAATAACCTCTATTTGGTCAATGTTAGCTAGTCATCACTTATTAAATAAATCACATGTCATTGTCTGTTTCCCTATTACACACAGCCACATTTGGTGCAAATATTTGCATGTAGAAATTTCAAATTTGTTTTTTAATTACATTTGTGTCAGTGTTTTCTCATTAACATGAGAACTCATGGAAAATCAATGCAGAAGATGTTCAAGCATGGCTGGAGCAAATCCCATTTAAAATGTGAAGGAAAACTTGTGGAGTAAAGCTAGCAGCCTACCTCCAACTTCTATATTATCCTGGATGAATATTTTACAAAATATAATAGCAAAACAGTCAGCAAGCACCTGTAGTTTGATTCACAGTATATTTTAGACAGACAGCAGCAAATGCTGGTCCATATTATACTCATGAGTCTTAATGGAGAAAGCAAAAAATTCCTAGAATCATAAAATTGTTTAAGTTGAAAGCGACCTTAAAGCTCATCTAATTCCAACCTCCTGTATGTGCAGAGACACCTCCCACCAGACCAGGATGCTCAAAGCCCCATCCAACCTGGCCTTGAATAATGAACTTCATCCATCCATGGATGAACTTCCTTAACACCAAGGAAGTTAAGAAATCTGACCATGATGAGAAAAACTGGTATGAGAGGACTTCTCACCTAAAGAATGTGGTACAACCAGATTCTGTTTACATGACAAGAACTCAGCCCTAAGAAATATTTCCTGCTTTGACCAGTGTGTATTTTATGTAATTCAAGCCCGTGAGACCAGTAGTGGAACACAGGCTGGAGGCCATGGCTGGATACAGTAAGAAAGTTTTTCCACTGGTGGCAAGAAGAAACCAGGGAGATCTTAAGAGAAATGAAAAGGCATGTGAAATCAAGGGACAACAGCACAGGACCAATGGAGAAATTTGCAAGACCAAGAGATGGCAGAATGCCCACAAGGCCTTGTAAAGGTGAGCACTGGCAGGCTGATGAGCTGGTGAAGTACCACATGCCAAAACATGTGATTAGGTGGGCATGAATGAGGAAGGTCTCAAAATCAGAGGAATGGTGACCCCACATTTCTTTCCAGTTCTGGTTTCTTTGGCAGAGGAAGACATCTGATTTTGCACAGCACAATATTATTTTTGCACACTCAAAATTATTGCCATCCTGTTAGGGGACTTGTGTACTACATAGTATGCATTATTTATTAGGAATGATTTGTCTCTCTTAAGTAATTATTAAAAACCCAACACTTTTTACCAGAGGCTATACACTTGTCAAATTTACCTTCTTTACAGTAAAAATATATTACCTTACATAGTATTTTTGTCTTTATTGGCAATGATTATCATACACTTATTGACACTTCCAAAGTACTTAAAAGGCCAAGTTAAATCAAATATTTTACCTGTGCCATCCTTAGAAAACCCACAAAATTTGAAAAAAATCCCCCCCAATTAGTTAAAATATGTAAAAGAATCATTTCTGGGGAATATCAAAAGCAAAATATGTCCAAATCTGTCTTACATGAGACAGGATTTTCTTAGAAATCAAACAGTTGACATGAGTATGTCTGGGTGAAGAAGAGGAACTTGCCTTTTTTTTTTTTTTTTTTTTTTTTTTTTGTAGTAATGCACACAGATCTGAGCCATCCTACTTGAAAAGTTCACTAAATTTAATACCTAAAGATAGTCATGGGGCTGGAGATACTTGAGGTGCAGAATCCCAGTGTTTGAAAAGACTTTTACGGAAAAATCATTCTGGGTGACATGGAGTGACCTCATCTCACACAGACACTTCATTTTCCATTCTACTGAGAAATGATCATCAAGCCAGGCTAACTGAAATAATAAAAACATTAGCAGAGCCAAATACCATACCAGTGGTGCTGATGCCTTCCACAGGTCAGCTGAAAACAAAGGTGAGTCCTGCAGCCACAAGTGTTTATTCTAAAGGTTCAGCCATGCCACAGATGATTTTCAATGGATGATTCTGTGAAATACCCCTTTTTATTTCCTGAGAACTTCATTACACTTGACATGTTCGAGCTGATTGCCTTGCACAGAACACAAATTGACCTTTCTGCAACACAAGAAGAAAACTTAAGAGAAGAAAAGCATGCGGAAACATGGTGCAATTCACCCAACAAAGCACGTGGAGTAGCTGAAACTTGTATATTATGCTGAAAAGCAGGGATAAAGTAGGCAAGGTAGCTGCTGTCATCAATTTCTTGCACTGAGGTGCTGCTGCCTCTATATTTTGCCCTCCATCTCTCCCATACAGAGTTTACACAATGATCACTCAGCATTACAACTCAACCTGTCCAATGGTTAGCAGGAATATACACTTGGTGTGAGTGCTCTGAAGCTTAGATTTACAGAGCTTACTGAGTCAACTGGCCCTCAGCTGAAGTTGCTGTTGGTTTAACATTAGTTAGATGTATGCTTAGCAGCTTCCCCTAATGTTTCTTATAATGTATGTTTTAGCACTTTCTCATCTGTTTCTCATAATGTGAACTAATGTGTCTGCCCAAACTAATAAGTGAATGTGGAGGATGCTGAACACAATCTGCCAGCCACTGCTTTCCTCCCACACATAACCATCACTTAATTCAGCTTCCTTTTTTTTTTTTTTTTTTTTTTTGGAGGGGGGTGGGTGTGCATGGAAGAAAAGTATTATGAGAATATTAAAAATACAATTAAGGAACTAGTCAAAGACATTAGAACAAATAAGTGTGGTCCTTGCATATGTCTGATGCTTGGCTATACTTAGTCTCACTATCTTGTGAAAATCTCTACACTTAGTGACATCCATCCACTGCCTTCCATTTACACTTTGTCTTGTCTGTCTCATGCACTAAAATCAAATTTCTGTGCTCTGTTGGGAGCACAGCTGACACCAGGAGACTCTGCCTGGCTGCAGAGATTCCCTTAAGCAACTCTGATCACACAAGTGGTCTGCAAAATGCAAATCCTTGGTTCATGTAGTTTTTCCCCAGTCTGCCTCTCAAACCCCACTCATATCTACTTCCCCACATCAGGAAGTTAGTACTTGGAAAGAAAAGTCTAAACACTGGACTACAAACCCTTTCTTTTGGTTCAGTGTTTCCTACTCTTATGTGCATCAGTGGTGGAGACTTGGAAATAGAACTTCATTTTTTTTTAAAAGAGACTACATTTTTTACAATGCTAGGCTTAAACATTCTGGTTTCATCTGTTTGTGTTGTCTGTTCTTTCAAGCTATAAGGTTTTCAGATGGTATAAGTTGGGTTTTAGTCAGTTGTACAATTTTACTCAGTCTTCAGAGACCTTTTTCACTGGCTGACCAACAGCAGGAGACTGCCAAATCAAAAACTGGGTTGTGCAAGATGGTCTGAGTTCAAATGTCCTTGAGCAATGTGAATGGGAAACAATCCCATGCACTGCAGAGTTCACAGTCAGCTTAAAACTGAAAATAAAATAGTCAAAACGAGAGAAAAGGAAAAGCAATGGGATACAATAAAACTTGAATTCTATAGGAAGGAAAAGGTCAAAGAAAGAAAATAAGAAAACTTCTAACAGAAATAAGCATAATGATACCTGCATTCAGATCAGCTAACCTTTTGGTGGGAGACCCCTGTCTGATATATAAGAGAAACATATATTTAGATTAAAAAAAAAAAAAAAAGTCAATTCTTTCCCTTTAGAAGTTGAAAAAAAATTAAAAGTGGGGGGAGGAATAGTGAAACTGCAGTATTGTATGTCTGTAGGAAAGCTTACATTGACTTCAGAGGATTTTTGATCAAGACTTTACAACATTTTTCCAAAAAAGACTAAGTGCCTATCTTACACAAACTTTGTCAAATACTCAAGTGTCTAACCCTACTTGCAGTATCACAGATAGCTTCTTCATGCAGATTAAACACATTTACTGTCACAAGGTAGTGTGAGAGGTTTGTCCAGAAGCTGCTGCTGAAGTCACAGCTTACTGAGTACTTGCTCAGAGCAGTGATCCAGGCCAGTGATGAGATGCAGGCATCTCCAGTGACCTGATGTCTGTATCCAAACTAGTTCAGATTTATCTCAGCCTTTGTCACAAGCTGCAGTTATCTCTCTGGTTAAAGTAAAGCCTCAGAGGACCTAGAAACCAGGGCTATATCCAGACAGAGGTATGACTAGGGATGGAGTTTCCTGACTCTAAAACCACTGCTCTAAACAGAAAAACACTCTTCCCTGAATGGCTGAGAGTTTTAGGACTTTAAGCAGTCACATTTGCTGTTCACAGTTGGGTAAACAAAGGACTATGAAGTTTTCTCATATTTATTAGTGAACATAAAATTTCTATAAAAGTTTTTTTTCCAACTACGTTTTTGGTCTCTACATTTTTTTTCATCCTCTGTGCACATTATTACCCTGGATTTGCTGATGAATTTTAATCACATTTACAGGACATATGGTTTGTTTCCTGATGGGTTCATAGTAGCTCTTTGGATAGTTAAAATTAGTCACTCATGCAGTGTTCTGAAATATTTCCTTTGCTCTAAAAAGGATGAAAGTGTAGAGATTCAGTGCAAGAGGCTGTGTTTGCAGTAATTTTGGCTGGAAATAGAAGTACTTGAAATCTTATCAACAAGCAAGCTCTTGTATGATTTCCAGATCAGTATTGCAGACTTGGCTGGATAACATTTGGGTAAGTTCAATCCAGAACTATGAACCTTTTGAAGACTGTCCATCACTAATTCAGGATAGATTTGGTTTTTGATGACCACAACTTCAAGCGATGCCAATAGCTGTTTGACTGGCAAAGGTAGTGATATTTTCTTTCATTCTTTGTTAGTATTTGCTTTCATTCTTTCCACCTGTCAGAAGTGCCAAGGATATGGTTGTAAGCATTCAAATTAGAGGCACATCTTCCTTGTAGTGTGATTACAGTGCAGTAGATTGTTACAGTGTTACGTCTTTTGTACATCCTTCGCAGAAAACTCTATAGATGTTTTAAGGACGGTTTGGTAGGTAAGAATCCTGACTCTGATATCTAGCTAAAATTGACCAAAAATGCCTGTAATATGTGAGCTGAGAGTTTGAAAACTCAGTGGGAATCGATTTTCCCTCTCTAAGGAGAAGTGTTAACATCCAAGATGGTATGCAAACTAAGGTACCAGGCCCTGGGGTGTCAGTCTCAATCACCACTGCCATCATCATGACCAAATGCAAATAAAGTTGATGTTCCTAAAGTCTGGTAGGTGATACATAAAATTAAATTCTGTTCTATTCCTGTATCATTAGTATTAATATTAAGACTTTTTAATTATCTGACATGGAAGTGCCATGCATTTACTGTAAGGATAAAAATTGTTTTCTAGTAGATAAAATATGATGAAGGCTTGGAATCTGGCAATATAAGTACAAGGATGAGTCTCATCCATTGAAGTAATCGAGTAATCTGAATATCAATAAAGACTGACAGACCTACTAGCTTCATGAACACAACCTAATAAACCTAGACCAAAATAACAGAAGTGAGGAGTGTTTTCCATTACTGTATTGGTTCATCTCTCCCATCAGTAGCAAAGTTGCCTCAATTTCTGGAGAGCAAGAAATGCACAGTTAATGACATACAGAGATGTACTCCATCTTTGGATCAGCATACTACAGCCTTTACAGTTAGTATCATGCAAGAATTTGTACCCCTATTCCTGCTTAGATATCTTTACTTTAGTGCTTGTGGAGCAAGGCAGGAGCTCACAAAGATTATTTGATCTGCAAAGCAGAAAAAGTACAGAGAAGAGAGTCAATAGGATCATTCTTAGGAATGTATTTGTTGAAAAAAGGTGTCTCCCTGATTACATACAGCAAACAGCCAGATTCTTGTTGGGTAAGATAAGAAAAGGCACCAGGGTTTGTATTGGGTTTTTTTCACTTCTAAAGGATTTGATTCTTTGTTACAATAGGACTGAAAATTTTCCCTTGAGAAAAGTAAGAATGACTTCCTTGCATTATAGATTTGATGGCTAAGTAATCACTTGATGTTCATCTATAGTGGTAGTAATATACTATGGTTCCATGAAACATTATAATGCTGTGGCAAGATTGGAACAAATTTCTACTTTGTTAAAGGAAACATTTTGGTGTTTCAAAACAGAATTTCTATTCTCAGAATTAATTGGTATGGAGAAGTTTTGAATCTTCACAGTCCATTACAATTTGAATTAACACCAAGTTCTGAAATTATGATCTTCTATTGAAAGGAAATATTTTAGGGGGGAGTGTGTGTGTGTGTGTGTGTGTGTGTGTGTGAAAGGGAAAATCCTTGATAACCACAAGCCACCAAGCAGCTGCTGTTGCTCTGCTTAACTTATCTGAGATCAACATCTGCAGTCCCATCTCTTTCTTCACACCAAAGACTGAGCTGTGAAATACCATAATGGTGAATTTCCTGACCTGATACTTATCCTGCTTCTGTTACTGACCCCCATGTGATACCCCAGTACTTCAACTTGCACTTAAAAGGTCTGTATCACTACAAGAAAAGGTCCATCAAGGACAGTAGCAAGTGACAATTTAGTGTGTATTTTCTATTAGCTACCCTTGTAGTCAAATAGACTTTGTGTGTGCAATTATGTTTGCAGTCTTGCATAATACAGTTTTCCTTGCAATTGTCAGGTTATTAGCACAGTGTTTTAATTTTGCTTCCTTCCAGTTATTTGCATGTTTCTTAATTGGAAATCATTAGCATATGTAAATACTACATTTCCATGGCGTTTTGCAGCATGAGCTCATTGTGTTGAATTAATTTGTTGGCTAAACAAACCTAAATGTTAAAATAAAATCAGTGTCTGTATGTGGTATATGAATATATATCTAAATGTACAGGAAAATTGTATACAATATATTTTGCACATTGTTTAAAATTAGTTAAATGAAGCCTTTCAACCTTCAATAGTTTCTAAATATATTTACTTTATTATATAATTGATCATAAGATTTCTGTTCACACATGCAAGGAATAATATCTAAATTACTTAGGTTTTGAGACAATTAAATTACTTCCATATAGTAACATAAATTATATTTGGGCAACTGAAGAAGATACTTAATATGTCAACATTTGCCAGAGGTTAACACAGTTACTACAGATGCCTTCCATTAAGAATTGAATGGAAATTTACAGTAAAAAATATTAGTATGTGAAGAAAATTGGATTTTCTAAAGGAAACCACAACAGAAGGGTTTAACCAACGTCTCATGGCATTGATGGGTTAGTTTGATATATTTTTAAGAGACTGTGTGACCCAGTTTGAAAATTCAAAGTAAAGAAAAAGAAACCCCTAATAGCCAGGGGTTTCTTCGTGAGACTTCTTGGTCATCAGTAGTATCACATGCAGCAGATTTCCTGTTTATAAGCACTTCAGATTGTTAAGCTGTTGTTCAGTTGTCTGGAGAAGTCAGGACTCATGAGACCTGGTGCCTGACCTTGGCAAGTGACACCAGAATGCAAAGCTGCACTGATCAATAGAACAGGCATGAAAATATTCACTGAGATGCTTGAGAAACTCATTGGCTGCTTTTTTGCATAAGGAAGTTCTTTAAAATCTGTAGTTGAAGAGCATTCTGTAAATGAAAAGGATTAAGACTTTTACTAGAAAAGTGTGGCTCCCAGACACTCAGTAAATCAAGGGGAATGTGATAGTATTTTTACTGAAACAAAATAGTTTTCTATTAAAAAAAAAGAAAACAAACCAAAAAATCAGTCTGTTACTATTTATGATTTTTTCATTTGTGAAAAATGCCACTTTCTGGTGGAGCTTTCTTCTAATCCTTCCCCTAGAGGTTGCTTAAGTGTTAAGAGTATCAGTGATCTAGATGTAGTCCCTCTGTAATTTGTACACTGATGAAAGTTAACTGCTCTTGGATGAGGTTTTAATCCATCTAAATTTAAATTTAAATTAAAATCCATCTAAATTAGAGCAGAAACTGATCATATAATTTCTTTATTTGTAAGATACTGACAGTCTGATTATGTTTACAGCTCATCCAGATCTCCACATACATTTTGAGGAGAGCACAGAAAGATTGTGTCCTGACACATGTATTTCTAACATACTGAGGAATGTTACCAACTGGATTAACACATGATTTTTTTTTTTCATTATAAGCTTGCTATGCAAAGCATTCCTATGCTGTAACTGTTTAAAGAGCAATGGTGTTTAAAAGGTCTCGCTCATAAAACTTCTGCATATATTATGCATTAACCTTTAAAAATTTCCCCCTTCCCACCTCAGTTACTCATCCTTTCTGTATTTGCCATGCAGACCACCTGTTTGTCAGATCTAGTCAAACCAAAGCACTGCACAATCCTTTTAATAAGTTCTAAAAGCAATGTAAATGAGAAAGAAAAAAAAACTTTGGATTATTTCCTAAGAAAACTATCCAGCATCATAAGGGCATGAACCAGAAATTCCAGAGCAATTGTTCTGTAATAAACACCACAAAAAAATTGCCATGTCATGATATTTCAAGGTACCAGAACCACCCAGTTCCTCTTTGCCAACTTTCCAGCTATACAGCATTTGGAAAAATATTTACTTATTATATATTTGCTTATTAATTCTTGCTTTATGCAGGTACATTGTTCTATATCCACAGCTTCTTTTGCTGATTCGCCAGGTTACTTTTTAGATTTTATGCTTATTAACCTTTACATTTCCCTCTGGTCCATTCAACTGACTTAAATTAGAGAAGAACAGGTTTCCAAAGCTTTTTATTCTTGGTCTTCTCCCCTATGGTTTTGTAACCTAACCAGTAACAAGACTTGACTACCAGTTCTGTATACCTCTGCTGATGATTGACTCCTTCATTGCTCTGTGCCAAATCATGTCTCTAGACATTTACTTGAGCCCCTTTGGCTATCTCCCCAGGTTTTCCACCTGAATATCCCAACATTCTCTCAAACAGAACATATTAAAATTAAATTTCTTATTTTACTTCACTGAAATCTAGCCTGCCCTTTCCCTCTTCTGTTATTTCAAATGGTTTTTTGATATCTTGCTGCTCATCCTACTTCATAAATAGTTTTATGCTTGATACTTCTTTCATGCTGCTTCTTCCATCCAGTATCTCAAAAATCTTTCTTCCTCTCTCTTTGCCCAGATGCAGAGTTTGAGTCTTTATCCTGAATTTTCATTCATCAAGATAAGAAAACACTGATCTCTTTTCCTCTGGCTTTTATTCTACATTCTGCACAAGAAATTTTTTTCTCACCTTTTTTAAAGTGTGGAAAGGTTTCTCATGGCATCCTTGCCACAGGACAGCTTTTCCCACTTCCTTCTGCTGGATTTCTGGGCCCTACAATGCCCCCTCCCCCCCACACATCTCACTGACCTTTCTCCTTTTCATTTGGCCAGTGAAACCACTCCATCACTTCTTCACATCAACTTCTTACCTTTCTGTTTTCACCATATCCTGGCAATATCCATTCCTGTACAGGTTGAGTAGTCTTACTTTTCCAGTTCACAACAGTTTTAAAAGTGTTCCAGAGTAGGGAAAGATGTATCCTTACTTCAGCCTTCAGGATGGGCTTGATTTGTGCTTTTCAATTTATATTGAAAGTTTTCAGAAAGAGGTGACATACTCTTGTATATATATATTGAAAAGCATTTAAGACCTTGCCCTTGCTTGACAAGGAATTAATTATTATTTATCTTTCATTTTGGAAGCACATAGATAGCATAAAGTAGTTTAAACTGATGGGTATAGTATTGCATATGTAGTAATATTTTTAAATTAAAAGACAAATGAGGCTTTTCACTAGCATCTATATAAGCCAAAAATGAAATAATAATAATCACACTATGACAAAGGTCTTCCATAGGAAATTAAAAGGTTAATTTTTAGTTGTTATCAGCACCAGATTTCAGTTAGGCAATGTATTTCAAAATCTATAAAACTACCTTCACTTCGAAGGAGAGTTTTCTTTTTATTACTGGATATTTTTTAATAAACAATAAGATTGTTTTTCTTGCATCTGCTAGTCATCTTTCTTTCGATCATTGCAAAGTATGACCTTGATAAAAATGTAAAAATTGGGCAATTGTTCCAGGAATGTATAGTTTGAATAGCTAATATTATATTCCTCTCTGTAAAAAAATCCCAAATCTTTCATACAAGTGAAGTTGAATAAGCCAAGAAATATATATCCCACTACTTTCACTTTTATGAATTTGGAAACCACTAAATAGCAAAAAAATAATAAAAAATAAAAAATAAAATAAAAAAAAAATAAAAGGAGCATTTGAAATGCAGCCAGGTAGTCAAGAAAAGAGGACTCTGTGTCTTTAAGCTGGGGAGGAAAATAAAACCCAATCATTCCAAATGTATTGCTTTAGTCATCTGGTTTCATTCTATTAATGACCTTTAACATCTGCAAAAATATTGTGAGAAGCTAATTTTGTTTGTACTGAGGTGGTGCAGAACAGTTTCTGGCTGTCAGTCTAGGATGTGCTATAAAATAAAATTGTCTTTCTGGGAGTCTGACAAAAACCTACTGTACAGATTCAGTTTATTTACAACAGCATGAAATGAAAAGAAAACAGAATTTTACAACATGCCAACATTGAAAAAATGAATAGTACTTACACATTTATATATATTTTAGTAATAAGTTTCCAAGATAGCCACTGAGATTAAGGGAACTATTTTGTATTTTGCGGTATTCCACAAAAATTTTAACCAGTGCAAAATATTTCTCTGCAAATGTTCTTCTCTTGAATTGTAGGAACCCATTACTCTGATTTTAAACAGAGCCCTCCTTAAAAACCAGAGAATTAGCTCAGGCACAATAGGCCCTTAATTCAACAGAAAGCCTTGCAGAAAAAATATTTCTGTCTGGACTGTCCACAGCCATATCACAGTCATAAAGAAAAGAAAAAAAAAAAGAATGGGGGTGATGAGAATCTGTGCCAGCAGACAGAGACCATTTACCTCTTCCACCTCTTTCTAGTCCAGATAGGACTCAGAAAAGAGGCAGAGAAGGGGCTGACTAA
The DNA here is from genome assembly GCF_003957555.1 of Calypte anna. Lineage (NCBI taxonomy): Eukaryota > Metazoa > Chordata > Aves > Apodiformes > Trochilidae > Calypte > Calypte anna. Next base: position 114,164,911 of record NC_044245.1, read on the forward strand.
AAACCACAAATTTCATCTGATTGTACTTTATCCAAAAAGGGCAAATTACAGCATGTACCACTGGAGGTGGAGGTCTGTAGCTTTGCTGGTGCCTAAACCCATCAGGAAGCTGAACCATGGGGCTGCCTTGTCCTTCCTCACAGTGAGGACTGGGAGGTCCCAGGAAGGTTTGGCTCCTGGCCCCTTGGGGCTCTGCTGGAATTGAAGTGGGGACATTTTATTGAGTGCATAAAACTACAGTTTAGCTGGCCTGGAAGTGAAACATGAACTCACCCTAGGGGGAAACTCCTTACATCACTGAAAAAAAGTTAAAACTTGTAACTGGTGTCTTCAAGTCAAAAAACATTTTAGCCTGTTAGCAGTCACTAGCTCTACCCCACATTAAGCAGTTTATCTCAGCTAATGTGATAGAAACACTATTTGTATCTGTTAAGGAAGTTCATTAAGACGAATTCTTAGATGACTGAAAAATCTTTTTTCTTACAGTTTAAAGATGACCATAATGTGACATCTTCATCCATTATTTTCTGTAGAATTGAGTACAGTCTGAGAACATCTATGAACACATCCATTTTTTTTTCTAGATCAACCCAATTCTATTCATACTTACTTAAGTTATACAGAAGTAAATAAAATTTTTCTTTTGGATTCAGAGACTGACCAGAATATTAAATACTAATAAGGGTAACCAGGCATTGTAAATGACATTTCTTGATAAATTGTGATGACTTAGAATGGTTACAACCAGGAACAGCACTGTGCGAGGTCTTTATCATCAGAATTATATTCATCATCTGAATTCCATGCAAAACATGAAGACAAGAACAAGCTATGTGCCTAATATGGGGACTCATGCCTAGGACTGTGGAGGTGCTTCCTCTACACATGACTTTGGTGAAACTTAAACTGGGATACTGAGTAAGCCTGTGTTGTCTGTAAGTTTTAAAGAACACTGAAAAACTTGGTGAGGAGGTAAAAAATAACCAGAATTATTCGATGCTTAGAGCAGTCCTTTTGTGGTCAATGTTTTTAAAATTCTGTTTTCTGGGGAAGAAAGCAATGAGCATGAACTTCTTAATACAGAGATAATGGGCTAGCAAGAACTAATGGCTGAAATGTCCTGACAAAGATATTCATCTTAGAGACTTTGCCAAAATGTGCTGAATATAGAGGTCTGGAAAAAGAGAACTAGTAGGTTCTCCATTGCTTGTGTCATCTGCTCATTCTCAAACTCTGCAAATGCTGTTTCTGAACCATTCCTGTGAATAACTTCACCAAAACCTTTCATATATGGGTTAACTTTTAGTCACTCTACTCTGCAGCTTCATATGGCCTGTAAATGGTACTATTATTTGAGGGTGGGGGGAAGTGTAGTGTTCTGTTTACTTTGTAAAGCAGAAAGGGCAGTTTCTATGCAATGCTATTTGAGGCATCTTATTTTTTACCTTCTTCTTAGATCAAAATGTCACTAGCTTTTGGTGCAGCAAAATACTTTGACACATTTGTACCTTGAATAAAAATGGAAGATAAGCCCCTTGTCTACTAATTAGAGAAGCAGATGCTCTCAATATCCTTGTGTTAGCCTGGCACCATTTTTCTAGGATATTGAAAATAACAGCTCCTCTAATTAGTACACAGGGCTGATTATGTAAATTGCATTCATCCCATCTTGTTCAAAATAAGTTGCATGGACACATATAAACAACAACTTCAGGTAAAATCATGCTGATCCAAAAGCATAGATGGCAAGCACACAGAAATACATTCTTTTGCTATCCAAAGCAGTAAAATCACAAAACACTGTGTTAGATAAAAATGTTTAGAGAAATCATCAAAAGCTAAAGACAGAAACATGGAGTTGAACAAAGCAAACAGAAATGTTCCTGATGCAGTCAAAGGACTGTACTTGGTAAACAAAAGAGCCTAAGATTGGAAATTAATGGACAAAAATTATATCAGAAATTAGGCACAATTAGAGGGCAAAATAAAGAAAGAGAAGCAGGTCTCAGTGAGATGCAGACAGGCTCCAGCCTGAGTTGGGCAGGGAGAAATTTAATGAAATACAACAAGGGCAACTGTAAGTCTTGTATCTGAGAAAGAAGATCCCCACGTCCCAGTAAAGGTTGGGGACTGAGCTGTTGGAGAACAGCACAGAGGAAAGGGACCTGGGGGTCCTGGTGGACAAAAGGAGGACCATGAGCCAGCAATGTGTCCCTGTTGGGGCCTCATCTGGAGTATTGTGTCCAGTTCTGGGCCCTTCAGAGCAAGAAGGACAGGGAACTGCTTGAAAGAGTGCAGTGCAGAGCCTCAAAGATGATTAAGGGAGTGGAAAATCTCCCTTATGAGGAAAGGCTGAGGGAGCTGGGGCTCTTCAGCTTGGAGAAGAGGAGAATGAGGGGTGACCTCATTAATGTTTATAAATATGTGAAGGGTGAGTGTCAGAAGGATGGAGCCACAGGCTCTTCTCAGTGATGTTCAATGACAGGACAAGGGATAATGAATGCAAGCTGGACCATAGAAGGTTCTGTGTAAACATTAAAAAAAAAAAAAAGGTTTTTCACTGTGAATGTGACAGTACGCTGGAATAGGCTGCCCAGGGAGGTTGTGGAGTCTCCTTTGGAGACATTCAAAGCCCATTTGGATGCATTCCTCTGTGATTTACTCTTGGTGATCATGCTCTACCTGGGGATTTGGAGTTAATGGTCTTTCAAGCTCCTTTCCAAACTCTAACATTCTGTGATCCTGTGATTCTGTAATATTCTATTCATTGCCTTTCTGGGGAGTCCCTGATTTGTTGGCAATGCCTAGTAAAGTAGGAGTGAAGTAGGAAGTCTAGCATCCTTCCTATGGACACTAAACTCCATTATGACATCTTCAGGCTTCCATCTTGCTGATTTATACAGGAAGTCTGTTCATACTGAGCTACAGAGAACAATTCAGACACTGCCTGTTGGTATCTTCAGACCTGAAGAACCTCTTCGACTCAGAAACTGGGTTCTCTTGGTTTTTTTTTCTAGTTACTATTTAACATGAGTTTGACTTATCCAGTTATTACATGTTGGCGGCATAGAAATCTATTAATAAAAAACCATGGTAATTATGAGATCTTTAAATAGCCTCACTTTAGTACAGATTTTGCCAGGTATAAGAGCTGTTAGAAAGAATCTATGTTTTACTGAATATATTTTCACAGGTAGAACTGAAAAATTAAACTGTGAACCAGAAACAGATGTTTTCTTTACATTATTTGTTATTCTTTTCTACCCATTTTGCATTTGTTTTTCTCACTATACCTTCAGGACTCTAACATTGATAAAATAGGCAAATCTTGAATGTATTTTTTTTTCCATAATCCATCTGATATCCTGTCAATCAAAGGATTTTCCTTCAAAAATTCTCTGCTGTTGTGGGCAATGTAAATAGGGAAAGTTATTAACATGAAAGACAAAATTACTATGCTATGTTACAACTGCTTTGTTTCTTGTTTCTTGTTTCATATATTAAACTTTGCCTAAAGTACTTGTAATGGCAATTGTTCATCATGGGACTAAACAGGTCAAGTCCTCTGTAATTAAAATTTGAACCTTATTTGATTTTTTAATGTTGGTCCTGTCATCATATTTAAAGCTTACTTACCATCAAAATCAGTACAACAAAACATTGTAAGTAAAACAGAGAAATCTCATCTTCTTCCTGTACATGCCAAGCTTGATCTTTGCTCTTTCCATCTGGCTTTAGAACAGTAGATGTTCTTCTGTTTATAAAATTTCTATGGCTGCTAAATAATTTTTTTTCAGAAATTATTTTCTAATAAAAAGTCTGCAGTGTGCTCTTTTAGTTTTATCGTAGCATTGTTCTAGTCCAGTATTTTTTCTTAAATCACATTATGTTATCTGGACATTTAGGAAGGAACTGTTCTATAGTTTCTGCCAGTCTGCCAAATATATACTTACTTTGCACATTTTCTCAGTGGTAACCTCCAGTAGTTTCTTTTTGAAGATTCCTTCACAGACTTTTTGACAGAGATCCCAGGACTTAAAAAAATAAAACAACCCAAACTGTTAATGAGTCACTGTGCAGGCTGAGGAAGACAGTACAAGTATTCCTTCTTCATGTAACCTTTCTAGTGGTTTTGGCAGCTCAGATCTGTTCAGTTTCAGACAATCATGCTGAAACACTGTATGATGGGAGAGAACTGGCTACAAAAAATATCTCAGAGGCAAAGGTTGGTGGGGTTGCCCTTTTAGTCATTTCCCGTGCTTTGGAAACAACACATCTCCAGTAGCCTGTTCAGTGCCAATGCTGGTTTCATGCCTATAAAAGTGCAAAGCTTCTTGGTTCTCTAAATGCTAAATTAAGAGCATCCTTGACATATATTATGCACCACCTAGTTTAGGAACATTAGCTGTCAAGCCAAAGACAATTAGATAAAAAAGTGTGAGAGAAGGCATTCTAAATAAAAATTTAAAAGTACAGATGGGATCAAATATCACATGATCTGAATGCTCAAAGAGAAAAATTTTTTTAAAATACAGGTTTTTCTGTCCTCAAAGTAGTGATCTAAACCGATTCTCATAGCCATGAACCGAACTTCAGTGGTTTAGCTAATTAATCATTACATCCCCAGTATTTTGTATACTGATGTTGAATGCGATCACATTCTTAATAAAGAAGATGAATTACGAGGCAGAAATCTGAATTACTATTCTTTTGGGACTTATCATCTCATCTTGCTAGACATATCTCCAGAGAGGCAGCATGAAACGTATAAACATCTATTATCAATCAAAAAGGCTTGCCATATGGCCCATAATGTTCCTGTCCTTAACACTGTCACATAGTATCAAGCCCAGATTTGTGGCTGTTCAACCAGACTTCTCTGTAGCTCTGTTGGCAGAGATAAATCTGCCCTTGTACCCGTCATACCCATCAGTAGCTTCTGGGAGTAGCAGCAGTGGCAGAGCTGCTAGCCCCCAGCCTGGCTCAGTCTATGATCCTTGTTCAGGGCTTTCCTCCCTCTTTAGTCTTGATTGTGGAGAGCATCCCCATCCCTCTCACTCTGTCTAAGGAGCCACCATTAACATGAACCATCCCAAAACACACATCCATTGTGTGGGAGAATCACTTGACAGAAAGAGGAAATGTTCCAGAATATCCAGGGGATATTCTGACCCAGCTTCCATTTCACTTGTGTTGGGGAAAAAAGAGAGAAATTCTCCCTTGCTCTCAGCAAAAAGGGGGGATGATTCAAGGGACTGACCAGGAAAAGTAGATCAATTTTTTGAAAAGAGAGAAATCAGAAAGCTTACTAGCTTATTGTGTGAAAAGGAGAGCATAATATTTTTCAGACGGTTGAATAAAGCAAAAAAGAAACATTAAGTTTAAATAAACTCACCCTAGACCTTTGCTTACACTTTAACTCCCATGTTAAACCTTGTTATTAAAGCTGCAGTCTGCACTGTGAGTGAAGTCATAGCTGCTGCTGTATTCTGGAGGGGGAAAATGGAAGATGGTAGCTCCTTACCCAACTTTAATGGGGATTAAAAGGAGATTTAGTCATAAATTCTGTGTTTACTTTTCTACTATCTGAGGAATTACAGTTTTATACATGGCATTGAAAAGAAATTATTTTTTCTCCTTTTGTTGTATGATCTGCTCCCTTGGTGGGGTTTATACCTTCCTTAGAGTCACTGGGATTGGGTCCTTGACAGAGAGAATACAGGACAGAGGATACTTGAAAAAATATCTAGTCAGGTTTAGCAAATGTTTAGTGAATCAAATCACTCACCCACCAGAAAAACATGGCTAAACCAGTCCCCAGCTTGTAGAAGAGAAGGTAGTTTTGCCAAAGATTCAGATGGAAGAGACTTTGGGGTTATCTTTGGCTTTCTCTATAAGAAGCAGCCCATGGGATGTTTTTCTAAAGTAAACTGTCCTTTTGTGGTCATGTGTCCCTTATTCTCTTCTTCCTGAGGCACAGTAAGGGTCCCAGCTTAAGGTTTTAAGTTTCAGTCTCTGAGCTGTTATAGGGTGGTTGAAACACAGTTTGTAACCTCTCCTGTGGATCCTTTTCAACTATGTATTTGCCTCCCATTCACATGAAAAAATACATACATCCAACATCTCCCACAGTTTCTCTAAATCTAACAGATCAAACAATCTGGATTTCTTGAGAAAACTCCAGTGTTTTCAGTGTGGTATGACCTTTGGAGGGAAAAAAAAGTAGGACTTTGATGTTCAGATATGTAGTCCACATTGTCAGTAACATTTTGGACATATTAATGGTTTTCTAAGGAAAGCTTTTACTTTCAGTCTGGTCTAGAAAGTAACATTTTCTGGGCCATCACCCAGATATTCAGGCCAAAAGACAAGAACTTGCTACACTTACAACCAGTACTCTGTGGGAATCACGATGTTTAGATGTCAGCTGCAAAGGATTTTCCACCTTTCCCCAGAGCAACTTCCACGGAGTGGAAAAATTCAAGTTAAATGGAAAAATAAAGTGCACCAGCTCCACAATGCCAATTACATTTTTATATTAAAAACTCTAAGTTAAGAGAAAAAAAAGCACTGTTAAAACCTGACACAAAATATTAGTTTTGTCCTCTTTACCAGTTTCCAAAATGTAAAGCTGGAATGAAGTTGAAAATTTTTCTCAGCAGTCTGAGTTCTGCCCACACAACACCTCTAACCTTTCACAGATGAGCCCTTTCTTCCAGTCCCACCACCACCCTGTAGAGAATACTGCCATAAATTCACTTCACTCAGTACAAACCTGACACTTCCAGACACAATTCATTTAAAACTCAAAATTAGTATAAGGAGAACTTTTTCTTGTAGTTATGTGTCCTCATGTGACTTGCTGTGATCCTTATAGAAACAAGGTGCTACAGGTTGTGGTTGAAGGATGATAATTTTCCTCACCTAGGATAAGAAAATGTGGCCATTGTTGCAGTGTCCAAATAACCCACTGTCATAATTCACTAATTGAAAAGAACTAGAAATTCAGTAAGATAAATTTATATCAAATATTGACATTTATCAAAGAATTCATTGAGACCCTTCATGGATAAATTATCCAAAAGGCACCCCAAAAAAAAAAAAAAAAAAAAACAAAAAACCTGAGACCTGTAATCAGTCAGAGCATCTGTCAAGGCAGCTAGAGCAGCACACAAAATGGATGGCTGAAAGCATCCTCCTGCTGAATCATATTGAGAATAAAAACAACTAACAGAGAATGGACAGTGTGGGCAGGGAGATTGCTCATGTCCTAATAATAAGATTTTCCATGAGAAGAATTCGGACGTAGATTCATTTAAATCTATATCTACTTCGCTCATCACTATGGTTCAACCCAAAACATTTATAAATCAATGAAGAACAGCCACAGTCTTCAAAGATATTAGGTCCAACTCCAAGGCCCATAAAAAAATCCATAATGGCATCCATACACTAAAAAAAAGAGGAGTCACCTGCATGAAGTAGTAATTGCTGGTACTTTCTTCCAAAAGAAAAGTGGAGGCTGAGTGAAGCAATAGTGTGATCACTGATCCCAAAGATTAAACTTATCTTGTGAGGTTAGACCTTGCTCTTTCCCAGGAGCTGAGCTCTCTCCTGTTTGAATAGGGTGTAACATTATGATAATATTTTCATAAAGCCCCTTCCCAATCTTCCTACCCATATTCTTTTAAGGAAAGTTTCTCCTCCCTTTCCCACACTAGTTACACTTATTGTAATTTTCACTTTACCATATGTGCGTTGTTTTTGAACAGTCAACTGAGTATGTAACATTATAACATTGATAGCTTCTAATGCTTTAATTGTCTATAACATTAGTTTTAATTGTAATCCTTTCATGATGAACATTTATTATATAGAAAGTAGTGCTGCTTAATTAGGGAGAAGAAAGAGAGAATCAACTTATTAAAATCTTGTTGTTAGCACACTTTCATAGAAACTTGGTGCAATTTCTAGTAGCAAGCCAGTGAAAGAGGGGATTTGAGGGATGAATGTTGGGCATCTCATCCTTCTGTGAGTTCTTCAAAGGTAAAGACACCTTCCTTGTCATCAGTGTGTTGAGCATAGCTCTGAGTGGCAGAAATGTAGTGGGTCTTATAGCCAGGAATATTGGTGCCTATGGACTTCAGGTAGCTCTTCAAGACTGTTGATGATCTAAGTTTAGATATGATCATAGTTAAGTGTTTGAAGACCTTGATGGGTTTAGCTCTTAATCACTATGATAATGTTTGCCTTGCACAATGCAGTGTAATACAAGGGTATCCAAATGAACTAGAGAGTGAGGAACCAGAATCAGAACAGCAGTTCTAACCTGGCACTCCATTATCTGCTCCAGATATAAATCTGCCCATAGTAATGTTAATCTAGTAACTCTAGTAAGATTTCCAAAGATATTCTGGATCTATAGCAGATTCAGCCTTGAAGATGTAAAACTTGGGGCATACAGAAAAGGTAACACTGGTTCAGAATCTGTTCTCTGTGAATCATGATCAAATCTGCACCACTGTAGGTAGATGCACACCCAAAGGACATGGGAAATGTCCTTTTTTAGTATAAAGAAGCATTTTTGTGTCCATGGAGTTTTACTGTTTTAAAGGGCAGGTTTTTATTTGCTGTTTATTGGTGGGTCATAATGGTAGAAAAGCTGGGGTTATAAATCACTGTATAAATAGCTAGTGAAGAACTGAAATAATCATAAGGATGTTTGAGTGTCTTCAAAATGCAAATCCACATGAGCTGTGGAATACAGTACATGTAAATACTTGGCCCTAATTTATTAAAATATTCTGTCCTTAAAGTGGAAGCTTCTTCCATGTCCAGTGGAGTTCCTCGGACTGAACACTGCATAGCCTCTGGCAGGAGATGGGCTCAGATTCTGAAACAGATTCCAGCACATCCCAGCACTGCCTTTCTTGCACCAGTTTCCCAAATATCTTGCACCTTTCTCAAATATTACCTTCTCATCTGGATGTTCTTCTACAGTGATCATCAGAGTAAGGCCAATACTGTTTTTTTTAAGTGCTGAAATTAATGGATTCTCTCTTTATTCAAGAATATATATTTCCACAACCCTAGTTTCATTGCCTGGTATACAATTTATACAGTCTTTTCAACCAAGAATTTAGCCAGGTAACTTTTAGATGAAGGTGGACATTCTGTAAATTTTAGTTATAATACAGTTGTTTCCTTTATTCTCTAACTTTTTATATTTTGAGGAGTCTGATAGTCCAGGGCTAGAAAAATTACTAACTTGTACTTTTATTATGCTACCTCTGAGGCTATCTCAGAATCAGTATCAAATCAACACAATCAACCTAATAATATAAATAAAATACTGCCATTTGGTGAATTTAGACACTCAATGGTAAAAAACCCAAAAAGGATAGACTAGCTTGCCTCTAATTCTGAAGTTACAGATATGCAAAACATATTCATTAAGTAGTTACTGTATTTTATTCATCTCAGAATTTGTGGTGAAACTTTTGCATAGAAAAGAATCAACTAACTTGCTAATCAACTAACTCTTGAAGACCTATGTCAGGACATGGAATAAATACCAGTCCACTTGACACATAGTTCCATGGTTTAAATTGAAAGACATTTCCCTCAGATACAGGACAGCAGTGAGCACAAATATACTTGGGTTTTTTGACATTCAGGGCTAAGTTTATGCAGCCTTTGAGTTTGCTGTAAATGTTAACAGGCCAAAAGATTTCACATCCATTTGACCTATTTTTGACCTTGATAAATTGATAAATTGACCTTGATAGGTAGATTTGATCTATCTCTGATGGCAGCCAAAAGTGAGGGATAGAAATTCAGGGTGCTATTCAAGTTTCTTGTGGACAAATATCTGCTTCACAGTTATGACAGGTGGTGTCAGTAGTCTTGACAGAAGCATCAAAGATTTAATGATATGGAAGTTACACCATTCTGGTGCTCTGATGGGCTGGCTAATGAGAAATCTCTGTTGGAGTTTGAAGCTAAGTGAGTTTTTAACAGGCAAAGCAACAAATAGATACCTTGAAAGGCAGAATGAGAGAAACATGTCTGCTCTTCTTTGCTAATAAAAGTTCAGACTCCCAAGGAAAACTGTTCTAATAAGATGCACAGGAGTATCACATCTGCACAGAAAGTCCTGGAAACTGGATCTTCTAACAGTTAATCCCTTTTCTAGAGTGGTCGTGTGGTAAATTTTGAGTAGTCCTTGGATATTTTGCCTTGTGAAGGGGCTCAATCCAGTCATTCTCTAATGCCACTTTGGAGCATCCTAGTGGAACTGCTTTGTAAGCAATTGCCTGATGCTGTGGCCATGAAAATGAGGCCTTGCTGCACATATGGAAGTGGAAAACCAAAATTAGAGGATTTCCAATGTATTAGTTCTTTATAAAATCATTTATATTTGTCTCTATATGCAACTGAGAAACTAAATATTTAACTTAGTAGTTTTCAAAAAATTTTTTTCTTGAAAAAACAACTGCAGCATAGTAGTACACAAATAATTGTTATTGATCGAGCTGGTACCAATTTTTTTCATGTGTGTTGCTTATAAGCATTCTGTTTCAGAATAAAAACAGAAAAAGGAGTTCCCAGAAGCAAATCTGGAGCACTATGTTCCATAAACACAAAGAGATGACTTAAAATTTTGGTCTCTATTAAGTTCATGAAGGAACTCTTAAATTTAGGAGGTATAAAGTAATGTCTGACCACATTTGCCCAATGGATTCCTCCAGAATTTAATCTTGTTATTATGTGAAAGTATAAGAAAACACAAATATCCCAGACTTTGTATATACAAAGGAAAAGAGTGTTGTTTTGGATTTTTTTCTTGTTTTTTAAGAAGGATGAGTGTATTATGGAAAAAACCAATATTCTCAACAGTTGATAGACTTTTTATACCTCCTTCTTTATAACTATAAAATATTTTTACTTCAGTCCTCTAGCTAGTCCAGTGGGGCTTAATAGCAGATGATAATCTTTGAAGTTTTTTTTTTTATTTTTATATATACATATATATCACTCTTTCAGAAATTTCATGTCCTCCAAGTCCTGAAGAAGCCTAAGGAATTAGGGTGTGTTAAGTTTACATCTAAGAATACTGATATAGGTCTGTATCCAGTGAAGTATTCCTCAGCTCAAAATTATGATTTGGAAAACCTCAGTAAGATACCACCTGATGCCACCAGTACCTAACCTTTCTCTTTCATTTCAGTTCCCCCAGGAACTGTGCCATCACTCTCATTTATGCTAAATAGCTCAGGATCTGGCATACTCTTGTTTTAGAAACTGGGGATTTCTGCAAGTCTTCATCCAGGAGGTATTTTCAGAGGACAGATAACCCCAAAACATGGTTACCGGAATGATTATTCTTTTAGTGTTTTCCATAGCACACAACCCACCTAACATGCCTTTTAGCATTGCTTAACATGACTGAATTCTGCCCTTGAAGCACACTCTAAGTACACAAATGTCCACCCTTCAGGTCTGCCCTGTGTGAAATTATGCCCTGGTGCTATGGCCTGGTATCCCAGCAGATGTCCCAGTTACAGAAAGACACTTATTTCTGTGTGTAGGTGCATGCTGCAAGATATGGAAGGGAGTATTTACTTTGAGCCAGACCTTTACAGGAAAATCCCTGCTCAAACTACTGCAAAATTTATGCTTTGACATGCTAGAGATTAGTTTTCTCCAAGAACAGGGTTCCCCCGAGATTAAAGTTCCAGAGCGTTCAGACACCAAGAGCAATACTCCAGATAAAAGCAATGCCATAACATGCCCAAAGCCATGGTGCCACTTCAGCTAAAATGGGCTTTCAGGTGAGAAAAGCCTTCAGTTACTGAGAATGGGCTTCCTCATCATTTATTCTTGCAAAGTATAAATCCTTAGATTCTTCCTTTTATTGAGACCAGCAACCAGGAGTAATCTTTCTGCTGAGTTGTAGAAATTTTAAACCTTGTTAGGGTGACCTAGAACAAGGTTCATAGTCTTTCCAAAAATCATATTATACTAAGGCTTCTCAAGCATTGACTATAAGCATGAAGAAGACAGAACACAGATCCTATGAGGAGAGGCTGAGGGAGCTGGGGCTGTTCAGCCTGGAGAAGAGGAGGCTCAGGGGAGACCTCATTGCTCTCTACAACTACCTGAAAGGAGGATGAAGCCAGGTGGGGGTTGGTCTCTTTTCCCAGGCAACTCTCAGTAAGACAAGAGGGCATGGTCTTAAATTGTGCTGGGGGAAGTTCAGATTGGATATTAGAAAGAATTTGCTCATGGAAAGGGTGATCAGACATTGGAACGGGCTGCCTGGGGAGGTGGTGGACTCTTCGTCCCTGGAGAGATTTAAAAAGCGACTCGATATGGCACTCAGTGCCATAGTCTAGTGACTGTGGCGGTAGTTGATCAAGGGTTGGACTCGATGATCTCTGAGGTCCTTTCCAACCCAGCCTATTCTATGATTCCATGATTCGAAGACAGTAAGGATTTACTACCTAGGAACTGTGGTAGTAATGTTATAAAGGACAGTAATAGTCCTTTAAGAAGAAAAAGATTTTCTATCATGATTCTATCTCTTCCAATGAAGACAAAAAAGAAAAAAAAAACCAAGAACCCAAGGACTGACTAGCCAAAGTGTAAAATTACTGATCCCTGAGACTAATGGGGGGCAAAAAAAAGTCTAAGAGACAAATGTGAAAACAAAGGACCCTGAACCAAAAAGCAACAAGGAACAGCAAAAAAGAAAACCAGAGAAAAAAGCTAACAGACCTTTGGAGATATTTTAGTTAATAATGTTAGAATATTTTAAAAATAAATCTTTTTAAGCTTTTGAATTTTGAGGAAAGAAAATTCAAAATCTTGTCATTGCCAAGAGCAGAAGCTGCGAAGAACATTTCACCACTGATAGTTAAGATTAGGCACAATTTAAGTCAGGGTTAACATAAAAAATTTAGTATAAAATTTCAAAATATTTGGCACAGTGGTTAACTGGCAGTTCAAGTCCACATGGGAGGCATCTATGTATTAAAACTTCTTCAAAGTAAGAACTAGATGATGACAGAAGACTCTGCACTGAAGATGTATTTGTGTAGCCTTGGGCCCTGAATCTTCAGGTGTGTTGGATCTTCTTTGCAACTTTACATCTGAGGTTTGGGTTAGTTATTCCTTGGAATTTAGTGTAAAATTTATTTGTTTTCTTTATTGTAAATATTTTTCCGAGAATTTTACTTGAATTTGACTTTGCCATTCATCTCAGTAACAAAAAAATTGCAAGATTTCCCCTCTCTCACAAACATTTTCTTATAGTCTTTTTCTCACAGGCCCACCTGTGTTCTGACCCCAAGTTCCACCTTTGTTCAGGAAACATTGCAAATCTTTATGCTGGCTGGAGTTAACAGAATGTTTTCAACAGGATGACTCAACAAAAACTGCCTTTTTCATACATATTTTATGACCTGGATAGTAGCATAACACAACAAAGCAGCTTGGCTTCTATAAAAACAGTTTGAGGACCTATTTTCCCTGTTTGTTAGTCCAGTTTTGTGCCAATAAATTTTCAGCAGAGTACAACATGAATAATACCACAGTGAATCAGTTCCTGAGATTATATCCCCCAGCGTGCAGATACATTAACTTTGAGGTCTTCTATTTACAAATCTTTTATAATCAGTATGCCTAAGACTGTAAGATACAAGATTTGTAATATTTCCAATAGTTTATAAACACACACACAATAAAAAACTATAATCACAGATAGCACTGAAGCCTTGACCTTCTGAATATGTGATGTCTTGCTTCATGACTGTGTTTTCCAAAGAGTTTTAAATTATATAAAACAAATAAGCAGCCAATAAAAAGAAAAAAGCAGATCTTCAATTCATGTGAAGTATCTGCAAGAGGGAAAGCAGATATTTTCCTCCTTTTTTTGGCTGAAGTTTTTAGGAAAAAATAATGGACTATCCTTCATTCAAATCCTGATGGTGAGGGGAAAAAGAAGGTAGATAATATGCTGAGCTGTGTAGGCCGAAGTAACATTTTCCTTTCTTTCAAGATACTAATTCCACACTTTCACAGAATCACAGATTGACAGAAGTTGGAAGGGATCTCTGAAGGTCATTGAGTCCAACCCCCTTGCCAGAGCAGGACCAAAACTAGGGCAGGTCACTCTTTCACTTACAAATGATTTCTAGTAAAAATACTGATCATTACGCAAGCATTAGGAGCGTTAAATGGATATTATGATAAAAAACTAATTACTAAGGAAGGCACCTTTTCCTGCAGGCAGGCACAGGGATGAATTGGTGGCTGGTTCCTATACCTTTCAGCTGGCATCCATACAGTAAAACGTAGCTTAAATCTTCAATGTTTGGCTCTTGCTTCTGCTCTCCTTCATTCAACTTGTTTATTTTCCTTATTGCTAGCAGTAAATGTGTGCAAAAGTGAGAGGTTTTTTGGCTTAATTTGCAATATTTTCACTTTTTGAGTGTCTTTCAGGCACAAGTGACTTACACAGCAAAGACTGAAAAATGGTGAACTAGAAAACACTAAGAAGCTAAAGGGAATGAGGTTTAGTTCTCTTTTGAAATACATAAGGAGTGCTGAAATTCTGAAATCTCATTCTAGTGAAAGCTTGCAATAGTATGAGCATGGTAGAGCAATCAAGTGAAGCCAAAAAGTGACAACCTTCTTCCCTGGAGTGAATCAAGGATAACAACTAGAAATTATAACAAGTTTTTTGATGCCAGTTGTGGTATTTCCAGGCATCACCTGGGAAGAAAGCCTGACACAGAAAAGCAGTCAGGACAGAAGGAAGGCAAACATAGCCTGAGCTGATGTTAAACTGAATTGGCTTGTAGAGGCTTGCAGTCTATCCATCAGCCAAACACTCAGTCGTGCATCTGAATGAGGCAAAATTCTGTAGCCAAACATTTCACTGTAATGCCAAAACCAGCACTTAGCTGAAATGTATATGCTGGGGTTTTTGTTTTTCTAGTTGCATTCCAGAATTGCAGTCCAGCTGTTCTTAAGTATACTGGCTGTGCTGCCACAGAGAAGCAGTTACAAGGATTTTTTGAGGCAATCAGAAGAATGGTACCTCTATGAAATTTCACATGTGAAATTTAAGATGCATCAATTTTTAGCTGTCCCAAAAATGCCAAGAAATTGAAATACTTTCATCAATCAGGCTTAAATATATGTAAAAAATATTTATTATATGCTTTCCAACAGATAAATTATCCTGCGGTGAAACACAGAATTTGTTTAATAAGTAAACCTTGCTTTAACATCAGAGTGGAAATACCTTTTGGACTGTATCTAGTCCTTGAATTGATTCAGTCCTGGGGAAAAAAAATTAACTGACATTGGAAAAGAAACCAATTAACTGTTTTGTGACAGAAAAAAATACTGCCACATTATTTAACATGATCTTGCATTAAGAAGCCTTTAATTGTAACACAGTGAAATAATTGCCAATAAACATAGGAGTATATGTCACTAAGCAATTCTGCCATAACTTGTAAAAACACATGCATTTGGGAAACACAGGGTCAAAAAACCCTCTCTGCCTGAATTCTCATTACAGCCCATTGCCCCCCCTTACTGCTATTAGCCTTTCATAATGTAAAACATTTCTTCATTTCCAACAGATAATACTTTCAGTCGAAAGGTAATTTTTGAAGTCTATTACTTGCATTCTTAGTGAAGAGTACAATGTAGCATTTTGTTCTAATATGCCATTGAAAATGTTTGAGTAGAGACACTATGGAATCAAATACAAAATGTCAAAATGGTTTCCATTAACTATGCACATTTGCACTGCTTCAGTTAATGGGCATGTTTTTGTTCTTCATCTTTGCATCTATAAGATGAAATGATTCAGTTAATGTAACTGAAAAGTACATTGAAAAGGTAGAGCAAATTACAAAAGCATCAAACCCCAATTCCACCCACATACTTTATTTTATAATGAAGTTTAATAATGACTAAAATTGTCTTCAGATTTAAACATCAGTCATTTCTGCAATTGTGGTTAATGTGAAAAATCTCACCCACAGTAATGTTTTAGGAAAACATGGTAAAAATGGTACATTATATTTTATACTGAGATGTCATAATGAACTCTTAACTAGATATCATTGAAATATATAGTATGTTAAAAGCAATTTGCCACTACAGGCAGAACTGAAACAGGGACTATGTCCCCGTCAGCGTGATAGCAGGTAGGGAAAGTTCTTTTTATATTATAAAACCTCTATTGTGCTTCACCACCATTATGTGAGGGAGTCTTTGATACTAGGTATCATCTAAAATACTGTTATAATATCTAAATTACTTGTTTTGTACTGATAGTGTCATTTAAAATAAAGAGTGTTTTATGAAAGTGAACATCAATGAGAATATTATTTTCTCCAAAGGACCCAAAATGGATTCATCTTCATTTCAAACAGAGATCTCTAACAGCAATAAGATATTTTTTGAATAGCTGCCTTTCCTATTCTTGTTTTGTGGGGCTGGGATGTGCCACAGAATCTCTAACCCCTGAGTGGGCCATGTTTAGGACCAAGAACCCTTGGAAGGTCACAGAGCTGCCTCCTACATTTGAGCTGCACCAACTGGCTTCATGATTATCTAGGTTCCTGCTGCAAAGACCAAAACAGAAGGAATGAAATGTTCTCTCACAGCTCTTCTGTGCCTGGTTCAGAGAGGACTAAACATTGTCCTTCTCTGGCTGAATGAATTTTTAGACGTTGAAATTTAATTTGGGTCAAACTTGGATTAACTGCCATGGAAACTGTTTTAAGCCACCCTTAAGAAAAAAAAAACAAAAACAAACCCACGATGTTCTGCATGCTCAGGTTCTCTGAGTTCCTGAATGAATGAGCTCTCCCAATAATTAAATTTATAGCCAGCCCTGTGCATCATGTCTCCTTACGGAGGAGGAGAGGCAGCCCAGGAACAGGGCTGGGAGGGAGAGATGAGAAATCAGCTTCTTATGGTGCCCCTGTCCCAGCCACTGCCTTTCCCTGCTGCCTCACCCCTTCCTCACCCACTGACAAATTAAATCCTACATTTGTTTGGTGTTGGGGGGGGAGGGTTGTGTGTCTTTCCTCGACATTAAATTTTCTGGCAGTGGTCACCAGATGGCAGCATTATATCATCAACCCCTTTCCCCCACCGTCCTTAAATTACAGAGCAAAAACAATGGGTTCAAGTGGGCCATGGCTGGAGGCATCAATCAGTGGTTCACATTGTCCCCAAATTATGGTGTGTGTGGCTTGGAAAAATCACCTTGTGTCCTTCTGTCCTCCTAAAGCAAAAAAAAAACAAAAACCAACCAACCAAAAAAACTCCCCCAAAAACAACAACAAAAAAACCTAAAAAAAAAAAATCTTCAAAGAGATCCTGTGAGGCCTAGTTTGTAATTCCTAAACTCAGGACTTTCCACTGAAGATAGTTCTTACATACAGTGAAGGCTATTTCTTTGTGGAAGGAAAAAAATTTCAAAATACTGTGTGTTTGTGGTGTTATGTATATACTGAGATGCAGTTATTCTCACAGATGAACTAGAGATGACTCAGGATTTTTCCAAGACTGAGCAATTGCTGTTTCTGTTAGATTTGATGGACAATATCAGAAAGAGACTAAATAATTTATTCTAGCTTGATTTATTTACAGTATATATTCAGCAGAGCACAACTTTCTGTAGACCCCTGTACACCTGAATTGTGGATGACCTAAGGAACCACAGACTTGATTATCTTGCCAGCTGTCTGCTCAAACACAGTCCCAGTGCTCTTCAAATCCAAGTTTCTTGTAATGGAGCTTTTTCTTTTCCAGTAGACTGTATGGTTTACTTCCTCAATAAATTAAAATGTACCTAGGCTAGATGTCCATAAACACTGTGTGAGTCACACACACTGTCTGGGATGCTGCTGAAGTACCCTCTGGGGTCACGTTGCAACACAAAATATGTGCTCTCCACTGTGAGACACGTGGCCAAACCTGCACTTGGTTTCTAAATTTTCCTTTTCTGCCCCTGCTTCAGTGCAGTTGCAGAAGTCTGTAAGCAGAAATAACAGCAAAGTTCTTTCTGTATATGGCAAATACAGATCAGATTTAAAATGTTGTATTCATTCACTGGGATGACAGTTTTAATGGAAATATCTAAGACTGCAAAAGCAAAGTAAACCAATGAGGAACCACACTGTCTGCAATCCTCCTTATGTGATTCCTGCAACAACATCTCTAACTATGCAGTTATAAGATCATCTGATGCCAGCAATATTGGACCATAGCATGGTGGCATCAATACTGATGTAGATGACTCTTTTCTTTTTTTTTTTTTTTTTTTGGCAGGTCTGTGTCTTTTTCAAACCATGATCAAAAAATTACAAGATCATCCTTCCCAAAACCTCATGCATCATGTGCTTCCTAAACTTGGTGGGCATAAGTTGCAGAGACTGCTCAGCATTACCTAAATTATCTGCAATTTTTTTGCATGAGAATCCTGTTCTTAGAAGTAATCCTATGCTCTCTAATTATCTGGATTAATTCTCCAATCTATGGACTAGTTCTGTTAAGTCACACCCACCAGCTTTTATGTGTGTCCACAGGCACAGCAAAGAAGATACTGCTAGATATTCAGTTTTCACTATATCCTGGAAAAAAATCCCTTGCCACTGCAATCTATGGGTCACAGCTATTGTACTCAGGTCATTGGTTTTGTATACTGCTATAGTAACAAAAGATACTCTATTCTGGGCTCAGCACCACATGATGAAAACGGGCCTGGGTTGCTATCAGCTTCTCCTGCTCCCCCCTAGGGAGTTTGGGTCATTAGGAAGGTGTTGTTCCATGAAATAAAGGAAAGCAATTTGTTTTCCTAAGAAGTTCAAAGGTCATGAGGGAAAATTCAAATGCAAAATCTCTTATCACCATCTCATCACAAGATGCAAACAATTGCTGGGTTCAGGTGACAGAAGAAATAATGAATGAAAGTAACCCCCTTTGGGGGGATTGATACATTGAGTGCCAGTTAATGAACTGCAGAGCAAACCAAGAGGCCCATACACCCCACTCTCCACACAAAAAAAAAGCCTGGGTCACCTTTTTCACAGATGTATTTTGAGCAAAATCTAATCTATCAGCTATTACTAACAAGAGACATTTGCCCATATCTAACTCAGTATCGCAACATAGCTGATACCATCTCATTAAAAGCGGGGTAGCATTGGAGAATGCCCCCGGGTGGAACCATTTATTATTTACTTATTGAGCAGATCTAAACAGAAGAATCTTGTCTTTGCCCCAAGGAGCTTGGTATATGTTTCACAGGAAAAGTAAGTAGTAGATCCAGATATTATTAAAACCTATTCCCTGCTACAACACGAAACAGTTAAGAAAAGCTGGATTCAGGCTACAGGTACTTCTGGCTTACTTCTTCAATGCAGTGATGCTCAGGATTCTCTGTGGGTCATTTTTTCATCTGAAGTTACTGGAGCTTTACCTTCTTGTCTTCAAAAGAGAATACAGAAGAAGAAAGAAGAGTGTGGTGGGGTTTGCCTCTTGGATGTTGACAAACAGAACACAGGGGATGAATGGTTTAGAGGATATGAGCAGAGAAAGGTTATATTTTCATGCATAAGGCTGAGAAGGAGCCCCTTTAATAGTGGTAAGCATTACGAAAAAACGCACAAAAAAGAGAATACAAATGTGGAGAGAGAGCTTAACGTGAAGATGAAGACTGAGAGAAGCAGAGGAACTGGAGACACTGGGACACAGCAGTACAGCAATGGAAAACAGAGATACACTTTCTGCAGTGAATGCAAGCCAGTGGGAAGACTTGAAAAGAAGAATGGCTTCTTGATGAAGAAAGGATGAGTCAGGGAAAAAACCTCCCTCGTTGCCTTTTGTTATATCTATTTGGCTAAGTAAGATTTTTGTGCCTTTAGTTATGCTGTCATAGTCTGTGGAACCTCTGTCACTCCATATGCTTACAGAAGATCCACAGAGCTTTTTTACGGTTTGGGAAGCTATTTACCAAGTTAAACTTTTGCAGTGGTTTGTAAAGGCACCTCACAATAAGCAGCAAGGATCCTTCTATATATAAGGGTAGTGCCTTGCAAAGGTGAGTAGAAAGGTCTCATCTAATATACCTCACATGTTGACACAGTCCCTACAATCATTTTGGACCCCAGACAGTCTTTACACTCATGGGTGCTTCTTAGACTTCAAAGATTGGGCATAGGAATCTGTTACACTGCTGAAAGGGATCTATTTCAAACATACATCAATCAATCCTATTTGCTGATTAGAGTCTGTACATGGATTTTCGTGTTATTTCCTAGCTGTCAAAGTTGCTTCCAGAGTGAAGTAATTTGTTTTTCTAACACAGTGTTCTGTAGGCATGAAAGAGGACTTCAAAAGTGGAACAAAGCTCCTGCTGTCAGAACAAAATCATAACTTTGCTGAGGACAGAGCTGATAATGATGGACATTAGTTGCTTGAAGGTGCCATTGTTACTCCTCTATATTAAATGAAAAAAAAAATGGAGAATTATCACCCCATTAAGCCATTTTAAAATTAAAATTAGATTATGTTGTTTGTTTTGTTTTTTTTTTTAAATTTTCCCTGACTCTTTCACTAAAAATGAAGCACACTTTAAAAAGTAAAAAAAAAAAAACCAAAAAACAAAGCCCAAACACCAAAAAAAAACCCCAGCATGGAAAGTGACTCATTTTTTTGTTAGGTGGTTGGGTGACATACCCCACACATGGTGACATTCAGCACACTAAGATAATGCCTTTCTTTGGGTTGTGATGCTGGTGATTGTCAAAATAATATTTGAATACTGGAAAATGTGACAAGATGTAATGTGCCAAATGAACCTCAAAAAAAAGAAAAAAATATTAATAAGCCACGTAATAATGTTTCAGACTTTATTAATGCAATCTAATTACACTGCTGTAGTGTCCCATATGAAGTTTAGAGGAACTAGAAATCTAGAGAATGCTGATACTTTGCTTTTCTTTCCCTTTTTTTTTTGTTTTTCCTGAACTCTTAAAAACATCTACATTTGTCACTCCAGTTTGCCTTTGCTTCTCATGTCTCTGGAGCTAAAATCCTATCAGACATCTTCTTCATGACTGGCAAGAAAATTTTTTTCTGCAGTTACTTTGAAGTGCCACTAACAATATGTTAGGGAAAGATTCTTACCAAGTTAGAAGTACGACTGGAGATCATAAGAGATGTCATTGTCAAATTACTACAGTTGCAGTCTTATCCACTTCTGGGGAGCCTTGGTAGGTTTTTAATGAAGAGTATCTACTAAGAGTACCCCTACTTCAACATATACAGATTAAAAAAAAAACAAAACAACAACCAAAAAAAAAAACCTCACCAGCGCAGTACAGCTGACTCAGAGTTTGCAAGTCTGTCTGGTTAAGGAGATTTTTTGAGACTTTTTGTTTTGTTTTGCACTTTAACTGAGTTTTGAAATGGTTTTTGTGGTCCTTGCTGAATTTCTGTTAACCACCCAATGCATGAATGTGGCTGAACATAATCATTAAGAAGAGTGAAAGCCCTAAATGGGGGAAGGGACAAAAACCAAACAACACTAGTGTAGTAGAGTCAAAAAGAGACATCAATGGGCATCCCTCTGTTACAGATTTTGTGAAATTGTGGAAATATTCTGATCATTTATGATTTCCTGGAAAAATGGACACCTATTTGTAAACGAATGGCTCTGTAATAACTCGGTGACACCTTCATAAATCTCACCATTGTAGAGCAGTGTGTGACACATCTGATGAGAAATGTGTTTACTCCTTTTGGATTAAAAATAGAAAAACACAATAGAACAAGTTCATTGGCAGGTTCAGGTGGCCACTTAGTATATAATAGAATCAGGAAATGAAAGTGCCCTGTGGCACAGAGAGAAACACCACTAAGCACCCCTTTTTAGAGGACATGAGCAAGTGTGTTTACTATGGCTTGATTTTACTTTATATTATCAGCATTTAAATGCCAGCAACTGTACCTCTTTACAATCAACTAAATATTTATTCAGTTCTTCTGCTTGTTATTTCTTCATTAGCAAGGTTTTCCCTGCTGTGCAGCAGAATATGTGAGTAACTTTGGAAATGTCAGAAGCACTCAATTTGGATCAACTGGGGGAAGTGATAACAAGACTCATAATCAAGTGGAAGCACAATAGTG
The DNA here is from genome assembly GCF_003957555.1 of Calypte anna. Classification (NCBI taxonomy): domain Eukaryota; kingdom Metazoa; phylum Chordata; class Aves; order Apodiformes; family Trochilidae; genus Calypte; species Calypte anna. The sequence goes on from NC_044245.1 coordinate 114,187,141, forward strand.
GCACATTTCAAGCTGTGAAATAATAGATCGATTCAGAAGACAGATCTCATGGGGTAATACCTCCATTTGTTCTTATTTTGAAGGTTTTTTTCTTATTCACCATCTCCATGGAATGATTTCTTTCATGATCTTATTTGGAGGCAGTTTAAGATCTATTAGAGCATTAATTGTTGTTTTATAAAAGAAATGTTATGTTTTTAATAATGCCAAACTGAAGCTCATCCAAGGAGAGTTTAAAAAGCTTTAGATTAGGTTCTGAGGATCTCACACTTGTTATATACCCATATTCTAGTGACTGTGTGTTTTAACAGCATATTGGACAGCACTGAGAGTCCTGTTTGACAAGAACATTGCTGTTATTAATTCTAGCAGAAAGGAAGGTTCACATAGCCATGTTAAGCTGGGCTTTTATGAAAACGAGGCTTCTAAATTTGAAATGAAATAATTTTCACCTTATATATAATCTATAAAGGTGTTGCACCTGAATAATTTAGTAAGAAAATCTAGAATATTTTGCTTTTGTCCACTCAGTCTCTGGATGTCTAGTCTGTGGCAACAATAAAACATCATTACATTAATTTCATTAATACAGATGACTGCTCTCTCTAGATCCTTTTGCAGTGCAATGACAGGTCAATATTAAAGTCTGGTTCCATTATTTTTCAAACAGATTAACTGCAGAATATTGTCTCAAAATTACAACTCAGAGGTCTTTCTCCATTTCCTGTTTGCTAATCAGTTTGTGACTTCTTAGTCATTCTTTCATTTCCAAACTGAAATGAGTTAGATGTGTTCTATTGTTCTTTCTCAATGGAAAAAAATATGTATCGAGTTTATTAAATGTGGTGATCTTCATCCAGTAGGCCACTTTGCAGGACTCTGTAGGTTTTGGCATTATTATTTTGATTAGAGGCTACAAGAGCAGGTATCTCTTTGCCTGATGTACATTTTTATCTGCTTTGACCAAGGAGATGAAAATATTTTCCAAATAAAAATCTTTCTTATGGGATGAACAAAATCCCTCAGCTTTAGGTACCTGCTCTTTTCTGTGCAGTTGACTGTATCCCCTGAGATCTGGTGAAAGGATGGGAACAGCTTGCTTCATAGAGCAGTTTGGCACAGTAAGGTCAGGCTCAGATTCAGACTCACCCTTAGAGAGGAAGTTTTTCCTTTCTCCCAGTTTGGTAGCTGACTTCTGAATAATGGGGGGAAAAAACTCTCTTCATTTCAATATATCATTAGAATTGAATATTCAGCTAAGGTCAATTGACATTGTTTTCTGGAAAGCATAGGTGTTATCCTGAGTGAAACTAAGGAACAGTTGACCTTACAAGGTTTCACTGTGAACCTACACCTCCATGGTGGGCAGGGCTTTCCAACCTTCTCTTTCTTTTTAGAGTGAAGGGTATTCATTATTGTCCTGTCATATGGGGTTATCAAGTTGAATGAAAATTGGTTTAATTGTATAGATTTGGGCCACTTCAGGCAAATATCTGCCTATAGACTTCTCAGCAGATAAGTCTGCACATCCAGCTATTTCTGAATATCTTCGTCTGTGCTGCTCTGGAACAGGAACATTCCCAAAACAGACTGGGAGAGGAGCTAAACCTTTTCCATACTGTTTTCTCAGTTGCCTGGTCCTCAAGTTCATTGTTTTACAGTCAGGGATCCACATCCCAGTCTGCACTGATCTTCTCATGTCTCTTCCCATGCCAGGGAAATCACTGACACCAGAGATTTAGTAGGATTTGGAAAAGATCATGCATTTATACTGGCAGTAAATGCACTTTTAATTCAGTTTAAAGGCATTTGTTTTAAGTTAGAAAGGGATATAAACCTTGCTGCTTCTGAGATCAGAGATTCTGCAGCTGCTGGAGCTTGAAAGAGTTTTTTTCCTATGGGCAGGGGCACTGCTGCTGCCATGTGGGGAGCTCTGAGCCTTCCTGCTGGTGCTGGCATCTCCTGAAAACAATATCAGCAGCTTGATGGAGGGACATGGTTCAGATTTTGTCACAAAGAAGGACAGCCATACTGCAAAAAGCACATCATATTGGATTTGGACAGTGGTCAGCGTGACTCAGAAGAGCCAAGAATCCTGGGACCCAACTTCTGCACAGGGCTTCACCATACAAAATTTTCAAGGAAAAATGCACATATCAGTTCCTGTCTTGAAAGGAGTGCCTTCTGATTGCTTCCCTGAGTCTACCTACAGATTATTTAGTTAACATTAACTTGGATGTATGATCTATGGCATGGATAGAAGATGGAGGTAATATTTCATGCTCTGAACATTTATCTTCCAGGTGCTTGTGATACAAACTATCTAGCAACCACATAAAAGGTGGCTAGAGAAACAAAGAATAAATTGCTGTTATTAATTTAAGAAAAAAAAAAAACAGTTCTATACACAATACATAAAGATTCACTTTCACTGCCCCTCCATCAAGTTCATTAACAGCCTCCTACAGGAATAAACAAATTTCCTCCAGGACTGCCATCTGAAGGACAGAAGAATATGGATTATTTTTTCTGTGCTGCCCTAGAAACTTTATAAATGTTAAGAACTCAAGTTCCTTCAGATGAACATGACAAGAAAGCAGTAAGAGCAGTAGATGACCACTTTTCTCATTGAGGAACATTTTTTAAAAAATCTTTCTGTCCTAATCTGTTGAAACTTTGGTCCAAAGCCTTCTAAAATGTTATAGAAGGAAGCTCATTTCTTGTGGAGAAATTATTTGCAGATTTTGTGGTTTCTGTTCTGGGCTATTGTGGCTGGTTTAGTACCTGTTATTTTTTTTTAAATTACAAATAATATTATTCAGACTCTATTTGTTGAAACAGAGTGTATGCTTTTGCTGCCCAAGAGACTGGAAATGGAAGTATGGTCTACAAATATTAAAAATCCCCTGACAACATTATTCTCACCACTTTGGTATAATAGAAAGTAAATTATTTTTAAGATAAGTGGCCTGGATGTAGAGCCTTGTTTTTATCATTTTTTTCTGAATAGTGTGATGGCACGGTCACACTCTACTAAATATAGACCTTATATGAAGGGGAAAACCAATCTTTCTGTTTTCACTAAACTGCAATAGGCCATCTACCATCAAACTCTCTATTTCCTTTGAATGTGATGATATTATTATGCAGAAATCTAGCAATACTCTGGACTGGCTAAACCATAAAATGTGAATGTTTCTAAAATTGCCTTAGAATATGTTTATTTTCAATTTATAAAAACGTTGCAGTAGAAGCGTAGGATGGATATACATAAAATTTTTAACAATCAGTGCTGATATAAACCTCATGTTTTATATTACAGACACACAGATCATACATTCGGAAAAATAGATTTTCAAAGGAGTAGTTAGGAAATGTCAAAATTAAAGTTACTGTTAAGGTTATGTTCCCATTTTTCTATTATTATCTTTAATTATATGCTTATAAAATAGCTCCTCATACACTATCTACCTCATTCAGCATGCAAAATATTCCTAAGAATAATCTAATCAATATTCTGGTTTTTTCTTATTGTTCAGTCTGCAACCTCAGGCCATATTTGTTGCTAAAAATGTAGACTTAGAATTTTTATATCAGAGACACTCATCACATTCACAACTGAGTGACACGTAAGTATTAATTAACTTCTTTTCAAAATAATTTTATGATCTGAAGAGCAGTGCAAATACTATTTTATAGCCAGGGTGCCTGGACACATATGTGAAAACACATATATCCACTGATTTGAGGACAGAATTTGAGACATAGGAGGATCAGATCCCTCAGAGCACCTAATGTCATATAGCAGTTTACATAAACCTATTGAGTTTAGCTGAATGTGAAAGTTCCTTGTACTTTTCTCAACCTGATGCCCTGGTGATGAGCTGTGAAAACTCCAAACTGATGTGACTTCCTGTCATTTCACAGCTACACGTCCTCTCAGTTGGGAGCCTAAATTTGTCCAAATGGTCTGGATTTAAGTCCCTCTTTAAGAAACATGGGGATCAGGCTACAGAAACTGTGTTGCCATTTACCAGCTCTAGGTTGGCTGCAAATACACCAGTGATGCAATGCAGTAGAGAGGCAGGAGGAGGTTTGTAGACATCTGCCTGTCTGAACCATAAACACACAAGTCCAGGAACTGCAGGAAAATGTTCTGTAGGCTGTACTCTAGGGACCTGGGCTTTATTTGCTTTGGTATTTTCTTATAGTTCCCTGTGTTGGTCATCAGACAGCTGCAAGTGGTGAAAATAGGTTCTGCTGGAACTTTTGGACACTGCACTCCTCCATTTCCAGATGGTTCAAAGACTTGTAGTGAGAATGAGAGGGCATTGCAGGATGATGGAAAGTGCAAGACAGCATATAATAGATGTCACAATTCAAAAAGGAAATTTTAATTAAAGTTGCAAAGCGAACCTTAATTTTCCAGTTTCCTCATTTTGGAATGTTGAATGTAAATGTTGAATGTAAATGTTTCCTGAAGATGTGGCACCAAAGATGAGCCCAGTCATTTGTGTCCATTGGGGAGTATGTGGAAAGAGAGAGCCAACCTACCAGCAATAGCTGACTGACTGCTTATTCTAGAGGCTACAGCTCATCATGTGTATCAGCCAACAGTGGATCTACCCTGAATGAATTTCTCCGATCCCCTTCTAAATTCATTTAGAAAAGTGTATGAAATTTATGCCTTTCATGTCTTTCAAAGTCTCCTTTCCAAATTTCATTTGGTGGTGTTACCTGTACTGCGAGAAAAGTTGTTTGCTATTGATCTTCTCTGTTCTACAAATCTCTCTCATATTCTTTTTCACCTTGTTGCTACAATTTCAGATTGTGTTTTTATTTGCTTTGTAGATATATGAAAGACAATGTACATCTCTGTTTATTTTTGTTGTCTTTGTCTGGATCCTTGCTAATTCTATTATACCTTTTCCTTTTACTATGGCATGCCCAAGACTACAAGCTCCATTTCTTAAATTTAGAATAATGAATCTTGAAATATTAATGGATGATTAATGTTCATTCACACATGATTATGCATTCTGCTGGGCTCCTAATTATTTTCCTAATTATTCTTCAAATTCTAGTTACATTTATAGACAATGCTGAGCTCTGAGATGTTGTTCTGAAGACCAACTTGAAGTGGCTTCAAGATCTCTTTTCTGGATGATAATAGCTGAAGTGAAGGCGATCATATATTATTACATGTAGGTTAGTTGTAGAGAAACAAGATAAACCAGGTGCCTCGAGTTGCCGAAGAGTGGGTGTGAGTCCACCTGTGCCTGGCTAGGGCAGGCCCCCTATTACCAGGGGGCCAATAAAGGTGGGACACACACCCACTGAGGAAGTTCACTCTGGTGTGAGGCATGGAGAGGCCAGCAGCTCATTGAGCCTCTGGAGTAAGAAAGGCTCTTCCCGCTACACTTCTACCCTGGAAGCGCTGTGTGGTGGCTGGAGTCCTGGAAGAGACCAGCAGCTCGTCGAGCTTCAGGAGCAAGAATGGCTCCTCCCGCTACAGTTAGTTTTTTTCCTAGGCTTTCTATTCCACTTTCTAACATCTAATTTCCTCTTCTTTTTATAATTTACTTATAAGTTTGAGTTCCTTGGCAACTTCTTACAATAAGCTTTAGATTATTCCAAATAATTCTGTATCATTTTCAGATTTTGTCTTATCATCCAAGTGATATCCATTCGTTGAATGGCACATTTTCATATCTAGAATATATTTGAACTTCCTTCTTTCTGAAAACTAACTATGGAACCTATTATCCATTTTTTTGTTTGTTTGTTTTAAACAATTCTTAATCTACTATGGACTTCCTCTTCTATGCCATGACAGCCTTTCAGTGATTTTAAAAATGAGACTATCAAAAGTATTTTTTTAAATTCCTGCACAATACAACATCTGAGAGGCTCCTCTAAAGTCATCTGGCTGTTACATGAGTCATGAGGTCTCTATGCAAAGGCTATGTTGCCTTTTCCCTCGTAGATCATATTTTGCTATTTTGTTACCCAGTCTGTTCTTACAGAATGGCACCTTCCTACAAAAATGCTTTTACACAAATAGAATTTATCTGGTTTAATTGTCTGAGTTAATTTAGAAAATCTTATACAATACTGGTGTCATGTGTTCCACTTTCCCTTCTTGAGGTAACACAGCTCATTTGAATGACAGATTGTTATTATTAACTGTTAATAGTTCAACAGGTGTTTATTTCAGTTGACTAAAAATTACTTGGAGGAACAATCCTGTTGGCTTATCCCATATGGGAAGGAATAGTTCTGTAGCAGGAATCTCTCTGACTTCTTCTGGAGTAAGTGTTGCCACAAGAATTAATTTTGACATATTTTTTCTCCAGTAGCATTGTGTTACTGTATGCTCCTTATACAACTTGATCGATTATGGGACCCACATATTTTTTGAAAAGTAACATTTTTTATAGGGAAGAAAGTTTAACATTTTTCCTCTTGGCCTTTTTCTTAAAAGAAGAAAGTGGTCGAAATTTTGTCCTGTGGCAACAAATGACAGACCTGGAGAAGAACTTCAGCGATTTTAGCACAGAGCAGATAGCAGCAATGTAGTTCTTACTGCTCAGCTCTGGAGCCCTGAGATAAGAGTTTGCCATCTCCTTGCCATTTTTACTAGCAGCAGAACAATAGTGAGACACAGGACACTTGTTTTGACTCAGGAGTATGCGTGTTGAGCAAAGATGCTTTTTCTCATTCCTGCCTTCTTTGTCCCCTTCTTTGACTTTGACCCTTGATCCTTTTATCAGCTCATTTGAACTATTCTGGTTGGCTTTTCCAAGAAGAGCAACATGATGTTAACGTTTAGGACGTAAAAATATCAGCCCAGAAAAGATGGCAAATGTAGAACTCTACAATGAAGAACATGAAACTGCTAGAGTAGGAGATAACACTATCTGTTCTGCCTGAAACTGCTACTGTAAAAGAAAAAAATTACTAGCTATGTGCTTTCAGGAGCATTAATATGAGGTAACCACAGGATGTCAAGGGATGCTGTGGGATTATAGCATCTGAAATGTAATGGATTCTAAACACAAGTTATTTCATCCAAGCAAAAACCATGTCAAAATTCAACATCTTTGTACCTGCAAACATTCTCCAAAAAAGGCTGATGTAACTTCCTCTCTACCATTCTCTCTTTCTCCATCTTTCTGAGCTTTACATGAACTTCACACTGGAAATCACTCACCAACTACTTATTCATATGAATTCTGTGCTGTGTGCTATGAACCCCTGCCAGGGATCTCTGGGAAAGGATAGATGCTTTCAGAGTCCTAACTTACAGGGAGGTCCTCTGCAAAACCGTGAAACTAATCTGAACCTTACACTTAGTTCAAGTTTCATTCTCCGACCTTGCACTGCAGATCCTATGAATAGAACATTGTCCTTTCCATGCAGTCTCAATAACTGGACATTTTCTGGGTCCGTGGATTTGTACAATGAGATATCTACTCCAATCTGTGTGCATAATGCTCCAGTGCCCACCAGGAATGGCTGCAATATTGACGCCTTTCAATGTAGATCACATCATTCACAGAGCAGGGTTCAATAAAACGATACTGTAGTTAACAAGTTTTATAACACAAAGTTACTTTAAAACATGGAACTAATCAGGAGGAAGGCTGTTTATGCATGTCAGAGTTACATTGAATTGTCAATAAATAAACAAAGATTTGCTTCACCTATTGTCATGTATATCAAGTAAGCCATTAATCTAAACTAATGAAGCTTAAGATATATGACAGGCAGTTTTTATGGAGCTCTTTCTTAATTATATGTTTGCTTTCCATTATAAAACTGAGAGAGCCCATTTTCTAGAAAGCAGCACATTACAGCCAAAAAGCCTCGAATCTGCTGCTTCTCTCTTTGTTCCTGGCTCACAATAAGTAGCTCTTACACGTACAAATTCATACTGTTCTCCTGGATGAATAGCACTACTCAGAAATGAATTTTAAAAAACCAAATAAAAATTTACATGGGAAAATAACATGTGCATTGCTTCATCTTTATCTACTTAGTTATTTCATTAGATAGCTAGTTAGTTAAGGATTTTTGATCTCTCTTGAAAGACAAAAAGAAAGCTGAATTCAAACAGTTGCATTTGCAAGTCCATTTTAAATTTATGAGTGTATCTATTCTACAAAGATTTAGGTGATTGTTTGCTGTTGACATGGACCTACATTTCTTATGAGATAGCACAGAATAAACCCATTAAAAATGCTTCAGAGAGAGCAAACAAACTCATATGCTTTCCTGCAAATTTCCAAGAATAAGGTTACTGGTTTCTCTCCATGGATTTGCAAGTTTGATATTACAGAACAGAAAAATGAAATGGCAATCTGTTTTTCATTTCCTTCTGAAAATGGTCAGAATTAATTCAGGAAGGGCAACTGCTAACAGATCAGCTTCATTTCCTTTCATACAAGGTGGTCAGATATCAGCATCTACTGGCAGTTCAAATGCCCCAGGCTATGGGACACACACCCAGGACAAGCAGCTATAACACCACTGGGAAGAGACACCTGTACTTGAAAAGCACCTGGACACCAGCTCACACCTTCTAGAGCACCTCAGATGGCACTAGACACCACTATTTTGGCTCCTGAATCAAGCATTTTATGTGTTTGAGTGAAGTGTTTGCTGTGGTAGATGCTAAATCTTGACTGGAAAGGAACAATATCTCACTTCAAAATCTTTACATTTCTCCTGGTAGTCTATATCAGAAATCAGTCTCTTGACTGTTAAAAATTATTGCCCTGTTTCTAATTTCACTTTAACACTTTGAACTCCTAGCCATTATATTTTGCAGTGCTTTGCCTGAATGAAAACCCTGATTGTCCTTTTGTCCCTCTGAAATACTGATATGACTCAGTGCTTAGTTCTCACATCATTCTGGAACTGCTGAATGCCATTTCAAACAAAAGAAAACCTTGGCAAGTGTTGGAGAAGATGCTCTTTTCTCATAAACCAAAAGTTTCATTGATGTTAAAGCTTCCATTGATCCAGGCTGCACAAAGATGGTGTGACCATTTGGGAAATACAAGTGACCTCTGAAGTGACTATGCCCAACTGGTGGTTGTATGATTATTGGCTTCGAACGTGTTTCTACTTAGATAACAGAAAACTGAAGCATGAAAATCCTTGGTGAAATTTCATCAGAGTATTAAAAAAAAATTAAAAAAAATAGCCAACCAATGCAAAACTCTCAAAACAAACTTTCCAAGAGAGTGGAAACCTGCAAGCTGATCACACTAAAGAGACTGAGAACTGAAACATTTAAGATAAATCAGATCAAAATCAGGACTTTCATGAGCAACAGAATTCTGTATTAATGACAGTGTTCAGGAGTTTGATGTCTTTCTAGGTATGTGACTTTCCTGTTCTTGTTCTTATACATATTTTATGTGTTTGCATAAGAATTTGGTGTGTGTCCATACATAGAAGTTACATAGCTAAACTTAGCTCCTTACTTCGTTGACACAATAAAGGTTACCAGAAAAATTGGCTCCTATAGTCAAGTAAATGGCAAAGCTAAAGGCAAGTGAGAGGCTAAGCAGCTGGTCTAATAGCTAGGGCAATTCTTTCAATATCTAGACAGCTGTATTATGGTTTTCTAAAAATTCCCCCAAAGGGTGTCAGACATAGCATTAACATCTGAGAGATCCAGAATTGAAAAGAGTCATTACACAGACCAAAGAGGCCTAGATGATCACAGCTTTGGTTTTGAATTCATCATAAGAGACTCTTGTAACTGTGGAGGCCAGGGTGAAACAGGCTAGAGGAAACAAGAAGGTAGAAAATGTGCAAAAGAAAGGTTTTTTTATTTTTAGCTTTAAAAAAAAACCCCCAAAACAAAAAAGCAACTAAGCAAAAAAAAACCCAAAAAAGCCTAATGATCTCATGGGGTTTGGGAATTTCAAGGAGAGCACAATTAAAAGGAAATTAATTGTTGAGAACCTGATTCTTTTATCTCTATAGAATCATATCTTTAAGCACCTGATGATGGTGCCAAACTTTTCCCCTGACATCAGTGTGTAGCAGGAAGAGCCTTTCTTGCTCCTGAGGCTCGACGAGCTGCTGACCTCTCCATTGCCTCGCACCAGAGTGAGCTCTCTCTGTGGGTGTGTGTTCCACCTTTATTGGCCCCCTGGTCTTGCTCATGCCCAATAGGGGCCTGTCCTAACCAGGCACAGGTGGACTCACACCCACTCTTTGGCAACTCGAGGCACCTGGTTTATCTTGTTTCTCTACATCAGTGGCATTCTGATTTAAGGTGTCAGTATATGGATTCTTAGAAGGTCAAAACCTGTAAGAAAATATCTTGCATATTACCTTAAGTAAAGTTTCAAGCAGACCTGAACAATTTTTTTTCCATCAGAACAACTTTATGATGGAACATACAGGTTTTGTAAATTAATATGCTCCGTGGGGATATTTCAATTATGTTTTATGTCTTCCAATCCAGTTGTGAATTGTTTCACATCGCTTTGCCCAGATTGAAGCATATCATTGATCTGAGAAACATAAAGCATTTCACTTGAAAATATTCTTGAAATTGGCCTGATTTCTTAGAAACATTGAAACTCTCATGTTCCTAAGGACTGGCCTCCACACAACTATTTTTTTCCACAGGCCAGTATGACAAAGTTGACAAAGATGGGCAATACCTTAGCAACATAACATTGAGTGCATTGAGAAAAATCTAGTACCCCTACAAAACTTAAGACTTCCTGCTCAGCTTGAAATTTTGACCATCAACAACTTCTATGGACTTAGGCCACTGTCTGACAAAGACTGTGGTATGCAGTCAACATCAAGTGTGGATGCATCCCATTAGATCCAATAGCATGCAGGCTACACAGATGCAACAGAATGGATATGTGTATTGAGATGTTAAGGACTGAGTGCCTTTAGTAATAGCAGTCTTTCAGCAATCTATATCAGCCTAATATAAATATGATAGCAATCAAACATTAAAAATATCATAGATTTTCAGGCCTGAAGCAAGATTTCAAAAGAAGCTAAACTACACACTGAAAATAAGAACTTATAGAAATTATGTGATATCTGAAGATTGCTGTTCAGTCAGTACCTATTTTTAAAGAAATACCACATTCCAGATGCTACATCTACACAGGCATTTACCATTTTTAGGTACCTCCCATTATGAAACTACCCTGGCCTTCAAACTAGCCTCTGAAATACTTCTTATTTTCTTTTCCTGTATTGGACCACATAGAATTGTTTGCACTGGATATTTAGCTCCTATGGACAGAAATAAAACATTATCTATTAAGTCTCTTCCACTAAGTAGAGAAATTAGTCCTCAGAATAGCTGTAGGACTAATTCAAAGTAACTCAGATTTTCATTTAGTATAAACCATCTGAACATCCCAACCTAGCATAAAATGGTTCAGTGAAACTATCACCAATCTGTCTTAGGTTTGTTCTGGTTCATAAATCACCACTGATGTAATCCATGCAGTTGTAAAATTCTCATATGTATAAAGTACAAATATTGGTAGTTGTTCAATGAATGGCTATCTAAAAAGTATTAAAGAAAGCAAGCTCTGGAGAGAAAGTGGAGGTTTTTCAAAGATCTGCTACAGCTTTGCAGTAAAAGTTTTTTTTTTTACTTTTTTTCTTCATTTTCTGGGATTAAAAAAGAATCTGTTCTGTTTACTGCATAGCCATTTACATTCTGGCTTCGGATTTTTCAAGAAGACAAAAGTCTGTTTCCATTAGCACTAAAACCAAAGAGAGGCTTTCACCCTAGAAATGTCAGGCTCCATTACTTTCTGTAGAGTCTGAAAGCACTGCATCTGTTGATGTCAGAAATGGGCAATATGTCTATCCACAGAAGAGCAATGAGGCCTGTGAAAAGAATGTGTAAAAAGCCAGGCAAAATTGTTTTCATAGATGGCAAGTAGCAGCAGTGGTAAGAAAAACACCAAATTTCCTTTCCATAAGGAAGAAATACATAACTAAAAAGATGCCACTTGAGCTGATTTATTTGTTTTGGAGGAAGGAAAAGTAAATACTTTTTATGGTTGAGGCATATGTGATTTCCAAAGTTTGTAACACACTTCAGATGCAATAGGTGAACTCAATATTGATGTGTGATATTCCACTTCAAGTAGCTCTTCAAATAATTTATGTTGACTTGAGCTAAATATTGTTTGTTGTGTACTCTAAAATACGTATTTTTCAGAAAGAGTCTGTGCTTAAGAGATAGATGCTAAGATGAAATGTTTATGAGGAAGAACTAATCGAATAAAATGGGAGAACTCTTAGCATCTGAACTTAACCATGTATATTTTTTCTATTTAAACAGTTCTTGTCCTAACTTGAGTAGATGTATTAATGTATCTAAGTCTCTGCAAAAGCATTCTACATGTCCTTTCAATCCGTATTCAAGAAAAAAATCTATGTAAGCATTCTTGTGTTCTCTTTCATCTAGCCTGGATGGTCAGGACAGTAATACTTCACTTTTCACTGAGAACAAATTCTTCTCAAAAGTCAGATGCCTTACATTCATGAGTATTTGTAGATTCTCTGTCTCAAAATAGGCTAGTATGGACTGATAAGGACAAAAATTATTTGTGCAGGCAATATATAGCCTCAGCTCTACCCTGCTATTTAACTCTGTTTTTTAAACATTTTTTAAAATGCAGTCTCTATCAACATAACAGCATTTTCATGTGTCATGGTTAAACTCTGAGCTGGCAATCAGAAACCCACACATGAACATGGGAAGGCTGGTGTTTTTCACAGCTGTTAATTATTATAAATTTATTTTATTCAGCAAACTAAATTGACATGGATTTTAGGTATATACCTATATCTGTTGCAAGTACATCTGATGACCGTAATTGCCATCAGGGACATAAGTCATATCAAAAAGGCTTTTTTTCAAAGCTGTGAAATTCAGTCTCTTCATCTGAATTATAGATACTTCATTTTAAATACCGTCTTAGCTTGGAAAATTAATGTAACACAGCACTGACCACCCACTCAATAAACTTTATTAGTTTTGAATTTAAAATAAGCACAGTAAAAGGAAATTCAGAAATTAGTAGAAATGAAAAGATAATCCTGGAAGACAAGATGCTCCTGAGAGTTCTAATGATGACCTAGCCTAATTTTTTTTTTTTTTTTCAGTCATTGTAGATAGGATGATATGGGACACAAGATCACAGCCCTGGTAATCAGATTATTGAGACCAAGAACAAAAATATCATTAGCTAGTGTGTGAAGGACTGTCTGGATTGTACCAGAAACATTTCTTGATTGTCCCACAAGATCTCAGAATCTCTATTTATAGTCTCTTGCAGAGAGAGAACTGGAATATGCACATATTGGACCCACTGCCTACATAGTAAAAGTTGCATTTACTTCGCAAAGTTGTGATTTCACTCTCTGTGTCTAGAACCACTAGTAAAAGGTATTCAGAACCTTGAGTAAATGTTGCTTAAAATTATGGAACCTCTCAGTAGGGTCATCTAAAAAAAAACAAAAAAAAGTCACAAATTCACAAATGCACTCCATGTTGAATGTATTATGGTAATTGAACTGTCATCATAGTGTTGTCAGTGTGCATCTCTACCTAATTGAAAACACATTTCTTTGCAGCTTTAGCCATAAAAAAAGCATGTGGGAGGCTTTTCCTGGAGGATTGGGGGGAAGGGTTCTGAAGCTTTTGGTACTTTTTCTTTGGTTTTGGTGTGAACTGGAACCAGGAATACCAGAAATTAGGAGAACTAAACAAGTAAAATTAGCCACATACCTATTAATTTCAAGAAACTTTGGGTTTAGGTTAATTTTAAAGTGCTTTTCCTATAATACTGGCATTGATGTGAGCAGGAAAAATTTATTAACAATTTTCCATTGTAGATCATTTTAAGAGACTTATGTACTTTCAGCCTGAATACCACATGTAATAATTCATAGCAGAGCAATCCATATGCTACATATCTCTGTTAATCTGTCAAGTGAAAATGCTAAACCTGGAGTAGATGAGAAGAATAGATTTATTGTGACAACATTTTTTTGATTCCTTCTTCACTTTTCTCTCCTAAAATCTTCTACATGCTAGATATCATTCCTAGGTAAATACTTATCCATGGCTTTATGTCCCTTCCTGGTGAGAATTCATCTCTTCTCACCAAGACTCTCAGCAGAGACTGCTCAAATAACCAGTTCAATATTCACTACAGGTCCTCTTGTAAATAATGCAATATTTATTGCTAGCCCTAAGGAAAAAGAAATTACTTGAGTAGATGGCAAATATAAATGTAAGTCTGCAAAGGGATAGATCAGAAAGTATTGTGGGTGCTGCTTTAAGCTCTTCTTACAAGTTAAAGTTACAGAAACATTACATACTACAGTGTATTTTGACCCATTCGTGCAGCCAAAATTTTTAAAAATCAGAATAAAATCATAATTGCTAGCATTTTGATATGAATAAAATCATAAGTGTTGATGGGTTCATCAGTGGCTCTGTCTGGAGTCAGAAGGGCACACATGCAGATGGGTCTCAGTCTTCTAGCTTTGGGACCTAACCAGACAAAGAATGAGTTGCTGAGAGTTTATGTGTCCCTGTCCCCATCTTTGCTGACTCTAGCTGAACTTGGGACACTACCTAGGTTCACACACATGCCCAAGATCCTGCAAACAGTCCTGGATTCCCCAGGTTAGGCACAGACCACATGAATGTCTGACCCCCAGTCATGTAAAGGTTAATCTTCCTATAGCTGATATAAGGGGATGTGGCCCTTCTTGCAGCAGTTACTCAAGAAGTTTTCTCTTGCCTATCAGAAACCTGTGGAATCCTGTGCTTCTTTCTCTCATGTTTCCAATGTCTGTCTCATTTTTTTCTGCTTTAAAAAAATTAAAAAAAAAAAAAAATTGCTTACTGTTTTCATCTGTCTCTGGTTAAGGATAGGAACCTCCTAACTGAAGATATCAACAGGGTGTTCAATGCCAGTCTTTCTCAGCAGTATGTAGCCAAGCAGTGAAGTCCACAAAGCAAATGTTGACCATTTTGATTCATCACTCAGCATTTCACTAAGCCACTCACTTATCATGTACTTATATGCCCAGGTGCAGCAATGGTTTTTAGATACACCTTCATTCTTCCATCTATCCAGTGAGTGACTATATCTATCCAGTGAGTGGTTCAAGGGTTGGACTCGATGATCTCTGAGGTCCCTTCCAACCCAGCCAATTCTATGATTCTATGATTCTATATACTTCTGTAATTATTACTTAGTTCCTTATCAGTCAGCCATGGCTGTGGGATTTACTTATGCAAAATAATTATCTCATACTCTTGTCTCCAGAACATCTCTTCTCTCTTCTTTTTAATGGTAGAAAGCAATGAAGTACTATAGATATAGCATATGTCAGATAATCCTGGTATCTACCAGGCAGCCAGATCATCAGACCCTTCACAGAAGAAAATAGAATTACAGAGATGAGATGAGGTTGATATCAGATGAAGATGCTTTGTCTAGAAGAATCAAAATTAGCTTTTACAGGTTAAGAAGAAACATAACTGATGAAAACATACAGTAGAGACCACTCATCGTCCTGCTGAGGAATATTAACAACAAACAAACAAAGATGCCAAGCATCAGGATTCATGCATAAATTGTAAGCAGATCTAGGATGCCTATATATGGGGTCATACTGAAATACTGCCATATTTCCATCCCACTCTCTATTTCATTGATTTTTTTTTTCAAATATATAAAACCCTTTTTCTAACTCTTTACACCAAAGGTATACTTAATATTGGCTCCTACTAGAGAGAAAGAGGTGTCTAGATAAAAATACAGCAACAGAATACTAACCTAAATATTTAAGCACTCAGAAATCAGAAAATTCTAAAATGAAGACTACTATTTAGGTAGTGGTGCTAAGTCCATGAATTTCAATTAACCAATTAAGTACAAAATACTCATTTTTAAAACATTGGCTTTAATGCACATGATGAACACACATATTCTAGGTAAAATACCTTTCTAGGTAAAATACCTGTTCTGATGTGTGAGTGAATGCTAAGATTTCCAAGGATTTTGATAAAGACAGAAACCATATTTTTTATAAATATTACAACTTTGATATTTCCATGGATATTTCAGAATGAAGGTCATTTGGTAAGCATGCTTTATTATGCACTAATTTATTCATCCCTCATTTTATTACATTTATTTATAAATACAGTAATTGTGCTAAGTACAGGGTGCAAAATCATGTAAAAATATTTTAGTGTAGTAAAGATTTTTACATTAAAAAGTAACAGGGTCTACCAGGCAGGATTTCCCCATAACTTCTTTGGAAATGTATTACTGAAGAGACTAACAAGTGATCTAACGGTTACTAAAGTTTCTTAAGAAAAGGTTGGTGTCTTCAAACCTGTGCAGAAAGAGTATAAACAACTACAGAATTAATGCTTTAATTAGCTTTCATGCTGAGAACCCATTTTATTACACTCTAGAGAAACATGGATATGAATTAAGAGTAAGGGGGTTCTAAAATAAAGTGCTTCCATGCATAAGTATAATGACAGAAGTTTTCAGAGGAAAATGTGAGGTGGCATTAGTGAAGCATCTCTCCCATTAAAGGTTACTGTGAAATAAAACTTGATGAGCTGCTTGTGATTGATCAATAAACCAGACCAGAAGACTACTATTTAAGTGAAAAGGGAACACATAAGAAGAATGCATAAACCTACTGTATAAACTTAGAGGTCTGATGAATAAATGCATTATCTATTGTGACAACAGTTCAGTACTGCTAATGTAATTAAGACAAAAATGGAAATATATTTCTGAATCCTTTCAGTTAAAGGGAATTATTAATTAGTTAGTTCTTGAGAATGCTTTGCTTTAGCTTGCTGGGAAAAGTTTTAACCAATTTGCTGTTTGTTATTTGCAAGAGAATTTCCTGCCAGCAAATAATCCAGAACACCAAAAAGCCTCTCTATTTTCTTTTTCATACTAGCTGTCACACATTTAAGGAGATAAAAATATATAATGTAGTGGTCAGGTTAGAAAACTGAGCACAAACAGGCAACTCTGAAAGAATGACACATTGTCTAGAAATTATCTTGGTGAAGGAAACAAATCTGAAAGCTTCTGTAAAGGTTGTACAAATGACACAAGTTTCAGTAAGTAAAAAAAACCTATCCCTACATTCAGATTGGATCTATTATTTGTGAGAAGGTCAGTAAACATCCACTGCTTTCAGAGCCTGAGGTAAACTATTCCCTCTGACAAAGAAGCAGAACTTATTCTCTTACACATGTGTATAAGCAGGCATCCATGTTGCAGCAACCCATTATGAGACTTCTCACAGAAATGACTCAGTACCTGGGACCCAAACCCCACAGATACCAAATGCAGACAGCGATGATAGTCCTTGCATTTCATTACTATGAGGCAGATGTATCACTAACTATGAGGCCTGTTGTTATTGTGGTCTATCAGGCCCGAAATACAAGTCTGTTGTTCCCAGTTCCTGCCTTCTGGCTTTATTTCCCACTTGTCAGATAGCAAAATATGAACCCCATGCTGGTGAACACAGCCCACACAGTGACTGAGGTGGGCTGGATGCCTGGAGCTCCTCTCCTGCAGAAAACATCTGCAGGCACTCTGTCTGCTGAGATCAGCACACAGAAGTCCTTCACAAGTGCCATGAGCTCCACATGCCCCATCACTGTGCACAAACATGTGCCATCCCATCAGCAAAGCACCATCTTCCAGTTTAAAGCCATCTACCCTCATCCTGTCACTACATGCCCTTGTAAACAGTCCCTCCCCAGCTTTCCTGTAGCCACCTTCAGGTACTTCAAGGCTGCTATAAGGTCTCCCCAGAGCCTTCTCTTCTCCAGGCTGAACAACCCCAACTCTCTCAGCCTGTCTGCATAGGAGAGGTTCCCCAGCCCCCTGATCATCTTTGTGGCCCTCCTCTGGATTTGCTCCAGAATTTGTCTTTCTTATGTTGGAGGTCCCAGAGAGCAGCTAGAGATCAGCTACAGTGCTAGCTTGGAGGAATCAGCTGCATCATCTACAACATGAAAAAAATGATAGCAGGCTGGGTAAACATCCCCTAGGAAAGGTTTAGATATCCTGCTGAGGAGGTGGGCAGATGAACTCTGGGGGTCATTTTCAGCCCAGTTTTTTAAGATTTTGGGAAATCTACTGATAACATCCATTTCTCACTAATAATGATATTTGGGCAGCAAAAGGGCAGTGAACAGCTCAAAGTGATGATATTATCACCGATATTTCTACTGAAAATCCAGTCTGTAGGCAGCCTGTAACTCTACCTCTTCTTATGGAACATTTTCATTTAATTTTAGCTGCATTTTATTTTTAAAACTCAATTCACTCAAATTTAAGTAGCTCATATTCTAGGTTTGTAAATAGCTCATCTGGTAAATGCTGGATAGATGCTGGCAGCAAGCACCCATCTTCAATGTTTTGATTAGTTCTGCTTGGCTTGTATCGTCAGTTGACTGAATGTACAATTGTGCACATTAAATAGAGTAATGTCTTTATGGTTACTTGGCAATTATTTAAGCACTACATTGTACCCCAAACTCCATCTTTCCCAGATAAATATAATACATCCGTCATCATCTATCCAAAGTAAAACACAATTATTATAGCATACATATAATTCAGAGAGACATAATGGCACACTTTTAATATGCTTCAAGTTGAACTTGCAAATGAGCATCCTGCTGTGGAAAGAACTTCACACAGACATTTTATGTTGGTTTTCTGAAGGTATTACTGTTTTCAAAGTACTCAAAGTCTATTGGATCTGTAGCTATTCTGAGTCGCTAAATCAGGCCCTACTTACTGTGATATTACCAAAGGAATGAAGAGGATTTATTATCTAAATTTCCCAGCAAAGGATGCAGAGCTATTCAGATAGGTGTGAAATGATGGGATTTGATTTCAAGTGGTCGATAGATTAGCACCTCAAGATTGCAGGATCGAAGGAGGCAGACCATGGCTTGTTGTGTGAATCAGAACACAACTTTTGGTGTTACTTGTACTGAAACAATGTATTAAGAAAAAGAAAGCGTGGGCAAAATGTAATATTTTTAAGACTTACCAATCCACAGCAGGGGGCAGAGGGGTAGACTGGGTGATCTTCAAAAGCCCTTTCCTCCCCACACCATTCAGTGACTCGATGATTTCTGAAGTATCTTCACAATTTTTCTGAACACTTTTGCAGATAAACCCCCAGCCTGATAGGTGTAGGTAGGTGAAGAACCCCTGTAGGTAGGTGTGCTGGCTCTGGGAAACCAGGCTCACACAGGTAGTGACATTGTGTCGGATCACTAAATGAAACAGGAAGCCTATCCAACATCAGGAGATTCATTTGGTGCCTGGGGAGAATGACATCTTGAATTTGATGAATAGATAAGGTAGGGTGTTCAGTTCTGTCACTCTCTTGCTTTCTTTCATGCTTGCTTGCTTGTATTTCCAGGCCATAATTAGAGCATTAGTTGAAATAACTTGGGGTTTCATGGAGTACTGGTCCAAATGCAGAAAGTATTTTCCATGAGCTGTGTTGACAGTTCATTCAAAAGAACTGAGTGTTGAAAGGACTATTCATTCTCTACATCAGGTTAAACTTATCTGGTTCATCTTTCATCTGCCTACTGAATTTATTAGGATTTCATAATAATTCAGAAAGAGTTTATTAAATTAATTTTATCAGAATTGGCAAGAAAAGTGTTTAAAACTTTCTTATCCTTCCTTCTGAACCATTCTGTCAACATGAAAAAGTTCAATAATACAAAAATGTGTCTGTAATTTTTTTTAATTATCTGATAAAAGATACCGTTCTTCAAAATACTTTGAAGTAGCTGCAGCAGCTCCTGCTACTCTGTGACTTCATGTAGGTGGGCTCCCAGGCTCTGCAGAGGCTTGTTGAAGGCAAGCAGACAGTACCTATGCCTTGCAATTCTCCTTGTATTTACTTGCCTAAAGGATTGGCACTGAGTCTTTGAGAAATGCAGCTGTTCCAGAGGAAAAAAGAAAAGGTATTTTTCCAGCTTATCACTGTTGCTTTAAAACTTCAGAATCTGGCAGCAATATGGAAAAAATATTTCACTGTTTGTCAGCATTCATTTCAATGCTTGTTTGGAGATGTGGCAGCAATTTGCAATCAGACAGCTCAATGCAGTTGGAAATATTTAATTTCCAGAACGTGAGAGTTCTGGGCTCCTGTGGAGTCCCAAAGCCTGAAGCTAATATATAGGCCCCAACCTTGCTTTCATTTAAGTCATTGGCAAAATTCCCATTGACTTCAAGTGAAGCAAGATTGGCCCAGTTTCAAAGAAGGAGTACTATTAGGTTTAGCATTTTAAACCCACAAACATAAGGAGTAGACTTAACATTATCGTGATTGAGCATTTTATTTTCAAATGCATTTGACAGTATATTCAAAC
This sequence comes from Calypte anna, assembly GCF_003957555.1. Taxonomy (NCBI): domain Eukaryota; kingdom Metazoa; phylum Chordata; class Aves; order Apodiformes; family Trochilidae; genus Calypte; species Calypte anna. Next base: position 114,207,641 of record NC_044245.1, read on the forward strand.
AAAGAAATGTGGCTTATCTTTAAAATTTCAAATCGCTGGGTTGAGCAAAATGGGTGCTGCTTTCAATTAAATAATGCAATGAAAAGTATCAGGACTGAATTGCATTTGGCAGAAGAGAATATTGTATTTAGCTTATTGCGATGCATTCATCGGTTAGTGGCTGCGGAGTCCTCAAGCAAATACCATAAATCCACATCATGTCTTTGCATGTTGTAGCAGATTTTGCATTTGGGTCTCAGAGTTAGCTGAAAGATGTGTTAAACCTCATGTAAACAGACAGCTTCCTGTCAGCCACCCATCCGAGAAGCCTCAGAAGTTATTAGAGTGAGGTTTTGGATCAAGCTACCCACCAGAAATTCACTCCAGATATGTCCACTACAGAGGAGGATACCACATGAAGTATGACTGAAATGTCCCACAACAAGCTAATCAAAAACTTTTTGGAGGTTTCTGATATCACAGTCATGAAAGAAATTCAGTTTTAGGGGCATGAATGAAAACCCCAGAGCTAAAAGTATTGCCAGGCTGAAAGGCTGTTCTAATCATCTCAATCTGGCATGGTTTACCTGAGAGATGGAGTTTCGTAGGTATTGTCCTACCTGTAGTATCAGGACAGGGGAGGTTGCCTACTCTTCAGTTGTAGTGTGCTGAAAAAAGGGAAAAAAGGACATGTGCCAGGTCCTCCTGGCGACAGTGAACTGGATCCTGTTTAGGATGCAGGTTTGGTTCAGCAGGAGAGAGGAGGAGGCAGGCTTCTGCAGAGGCTGTGCTTGCTCTGGGTGAGGCTCAGACGTAGGACTCTACAGCTCAGCCTATGGTGGCAGCAAACACCAACAATTTCATCCCGAAGAGCTGGAGTAGATCAGATGTGCCTGGTTGTTCAATCTCTTCCTAAACAAGGAGCTCAGAAGCAATCTCTTCACCCAAGTGCCCTGTGGTGTCTGTTTATACCATGCTTCTGGCTGTAATGGTCTTGCTCAGGGTACAGCAGGGCACAGAGGCTCCTATATCCAGGGGATACCTTCACCCCTATCCCAGCATACTGGGATCTGTGCATCAACAGGCTTCTGGATGGACAGAGTCAATTAGGTTCTAACAAGAAAAAAATACTAATATCTGAACTGAGTTCTTCCTTTGTGCCTTAGAGTTTGATTGGGTTTGCTTTGCTCATTAGTGTCTCTGTATGAAGAAGGCTTCTATTATGTATTTGATTTCCTTTTTTATTATATTATTCTAATAAAGGAAACAGAGAAGATTCAAAGACAATAAACAGTAAGTAAGGATGTTATATACTAACTTCTCAGAGCTAAGGGATTTCCAAGAATGTACTACAAGAAGCTTCTGATGCTGGCTTATCAACAGAATGGGTCAAAGGGTGAGCAGGGACTTGTGCTGCCAAGGGCTCAAAATATCCTTTCTATCTGCTCTCACAGAGACAGAGGGTGAAGAGTGACTTCTCACCTTCAGAGGAAGTGATCAAGGCACCAGATGTGTTACAGGTCTGCCAGGGGCTGCATCAGTCATGGACAGTAACTTAACACTGGCCATGAGAGGACAAGACTATGACAAAGTACTCAGAAGTGGCTTGCTTGCCATTAGGAGGAAGTAATAAAAGTATTTTTTTTTATATAGTTGGCTTCACAATGAACATTCAAGCTTCCTACCACCTGCTTGCTGAGTTCAAAGTGACAGGATTCAGCAGCTAGTGATAGTCCTAATAACTGAAAAACTGTGTGGTACTTTAAATAATGAATGCCAGTAGGCTGCCAGCTGGAAGAACCCAAATATATTTACAGTTCATCCACTGCTTTCCACTACAACAACTGCAGCTGTTTTGAGTACTGTAACTGAAGGAAAATTATTCTGCTAATTTTTATACTGACAAGCCCATTCAAATAAACGATAACTGCAATTTACCAGAATAACTCTGCTCTGCAGGCTTCAGCATAGAACAGTGAGTCTTTCCTTAATCCATCTCATTTAACTTTTGTTATCATAGTGCAGAGAGGACAGGGAATGCATAAACAGATTGTTTTAGAAAGTTAGTAACTCCTGGGTTATTAAATGAGACTTTGCACCTAAACAAACAGAGAGACAAAAATCAGTCAACTAGACAAAGTCAGTTCTAGGAAGGAACCACAATAACATAGTTTAAAACTCCTGTAAAGGGTCATTTTAATTTCAGGGTGAACAAATAATTCATTTAAAAATATATTTTCAGACACTTGTTCCTTTTCAACTGAATGGGGTGGTCTGCTACTGACCCAGACACTGAATTGTCAGAATCAGATCATTAATGTAGTCTGAAAGCAATTCAGAATCTGTATCCCTGCATATTTCACTGTATTACGCACTTTCAAAATATACATTTTGAAGTATAACTGTGGCTTCCTAGAAATATTCAATGCCTGTAGTAAGGGGAAAAAAAACGCTGGGAGGAAATGGATTTGTTTTTTCAGTTAAAAATGTATATTTTCTTTTTGGCATAGGATGTAACCACCAAGTATTCTTTGGCATTTCTCTTTGAGACAATTACAGATCTTTCTCTAAAATGCCAATTTTAAATGCTGTCTTGTTATCTACAGTTGATGCTCTTACCATTCCTTTTTATAGCAACCATTTTTCAGTTTTTGAGTAAGTCTCACAGCCATTGTCTCCTGGAACACTTTATTTTGCCCAGTACCAAAATTGCTGACTACCCCAGATCTAGAAGACAAATTACTGCCATGAAAAATATTCAACCATCAAAATGGCTGCTGTCTTTGCAAGAAACTGCATTAAAGCTTGGAAGTGGCCTAGTGTAGATATTACCAGCATTAGCAATGTATTAAAGAACTCAGAAATGCATTTACCATTTAATACTTTAAAGTCTGAAGAGCTGGCAGAATAAATGCATCAGAAAATACAGTGCTTAACTTCCTTGCTCCTGAGTATTATCTTTTTCACAAAGTGTTTACACTGAAATTTCTTGTCTCTGTACAGAAGTTATGCTACCTCTGCTGGCAAATCTGGCTATTTTAACCTGTTTATGTGTTGATCTAGCAAAAAATGTGCTTGGTACATCCTCTGGTGGCAACACTTGGAAACATCAGTTGAGTGTGCAAAGAACTGACTTCTCCAGTTTCTTTCTTCATGTACTAGAGCTGCATTTTCCCCATTTAGCAATAGGAGACCAGCTGGCCAAAAGCATCCAGAAAGAGCCACTGGGAGGCAGAAAATCACCTCCACCCCAGGCTGAGCTGCCATCCACAGGGCTGCCCACCACCTAAGTTCAGAGGTCTGGTGGCACGATCACACCACAGATCTTTGTTTGCACCCCCTCCATGCCATTCTTCTGCCTCAAACTATTGTGCTTTTATGGAACAAAAGTGAAGTTGTGCAAGTCTTGGTTGTAGAATGTTTTCCCCAAAGTGTCCCTCACACCTAAGGGAAACCACAACAGCACTTTGTGAAGCACTGGCACTCAGGGCAGGCACAGGTAGCAAAATCCCACACTAGGGAGGGAGGTAATACAGACAGGAAGGTACTCCTGGCTTTCTGGATTTAATGCAAACAGGACAAAAATATGATTTGTGAAGCTATTTTCCCCTAGGATGGATGAGCCTGACTGAGAAGAAGGTGACAACCTGGCTGTTGAGAAGCAGCCCTGTCAGGTCCCTCACCTTTCCCTGCTTCTTCCCAGGCAGCCCAAGCATTGCTCTTCCTCACCACTGGAAGCCAGCAAGCAAGACAGTTTCACTTACAGATTATTAATGTGCACAGGGAATGAAGAAGGAGCTATGAAATAGGTGTGAAATCAGATTAATTTTAAAAATGGCTAGCAGATGATCATCTCAGGAGCATGTGCAAAAATAGCTCCTTTTCTAATCAGGATGTTCTCTGTTTTATCCAAAATGTTGTTAGTTCCTTTTCTTCTTTTTTACCCTTTTAGCTTCAGGAGATAGGCAATAGGCAAAATGTTTTACTACACTACTTTTCACTCTAACAGCAAAGAGGGATTAGTTACTATTTAGTCAGCTGCTTTTCTTCCCAAGACATATTGACAAGACCCGTGAAATTAAGCCATGCAGGCTTCTCAGTCCTGGAGAGTGTCTTGTGCTGAGGGTGAGTTTCTGTACTCAGGGATGATCCCTGGGAGGGAGGCAGAGAGAGGATCATCAGGAACCACAGGGAGGTGGTGCCAGGTGAGATTGGTAGCATCTGATTATCAGTGCACCTCAGTCCTCTGATGGGATGGTGGCTCTGTGCCCCAGACATTACAGACTAAACACGAAAAAGAGAAGTGCTCGGTGCAGCAAATAGCAGAGGTGGGCACCAGGCTTTCTTCAGAGGAGAAGCCTGTTAGCAGATGTGTGGTTTTTGCACCTTTTGTTTTATGTGCTTTTGTTTTTCTTCTTTTTTTTCTCTTCTCAAGTCAGTTCTCTTCTTTTTTTTTTTTTTTCCATCAGCTCTCTTCCAGCTTTTTTATTTTTACTTTCTTCCTAGATTCTTTCTGTCACATACCATTTCTGTCAACAGGGTGCACGTGGGCTGTGCTTCCACAGCATAAGATCTGTGTGCTCCTGGATCATTCCATGGTACAAATCTGATCTGAATGAGGTATGGGCTTCTTTAAAGAAGTGAAGCATTTGGACCATCCCTACTGATTCTAGACTACCTGGAAAATAAGAAATTAAAAAAAAAAAAAAATCTTATTTAAAAACTCATATACTGGAGGCCTATGAGTCTGAAAAAGAACAGACTCTTCTGTCCTGCAGCTGGAGTAGCTAAAATTATTAACAAGAGTAAGAAAGTGTGGAAAGTGATTTCTACCAGGTGATGCCTGAATATGCACAGAGATAGACTATTTACTAGATTACAAAGCAGACTCAGTCAGTTTTGGAGACCAGAGTTACACTTTGGCTAAATCAAATCCTTGTAATGTCAGATCAAGGGATCTTATGCACTAAGTGGTAGAAAGGCATAAACATTTTTCCCAAGTGGATATGGATAAACTTTTTTATATGTCATTAATTTCTCATGTAATCACTTAATTAAAAATGTTTAGAAGAAAAAAAGTTCTTTGTTGCTCCTGGTGCATCCACAAAGAGATTCCCATGTCCCAGTTGGAAAAAATCAACACCCATTTTTGTCTTTTCACATAAGACCCATCACCTGGTTGCGGTGACAGGAAAGATTCTGTATTTATACTGATTTGTGTCCTGTCTGTTTTCCTCCTCATCTTTTCACTCAAAATCCCCTTTAATTGTATACCTAATCATCAGGTATGCAAGTGAGCAGAGACAAAATTTACCTCATAAAGCTAAGATTTCAGTGTCAGTTCTGTCTTTGCCCTGGCAGGGCTGGAGGAGCTTTTCCTTAGCTTGCTCTCTTCTGCTGTCTCTGGGGCTGGTGGTGTTCTCTTAGACTGTATCTCCATCTTGTGCCTGGCTGAGACAAGCGCCCTGCATGTGCCAAGCCTGCTAACCCCTTTCAAGAGTGGTCTGCTTCCTATGGCCAAATGCAGACCTCAGCTGGCAAGCAGCATGCAGGGGAGTTACACAGCATGGAAACCATCAGCCAAAGCTCTGTCTCTTACCATAATAAAACAGAATTATAGACTCATAAAATGGTTTGCGTTGGAAGGCACCTTAAAGATCATCTAGTTCCAATTCCCCTACAATGGGCAGAGACACCTCCCACCAGACCAGGTTACTCAAAGCTCCATTTAACCTGGCCTTGAACACTTCCAAGGGTAGGGCATCCACAGCTTCTCTGGGCAGCCCATTCCAGTGTCTCACCACCCTCACTGTAAACAATTCACTCCTAATATCCACTGCTGGTGCCTTACCCTAAGATGCAGGCACCAGCCAGATGTGGGAGGCAGCACTGGCAGCCCTCATCTCACAGCCAGACTGATGCTGGCAGCCACAACACTCGTCTTGTAGCAGAGAAATGGAAAAGAAATGCTCTCACAGACAGGTTGAGTGTGGGCAGCTGCTGATGCCTGCATCCCCCTGATAAGACCAGTGCTTGCCTAAGCTCCTCTTTCTATTCTGGTAGTGGGTGTTTGGCTGCCAGCATCAGGGGAGCAGAGGGCTGCTGAGCCAAACCAAGCTGGGCACTCCCTCTCTACCCCATTTCTGCTGGCAAAAGGGAACAGGCAGGGATGTCTCATTGCATGGTCCAAATGGAGCAACTTCTCCTCAGCCCATAGGAGAATGCCTGTTTCCCTGTCTCCTAGAAAGCCATTTCCCAGAAGGGAAAGAGCAGCAAAGTCCTCTCCAACCATGCTCCAGGGGTGAATCTTAAGGAGCAATTGAAAAGGCAGCAGGGAACAACATCCTAGGGCAAGTGTGTACCACCAGCCTCTCCCTACAGCACAGTATGGATTAGTGTCCTGGAGTAAATCCTCTGAAAGGAAGGAAGTCAGGGAGTTTGAAGACACAGGTTGAGGTTGTCTCTTTCTAAGTTAAGAAGTTTGGCAAAGTGCAGAATGAGTGACTCTAGGTACAGATCCTGGGTATGTGCTTTCTAAATGATGTGTTAACTGTATTCATCAAACAATACCATAATCCTGGATGTTTCATGTATTTTCTACCTTGGGGTCTTGATGTTAAAGAATGGTAGGAGGATATTGAACACGATATGGATTAAAGAAGGAAATTCTTTTTTCTGGGTTCAGAGATCAGGTGAAATTACCAGCAGGGTGCTTTCTGATCTTAATATCAAGAAGTTTATAATTTTGCTGACATTGGGGTTACTGAGACTGTAGTTAGACAATATGGCAAATCTGTTTTAGGATGCTTATTACAAGATCAAAAACCCTGTGGCCATATGACACAAAACACTGAAACAACTTCAGTCTGTCAGTTCAAATTTGTTCCAAATATTTTGAATTCTTAGTACAATTTCAATCTGTCTTGACAGATCAGTTTTTAGCTCATCCTGCCCACTCTAATTTTATGCGAAATACACATCAGCTGTTTACAGATAGTTGGGATAAAGCCTGGCATATATCCATAGCCTGTACTCTGGCTGATTCTTCAGAAATATGTCCATACCTCATTCAGATCAGATTTGTACCATGGAATGATCCAGGAGCACACAGATCTTATGCTGTGGAAGCACAGCCCACATGCACCCTGTTGACAGAAATGGTATGTGACAGAAAGAATCTAGGAAGAAAGTAAAAATAAAAAAGCTGGAAGAGAGCTGATGGCCAAAAAAAAAAAAAAAAAAAAAAATGAGAACTGACTTGAGAAGAGAAAAAAAAGAAGAAAAACAAAAAACACATAAAACAAAAGGTGCAAAAACCACACACAAAACTGCTTGCAATGCAAATACACTCATGCATAACACCAGGTGTAAAGCATTGAGAATCTGGACTAAATATAACTCAAAACTAGGCAGAATCAGAGCATCATAGAATAATTTGGATTAGAAGGGACCTCTAAAGGTCATCTAGTCCAAGCCCCCTGCAGTAATCAGGGACATACTCAACTAGATCAGGTTGCTCAGAGCCTTGTCAAGCCTCACCTTGAATATCTCCAGGTATGAGACCTCAAATACCTCCCTGAGCAGCATGTTCCATTTTTTCACTATCTTCATGATAAAGAAATTTTACCACAGAAGATCAGTGCAAGCTTCTTGACTTGATGAAGGAATTACTGGGTGAAAATCTGTAATCTGTCTTATGAAGAGCATGCCAAATAGAGTGAACCTTTCCACTTTGATGTTGGTTGATTGTAAATAACTGCAAGTCACTTTGGTGAAGGGATCTGGATTTTATATATGTGCTTGAACATATTTTTACTACACCTCTAAACATAGGGCTGGACAGCTGGAAACAAACAGGAAGAACAAACAGGTAAAATGGGAGGACTGAAGGAGATGAGGGAAGTCTCATTAAAATCTAATGAAAGACAATTTAAGGGTCTGAGGAGGTAAAAAATACCACATGATCTCATTAAATTAGTAATCAAAAATTCAAGAGCAGATTTAGGCATGAGAGATTCCTAGATCCTTTTCTTCCTGTACCAAATGTCCTCTTGGACACCTCTTCTTACTAGTGCAACTGCTTTGGTTTTTGTGACAACAAATCTACCCTTCCATGTAGATGTCCTTAAAATATAAATATACAGTTAAAATATAGCCTGGAAATTGTTGCTAGGAATGAGACCATATTTTGGTTTTGTTTATTTTCTCTCCTTCTGGCTTCTAGGGAAACAGACAGGCAAAAGCAAAGTTAGGGGAATAGGGGTATCTTACTACCTGACCCCTTGTTGTCTAATAAGCGTGCCAACATTGAAGATATTTGGGGTTTTCCTTCTTAGAAACTGGTGGGAAAGTTGCATTATTAAAAAAACTGTACGAGCAGTCTCATCTATACATACCTAGATATCTTTCTATATGAATAGATTACCAAAGCAATTATTACAAAGGTAATACCAGAGAGTTTGTTTCTACCTGGGTAATTAGCAAGAGGAGGTTTGTATCTGAGATCACAAGGTCTCTCCTATTTAGATCTAGCAATGTAACCACACATGATCACTCCATTTATAGGACAATTGGCAGATACTTTCTGAAAGAGTATTCCTTTCTCTCTCTCTTTAAGAAATAAAAACAATTCATTTACAAAACAAAAGCAAAACAGAGGTTGGTCTATAAAGGAGCTGAAGGCTAAAAGAAAAAAAAAAAGGAATTTAGCTAACAAAAGTCCTATGGCACATAACTAAAACTGGTTGCAATTTGAAATCTCGATAATTTAGGGTATTCTGACATAATTAAAATTTCATTTTGGTTTAGCAAAATTCTAGAAATATCAGAAAGGGCACTTTCTTTCCTTACAGGTAAAACTAAGAACCATCTTCCAGAGGCATTACTGCCACCTTAGTTTGTAGACTCTGAGATTATTCACACTGTAAGCTCTTATCTCAAGACAAATTATCTGCCCAAAATAATTTCAGGTTTTTGTGAATTAAAAATAAAAGATGTTACAGGTGCAAAAGTGCAATGAACGACACGGTTTTGCATTCACATAAATGGCAACAGGATTTGGCTCTAATTCAAAAATAAGTGGCAATGGCAACATATTGGTTGCACCTTCACTTCTGAAAAATAGAAAAACATCCTCTCCATTCTGTACCTCAGCTTCAAAAATTTAAGATGTTATGGGCAGAGAAAGAAAGTTGCTGCATCTCATAACTCCAAAACACCAATCGGATCTTCCTTTGCTGAATTTACCAAATGAAGAGTGTGAAATAAGCTTGTTAGCCTTTTAGTGATTAAAAATAAAGTTAATTTTGATGGAACACTACCCACAATTACAGTAATCAACTCTGAAATGAGAATGGATCCTTAATACTAGATTCAATTTTGTTAATGAGAAACTGGATTTAGGAACTCTTACTTGATTAACTAACCAAGTGATGAAAAGAAGCAGGGAAAGCCTGAACATAATAACGTACTCAAATTCTTTTGGGAAAGGGTAAATAGTATAAAATCAAGTAGCCCACAAAAAGCAACTATGCTCTGCAGTTACACTCTGTGAAATGCATTTGGGAAAGAATCCACACTGGCAAAGGAATGATTGTGTCTGATGAGGAGAAGCAAGAGGAGGTTGTCTCTTGGAGCAAGCAGACAAAAGCTACATGGTACAGGTGCCTCCAAGGCCTTGGAGGGAAGAGGCAGAGTTCATATTTAAGGACTATGGGACATGATAAATGATCCATTAATCTGCCTCTACAGTGATGCTCATTTGAGGTACAGCAGATACTGCCTTTGCAAAACCTAAGAATTTTCAAAAATATCCACAAGTTTCACTTATTCCCATACTGTCAACACAAATAACAGGGATTTCTGAAGCTAGGTGTCTGAACTCAAGCAATAATCACTTTCCAGGTGGTGCCAAAGGCCCTAAGAAAAAAGGAATTGTTTTTTCCCCCATCCTATTCTTGGCATTTCAGAACAGTGAGCACCTAGGAAGGTCATCAGATCATTGTAAGTTAGGGAAATCCTGTGAGAAAATGTTTGTGCCAGACAGGTATGTAAACATCTGCCCATGAAGCACATGCTTAGGTTGGGCTGTCCTACTGTTCAGGAAAGATGGGAGCATTGCTTTAATGTAATAAATTATTACCTTATCTTTATTATCAAGGAATAAGCCCTTGGGGACTATACCTGGACTCAGAGTACTTGCAGCTCGTAGCTTTCAATTTCCTTCTAACTGCAGTGATTGCAATAATATCAAACAGATGAGCTCCATTTTGCAAGGAAAAAGCATCAAAAAACAGAGCAGCTCCCTGAAGGGTTGGATTCATGGTGTTCCTCAAAGCCAATGTGGGCTCTGCTGCCACCAGACCCAACAACATGAAAGATCTGTGATGCAACTGCAGTGGTGCAAGGAGAGCAGTGCCCTGAGCCATGGGTGCACCAAGAACCCACCTGGGTACCAGCACTGACTTTGTGGCCACCCACCCTTATCCATGGGGACATCTTGCTGTTGTCTTTATTGTGGATTACTCTCACTTCAGGGCAGCACACAACCCACTTAATTGGAATTTGTGACAACTTATGTAGTGGCAATTTGGATTTGACTTCCAGCATTTATCTGTGAATTTTATCTGAGTAGATGTGATCTCGACAAATGGCTTAATCTATGGTTTTCGTTCCATTCTTAATAGAAACCTGCCTCAGTTTTTGTACGTGTAATTTTTCTTGCAGAGTATCTCTTTGCCCACAGATCCCTCCTTGAAGAAGGGGCATAGGTCAGAAAAAAAAAAAAAAAAAAAAAAAGATGCCAAATTATGATTCATAGAAAGACATACACAGATAGAAATTTTCTTTGTTTGCCTTACATGCTGGAGAACAAGCTCTGCCTGAAGATCTATAGTTATGCAGACATCTAGTGGCTAGATAATATAGTGCAATTAAACATTTCTACAGGATGCTTGCAAAAATTTTGCAGTGTTTTATCATCATCTTCATCTATCATCATCACCTTGGCTCTTGTTGAAAACAGATTCTTTGGCTCTGCAAGTCCTTTTTTCATTCATTACAGCCCTAGCCACAGGTATTGCAGGTGCTCTGGCCCCTGTGTGCTTCTAGGATTTCATTTTAAATTGGGTAGAACTGGGATGGTCAAACATAAACATCCTGCCAAGAAATCAGGATGGTGCAAAACGCTGCAGCACATCCGCTAAATCACAGCCTATAATTTCACACAGAAGCTCATGCCACTGATAAACATTACTGACTTCCCTGCCAAGAACACAGAGCTCCCAGGGTTTTTTGTGTTTGATTTTGATTTGTCTCTTGAGTAAACATCTCCTTATCTATGTGAATTACTACATGTTTCTAAGCCATGAATAAATCTTTCCACTACCTTTGGTGTGCATTTTTTGTCTTCTTACTCAGCCACACATACAATTATCCATCTAAAGAGACCAAGCTTTTTTCTAATTATGATTCAAGATAACAAAATTCTCTTCCAACTGACCTATAGTGCATGAAAAATATCTGGTCTCTTCCCAACATGAATTTAAACATGTATTTCCCAAAACTGCTTTATATCTGCTACTTAAAATGCTGCTGACATAGCGTTCCACATGCAATTGCATGTGTTTCACTGACTTATCATCACTTTCATCCATTTCATGCTCACCACTGTCAGATGTTTACATGGGAGACACTTCAGAAAGCACTGTTTGTAGTGTATATTTGAATTAAAGCCTACAGGATGCATAGAGTTTATGTCTATGTAAGATCAAGATGGTTTTGCCTCCATCTCAGGAGGTGGACACAAACACCACCTTAAATAACAAACACAGGAATTGCTTATGTGGTTAAAGCTTCAGCCTCCTCAAGTACTTTGCTTTCTAAAAGAATGGAGTTCACCTTATGCCCTTTTTCTTTATTGTCTTCTGGGGGTGGGCAGGAATGGGGGGGAGATAATCCAACACAGGGAATGAGTAGTCAGGGTTTGGGATGAGGATTGGTGTGAGCTGCCCAAAGACAAGCAGAAAATTCCCTGGCACTGGTGGGAGAGGGATAGGAGAGCAGCAGCCTCAGGAACAAGCCTTGCTAGATGTCATTGCTAACCACTGATTTGGGAGCTGGCTGTGAGTGAGTCAGCAGGTTTTGCCCAACCCAGAATTGACCACTTCCAACACAGCTGAGTTGGGATGGAAACAGAGGAAGGATATTTCCAACCACATTCCTGCAAGATTAAAACTCACTTAAGGAAATTTCTTTATGCTGTTTTTGCTTTGAATTATCTATGCTTTCTTTTTCTCATTGTTATTCTAGGCTTAAAAACTCATTGTGTACTTTATAGGGTAAGCTATTTTCAAGCTTATGAAAATGCTCAGGCTCCATCTTCACCTCCTTGCCTGACATCTTGGGATGAGAAAGGCCTCTTTGTCTCAACATGGGGTCAGGCTCTGGGAAAGATTAAGTAAAGATCTGCCACTGCCTCTGTACACAGCATGGTAATAACACTGATGAGAGGGATGTAAAGATACTGGACAGGAGAGTCACAGAAATGACTCAGCAATGAAAAACAAACCTTGCAATAGAAGTCATCATCTCAGCAGTTTTATCAGGGAGAAGACTGGAGAGGTGACTTGACTACTGACTGAGTCAATGCTGGGTTTTTAACCTTGCAGGTAAGGTCATACCAAGTTCTCCTGGATAAGGACCACCTCTGTTGCAGGGAAATATGAAGAGTTTCTCTCTCAAACGGCTAACTGCTGAGTCTTTTTTCTTATTCCTGGCACCATGTGGATAGTCAGGCTATGATCAGAGAGAAATATCCCTCAGGTGATTCAGGGGAGAAGGCATTTGCAAAGTGAGGGTAAAGTTCATTAATACATCTGAGCATTTGAACTAATACTGTAAGAGAGAAAGTCCCGACACATTCCCAAGAAAGTTCACAAGAAAATGAATTATCTCTTCAGAGCAAGTCAAACTGCATTTAGTATAAAGGACCTGGGAATGACTAATGGGAGTTAAGAGCAGGGAACAGGACATTAACACATGTTCATTAAAGCAAGGGAAAAATAGCCAGTCACACAAATCCCAGCAGCATATATACAGTGCTGGTGAACTGATGCTAGGCACAGTTTTCATACTGAATAGCTTAGCTTTAATAAAAGTTCTAATATTAATTTAAAATTGTCCTTTTTTAAAACACAGTTCTTCTATGTGTAGCATTCTACAGATACAAGTATACACAGAGATGAGTGCTTACAATGACAGCTAGAGTTTCTGAAATAAATGTGCACATAAAGACTTCCAAACACAACCTATGAGTGCTCCAGCTGCCTGACATCTCAGGAGGTAGCAGGTGTATAAAGGAAGAACACATCTCACTCTGACTTCATGGCTGATGGTGCCCCAGCCAAGGAGGGCCAAAAATTTGTCCTCTTTCCAGAGTCCTTCAACTGAAAAGAGGATTTTCCCCTTTTCCTTTGCAGCCATCATTCACCATTGCATTCCTCAGTTTCTACAGGGAAGGAAGTTTCTCTTCATCCTCACTGGAGATGTGGCAAATAGGAAATGATTAATTCACTCAAGACCATTTCTGCACCAGTGCTGTGTCTGTTGGTTGAATTCAATGAAAGGAAGTCTGAGTATAGAGCAGCTGTACCCTGGCAGGTTCTGGAAAACACTCTTGTGTACAACTTGTTGTGAAACTGCCTGTTCCTGGATCTCCCTCCTTGTTGCTTCTGCAGTCTCAACAAAATCCAGATAAAATACCACTGTAAAATTACATTTTCTTTGTCTTGCCCTGTTGTTAAGCACTTCTAACTCTTCAGCAACAAGTAGCCTTCAATTACCCTTTGGGATTGAGGAACATCAAGGAATAAGCCTTTAGGAGACAGGGATGCTGACGAGGGACCACCTTTGTATCCTCAGACTCAGTGTCCCAGTTCACGATAGTTTCTATACACAGCTCCCACACCACATGCACTAGGGTATTGTCTGGGATCAAGTATGTCCTTTAACCCCCACCAATTTATGCCTCATCACCTCCCAGGTGTATTTTGGGGACAGGTTTTATTCATTATATTATATATTATATATATTATATTTATTTATTATTGCTACACCTGTGCCTTGATTTTCACTGAAAGGAAACACAAAGGAAAGCTGGGAGCCAGGACAGAGGGCAGCCTTAGGGATGTGTGATGGTCTCCAAGAGCCTTCTCTGATTTGAATAAGCAGGAGCCCAGAATCACAGCACAGGGTGCAAAATGCATCACAACATAGTCTGAAGTCAGACTAGGAGCTTAAAGCCTCTGTGTTTTCCTGAGAGCTCCAGAAAACTCTAGGGGAAGCCAAAGAATGTCACCTGCAGAAGAAAGGTCATCAACAGCAGACATCCTCCCTCAATTCACCTTCTTTCTCCCACAAACTCTACTTCTCATTCCAAACACCTTCCTGAAGTTTACCAGAAGGCTGCAAAATCAGATTTTGTTTCATGAGGCACATAGCTGCTGTTAAGTATTATGTCACTAATTTCTTGATCAACAAGTGTCTAACTGTTCAGCACCTCTTGGAAACTTAGAACTCACATTTCTAATAAATCTTGAAAATTATGTGGAGCATCACACACATTAATACTTATCTTTGAAAATATTCCTGCTGTAGATAGAAATTTGATTAAGAATAATTGTAGCAGATGTAGGCTTGGAGAGGAAATTAATAATTTAGGGCCTTACACTACCCTCAGAACACCTTTATCAGTTTTTATGATTTCTTAAAAATATTAATACAAAAGTAGGCATGTGGAACTCTAATTGGAGAGTAGCAGAGCCTCACCATATCAAATAAAACCTCTCATGGGTGCAGTGTAACTAAAGTAATACATGGCGAGTCCTTCCTGCAAATTCCTCCCTGAGGATTCCTACCGAAACCAGAAAGACTAATTTTAATTTTCATGACACCCCACCAATGTGGGTTGACCAACCTGCAATTAGAATGGGTGTGTTTTGTGAATTAATTTGTTGTTCTAATTCGATCTAAAGACAAAATACAGTCATAAGTATTTTTACCCGTGGTATTTTTTTTTTCTCTTTCAAAGCCAAACCTAGAAAAAGAAAGTCTGACAAATGTTGAGAAAAATTTACTAACCTCTATTACTCAGTAGCAATATTTATATGACTAGAAGTTCACTGCACAAGGCAACATAGGAAAGAACAGCAAACACAGAAAGGGAGCACAGGAAAAGAAAATAATGGACTTCAGCTTTTTGGTGGAGACATTACATCATTTGCTCTGCTATATATCTGTATTTCACAGCCAGCATAGTATCAGACAGCTTCAAGATAAGGAACATGTTTATTTAGAGAATAAATGTAATTCAGATTTCATCATAATGTCAACACTTTAAGTATTAATAGTACTGCTCCTCTCAGCTAATAGTAGTTAATAATATGTTGTGTGCAAAGAGAATGGATTTTCTGAATGAGCTGTGCATATAACTGGGAATTGCCAGGTTCAGAACATGGTTCACTCCCCTTTTGGAGGGCTCCTTCATAGCTGGGTTGAAGAAGATAGGAATAGGTCTTCCACTGGTAGAAACCATCTGACTTACATGTTGCAGGGCTTTGTTTTGGCGTCCTTTCCTCCCCTGCACCCCCCCAAGATTTTAGTGCCAAACCTGACCATCAGGACAAACTATCAGACTCCTGTCAAAAACTGCAGACAGTCCAGCCTCACCCCTGCAAACTATTGCAACAGGCTTTATGCACAAGCTCCTCCATCCCTTATGGCAAGACATGGACCAGCAGTAGTCCAGGCTCTGGTGAGCACCATGCTGGAGTTGGACTCCAGCTGCAGCTACTTGAGGAGTCATTGCTGAAGTTAGAGGGGCAGCAGCCAGGAAGCTGTTACATGAATATTATGGAAGTGCTGGGGAGATTGCATATGGAAAGTGTGGTTTTGGCCAGCACTGAAATCTTGAACCCTCTGACACAATAATGGGATTACGCTTCATTTTGGGCACTAGTTTTGGGCAGAAGGTGTGAAAGGGCTTCCTTAAATAAAACTCTAAGAAATACAAGTTTCCATAGGCTCAAAGGGCAATTTGCCAATTGCCATTTTGCCAAGCCCAAAATAAACAGATAACTTCATAGTGA
Organism: Calypte anna; assembly: GCF_003957555.1. Classification (NCBI taxonomy): domain Eukaryota; kingdom Metazoa; phylum Chordata; class Aves; order Apodiformes; family Trochilidae; genus Calypte; species Calypte anna. Next base: position 114,223,765 of record NC_044245.1, read on the forward strand.
GCTGCTTGTTGTACATTTTCTATGCATTTATTGCAATGCATGCTGTCATGGGAGCTGCATGTCTTTCCAAAGGAAGCACATTTCTGCACTACACACAGCTCTGTACACATGAAGAAGTCAGCAGTGTCCAACCCCTCTCACCCAGCTCACCTGTGGGGTGTGGCTTTGTCCTATTTTTTCTGCTGTCCCTAATATACACATAAAAGTCTTGGAGAATTCATAAGCTATTCAGCAGCAGCTCTCCCAGGAGCCCTTGAAGAGGTGAATCAAGTGTGCCCTTGGACACTGCCTTTACCATTGTCTGGTGATGACTTTGTGATTGATGACTTCACCAATCTGCTCCAAGGGAGTGACCTCCCCTTTGTGAACCCTCAGTTTCCAGCTCCATTGTGCCTCTGTCTGGAGCTCACCATCTGTGGCTCCAGCATTCTTCCACTCACATAGATCTCTGCATGAACCTGCCCTCCTCGTGCTGGTAAAGTGGACCTCACTGATAGCTATGGTGATCAAAGCTCCTGCCCATCACATTGCTGACTCCCTCCTTCAGATTGTGGTGTGTTACAGGAAACCAAAGCTATGAGCTTGACTAGCTGGCTTAGCCTACCATTTCCTTATCTGTTTTGTCAGATGTACCCTGTGTGGCCCAGCGTGGCAATCCCCATGCTGTGCAGTGAGCTCAGGACATGCAGAGCAGGACCCCAGACCACCCTCTTCAGCAACGTACAGAAACAAACAGAACTGTCATAATTCACTGGAGAACAAAGGCTGATCATTTTCTGCCTGAATTGAACGTTTCTTTGAAAAGTCTCATGACTCACCAAGTAGAAAATAATCCAGACGATTCTGTTTATTGTTACATTGGTTAACCTTCATTATTGCAAAACTGTCCTTAATTTCAGTAAGGTTCCTAGAGATGCAAATATCATTCAGCTCTAATCAGATAAACAATGTTAAGTGGAAAGGTTTGGGAGAAGTGCTCCTTTGTACCCCAAAATTACTTCTGAATTTGTGTAACACTCTCTTTGAACAATGGTTTTTATTAGCTTTGTAGATTGCACCTCCCCTCTGCAGAAAATATGGTTACTGACAGCACAAGAGATGATACAGAATAAAATTAAATCCAACATTCAAAACAACAATAAGTATTTCTACATATTAACATTCATACCAAGCTTAAAATTAGTACTATTTGGATCACAGACCACTATTTAATGCTGTGGCAAAGGAACTACATAGGCAATAATAATTACCATTTAAAAATAGTTAACAGTGTGAATTGGAAGATTTAATGTGTTTCCATCTTTTAACGTACGGCCCCATTCCCAGAATTTCACTGGACCGTGCGGACAGAGCAAGTGTCACAGCTGTCTGTCAAAGCTGAATTAGATGAAGACAAACAATACAGGCTTTGTGGTTCAACTGAAGCAGCAGCCTCAAAAGTTTCCATTTCTCATCTGAGGGCACTGTGGGAGCATTGTCTTCCCCCTCTCTGAAAAGAGAATGGAACAATTATGTTACTGAAATTCCTCTGCAGTGGGTCTGAAAGACTGTTTATGTCCAGCCAGGGAGACAGGGAAAACTAAAAACAGGGATTTCATGACAGCAGGTGGGGGTAGTTTTAGGGTGTACACTTCAGTGACATAATGATCCTGAGGCTTCTCTTTCAGGGTAAAGCCAGTGCTGGAAGATTTATTAGCAAATGGCAATAAAAATGTAAAGTTAAATGCAGTCATAGAATTATCAGCCTGAAACAAATCTTTAAAATTTGCTTTCTGAAGCAGTCAGATAATAGATTCTAATGTGGAGAGCACAGGGATAAGTCAGAAAGGAAAATATACCAGTCACAGAGAAATTTTCACTTTTTCATATTTTGGGGACCCCACCAAATGAAGTGCTGAGTACACAGCTCTCACAGGGGCCAAGTGAGCTCAGGAAACTGAAAGCAATCACCAAGTTTGTCCCTCCTAATAGCAATAATATTACTATTCATTAGCAGCAGATACATTACCACTTGGTTTCATGAAAACAGATATTCATGTACTTCAGCATAACCTCAGTTTATGCTTAGGTTGCCAAAATGCTCTGGTTCAGAAGTGGTAGGTATGAGAGTGCCAAACCATTTCATTCTCTTGTCCTAATAATCTCCTTTTTTTTTTTTCCTGAGTTTATTTTAGTGTTAACTACAGCTCAGTACACACACATAAAGAATTTGTAAATGCTTGGGTGCACTTAGTGACCTGGGGCTACAGTTGCTTGCAGGAAGAGTAAACACATCACTAGAGAGTCCCATTCTCTTTCTTAAAGAGGAAGGGAGCATAGGGACAGTCAGCTAGTGGTAGTGATGGTCAGAAATCAGTATCTATCCACCAGACAATTTGTACCATGGCTTCTATGTGGTCCCTGCTTATCAGTCAATACTCCCAACAGTCAGGGAGTCTGGCAGCAGGACCATTTGATGGTCAGCTTCAAGAACATTCTACCAGAGGCCTTCTGAGGGAGGCTGTAAGCCTTTCACAGTTGGTTTTAGCCACAACACTTCATGTAATAGCAGAGAGGATTCTCATTGCTTCCTGGCATTTGGTATAAGGGTGTAAGATTAAAAAAAACATGCAATATTAATGAGTTATGCTCCATCTCTGGAAAAACCACTGGCATGCTTTTCATTGGGCTACTGATATGAAGGTGCAGAGACAAGATCCCTCCCTGAAGCGAACAGAAAGGTTCCTCTCGTGCTCAGAAGACACTGCATAAGGAAATATGACTGAAAAATCTAAGCAAGCTGAAAAGAAGCAAAAAACTGTGAAGGCAAACAAATGCTGTGACACAGTGACATTTTCTTAATCTCAGCACTAAACTAACTAACAAAATTGTTATATACACTGCAGTGAGCAGTATGTCTCTTCTTTCTAGGATAATCCCTAGTGTGATGTAAGGGTGATTGAGTATCTAATTACTCCTTCATTGAATGCACTTTTTGTGCATTTTTCACTAGTTTAGCTTAATGCTTTTGGTCCAGAAATCAGTCACTGAAATTAAGCTGAACTGAGATATCAGAAGCTATTTTACTAATGGCTTACTTTTTGAGAGAAGCCTAATTTTGAGCCAGTCTGAAGATTTCAATTGTGTAATATTTGTAATGTAAGTAATGTTCAACAAGCGATTGATTGTAGATATTGGTAGTGCTGTTATACATATTTACCCTTTATTCTTACATCAGTATAATTTTTCTACTATGCTAAATTAATAGCACTGTTCCATAAATGTGGTCAAGTCACAAACTGAAAATAACTGAGACCTATTACCACAATACTCATGGTTAATAAAAAAGAAATATTAAAAAACACTAATCAAAATTCAGTAATCATCAGAGAGCAAAATCAGACAGTTAAAAAATCATTTCTAAGAATATTTCTAATTCCCTCATATAATAATCCTATTTACTTCAAATTCTTCATAGAGAATAAATTTTCTTGTACAAAACTGGGATAAAAGCAAGACTGTAACTTTATCTCAGAAACAAGGAGCAGTGGCAGGAGCAAAGATTGGACCAAACCATTGTATTTTTAAGAACCAAAGATCCCAATGTCCCCATAGTAATAGACAGAACACATTTTAAAGAAAATACATAAGAAAACTGCAGTGAAAATTATTGTTTTTCAAAGTCCTCCAAAAGTATTGAGAAAGTGTAAATAGATGGACTGGGGAGAAATGAAATAGAATGGCCATGATAATGTGCTCTTCCATCTGATAGGGAGGAAATACCCCATTGCAGCAGCTGTAGGTCAAGATCACTACACAAGATCAAAAACTTTCTTCTGCTACATAAAAGTAGTCAATCTGCTTTCTGAGGAGCTGTTCCTACTCTTTTGTCTTACTGTAGTTCTTAACATTATTGTCTCCTCCTCCATAACACTAGGACTAGGTTAAATCAAAAAGCTTAAGAGCTTAAAAAAAAAAAAAAAAAAAAAAAAGGGACATCGGTAGAAAAACCACATTAAGACTGACAACACATTACAATTGCCCTATGCCTTCCTAAAAAGAACTGAAGGTATGGCCAGGCTTGAATTCAATGTCTCAGAAAAGAGATCCTACTATCTCATGAATCCTTACCTTTCCTGAAACACTTGTGTTTCACTGAAATCAAAAATGTTACAATTCCTTGAGACTGCTATGTTCTGTGGGCATTTAGAATCATAGAAATGGCTGGGTTGGAAGGGACTTCAGAGATCATCAAGTCCAACCCTTGATCCACTACCTCTGCTGTTACCAGACCATGGCACTGAGTGCCACATCCAGTCTCTTTTTAAATATCCCCAGGGATGGAGAATCCACTACTTCCCTGGGCAGCCCATTCCAATGTCTGATCACCCTCTCGGTAAAGAAATTCTTTCTAATGTCCAACCTAAACTTCCCCTGGCACAACTTAAGACCGTGCCCTCTTGTCTTGCTGAGAGTTGCCTGGGAAAAGAGACCAACCCCCCCTGGCTACACCCTCCTTTCAGGGAGTTGTAGAGAGTGATGAGGTCTCCCCTGAGCCTCCTCTTCTCCAGGCTGAACACCCCCAGCTCCCTTCAGCCTCTCTTCATAGGATCTGTGCTCGAATCCCTTCACCAGCCTGGTTGCCCTCCTTTGGACCCGCTCCAGGACCTCAATATCCTTCCTAAACTGAGGGGCCCAGAACACAGCACTTGAGGTGTGGCCTCACCAGCGCTGAGTACAGGGGTAACACTGAGCTAACTAAGGAGCACCTTTCTTTCTTTTGAGCTCTGGTGATGCTTTAAAATCTTTTTAAAATTACAGTAAGTTTTGCTTTATAGCACTGTTCTGTCATAAACCATGGTGTTATTTGTAAAACATTGCTAACAACAACTACTGAAGGCCTTCACTTCCTCCAGTTACAATTACCAGTTGCAAAGACATTTTCAGTATACAATCCAAATAACTTGGTCATTTTGCTTGCTATTTATTTTCAAAACATTGCTGTCTGCTTACCATGACTTTGCATACTTCAACTGAATTGTCTTTAATATAAAAGAACTGGAATCACAAATTCTGAACTACTCAGATTCTCAGTTCCAATGGAGTAATAACTTTCTGCTTCAAAACCTGAGTGATTTAATTTAGGTAAAACAAAGTGCACTCCCACTGCCTAACGTATAATATCACCAAAGAAGGAATGCATATTGTAGGCTTTCTTGTCTGGCTGTGGTCAAACACATATACCTGTGTGTCCTCCTAAATACTGACATTTGGGAGCTGTATTTTACACATACTGATCTAGAGTCTCTGTATTTATAGAAACAAAAGATACAGTTTTATCAAAGAAGACTGAAGCTTTCCACTCCTTCACCTCTACACTAATTTGCAGAATTTTGTCCATAAGTGAAAATCACATGGTAGAGTTTCAGTGTGTGTGTTCCCACTTTTGTGTTGAAACAGGGAATAAACATGCTGGGAGGGTGTTTTTTATGACAGGCATTCCTGGTTGCATTATTACTTCCCAAGCAACAGTGCACAAAGCATGCACGGTTTATGGCAAGCAGCTGGAAATGATACTCTCAGAATCCTTTTCATAAAAAAAGCTGATGATAACAGTGCATTGTGGATAGCAAATAATTTGTGATGCTGACAGTGAGTCACAGGTCAAGAAGTTTGGGAGCCCTTGCTAGCATGAAATATCGTATTTGAAGCACAAGCATGGGTCTGATTCCTAGGCTGCTCTAACATTTTTTTAGCTTTGAAAAGGAAGTTCAATATTTAGTTTCTTCTTTGCTTCTTCTCTTCATGCTAAGGGATTTTTACTGTTTTCCATTCCTCCACCAATATTTGTGTATTTCTAAGAAAAGCTCAGTAAAGGACTGAACAAGGATGACTGCAATATGGTACTCATTCTGGAAATGGATACAACTCAAAATGGTTTTCTTCCTCAGCTGGGGCTTGATCACTCCCTAAAGTGATGCTCTGGCCTGAACACAGGATAAATTCCCCCTCCAGCAGTGATCAGTCTATGACTTGTGGGCTGCCTGCAGTTACCAAACTCCCAAATTGTGTCTCCTGTGTCACTGTTATGTCACACAGGAGGAGATGTGTTTTGCTACTCTCTAATTTGTCTCCTCACAAGAGGTAAAACAATTGAGACAGACACTACAGGGTTAATTTACAATCTCAGTGCACATCCTACTCCCTGCTTGACAACAAAGTAGGAGGAAGCAACCTGAAAGGGCATCATCTTCCAGCTATTCCTGAAGGTCTTGATCCCCTGACTGCTCCAAAAGTTTTGGTATCTTTCCAGTAGGTTTCTCATTATGGCATGTGGCTCAAAACAGAGGTGCTTGGCTCTCTGTTCTGTAGTCCTGCACTCAGATGTAAGCACATTCTCAAGTACTCTGAAGTGGCAGCAGAGTGTTGGGCACTATACATAAGCTCTTAAAAACAGGAGAACAATAGTTGGGTTTGTTGATAAGGTGACGCTGAGTTTCTTTCAAAGACTGAAACTTAACAATTAAATCAACCATCTTTTAAGCACAAAATGTAAACTCATGGAGACAATGACTGATGAAAAATCACTTGCGTAGAAGCAGCATAAATACTGGTATTTTGTCAAATCTAGGAAATTGGTGTTTGTGTTTCTAAAGAACTAGTGTTTATAATCCTTGTGTTGTTTTTTTTTTATTTTTAACCAGGAAAAAGAGAAGAATGGTCATAGTAGCCTAATGATGCATGCTGATGAAAGCTCACTCGAGCTCTGGATCTACACAACAGAAAGCATAAAATCCCCAAGTGTTGCTGCTTCCACAGAGCAACTTGCTTGTAAACTTCAGGAACTTCAAGGTCTATTACTAAACTGGGAGTAAAGACACATATTGTTTGGTAATTTAAACCTCAATTCAAATACAAAGTTCATTGAGATGTCCCTAGGCAAAGAAGTACAGACCACAGCATGGTTTGTTCCTCAGTGGCAAGGTACTGCTCCATACCTCACTCTGTATTTGAATGTTTATATTCATTATATTCTATATATTCTATATATTTATATGTTATATTATATGCATATATTTTATATTATATATATTTATATTCTTTATATTCTATAACCTGCTCTGACCATACAATGAGCAATGCCAAGCTCATTACCACTGGAAAATAATGATCCACTGTTAAACTGTCCTATGGAAAAGGCACCATAGTATTGCTGCCACAAGAGCAGCTCTGCAGCTTCAAAAGAAAGTGATTTGCACTATTCCCTCACTATCCCTTCCCTGGAAGTGTTCAAGTCCAGGTTGGATGAGGCCTTGAGCCACCTGGTCTGGTGGGAGGTGTCCCTGCCCATGCAGAGGGGCTGGAACTAAATGCACTTTCCCATCACCACATTGCTCTCTCTCCTTACTGGGAAACCAATGCTGTGTCCATTTCTGTTTGTTTGCTCAGACCTCTCAGTAGCACACAGACAGTCTCTGCAGTATCAGCTATGCAGCCTTTGTTCCTCACACCCTAAATTATTTCTTCCTGTTCCTTAGGCCTAGAAAAACCTTGATAATTTCATGATGTAATTTATTTTTCCCTCTAATCTTGGATGTACAACTAGGAAATTAGTAATTATATTAAGAATGAGTTTTAATCCAAGTTATTTTCTGCTATCATAATTTACCAGATATGGGATAAACTTGCAGCTACTGGCAATCTGAGCTCTACTAAAGATGTGTATTACCTACAAATGTGCACATGCAATTGTGAATACAAAAACTGGTACCTTTCCATGAGTTTTTGATAGAGTCACCAAAATACGTTCAGAACAGCTAGAGTAACACAGGTAAGTAAAAAGAGTAAGCATAAACTGTCATCCCACTTGGGAGACAATTCCTCATTTAGGGATACAAAAATAAATTTTTGTGCCTCAGATGTGAACTTTTGAGGCAACACATTGAAGACCATATTCTTTATGCTACTGGTTATACTCAGTGGAAAGTAAATTAAAGCCTACTGCTTTCAAAAGAAAATATTCTTTCACTATAACTTGAGCAAGTTATTCTTCAGCACAAGGTCTTGTATGAAAAACATCTCATTGATTCCAATAACCAGGCACTTACTTGACCTCCTCTTGGAAAATGGGAGCAATGTCATTCAACTGTCCTATGCATAGAATCATGTGATTACACCCTGATTTATAAAGGGATGAAAACTTGTAGGCATGCCACACTGAATTCAGTATTAACAACAATTCAAGTTGTTATTCAAGTGTTTGAAATCAGAGGTCTTGCTCATGTACACATAAAGCTATTCCACTGAAGAAACAGAGGGGAAAGCCATGTCTATCAAATCAGTTGCATGGAAAGTAATAAGAATTAAGGAGAGGGTAATAAAACCACTGGAAATCACAATCACATATTCTTCATGCTACTAAAAAAGTCTTTATCCATGAGGCAAGGTGACAAGCCCCAAAATAGTATTGCCTACTGGTATACTCACAATTCACATGTTTAAGTATAGTGATTCAGCACTCAATTTGCCAAAAAAACCTGCAATAAAATGGAAGATTTAAGGTTTTTCTTCCTTGATTTTCAGGAGTGATAGTATCTAGTGTCTCCATTGTTAAGCTTTGCTGTATAACAATGAGAAGTACAATTCATTTTCTGACATCACCTGAGATTATCAAGAAATACCCTGATACTAAAAGGCAGAGCTTTGAGTCAAGTATGAAGTATCAAAAAAACCTATCAGTGACAGTGAGGAAGTCACAAAATTTTCATTTCACTCTTTTCTTTCAGAAAAGGAGCTGGGCATCCTGGTAAACAAGTTGAACATGGGCCAGTAAGGTACACACTTCCACAAAGCTCAACACCCTCCAGGACTCCACTATGAAGAACATTGCCAGCAGGCGGATGGAGATGATCTGTCACTTATAATTAGGACTGACAAAACATCTGGAGTAATGGGTCCTGTTCAGGGTTCCTTAATTCAAAAGACACATGAGCATATGAGAGTGAGTCCAGAAACAGGGCACAAATATAATTAAGGGATCCTGGAAAGACAGACTGAGAGAGCTGGGACTGTTTAGCTGAGAGAGGTTTCAAGCAGGATCCTATCAATGTTTATTAATACTTTATGAGCATAAATATAGAAGATGGCACCAGATTACTCAATGACATCCAATAAAAGGAGATGAGGCAATCAGTACAAATTTAAACACAGGAAATTTCATTTACAACTAAGAAAACACTTTTTCCCTGCTAGGGTGGTCAAACATAGGTAGAGTTTATTCAGAGGAATGATGGATTCTTCATCTTTATAATCCTCAAAACCAGCTGAACAAAGCCCTGAGCAACCTGCTGTAATTAACACTACTTTGAACAGAAAATTGGACCAGTGGATCTCCAAAAGCACCTTCAAAACAGAATTATTCTGTGATTCTATTTTTTAAAACTGAACTCAATTTTCTCACTTTCCATGTCTGAAAGCCAATCTGTACTGAGTTTTCTCTGCAAATTCCTTAAAATGTAACTGGTTCTACCACTACTGGATAAGACTTAAAGAGATTAGAAATAAGGAAAAAAAATTATTTTCCAAAAGAATCTTATGTGAAAACTTTGGCAACTGCAGGAGAGAAATGATGTAAAAGCTGTACTCTAGAGGATGCATTTAAATAACACACACCTAACAAAATCCAAAATTAATCCCAGTTAATCTCAGAGATGCATTTTTAGTATAAAAGCAGAGTCAAAACAGCAACAAACTTATTCTAAAGCCCACTGCACTACAGAGAGCAGTGAAGCTACAAAGTTCTACCTGTTTTTTCCTCCTGAAGTCTCCATTTAGATCTTGGTCAAACTTTATTCTAGAACTGTTGGGAGGCATTTTGAGATTTAAGCTTTCCCATGACAGAGCACCATTTAAAAAATAAAATTATAAAAAGAAACAAAAATCCGTTCTTTACCTGAGATTACAGACCAGGATATATCATGCTTGTGTCATCTCTGCTTTCATTTCAACAAACTACCACAAACTGTATCAAATATCAACAAATGCCATTTGATCATAAACCACAAAGGTTTCAGCTCCATTGAGTTTTCAATCAAGGCAGATGTCCCGAAAAACTGCGGGCACAACATGCATAGAGCCTGCACTCTGATTCATTCAAAACTCACATCTTTCAAGCAACCTCTTTCAACTCTTTTGGAAATGATTTTTAACTTTTTTTCTCTGACAGAGTGATGAGGTCATGAAAACCTAATTTTTCCTCAAAGTTCTTCAAGTGGCTGCACCACACTGGCTTGGAATAAAAGAAATTATTGAAAACTCCACCGACAGGAGTTCCAGCAGCCTTGAGAGAGGGGCATCACCTTAGAAAAAATGTTCACCAGTGTGTTTGTAATTGTAATATTCAAGACATACCAGAGTTGTAAAATAAAAGGTAATCTCCTCTTTGAAAGGAGAAAGGCTCTCTCTTGGATCACTAGGTAGATGCCACCCTGCCAACTATTACCTCCTCATCTACTCCAAGCCTTCACTGCAATATTCAGCCAATGTCAGCAGTCACAGCTTACGGACCACTACCCATTCGCATTTGTGAGGATGTCTGGGGTCTGTGTGAGGACCTATTTCCCAACACCTTCCTCCTGGAGAGATCTGTGTGAAGAAATCACTACAAAGTAGGTTGTATTATTTTCCTCCCTTTCTCTCATTTTGCACAGAGGAGAAGTGATCAAAGCCACACAATTCCTTTTTACATATATCTAGTTTCCAGCTCCCCAGAGACAAACTCAATAGCAAGAATATATTGTGAAACCTTGGCTGGTTCACTGTTACTTAGACTGGTGCATCCAAAACTAAAAAGAAGACCTGGCCAAATGAATTTCCCATAAATGATTCAATCAGGTGTAGAGAGCCAAATGCCATTTCTTCTCTGGGCTACACAATACCAGAAGTCACAGTGCTTGGGAGCCCATAATTAGCATAGCCCTATAGTGAGGGCTATCATTTTACATTCCATCATTTGGGAATTAAAAGTGCTGACCATTTTGTGAAGCGTGGCCAAGATAAATCTTATTATTTAAAACAAATCTTTATCAAAGTATTGACAAATGTAATAAAATTTCAAACATTAAAGCAAAAGAGAATTTTTTACATTTCAGTTCCACCGTTGTAAAGGAAACTCTTTCATGCTTAAATTTCAAACTCAGTGTGTCAAGTAATTTCACTGTTACAGACTTGAATTACCTGCACTGGCCTAAGGACAATATTCACTCTCTGAGAAAAATTGTACTTTTATATTGCTATGATTTTCCCAACTAATTTTCATACAGAAGTCAGGATAAATTTGAAACATCCATTTCAAGATTAAAGTAGGCAATATTTGGTGACTGCAGAGAACCATGTAATTGAGAACTGGTCTAAGGGATGTGCTCAAAATTAAATACTGGAATGAGAAAACAATGTTAATAAAAGGACCAGTGTTTTACTTTCTTTGCTTAATTTCTGGGATGCTGATATTAAATAGGGTTATAAAATACAAATAAAACCTTACTTTAAGGATATTTAGATGCATACACTATATTGAATGCTTACACTGTATGAGAAGACTATGAAATTGTTTGCCACTATCCCAACAAATTTATTAACTTCTGTCACATATAGGAGGAAAGCTAATCTTTCCACTCTGTTTTAATGGATTTGATTTTGGAAGCACTGAACTATGAATATCTTCTAAGGGTTATCTGTTGCCTGATCATTTCTTACCTTCATAGGAAGTTGGGGGCTGGACCCAGGGCATGCTCTGAAAAGGCTTAACTCCACAACAGAGCCTGAAGTGAACCACAGAATCACACTGTTCACGCAGGTAGGGCAAGAAGGTAATGTACAAATAAATGCCCTTACTCAAAAGTGTGTAACAAAAACCTTTCAGCAGCATGCCTCCAGGTGAAACTCTGGATGAAATGGTTCTCTTGTGCTTGCATAGCTTTAAAGATATGGGTAGATTGGAAAACTGTGCTTTTATATTATGGATTCTGCCAGTAAAATAGGAAAATGGGGAGTACCCACTGTTTTTATTATTTATATAAAGTTTATTGTATGATAATAGATGGAAAAAATTACTATATTATAATGTAGTAGGACGTATTAAATAAAGCAAGTGAACAGATTCATTCTTTTCTTGAAGACTTCCCAGCCTGGCTTTCTTAGTATTGGCAGATCCTGCTCCTACAGAGGGGTAATGACCTCAATGACCTTTCCAGGCCCCTTCCAACCCCTAACATTCTGTGACTCTGTGATCAGCATCAGGACATTTCATTACAAAATCAACCATAAATGTTGGTGTCTTGACTACTACTAACTAGTTAGAAGTACTACAACAACTACAACTAACTCGTTGTCTCGACAGCAAATTTTCTTAACTCTCTAAGAATCCCCTTCCAAGGTTTTGCAGTAAAACACTAATTAATGAGATAGAATGAGATTTAGAAGCAACTGTTGAAGATTGAGTGAATTTATCTTTTAACTGATAGAGGCTAGAGAAACATGACACAGGAGGTTCTAACACCTGAAGTGGGGATAATGCAGGTTCACATGTGTATTAGCTCTTATGCACTGAATCCAACATCATCCTTAAATTCTTGCTCTGTGAGCCAATGAAGGCTGAAAAGACCATGGAGGATGAGAAGCAGCAGCTGCTTGGATGAGTGAAATATTAAAAATTCGCCATGACAAAATTTAATTAATTTCCTCTTGTATCTGCACTGGTTCTGCCCAAGATTCAGTCTTGTTGGGAATGAAGAGCATTATAGAGCAGGGAGAGGGGATACAAAACAACAAAATAAAAAGGCCTCCTATGAAAATGAAAGCCCTCCTTCCAGAACTACTACCCTGCTTTTTAACAGATAATACTAGAAAGATTCACTAATGACTGATCTCCCAAGAACATGACAAGAAATCAAGTAATGAACATCAGTAAGTAGGGAAATGCACCACATGGGCATATTGAGCTGTTACTCACTGCAGTAGGAGAAATTTAAAGCTACAAGAAGTAACTGTGTGTGATCCATCTCTGCTGAAGTCAATACAAACTTTGCAATTCCTTGATCACACATCAGATTCCAGACAGTAAAGAACCAATATCAATCTCACTATTATACAGCAGAACAAAATAAAACAGTACAGAGTAAAAATTTACAATTGTGACAATATATCATAATATATATATCAGTGCATTCTCTCCTTTAGCTTAATCTCCCCTATGAAAATTAATTCAATGTTTGATTTTTCTGCTAAGATTTTACTTACTTGCATGAAGATTTTTGTTGTTTCTCCTCTTCTGCTACTGAAATGCAGCCCTGATAACTCTATCACTAAGTGGCTGAGTTGGTCTGAAGTTATCTCCCAGGATTCCATCACAACCCTCCAAAAGTTCTGCCCCTTTAACGTGTGTCCTCAGTCTACGAAATTCCTCTATCTGAAAGGCAGGAAAACAGACAGGAAGAAGCTGAAATGCATTCTGCACTCTGGGCTATTGATCAAAATGAGGCTTACCCAGCCACTTCTGAAGCTTTGAAACTTGTAGTGTTGAGGTACCATATATGAAGGTATACATCAATAATAACATTGTCATTTAGTTGTCAGTACTATCAAAGCATTTAACATACAGAGAAAAATAAGAACTTTTATGCACATGGCTTGGCAAGCCTATCTTTTTCTTTTTAGTGAGTTTTTAAGGGGTCTATAACCATCTTAGCTATTATAGATTACTCCAATGAATCCATCCCACAGTTGTGATATGAGAGTAATCAGTCTGGTCTTCCTCAAAGCAGTGATTTTCAGGAATTATTTGTTCAGCTATAAATTGTGTTTTGTTTTTGGTTGGTTGTTTGATTTGTTTGTTTGTTCACTTTTCCTATGATTTATTTGCTGTGTGAGATTATTGCTTCATTTAAATTTAATTAATATTTAAATAAAAAGCCTTTTTTTAAACCAGAACAATTCTGAACAAACTCTTGGCTTTAGAGGAAGCCTGAAAATATTTTTTTTACAAAAGAACCCACTTCAAAATTTCTGCAGATGGAGGTGCTAAGTGTACTTAGAAAATCAGATATCGTCATAAATCAATATAAAATATTTTAATTAGTTCAAAACAAATGTGTTTCCAGTTCATAAATTCTTTTTACATTTTTCTAAGTATAATCATCAAGTGTAGGGAAAAATATGAGCAGCTTCCATCTCCATCCCTAGTATCAGCAACAAGCTCTGTGTGACAAAATCTAAGGAAATCAATGCGTAAGTAAGCGACAGAAACCTTATTATTCTACAGTGCTGTTTTTAAGAGTCTGGTATTTTAAATAAGTAGGTATAATGACTAAAAAAAATCGTGTTTGTGTTTGCTTTGGTATATTGACAAGCTGTCTCAGCTGGATACTGCAAGGCTGTATCCAGGCTGACTGGCTTGGCCTGAGCTTTTGTGCTTGTACTGACCCTGTGATGCACCACAATCCAGCTCAGATAGAGCTTGAAGCTGAAGCTACACAGAAAGCAAGACAGACCCTGAAGTATTTAATAATTTTATCTTTTAAGAAATTACAGAGTTAATTTCTCCATGAAAAACACCCTATGAGAAATTACAGAGAGAATCATAGAATCACAGAATAATTTGGGTTGGAAGTGTAATTTCAGAATTAAAAGAAATGTGGTACTAAAGAGCAGGTAATGAGGTAATGACAATTTTATTCTTATATTGCCTGCAGAGAATACTTTCTTACTGTAACCTGGGAGACAATTGCCTTCACTGGTGTTTTCCACTCTACAGCAGAACTGATAGAGACTTATTTACTTGATTTAGAGACTCTCTCTTCTCTGTACTTAGAAATCAACACTCAGCTTCTTGCAGCTGAGATATAAGGCAACTGCTTAGACTGAGAAGATAAAAAGCAGAACAAACTGGAGGTTTGTTCCTTGGAGGTAATTTTAGAGACAGAACTCTGTTTCTAAAGATTGTTTGTTTGTTTAAAGCTGCAAAACAAAAAAACTGAAAACAAGCCCATTGCAGGCTTGGAACTGAAAAAGTGTTTAGGAGTCAAGTGCTGGTAAATCAGCGAAAGGATTTTGTAAAGTTGCCTTCTTTCACCATCTGAATCAGCTCTGCAGAGTCTGAAATAATTGTCCTTTAGGAAGGAGCATTTTACAAGAATATTGGCTTTTGTTTGATCTTTTGAGAATGAGGGACTTCAAACAAACACAGATGAAGGAGAGGGAAGAGCAGACTCTGCACAGTTGGCATTTGTGAGCTGTCTCCTACAATAACTACAAATGCTCTGCCTCAATCCCCACGGTGAAATCTTTCTCCAGGAGGTACTCTTTACAAAGAAGCTGCCAGTTTCTTCAGCCAAGAAAGCAGGACTGACCTGATCCATCTGCCTGCTCTTTATAGTGTACAGGGAAGTCAGGAATCGAAGCATTAATCCAAGGTGGAAAAGCTTGTGAGTTCATCCATCTCCTTGTTCAGTCCTTCAGATCATGGTTCAGACACCTGTCAGAGAACCTCTATGGACATGGTGCTCTGCCTCCCTCCACATAAGCAATTGTCAGAAGAGGACACTACCTCTGCTGACATTGTTTTTCATATTAAATTTCCCTGGATAAAGCAATAACGTGTGTGCCCCACTCACCTTCCTTCCTCAAATACAAAACAACTTACTATGCCCTCCCAACTTTTCACAAGTCATTACGATGACGAACACCCTCTGGGGCATTTCAGGGGCATGCAGCTAAGCACCCTTGCATATTCACACTTTCAACAGGAATAGCCATTTATAAAAGTTTTGCTCATGCCCAGAAGACAATAAAGATGACCCAGGCCTGTTTTCACTGTGATTCAGGATTCAGTTCTAACCAGTGAGAGGGCAAATACATAATTTTAGCACTTTTACTGAGCAAAAATAAAGTTAAGTTGTATTTTGTACAATTCTGCAAGAAAATTTTTCACTTTTCCCTGTATTCGGATCTTGAACAATGCTATCTTTTGTTTCACATTAATATTTCCTAAGGAGTAGAATACACAAAGCAAAGATTTTGCATTTTTTTCTTTCCAAACATTTCTTCTATATGAGGAATAGAAGCATCATCCTTCTGTTTGAAAACTTCACATGCCTCCATGACACCTTCTAAGAACACAGACCTGTTTCCTAGTGAACAGAATACTATGAACCTCTCAAAGTGTTTTATTTCACAAACTACAGAAATTCTGCACAATTACCACTCCAGCTCCATATGCTTCTTACTATTTCTGTCCTTTAGGAGATCTTGGTTCTGAATGAGGTAGACAAAAGGATTAGAAACCTCACCATTCAATACAAAAGCAGTTAATTCTGCAATAAGTACAGAGAAATGACAGCTCCTTGCTGTATCATTGTTTAAAACCCCTACTCTGAGTAGGGCTAAAATAATGTACTTGTTTGGGGCTTCAGGGAACCACAAAGCACATTATCTACAAATGTCAATTTTATTTTTTTTTAAATATAGCAGAGAGCACAACCAAGTCTTCTTCAATTATTCCCTGCTCTTTACTGGCCTAAGAGGAGGGAATTTTTCCCATTGCATTTCAGCAGTGTGCATGCATTGGTGAGATGTCTCACAAAAAGCAGTCAACCCAGTTCTTTCTGGACTGTATATTTCAACATAAGACAAGTGAGGATGAGAAAAACCACAAAAGGAGGGCAGGAATAAAAAAAAAAATACTAAATATTACTATAGGATGCAGCTTTTCAGACAAGCTCCTTTCACTTTGGATAGTAAAAAAACTCTAAGAACCAAATTTGCAAAACCCTCACTCTCCAGGGGAGAAGAGTCACCTGCATGCTTTATCCAGACCTCACAGAACCACTCATGAAGGATAAAGCCTCTCGTCAAAGAAAATTATTTCCAGTGAGGAAGTAGCACTGGATTCCGTAAAGCACATCCTGAA
The DNA here is from genome assembly GCF_003957555.1 of Calypte anna. Taxonomy (NCBI): domain Eukaryota; kingdom Metazoa; phylum Chordata; class Aves; order Apodiformes; family Trochilidae; genus Calypte; species Calypte anna. The sequence goes on from NC_044245.1 coordinate 114,240,707, forward strand.
GTAAAACATGAAGTAAAAATGATGGAGATGAATCTATCTACAAATGTCTTCAGGAAAAACCAAAAAGGGTTCTCCACTTTGCCATGGTCAGCCTATTATGCCTAATCCAAAATAGCTACTTCTCCATGGTTTCAAAAGAATCAAATATGTAAACATATAGATATGACCATGAACTAGAACTGTAATTTATTAAATTTTTTCCCTTATGAACCACAGTTTGTTAAGCTAATCAATATTTCTATGTTAACTACAGAAAATAAGGATGTGAATGAGCATCTTGTCTCCAATATATTAACTAGCTTCATCAAAGGAAAGCATCAAAACCTATTCTGTATCAGACTCTTCATTGCTACTTGTTATTGACACTCCAAAGTTTATTACTTTATGGACTGAAAAGTGAAAATATAAAGCTCTGAATTTGTCTCTTACTGGCTATAACCACAGATGCTACTAGTATTTATATAAATAGCTTAAAGTTTCATAATCTGTGAACATTAGTATCCCACAGAAGAACATTCTACAAGTTAATGATACTTGTAAAAATAATCTATTTAAATCCATTAGAAATACATTTGCCGTGAAATCTATGCTTTAATACTACAAGTAGATAATAAAATGCCTTTACCAGCCTTCCATGAATCATTCAGAAGGGTATGTGCATCCTCCTATTTTCCGTGGACAAAAGTCCTTAGATTTCTTATCTCTCCTTACAAATGGAATCTCTCACAGATACTTATGCCCACATCCACAAAAGAGGCCAGATACTTAATTGCAGCCAAAATGGTAATTACAAGTTAAAATCTTGTATTTCTAGGCTATAGCAAAATATTCTGGTACCCCAAAAATCTTATTTTGGGTATCCTGGAGAACTCCGAGTCCCTTTTTAACTTCATAATTACAGAATCACTGTCTCTCACTTACTTGTCTCCATATTTATTTTCAGTTGACATCTGAAAAGACAATCAAATATGATGCAAATAAAGGTTTTGTCCCACCTTTACAAAAGTCCTTCATGTCTTAACAAGTCTCTCCTGTACAACTGCAGACTTAATGCTGCTGCATTCCTAAGTAGCAGTCATTTATTTTTTTTCTAATTGATGCTGATCTACAACAAGTACAAAATACTGTGTATCATCTTGGTGTTAAGTCCACTGCAGTCCCTCTCTGCTTCAGTGTCACATCTCACCCGCATACTGTGTCAGTGGCAGGGGAAAAGCCCCTCCATGACTTGTATGCCCTTCATCACTGCAATGTTCTTCCAGGGTTTGGTCTATACCAATCCAAGTAATGAAGCAAAACAAACCAGCTACCCCTCACCTCAAGAAGGTCATAGTTAGGAATCACACTCTCTTCCCCAGGGGCTGCTAGGAGCTCTTTTGCCCAGGCACAATATTTTCTTCTGGAGACTTATCTCATTCACAACATGTTCCAAAATATTATTTACTTGTGGTAAATGAGCACATTTTATTAACTAACATTGCACTTCTCAGCTTAATTCCTCTTCCACTTCCCCTCTCCCCATCTCCCACCACGTGTGAATGGCTTTAACTGTGCCTTCCTCTGTGCACTGACAGGATTAAAAAGAGCCTACAAAATCTGCAACTAGCATGAAATAAAGTGTCATACAATGTCTCAGTGTAACAGCTGTGGTCTTTAACACTTCTGATTAAGTCCTCTTATTCATCCACATTGTCTCTGGACAATCAGCTGCCAAGCTAAAAAACAGATTAATGTCTTTAAAAGTTATTCTATTATTATTAAGTTACTATTAATCTAATTATTCTAAAAGTTACTATTATTCTAATAATGCCAACAGGGTTCTGTTTCTATTTATTTAGAAGTAAGCAGCCATATGACTCATCCTTTCATAAGCAAATAAATGCCAGATTCATGATGGGATACACTTTTAAGTTGCAGTTACTGTACATATAAGCATTTTGGGAGCTATTGTGTTTATCTTGTGATTAGAATTAGAATTCCATTTTCATATGAAAAAAACACTGCTAATTTCAAATTGCTAAAATTTTTTTAAAATGTGCTGGTATTACTAGCAAAGTTTTAGCTCATTAAAATTGAAATAACTTAAATCCCACCTTATCACCTTTTATACTTTGTTCCCTTCTGTTTATACATGCTTCAGAGCAGACAATGAAAAATAACACATTCAGCTTCAGGGATTCTAGATAGTTTAACTTAAAACACATTCCTCCAGATAGGATTCACAGGCTGTGGTAGAATATTCATCAGGAGTTTTCATTGTTTTTACTGGGATTATTTGTATACAGATTTGAAATGCTTTCAATAGAGAAGCTCCCATGACTGTTTATAATTTTAAAAATAGAAACACCTTTCAAATACATTTGTGTGAAATCCAATTTAAACAGGTAGCTTTCATTTAACATTTATTATAAAAGAGAATTATAAAAGAGCAAGTTAAGTTAAATACAGTTCAGTGCAACATAGCTAGCTTGCACTATGTTAACATTTTTCATTCTCTAGGACATAGTGTCTCCCTGTGCTTTTTGTTCCTTTAACATCAAAAAGCAGTGATATTTGAAAGCTTACATTACAAAGAACTGAATTTCTTTTGCCTACTGACTTTTCTTTTTCTTTCACTTTAATAAAGAATTATTTTAAATGCAACGATAAATGATAACAAGGTTTTTTCATCTCTGACCTTTGCATTGCTTTCAGTGACTCAAAAGGCTTAACCTTTACTTGAAAAGCCATGTACTGATCTAATGGGATCTTCAAGGAGAACAGATATAATGCCCTGATATATGTATTTGCACGCTATAACCTTTAGCTCATAACCATATTCCAAGTTCACTGTCAGCACAGCTGTTACCTGCACTTGGGACACAGTCAAAGGATAGCGAAATAATATCCAGGTGACACCTTCACTGCAGGGTGGGATGGTCAGAGAGCCCTCATACACCCAGTAGTCACGCAGAAGAGGATCTGAAATGAAAAGAAACGTGGGGTTTTAATGAGGTTAAGGAGGATAATGGTGTTTCTCAATTACGACAGATTATGATAGCCACAGGCTTGCTGATATGATTAAGTTAGTATGCAGTAAATTAATGTCTGAATTTATCATCTGCCAGGCACTGTCCACTACTTTCTCATGTACATGAGATTGTGGTCATTATATTAAAGAAACTCCCCCTTGCAGGTAAGTATTTGAAAAACAAACAAAAAAACCCACTTCATACATGTGGAGAATAACATGCACTATTCCTTTAACACAGCAATTAAATAATACAGTGGGAAATAACTCCTGTTAGTGTCAAAAGCTACAAGAGACATCCCATTTTGAAGGCAGACAAATTGTGTTGATCAAATTTTAACTGAATTCTGCATTTAGAATATGTCTGAAGGATGAATTTATTTCATTTCTTAGAAAAATTCAGTGAAAACAGCTTAAGCCAAACTTTTCACAATTCTGGTTACATGTTTTTTGAGATATACTGGTGTCTCCTAGCTTTGGAAATGTGAGTTGATTTTCACAGAGGAAAAAAATCAAGGTTTATTTAAGAATAAGCTTCTTTTATTGAGATTATAAACTTATTAATAGGTTAATAAGTAACTGCTAGAATAAACAGTTGTCTCAAGAAAACGTACAACTGTTTGTCTTAGCAGAGTTTCAGCTGTACACACGTTTGATTTTAATTATTTTAATTATAATTCCCCAGAAATTCCAGTCACACCATACTTCATAAGTGAAACTGCACAGGGCTGCCCTTTGCAGCTGACACTGACTTCCTGACACAGCTTAAGAAGTACAAATAAGAAAGTGCCTCCTTGCAAAAGAGGGGACAAGAAACAAGCCTTGAGAGGAACTGGAGGCAAAGGCTGGTTAATCATGGCATGGAGTGCTAGAGGGGAGGTTGTGACTAGCTTGTCAAGGACAGGATGAGAAGCTAGAACTGGAATAAACTTGCTCAGTTGATCTATCTTGTTCTTGCCATTTCACTACTAGTTCAGATGAATATCATTAGAATTAAACCTTGCTAATGAAGCTGTGATTGTCAGTGAATGGATTTTGGTTTGCTGGTGTAGTTTTCTTTCTCAGTTAGGGAATTACACAGAAAATCCACTGAAAGCATGTTGCACTGTCAAACACACAGAAGTTAAGAACTGCAAGAATTAATTCAGCCTGTCCTGTGCATGCATTGTGACACCATTTGCTTACATGACCACAAGCATCTTTTCTAGAGAACTTTCATCATTCACTTGCATAGATAATTTTCTTTAGAAAAGCATCTAATAACATTTGGATTTCTCAGTACAATATGTGGTCCTCAGTCTTCTTTTTCCCCACACTATTCAAACCCTATTTGTTAAAAGGACCACATAGTTTCATATTTCATATTTCTACTGCACTCACTTCTTCAGTGTCTGAGTGCTTCACAAACATGAATAAAATGATCCTTCCAGTACCTCAGTGTGGTGAGGAAGGACAGATTACACCCACACTTTTAAAGCTGGGGATCTGAGGCACAGAGAAGTTAAGGTCAAATGCATCTATTAATTTGAGGTGTTCAATATGAGATGCTTAGAACCAGATTTCTCAGAGTAGTTAACTCTCTATAGCACTTAATGCAGTCAGAGCACTGCTCCCATTGACTTCAGTTGGAGGTGTAAGCACTCAGCACTTCTGCAAATCAGCCCCCATGATCTGAAGTTAGGCACCTAGAAAATGAGGAACAAAAGGTTAGACTTAAGAAAAATCTGGTTTATGTGACTTGATCAGCATCAAACAGGAACTCTGAGGTATGGATCCTGTGAAAAATAACTTACGGTCACACAGTTACTATATAATGCGTATGCATGAAGGGGCACAGGCAGTCTTAATTCCTGCAATTCCTAATTGCTGAGCAATTGACTTCACAACCTAAACAGTATTCTTTTGATATCATTAATATCGTTTGATGTAGACCTGGTTACTTTGTAAAATTAAAGATTTTGACACTATGACACAGATTTTATCTGAGGATTCCTTGCAGAAACATTTGTCTTGTAGAAATTCTTTTTAAGTCTTTCTTTTTTTTTCTTTTTTTTTTAAGACAAGGTAGAGGAAGTGGTTCTTTCTTGCTATATGAAACTCAACTTTTAGCTATATGAATTTGCATTTGCCTCCCATTGTCACCACTCTTTGTGTGCTATACAATGGTCACTGCATTAAGGCACTGACTGCCTTTTGATGCTGCCAAAAAGCTACCTCAGTAAGTGGGTAACCTTAACTCCCTATTAAAAGCCAAAGTAGGAGTACACTCAGCTCTCCCTGCAGGTGGGATGAAAAATCATCTGGAAAACCAGCTACAGTGCTCCAAGCAGTGCATGGACTATAGAATCACATCCCATTCACATTTGGAAGCTGCAGATATATCACAAGTTCCAAAGGGACTTCATTCCTATCCTGAGGTGCAGACTGCATTACCACTTTATGGGACACACTCTCAGGCTTGCAGTTAGGCTTTGCTTTAGATCAAGATTGTCTCAGCCTCTGCAATGACCTAGTAATCCACCCACACAAAAGTAAGCAAAGGCACCTACCTGGCAATAAAGAGTTGGGATTAAAACAGGGTATTGTTTTGGACTTTCCCTGAAAAAATGAATACAAATCAATCTCATCTCTGTTTTCTTATTACAAGGATGATGAATGGAGAGGTAAAGTACACTGTGTGTGGTTACAGCATTAAGCCTTGAATTCCTGTGCAAAGCAACCTCATTAAGAGCCCCCATTTAATCATCATTGCATTTGTCTTTGGAGCTACCCAAACATGGTTTTTTTTTAATTCTATTTTAAATTTTACTTTTAAGGCTACCCCAGGAATTTGTTAGAATACCTGGGCTCCTTCCAGGTCCTAGCCTTGAAATTTTCTGCATGAAATTCAGGGGTTACATAAAAAATGAGTTCAAGACCAAAATGGGCTTTTCCTTGACTGATGTGGATGACTTAATAAAGTAAAACAAATTTCACATATTTAATGGAAGGAAAATGTATGTGTACCAGAAGTGTTTTATGCTGACCTTCTGAAAGTGATTAGTATAATGACAGGGACTTTCATGACCTTCCTCTTCTTGGCTGTCCTTTCAGTAATGAAACTACAGAGTTCCATACACTATTGTTTTCTCTGACAACTTCATAAACAATGAGTTTGTTACATTAAACATCATGACTTCAGTTTACCAGATATTAGTTGACTAAAAGAAGATTTTCAATTCCCTTCTAATAACAGCTTCTGATTTTTCTGCACTTCAGCATCCACTGAAGTGAATGGCTAATCTCTTCAGACCAATACAGAACATCTCATTAATACACCTCAAAATCATTTAGAATCAAAGGTAGCTATGATTATTTCTGTGCTACAGACAGAGACCATGAAACAGAGAGATGGAAGTAACTTGTTCAAGGTCATTTAGGACACCATCAACATTCTGGAGAGCACTTGTATCTCCTCAGTCCTGCTGGGCTTATCTGTTCCTTGGGCTCCCCACACATAAACCATCTGACAAGAGGGTGTTGTGTCTTTTTCTGATTTTCCACTGGAAGTTTATATGGGTGCTCAGTTCATTTATTCTTTTCCCCATCTAATTAAAACTAACTCAGTTTGGAAACACTGCTGCTGAGGTTGTTCACTGCACATGTTGCAGTGCTTACATTCACACTGACTTCATTACAATAACTGAAAAGGTAGCACTTGCAAGGAGTTACTGGTACAGAAGATCAGAACTTCTGGCCATCAGAAAAGGAAGCAACTATACACACTATAGATTATCTGAAAGTCCTACAAAATGCTGAGCTTCTGATGCAGGCCACAAAACTATGGCTTTTGCATGTGTTTTTACTCGAGTTGCATCTGAAATCCTTTACTTAGCTTCAGTGTTTCATAAATACCCTTCACTTCCTCACCCTCTGGTCCCTGAAGGAAGCATTTCTTCAGACAATGCCTTACCTTGTACTGGATGTCCTGGAGGACTTCAGTTACAGCCTTCAGGCCTACATGCTCTTTTCCTATCTGAAATACATAGCAAGCAAAGATGAGTTTCAGTATTTTGGTATTTCTGAAGCTGTGAGGCAAGACAGAGGTCAACCAGAACAGCAAGTTCTGTAGTTGCTTTTAGTTAAGCCACACAACCTTGCATTAACTGAATGAACTGATATATGCACTTCAAACAATAAAATCATGATAGTCACCAGTCAAAAGTAAACAAGGTGCAAATAACTTAAAAGCAGAGACAGAAACTCAAAGAACAAGAGAAAGAGCCACATCTAAGCCTGGCAGGTTTTGACTAAATCAGTTTTGCAGCACATAATGCAAGTGGAGTCAAAATCATGCTGCATTATGGCATATAAATGCCAAGGATATAGTTTGTCCTTACAAGTTTTTGTCAGAGGACAAAAAGAGAACAGAAAGGGACAGAATGAACAAACACAAAAGGCATTTTATGAATTCATTCCCATAATATTGCAAATCTGGCACAAGGTACATCTGAAGCCTGGGGGGAGTGTTTGCCTGCCTGCAGAAGACAGGATGGCAGATCCCCTCTCTCATGGAATCTCTGGGATCCTGCTCCCAGGGGCCTGCAGCACTGCCTTTACCAAACATCTTTAAGATCGGGTTTATAAAAGAAATCCATTCTAGAAATAAGCTATTCTTATTTTATATGAATGCTGTTCACATTCCATGCTGATTTCAGCTGTTTCCAATCTAAATCACCCATCCTGGGGCGACAGCTTCTACTTCCAGAACAACACTGGCAGAATAGGAAGTCTCAGAACAGGCTTGCACTTGATTTCTTTGCCAACATGTGCACATATGCAGCAAGGAATGAAGTGGGCATAAGAATGGCACAGATGGACCCTGAAAAATTTGTTTGCTTTTTGTATATCTTGAAAAAGAAAGCCACAGTAGTCACTGGAAGGAAACAACCGAATGTCAACAATATGTAGTTTGTCATTTCTAGGAATGTAAGTAGATGTTCCCTTGCTTCAGGATGGGATTTCCACTTTAAAACTTTTAAGTGGCTAAAGACAGTGAAATCATTTCAAAGATGCTGTTCCTAAATTAATAATCACCAAAGGTTGACCCTTAAATCAGTGAAAATATTTTCATTTAACTTAAAATGAGCTTTTTGAGAACTGCCATGCAAAACTATTATGTTTCCATGCCTGGTCACTGAATTTCCACTCCCTGTTACTTTAATAAATGGCATAGACACTATTTTTCCTATGTTAATTGTAATTATATGACACCTTTAATGAAAAAGCCTTTTGGAATGCTTACAAACTCTGGTGAAGGTGAGCAACCAGAAATGAAAAATATATCATTGAAGTTTCAGATTTATTTAAGAACTTAAATGTAACTTTCTATCAAACTTGAAGGTTACCTCTGCTGGAATTAGAAGGTGACTTACATAAGCAATTATCACACAGCCCTCTAGGATACAAAACTGAAGACTTTCTAACTTCCATTTTTAGCAGTTCTATCTGTATGTTGGCGCTGTAACAAATGTACGTTAAAATTCAAACAGAGGTAAAGCTCAAAGGCATTCATAAACTCGTTATGGAATATGAAAAATTAATAATATCACTGTGAAAGAAAATCCATTTGAACTAAGCACGAACTCTAACCCCCTTCCTCCAAACCCATTTAAATAAAACAGTTTGCCATTTCTCATGAGGAGGATGAGAATCTGGTGCTTGAGGACTCTAATTGAAAATCTTCTTTATAGGGTGCAGCCCTTGAAAAACCTTGAGAAACAATTAGATTATAGGCCTAACTTCCCAGCTTGAATTACACCCTCTCCACAGCAAGCTTTAAGCTCTTTAAACCCTCAGTCTGGCATTTTGGAAGAAGCAAATATGGTTCCACCCTACATTTGTCCTGGATAAAGAAATATATTTGTCACCGTTTTCAGAAAACACAGCCCTACTACCAGTTTTTGGCTGTGCCATTCAGTTAGTAGGGTGTTTTTTCCCCTCTTTCCTCCTCTCCTCTGTATATTTCTTTAAATAATAAAGGCCAAGTGCAAGGTTGTGCACCTAAGTCGAGGCAATCCCATGGATGAATACAGGTTGGGAGGAGAAAGGATTAAGGGCATCCCCAAGAAGAACTTGGGGGTGATGGTGGACCAGAAGCTTAACAGGAGTCATCAGTTTGCATCTGTAGCCCAGAAAGCCAACTGGGTCCTGTGCAGCAACAAAAGTGTAGAGAGCCTGTCAAAGGAAGGGATTCTTCCCCTCTGCTCTTGTGAGACCTCCCCTGGCGTACTGTGTCCAATTCTGGAGTCCTCAACATAAGAAGGACATAGAGCTCCTTGAGTATGTCCAGAGGAGAGACACTAAATGATCAGAGGGCTGGAGCACCTCCCCTATGAAGCCAGGCTGAGGAAGTTGGGGTTGTTCATCCTGAAGAAGAGGAGGCTCCAAGGTGACCTTACGACACCTTCCAATACCTGAAGGGGGCCTACAAGAAAGCTGGGATAGGACTTTTTGCACAGGTATTTAGCAAGAGGACAAGGGGCAATGGTTTAAAATTTGAAGAGGGGAGATTAAGATTAGATATTAGGAGGAAATTCTTTACACTGTAACAGGTTTTCCAGAAAAGTTGTGGTTGCCCCTGCTCTGGAAGTGTCCAATGCCAGGCTGGATGGGGCTCTGAGCAACCTGATCTAGTAGGAGGTGTCCCTGTCCATGGCAGGGGTGCTATATCTAAATGATCTTTAAGGTCCCTTCCAACCTAAACTATTCTATGGTTCTGTAATTCCTTAATCCTCCAGCGCATTACAGAGGTAACAAGTGGAGCACCTGTACCTCTTTACAGCCCTCATTCTGCCCTCAGAGGAATACAAAGTGGATGTCTGCTTATAGCCAGAGAAACTGAGAGAGATTGTCAACTACACTTTACACCTTCTTGAACTGATCAATATCCTGTATAAACAAGAATTACTTACTTAGCACATAACACAGAAGATATGACTGAGGAATATCTTTTGAAAAGAACACCAATAGTGATACATTGTTTTATTTTACACAAACATTAAAAAGGAAAGAAAATGGAAATTAATTTATTTTCTTCAGACAAATGACAGTGCATGATAACAAGTGCAACACAGGAAACTTACCTGCACAAATAAAGCAATAATAGCTATGCCGTGCTTCTTTCCTACTGCCTCATCAATGCTGCTGTACAAAGTGGAGTTCCAGTGCATTAAGTGAAGCTAAACCAAAGTGCAAATAAAACAATAAATTAATAAAATAAATAAAGCAGCAGTTAATATAAATTAACAAAGCCTTGGCATGTATGTGTGCATGAATGAATAAACATGTGCATGCCTAAGGTTGTACATGTATATGTAAGTGGATTCCTACTATAAACATCAGGAATCTCAAGTAAAAAAGCGTCAGCTGCTGAGAAAGTGGCATGTAGCCAGTTAACAAATACTTTAACAAAGGTGTGTTAACTACATTGATGATGTTAATGATGATTTAACAACTCCCTTGCTTTGCATACTGAAACCATGTCAGCTAATGAAACCCACATCTCAGCCAGCCAGATCTCTTCCAAGGCAGAAGGATGATTACACACAGGGTGCGCCCAAACTCATGTCTAACTGACTGACTGTTCTATCTTAATGTCATCCGTCTCACATAATCACCTCCCAAGATGAGTCACTCAAATGTCAGTAGTAAGAGTAGGAGAAGTGATTTCAGGAATAAACATAAGGAAAGTAAAGCAGAGAAAACTGTCTGGAGTGGGGAGAGCAATAAAAGGGATGCTAAAGTGTAAAATATGAGTGCTCAACCATCCTCTTCTGCAAAGTAACAGGGCCTGTAGGAGTTAATGCCACTTAAGTTTGTTCAGGTGACCAGTCACAGCATGACTTAGGAAGGGGTGTTTGAGAAAACTGATGGATGGGGGAAGAGAATAGTGCAGCAACACAGCTGGAAAAAGAAAGCAGGAGGGGAGGAATGGAAGGAAGGAAGGGAGGAAAGCAGGAGGGGAGGAATGGAAGGAAGGAAGGGAGGAAAGCAGGAGGGGAGGAATGGAAGGAAGGAAGGGAGGAAAGCAGGAGGGGAGGAATGGAAGGGAGGAAGGGAGGAAGGGAGGGAGGGAGGGAGGGAGGGAGGGAGGGAGGAAGGAAGGAAGGAAGGAAGGAAGGAAGGAAGGAAGGAAGGAAGGAAGGAAGGAAGGAAGGAAGGAAGGAAGGAAGGAAGGAAGGAAGGAAGGAAGGAAGGAAGGAAGGAAGGAAGGAAGGAAGGAAGGAAGGAAGGAAGGAAGGAAGGAAGGAAGGAAGGAAGGAAGGAAGGAAGGAAGGAAGGAAGGAAGGAAGGAAGGAAGGAAGGAAGGAAGGAAGGAAGGAAGGAAGGAAGGAAGGAAGGAAGGAAGGAAGGAAGGAAGGAAGGAAGGAAGGAAGGAAGGAAGGAAGGAAGGAAGGAAGGAAGGAAGGAAGGAAGGAAGGAAGGAAGGAAGGAGAAGCACTACCTACTGAGAGGCAATATGAATTTTTCACACGAGTGTTGCAGAACTAATGCTAAAATGTAATCTCTGTGGCTGGGTCTGATAACATTACAGAGCTTCAACAGTTTAAAGCACAGCTCCTTTGAAGTTTATCTGACAGCAACTTTTGCACATTCCACACAGATAAAACAGCTAAAAAGACACAAACTCTCAGACTTCATTCCTGTTGTGAAATTGTGATCAATGTTTTGCTCAGTCATGAGTCTAAGAAGTTAAAATGTAATCCTGTTATCTAACATTGTTTCCATCTTCAGCATCTTAGTTTTTAAAACAGATAGCATGTCTTAACTATATTTTTTTTTCACTTCTGACCAGTAACAGCCTCCATGAAACGCTTACTGCCCCTTACACAGCAGGACTTCTCTTAGGCATCCCAGCATTTGAGAAGAACAGTTCCTCAAGTAAAGACCCTCCCCTTATTGATCTAACCTCCAAAAAGAATTTAGAGGAATTCCTTTTGATGATAAAAGTTTCAAAAGTCAATATAAATTTTTAAGGGAATATGTTGTAATTCAAATTAAATTCCATATTATCATACAAATAATTATATTCATGCTGATCAAAGGCATCTGCTGTGCTGAAAACATGAAACCGTTTTCTTAAAAAAGATAATAATTAATTTGCCCATGAGAACACTTATACAAATGTACTTGCCCACAGCTACACAACATTTACTCAATGCTCCCTGTTCAAACTAAGCTATCTCGCTGTTGCTGATGCATTTACTTGGTGCCATGTATTTTATCATCTGTAAAAAGCAGCGTTACTCAATTTATTTGCTTTTGGCTTTTAAAGAAACAAAACCACCGGATCAAAAATGAAAATTTCAGCCTCCAAAGCTCAGAACACCCAAGAAGATCAAGTGGAAGCATTGCATTTTCCGAGACGAGCCCAGCAGCACTTGCATCAGCTATCACTAGAGGGGGCTCAAGGAGCCTCCCCAAAACCCTGACATTCAGAAGGAAAAGAATGAGGTCGGGGTGACAGAGTCGGGAGGGCAAGGTCCTCGGTGCAGCCAGCACAGGGCTGCCTGGCACAGCACCTCGGTTGGTTGGTAAGGTCGAAGCAAACTTGTCCTGTGGTGGCTGCAACAACAGCACTGAGGGCAATCGCCAAACATAAAGTGACCGTGACTTGGGCTGTGTCAACAGGCAGCTCTTGGCTAAAGCTGCCCTGGCATTCAGCATGGAACACCCCTTTGGAGGTGAAGTCTAATCCGACGTTTGTCTGCATTCTGACAAGAGTGGGGTTTTTGGAAGATTTGAAAGGAAAATGCTGTGCCTCTGCAAGAGGAAAATGAGCAAGAGCTTCAGCCCATACCAGCAATGACCCCTGGTTATCCAGAACTGAGCTGCTCTTCTGTCTCAGGCAGCTGGATCATCAAGTCAGAGAATTTCTTATGATAAGGCTACATATCAACTAAAAAAATAACACCAAAATCTCTGTGTAATGCTATAAAATATTAAGAAGTCTAGAATTAGTCTGCACAGTGGCATAAACAGCCTGATAGGAAGACATGCTGCAAAATACACTCAGCTGCTGCATGAATGTGGAACCAGAGAGAAATGCCCTGCAGCTGGAACACCTTTCCATGGAACATACCTGCTGGCCAGCACCTCTTCCCACAACTCCAAGGGGAGACATGGGGTAAGCAAGTTAAGTAAGTTAAGTATTAGCTACACACTTTAAGAATGTCTTTAAGGCTCTGCATCCTCTTCAGGCCTCCTTCCTTTCAACCAGCTCAACAGAAGTCAGGATGGCCTGCTAAAAAAATGTAAAGCAACACAAAGAAAAAAAAAGGGATGTACTAAAGGCTAATGTAGAAATCCTGAAACAGGCTGAGGCTTAGTAATCAACATTACTAAAGGTACTGAAATGGTCACTCAGCACTTCTTGTCCAAAGGTTTCTGTGAGGGTCTGCTCAAAGATGCTTTAAATACACCATAGGCTCCTTAGAACAAGAATCACCATTTTGTCCTGAATTGCTAAAGCCCAAGGTAGCAGGGACTTTTAGCTTGTCTTTAGGATGCTACTGAGTTACTTCCTTAGAGGCTGTGATAATTGCAGTGCATTAGTAAACTATTTTTTTACATAGCAGGTTGTAAACTTACTGTCATAAACACTGTGGTGCCAAAATAGTATCAGCAAGTTCATAAATGGATTTGACAAAAAATGCAGAGATGCAAAAACAGACATGAAAGAGAACAGGTAGAAATGCCACTATCTCTAGCACTCCTAATCTTATGACAGCAAATGATGGGGGAATACAACCAAAAGGGGTTGGGCTCACGTGCTCTCCCTGTGCAGCATCCCTTACTGATACTGCTGGGGACAGGATACTGAATGGACCCTGCCCTGATCCAGCAGCATATTTACTCTCTTCTCATATTCTGAATCAAGGTGATATTGGGAATAGTTCTTCACAAATAAATGTTCTGTCATTAAGGATTTACAAACTGAAATTAAACAGGCAGCCTAATGAAAAATAATAACCAATAACAAAATATTCTCTAACAACAGGCCACCAAGGCCTCACATCTTTTGCTCTAGCTCTGACAAGCCCACACATGCACATTGAAAGAAATAAACAACATCAACATGCACCTGTATAAGAGGAAATAAAATCAAATTAATTCTTCTACAGGAGGGGAAACTGTAGCTCAGACACAGCTGGATAAGTAAATGAAAAATATAGCAAGTAGGAAGGCCTAAGTGTTTGTGCAGCAAAGTGCTGCTTTCAAATCATTGTTTATCCTGCATGATCATGTGGTTCTCTGGAGCTGTTCTACCTTTTGTTTGCTCCTGTTTTATTTGTAATATGACATCAAAGAAAAACATCAGATAACAGTTAAAAAAAAAAAGAAGATTGCAAAAAAAGTCTTCAAACATTACAAAATTTGAACTCTAGAGAGTACAATCCACAAACAGCATGGCCTGTAACTCTTGTTAATATTTATGGGAAGCAGATGTGCACAGAGGAAAGACCCCAGTGCTTTTACAAATCTCCAGACTGTCAACAGTATATAATATAATGCCCATGCACATTGACAACTTCATACCAATGAATATGTATTTACAAGTGGTAAGAGCCATGGTGCCTTATTAGGTTAACACTCTGTATTTTGGTAACCTTCAGTTTTATGTTGATTTGAGAGAGATCTATAAAAAGTGCACACTCACAAGGGGTGCCAGTCTCCGTTAGGAATATAACCATGTGCTTTTTTTTAAATAATCAGCTGGAGCATATTGGCAGATTACCACTGTGGAGTTGTCATTCAGAGTACAAACAAGCTGCAGTTGTCAGTATATCAGCAGAGGCTTTGCTCAGCTTGCTAGCTAATGTTTTGCTACTTGGTATTATGGTGTTTCTATATAGTCAAAATGAACCAGCTATGCTCTTACTGATTATCAGTGGCTGGCTCAGCATGCCAGACGGTGTAATTCTACAAAATAATCAGAAAGCTGTGAGGAACATCTTAGCTCTGAGAAAATACATTCTTCTGTTGGACAAAAAAAATAATCTGAGCCTTTTTACATTCCAGCTGTAAAGAAAAGAGCTGTAACAGTGACTTCCTTAACATCAGATAAACTGTAAACTCATGAAAGCAAATGATAATAAAGTGCTGATAACATTTATTCGTTCTTTGAGCAGCTGGAGAGACTCTGCTTTTCATGAAAAGTTAAGAAATCATTCCAGGTAGCAGAGAAAACCCCACAGGACTATTCTGCATGGAACAAATTCTGAGAATGTTATTAGCTTTCATCCAGTCTCCACTCATTCAAAAGACTACTGATTCTTGTCCTAATGTCCTTGCTTAGGAAAAGCTGACACTGACATTAACAAGGGGCCTGTCTTGAACTCACTGAGAACAGAAACAATCTTTTAAGCTCTGCTGCTGACCTTATTTCATTCCCAGCTCACACATAAAAACATTTAATGACAGGATAATTTATGTTGGAAGTGGCCTCTGAAGTTCAACCACCTCCTTCCCCCAGTAGTTAGCTACTAATTCAAAGTCAGATCAGGTCACCCAGTGCCTTGGCTGACTGAGTTTTGCACATCTCCAGGAATGGAGAACCCCCAGCCTCTCTGAGTAACCTAGTCTGTGTTTGACCTCTGCCACAGTAAAGAATTTTTTCTCCTGGTACCTGACCATATGCTCTCTTTTTGCAGCCTGGGTTCCTTGCCTCCTGCCCTTTCATACTCCCCAGGTGTCTCTGTTGAGAAACTCAGACACAAATTGCCCATTATCCCCAGAGTGACACTGCTTGATTGACTCCTGAATGCTTCCTCTTCCTCAGACCTTCTCGGTCACCCACCTGTGTGAATGTTTCACCTAAGCTTACACAAGTCCTGTAATCTTAGGAAAGTTGCTACTAGCTCTGTCCCTCATTGTGACATCCTGATATGCATCTGTCACTCAAATGCCAGATCAAACATGAGCCAGGCACATTCCTTGACAGGTAAACACACTCTGAAATAAATCAAAGCTCATTTCTTGTTATGACATATCTGATTAGTGGTAAGGGGAGAAGAAAGACTCTGCTCCAATGTTTCTGCACTGAATATTACAAATTTGCTTTAAACTTTCCTAATCTGGAATGACTTGTTACCATAACAAGGAACCCATATATTATAATTGCTTTCTTTATTAACACCTATTGCTAAACTACTGAAACACTTATTTGTTCTTAAGATTCCCTATAAAACAGTGTTCAGTGTGCAGCATGTCCAGTGGCTAAGCCCAGCAGTTTGGAACAAAGCACCAACCCCCCACTCCATAGGAGACAAGGGGAAATGTGCCATCAGCAAAACTCCGCTTGACCCCCCTGCCACCAGAACCAGGTCCCTTGCAGGGGGCTTATGCCTGATAAAACCACCAGCAGCTGAAGCAGCAGGAGGCAACAGAAAACACCTGCTCAGCCTGGGTTTAGGTGCTGCTTCAACCTAGCTGGCAACCACAGCCCATTTTGCAAAGGTTTTTGACACGGGGGATCCTTCTGTTCAGTTGGCTTCAGTTTGTGCTTTACACACAATAGCAGACCATCATTTTTCAAGAGTTCCTCTTCAGAACTGCATGTTAATTTATTAGATCATCAGACTGTGACCCTTTTGTCACTGGGCTTGCTTGAATCTTCTGCTGTTGCAACTGCCTATTGTACTTTTTCCATTCTCTACGCTCTCACTCTTTACTAAGGAGCTAATTATTACAAAAGCTTCTTTCTTCAATTCATGCTGCATCATGTGTACATTAATCTCCTGGAAAGCTTTGTTCCTTGATCAGAACTAGGTTACACAGTTATTTCTTGTCAGCTGTCCAACTAGCAATTACAAGCTCTAGAAAAGTCTGCTTAGACTGTTAGTACTACAGGACTAGAAGGCATTTAAGGATGAAAGATAGGTTCTTGCTCTTTTATCTTTCCCACTCTGTTTCAATTCATATAGGCAGTGCCTCAAAAGACCAGCAGTTAGGTGAACACTGCATCACTACGTCTTACCCAGAATTGCATGTAATTCTGGAATTTTTGACAATATTGCTTTTTGTCATATACCTGTACTGAGAGAATGGAGCTGAAACTGAACTTGATTTCACATAAATGTCATCTCAGAGCTGAATCTATATTCCTAAGGTAAATTAAAGCAGCTTTAGAGCTGCTCTGCTAAAGACTGTAGAGCTAAGAACTGTTCTCCTGGACTCACACAAATTTGTTAGAGATCAGTATATTACAGTCCAGTTTCATTCATAATATGGCATAATAGCTCAGGAGGGAACAGTACAAATGGGAAATTATTCATACCTAAGTAGAGCCAGCATGAAGTCCTTTTCCTGGTTTGAGAGGGATGACATGAAGCTGAGGATGTCAGTCAGTGTTAATGGAAGGCAATACATTTTAGTAGTACAATGATGTGCAATTTCAAAAACCCATGAAACTCAAAAACACAACTTCCAGTATTGCATAAACAGCAATGGACAAAATGTGGAAAAAAATGTGTCTTGCTATTATACATTTGCACAATAATTTGTGATTTGATACTTGACTTGGCACTGAAATGTTTCAGGAAGCAATTCACTGCGCTGCTGGCAGTGACCATAACACACAGCAATTACTTTCCAAATCCTCACAAGGGGACCAAACCAAGGATATGACCAGGGTATCCAGCTCTAAGAAAAGTGATTAAAAATTAAAAAGTTAGTTATTAACAGCCTGAAGGAGAGGTTTAGGAAATTAAAGTTAATGGAATTGATTCAGAAGCTGTTTGAATATATCTTAGGAGAAGCAGGAGTATGTACGTACCCCATGCCTCAAAAAAAAACCCCAACCCATAAAGTAAAAAACCTGCATGGTTAAACATTACAGTTCAGTCAAGGTAAATATGCTTGCTTTGAAAATGCAAATGCAAAGAAAAGCAAATATCTAGATCCTGAACTCTGGGAAAAAACAAGAAGAAGAAGATGAGGAAGTAGCCAAGGGAGTTAGGTTATTAATCAGTCTACTTGGTTTATGCTTGTAGACTTGAATTTTGCAATGCTTCTACTGTGGATAGGTGTCAAAATGTCCTTGAATTTCAGGAGAAGTGAAATATTTTTTCAAAATTAAATAAAGGGAATTTTATACCTATCTTGAAAGTAACACTAATTTCAGTACTAAAAGACACCAGTCAAAAGCAGCAGTAATGAACACAGATGAAAACACTGTTGGCATTAAGAACTTCCTGATTAATATAATGTGGAAGAAGGAAAAGCACAGCTTCTTTTGAACTTCTGTGTGCTACAGTCCATTGAAAGTGTTAAAGACCTGGCAGGTCTGGTGCATGGCTTAGCTGTCAGGCTCCAGGTATGTACAGAACAAGATGACATTCCCTGAACAAAGAATTCTGTAATCTAAAATCAGAGAAATAAGGTACAAACAAATCAGGTTGGAGCAGAGTACAAGGTATACTAGAGATACTGTTTAAACAACTTCGCAGTCATAGATTGAGCTGCTATATGTCTCAGGTCAAAAGCTAAATTCACAGCAAAAACATGTAGAATAATTCTCGATTAAGACATCAGGTACTCCAGAAACCCTGCTGATTGGTGGTCTCCTCTTTGTTAACATCTTTGAAAGAGGCTGAGCTGTAACATGGCTGTAAGTAAAATTACTTTAGCTGGATCATAAAAGGAAAGGTTGCAAAGACATCTTTTTTGTTGTTTATTTATTTTTCTTTTATTTATTCTCTTTCCTAAAACCCAGCCAAACAACATCAAAAGTAGTCTAAGCAATTGTGCAGCCAACTTCAGGGGTGCCACTGAAATGATAAGGAATAGCAGGACAAACTATTTGCAGCATCTCAGGAAATATTCTCACAGTTGCTGCAGCAAAGCCCTTGTACTGAAGAAATATCTACATTGGTAAGCCATGCTGAAAAAGAGTACTAAAAACATTGCAACATCTACCAGTAACCAAGTATCCATGTTCCTTCTAAACAGCCTAATTACATGCAGTATATGACAAAGAACTGCTGCTCCATTGAAGAAATGAACTTAACAGAAGGAAGTAGATATGCATATGGAGAGATTCAAAAGACTACAGCTGCAAATAGTAAGCTAAAAGAGAAAAGTGGAACTGTAAAAAATCCAACTGAATGTACTTCTTTCTGTTCTGGCCAAAAGAAGTTTAAAGGCTAAGAAACAAAAATTAATTTAAACTTTAAAAAAGTGAAAAATGGGTCATATGTCCCTCTTCTAACCAGAGATAGTTTTCAGAGAGTGGCTTCACTTCCACCATACACAAAGTTAGGGAACAGAAAGGGTATGTGAGGAGACTGACACAAAGCCAAGCACTATGACATTTCTTCCAGCACGTCCAGGTAAGCAAGACAGAGGCACAAACCTCCATTTAATGCAATCACAGCACCAATGTCTTTACATGCCTCAGTTTTTGTGAGCTTTACAAAGCTCAGAAAGCTTTGTAAATCCCACCTTGGCCTCTTTTATCCAGAGGCTGCTGCCATGTGATATTAGCCTCACTGTTTCTTAGGAAAACCACTGGCAAAACATCAAAGGGTGTAAGTGAAAACTGAGGATGTTGTAATATGTGATTTGCATGTATTTATTTTTTCTTCCCATTTGAAAGCACAAGCACTGTTTATTTCTACTGGCACACACAGAAGATTGAAATAAAGCAGGAATTAATAAAAAATGAACATTTTTCCAACTGTAATAAAAGTATAAAGGATAAGGTAAGGAATGAAAATGACAGAACGCCCTTGATTCCACATTTCAGATTGTCAATTTCAACCCAATCAGTAAGAAAATGAAAATCTATACAGTTATTACCATCAGATTCATAGGTCAGCCTCTTCTCTGTGCTGTTTCTGCTCAGTGTGTGAGGCAAGGAGCACCACAGAATATGTTACTGTTCTCTGATACCACATCTGGCCCCAAAAAATATGTAAGCTGAGGTGTCCCCAAGTCTGCCCTTACCTGGTCCAGCAGGAAAAAAACACACATTCAAACCTTTCTTTTTGCTTCCCATGAAGAAAAGGAATGAAAAAATGAGGATTTTAGTGCAGGATCCTCCATTCTGTGTTTATTCTGGATTCTTGCTAACCTGAGTGGGTGTATGTGTGTGTCTGCATGTGCTTTTATAGCTCCACAGTTAGAAAGAGCAAAGCTTGGAGAAAGGACTGGTCTTTGATCACATTAGACAGAAAACAAGTCAAGAAACATGAAGTGCAAAAGTTAAGTACTTAATTCTGGAGTGTTATTTTTAAGGCTAAGCATTTCATATCAGCATGTCCAATTCCACAGTGTTGACTGCAATCTGTTGTCCTGGATTTAAAATCAGACAGTTCCTATGTAGAAGCAATTAAATCACTGGTTTAATTTTCAACAGTAGATTCACTAATGAAGGAAAAATAGAAAACACTCTTTCCCTGCTAATTTACTAAGTTTTATTAATAACTCTTGAATCCCACAGTTGTCTGTGCTTCAAAACTGAGGGTCTCTCTAATCTCCAGCTGCATATGATCTTCTTGAGTTAGAATCTTGACTGCTCTCCAGTGAGCAGTTGCTCTTCCATACTACACTCCTCCAGGAAATTCAGTCAGTGTTTTTCCTCTAATGTTGGCTAAGCTTCCTTTAAAATAATAAACTTTCTTATGCCTCTCCTAGAGTTCCCTCTTGAATTGCAAGTTTGTGGATTGCCTAATGGTGCTATACTTTTCTCCTCTCCCCTATTTTCATAAAATCTCCACATTTGGTTAAACTTTAACTGTTCCCCAATTCAGTTCATCACATGGCTTAATTCTGGCACAGCAAGAAGGCCAGTGAGACCATCTCATCAGCAACAATGTGGTTAGAGGATCAGATTCCCTGTTGTTATATTGCTGGACTGGGATGTCCAACAGAAGTTAGGCTTTTCAGTACTGCAGTGTCTGACAGTCTTACTAGAATTCACACATCTAGGAATCATGAGTCAGTTCTCTGTCAGTTCTGAAGTAGTCACCATGTGTGACCAATGTCAAACAATTTAATCCCTGTGAACTTGTTTTCTATCTGTTCATTGGCAACAGCAGAACTTGTCTCCCCTGCACTGATGTCTTGTTACACTATTTGTGCTTGTGAAGCACTCGGGCGTGACAGCAAATACTTGTGGAATTCTTGAAAGGTTTTTTAGCTCTCAAATGCTCTAGTTTTATCCTTTGTCTCTAAAGAGCGATGTATGCACCATTAGTACAAAAGACACAAAATTTTGGTTTGAATATAGTGGCAAATACATGTGTTATACTGAATGTTTATATGAGAAACAGCTGGCATAAATTGTTCCAGCTGTTCTGAGGTTCAGCTTCTGTAATGCAACAAGCTGCTGCTTTGGTTCCATTGTAATAATTAGTAGTGTTAAGGCTTCTATCATGAATCTTGCTTTTGTTGTAGGAAGGACTGTTGTGTGTTTTTTAAGTGGAAAAGTAGGATTTTCTTTTTTTCTAAGCCAAATATACTTATGTCAAGGCTCATTATTAACAGTATTTGCTCTAATGCATGCAGAGTTTACATTACTACAGAGTCAGGAGGAAATGAGACCAAACCAACCGGTTGCAATGTTTACCTGTAGTGAAACACTTGGAACTGCAAAGCCATTTAACCTGATCTAGTGGGAGGTGTCCCTGTCCATGGCAGGGGGATTGGAACAAGATGATCTTTAAGGCCTCGTTCAACACAAACCATTCTATGATTCTATGATTTTATGATTCTACCTCTGATAGTATTCACGCACACACTGGAACCAACTTAGGAACTGGTCCTGACACACATGCAGTGTGGAAAGGGAGGAACTAAGGAATCTCCTTTCTCAGCCTCTTCCACAAGTGACAGGTCTTGGATGACAGGAAAACAGTTAGGCCTAGTGGTTATGGCCAAGGGCCAAGGAAAACCAAACAGGAAAACCAAAGCGCCAGGAAACCGAGGCAAGAAGTGAATAGAGTGCCAGCAATGGCAGAAATCAGAAAATTACGTACAACTGAAATAAATCACATCAAGGGCACACGGCCATGAAGAACAGCAAGGAAGAGACTTGAGCAACCATCTTGTTGTGCTCAAACCTGGGCCTGAGTCCTCTTCAGATGTCCCATCTTCTAAGGGACCACACCATCTCTTCTCCCACAGCAGAGTGAAAATTTAAATACCCACCTTGTTAGACTTGGGAATGGGGTCTACAGTAAAGGATGTCATGATAGCAGGCACTATATTCAAGAGTACAAGCAGTGACACCAAGAAACTTGTGTGAGAAAGCAGAACAAGAAGAAAAGCTGTATTTCTTTTCAAGGACTGGAAAAGATTCACATCTTTTCATTTAAAAACTATCAGAGTCTATATTGTATCCACCTACAGACAGGGATTGTGAAGAACTATGCTGTTCATGGCTACTTGCCTACCTCTGTGAGGATGCAGCACCACCAAAAATGTTACTACAGGCTGTGACTGAAGATTGTGTCTTAGTCCAGCACGACTGCATAGAAATTCAGTGAAGAATGTCTATTGCAGGCAAAGACTGTCTGAAACTTCTGGCAGAATTAAAACAACAAGATGAGGTAAAATGAAGCAGTCAGCCCAGAGAAGGGCTCTCTTCTTGAGTTATTCCTTATTTTCTTCTCATTCTGATTTCCTTCGCACATCTTCACCTACAACATTTCTCCTTAGAAGAGTTTTTCTTATTCTTCTAGGTCATTTCTAGTTTGTACTACTTATTTTTAAAAGCCTAATGAAATTTGCATCATGGTAGAAGTTACAAATCACAAACTATTGCAACTGCGACTTCAAAAATGTTTTAGGTGCATATGAGCCATGAAACTTCTCCACACATAACTGGCAGTGAATAGGATAGCTCTTAAAAGAGAGACAAAAGGATAAAGAAGCTTCAGTATTGACTCAGTGACATTATTCTTTGACCTGCTGTCTGGGAGCTTGTATGTCTTCCACAATCCAACAAATAAATTGCAGATTTTGCACAGATGGAAATTTGCTACCTCTGAAGATGTATGGATGCAGTTCTTCCACACAGCTTAACCGAGCATTTCTCAGCCACTAGCAAAGCTGAAAGCCTGCTTGTGCTAGCACGGAGGCCCTTTTTCTTTTTTTTTTTTTTTCATCTGCTTTTTTTCATTAATCCACAATACAAAGTACATAGATATATTCCCTGAAAAAACCAAACTCCATGTAACTAAGCAAACAAGGGCCAATCCAAGCTTATATTGACAAATTACCTAGAAACAAAGTATACTTCAGAGACCGAATGTGCCCATTAGGTCAAATTAACCCTCAACCACAATAAAAATATACTGAAAGAGCTTAGCAACTAGCAATCTCAAGAGATATAAACTGCTCATGTGTGCTTTTACAATGACAGTAATTTTAGTTTTATCTTGTTATTGGTTTTCTGGTTTTATCCTGTTGGTTTTCTGTTTGCCCCTATGGTGGGAGGAGATGGAGACCTCCCAGCTTTGTACCTCTACAAAGAACCTAAGGGAGGTCACATCAGTGAGAGACTGTAAAGTGTATGGTATACAGAAACATACAGAAAAGTACTTAAAACTTAAAAGTACTTTAAAAAGTACTTAAAATATATGGGCTAGGATCCCAGGTAATACAGTTCACTGACTGCCCTAGAATTGGTGCTGGGACCAATTTTGCCCATGGAGTGCTCTGTAAAGCTGAATATTAGTGTTATGTTTCCAAAGGGTTTCTACATGTGCAAAATATCCTTTTTTCTGTATAAATCAGTGCAGATTTGGAAAACAAAGATGAAAACATCTGCTTAGATATTGGCCTGATTTTCCTGTGCTTTTCCACATTTTTGTTCTCAAAAATTAGATAATGTCCAATGGGCATATCTACTTTAAACTATTATTAATCTAGTATTCATAACCTGTCAAGGATACAGCTATTACATGAATGTCATAATTTTTTTGTAAGACACATTGTTTTAATCACAGCTTACAGTATTCATCTGCAGTGAAAAAACTTAGAGTTTTTTCAGCCAAGTGTTTGAGTAACATGTTAATTCCCCACCAGAAAACTTGGACAACTTCTGAAGCAAGTTCCAGACCTCAGCATGAAGCTAAAGATTCCTTCTGGAATCTGTTCTTTTTGCCTCCTGTTAAAGTCATGACTGCCTAAGCAAGATATTCTTCATTCCTAGCTCCTGTGCTGCCAAAACGAGTGGAATGGATAAAATATTTTTCACAAGCAGGTAACCAACGCAATAAACTAAGGCAACAGGATTTACTTCTTGGTTTAAAACCTTTCTCTTTCAAGGTTTATGATTGGCATCATAGCTCCACTAAAGGTAGTGGCAAAAATCCACATATATCAGAACTGAGCTCACATATTAGAAGCTACTGTCATTATGGGTTAGATCCTACATGCCATTCACACCTACACAGTCCCACTGCAGTTTGTAAATCTTTGCATAAAGAGGGAAAGACATATTTGCATGTACACTACCTCCCAGCCCTTCTCTTACAATTATAAATACTCTGTTTTATTTCTTTGACCCAAATAATTTGCTAACAAGAAGCTGATTAAAACAGACACCAAGAATGTTAAAAGTTTGTAAAGATCAAATTTCCATGTGGAAAGCCTGATACCTCCTCCCTAGAAATGCCAGAAAGGGGATGCACAATGTGCAAGTATCTGATTTCAGAGGCAGGCACACAGAAATGCCCTCATCAAAGAACATAAAAGCTTGAGTAGATAAGGATAATATTATCAGCCTAACCTGTAGCCCTAAAGCTGTGATTTTTTATTTTTTTTTTCATACTTAGGCAGGCACGATTTCATGTGAACAAAGGAAAACTTTGGTTTAAATCAGACTGAGATGGAATATGGGTTTTTTGCATTATATTTAATTTCACTGCAGCAGGTATTTCAGTAAGTCTGAAGGAGTCTGCACGATGACTAAGACTGGTTTTCACTACACAACAGAAAGAAACCTCTTTTTTTTATGTACAGAGCTGATTCTGGTCCTCCATACAACAGGATTTTCTTCTGTTCTACTCCATAACTGTAGAACAGAAGATAATTCAGTTTTTAACCTTCATGCACATATTGGAAACATTTTTTAGATGATTTTCTGCCAATCTGCTTCTACTGAGAGCTTTCACATGGTTCACAGCTAATATAATCCTACATTTTTAAGAGGATGGATTACAGAGAATTATCTTCCTGGTCATATTAGAAGTGGTAAAAGGAACCTCTTTATTTTCTCAGATAGTTTTATTTCCAAGTAGTGGCCCAGAAACAACTGCTCCCTTTCGATCAGATTATACCTTTGGTCACACCACTAAGTTGAGTAACTTAGAGGAAGAGACATCTTCAGGGCATAATTTTCCCTGTTTCTCTTCACTTCAAAAGCAGTGAAAAAAAAAATTTTTTTTTCTTTCATAAAACAGCACTGATGACATCATATGGTTCACTTTCTTCTGCTGTTTTTCCTCTTTTTTGCTTGTAAATTTATTTGGCCTTGCATTGCAGTATCTTTTCACAGAGTTTGGGTACAATGCACCTCCATTTTTAGCTGTATTTATTCTAACTTTGCCCTCCTCTCCTCTCTCTCCTCCTTGTACATCAAATGTAAAGGTGAAAGACAGAGCTCCATTAGTTCTTCATTTGTTCTTCTACCTTTCCTAATCCATACACTTAGCATGAAGAAGAGGAGTACCACATCAAGATGTCAAATAGTTCTTCTCTTTCTTACACCCAAATTAGGTTCAGGTAACTCACGTGTGGGTGTAAGTGTGGGTTTTTCTGCCCTGTGGAAACTTATTCTGTAAAGCAAAATCTAATCTTTAGTACCTCGTTCCATTTGCTGTCAAGAAACAGTCTCTTAATGTTAAGACAATTACTAAATATTCAGCACAAGTGGTAGCCAAAGTAACTTTGGCCGTAAGGCTAAGTAACACTGCTCACTTGCAGTAGAAGTACTTGGTAAGAAGGATTTCTAAAGAAGTTTGCACAGTCTCCTTCCACTTTCTGGCTGAACGGCCTTCATGCTCTTGTTTTTTTCAAGGAACAGAAAGAGGAGTATTGTACCCATATTCATAACCCTCTGCTTTTGCTTTATATAAAAGATGATTTACCTTTGACAACTATTTATTGTTTTGTCCTGCTTTCCAGACTGCATGCAAACACAAATTAGTGTCAAAATTCTGGTTTCTTCAGTCAAGGAAAGTGGAAAACACCTTTGCTGAACTTCATGTAATAATAAAAAAAACAATAACCTCATCCTACAAGCCCTAACAAAAACATTTTTCACAGTGTGAATTATTTCAAGAAGCTGTTCCAGAGATTACATAAACTTAATAGTCTAACCTATTTCACTGTGACCCTATATTCTACCAACATGCAAAGGCCCCAGCTGTCTAGTAACAAATAGATATTTTGCACTAGGTCACACAGGATATTACACAAGTATCAATGGTGAAGACACTAAGTAACTGGACTACTCTTTGAAAAATAATACCCTTTTTAAATTCATCCTTTACACATCCTCTAACACTGATAATCTGAAGCTGTTCCACAAGTTTTCAGCCCACTGTAAGAAAATAAAGCCTTATAGTCTTCAGTCCTAAAAAAACTAAACTGCTCTAAACAAAAAACAGTCATAGTAATCTCAGATAGATCTCTTCAAATTCAAAGTTGGTTTCTTTACAACTGCTCAAGTACATAAACAGGCCTGGTTTGTTGTGTTTGTTAATATACACACTTAAACCAAGCACTTATGTTTCCATATTACTGTTTATCCCCTTGATTTACTTTGCTCCCACAAAGACAAGGGAACTTACAATCATTATCATTGGCTTTGTAAATAATTTCTAGTTTCTTAGGAAAATGCCCTACTGCATTTGCAAATCTTGAAGAAGGTCCAAATGTATGCTCTTGGTGTTAAACATATTTCTAGGCATGCAGTCAGGCACAAACAGCTGCCATTTTATTTTGCATTTAGCACAGGACAGAAGTATAAACTATTGAACTAGGCACACATCACTGTTTGGGTTCAGTAACCACAAACCCAGTGAAGGTCAAGCCCAATATGCATTCAAGCACCAGTTTTATTATTGCTCAAGTAGAGTATTTGATTTGGTCAGTCTGAAGTGGATTTCAGGTATACATTCTTTGTGCATATAGAAGAAGGAAATGGAACTCATCTGCAGAAAAAACTGCCCTGCACTTTCTTGCAGCATGGGACAGAAGATGATGAACTGGCTCAGCCAATACACCTTGGTACTACTGACCTTGGATACAATAAGCTACGCTACCAGAAGAATTAATCTGTGTAAGGATCTGTTTGAAAAATTAAACATTCACACTGTATATAGAGTGTAATTTCAACAATTTTTTTCTGCTACAGAAATTTTGCATCAGTAATTCTTTCTTGGAGATCAGGGCCTAGCTGAAAGCTGCTTAGGTGTAAGATACAGGATAACACCAGCTTGCTCACCTCCAGGTGACGTTCTTCAACTGTGCCAGGATTCTGTTTGTGCAGCTGCTGTGCTGCTCTCAAAGTAGGTGAAGAATGAAATCCCTTCATGACTGATTAAGTGTGTTGTTTTGCATCTCTAAGTCAAGCATATTTTCCTCTGGACTGATCTGGAGCAGAGAATTCTGGGGTTTCTGCAGATCATTTTCACATGCCATCAAGACTGCGTGCAAAGTGATCCTTAATACACAGGGAGAAAGGAGACCCTGATAGACTCCCAAATATAGTTCTCGACATAGTTCATGTCAGTATTCCTTGACCACCAGATACTGCATCAGCCTTGAGGAAAAGCACCAAGCAGAGCTGTTTCAAAATGAGAAAGCTATTCCTGCCTCAGGGGAACAATAAAGTATTGTGGTGATCCTAATACCCACAGAAAACATTGTATATATTACACCAGGTAGCAAGGATGCAGAGATGATTCCTTTGCTTTCCCTTTGGTTGATGACTCTTCCTAATTCAAGTAAGTCTCCTGAACTGCCAGAAATCAACCTGCAAAGTCCTTCCAAGTCACTTTATAGATGAGAGCTTCTGATGGACCAATGCAAAATAACAGCAGAGACAAGATCTGAAACACAACTCTTAAAGAAAGTATCTGAACAATGACTTAAACTAATGGTGTGAGTCCACAAGCTTTTTACACTTAGTTCTGTGGTAGATGCTCAAATACTTTTTCATCCATCTCTGTAAAGTGGTTCCATTCCTGCAGTCTGGCACTCAATAATATAATGCTACAATGACAAATTTCCTAGCAGTGAACAACACAGGGGAAAAGGAAACAAGAGTTTCAGGCTCATAAAGGATTATGATAGATAACTAAGGCAAAAAAGCCTCAAAGAACTCGGAAAAAAAACCCCTAGAGTTTCTTTAAAACAAATACTGCACAATAAATGGAATAAAAAGTGCAAAGCTGAAGTCAAAAAACATCAGGACTGGTGTGTATTGAAATTAGTCTTGCAGCCCACGGTCTAAGGGATGCTCCAAGCCACTCTTTGACAAGCATAAGCAATGGGACAGTGGGAAGTCAAGTAATATGATGAACAGCATATTCTGCTGATGGACAGCAGAAGAAACAGGTCCCAGCATTTTGTGTTGCATAGGAGCCCAGAATGACACCCTATGAACAACTGAATTTCTTCAGACTGCATTATCACTTTGTTTGTGTTCCATAATTTTGTAATTAAGGAGCTATTACAGAGTATACCAAATAATATGGCATAAACTTCAATTTTCAGGTATGCAAAGCTATTTCATGAACAATTTTCTCTACACTTGCTCCAAATTTACCTAAGTTGCTATCATTCACCATGGAAATATTTCCAGTGGCTACTGTTCCCCATCCATAGCTATTAGTCAAGGTGACATAGGAAGCATTGAAATGGCAGCTCTTGTTAGAGCACTAATATTATTAAGACAGAAGTTAATAATTCTGCAGGTTAACTTTATGACCAATAAATCACACAATGTGATGAGTGCTGGAGGCATTCTATTCCAGATGCAT
Source organism: Calypte anna (assembly GCF_003957555.1). Classification (NCBI taxonomy): domain Eukaryota; kingdom Metazoa; phylum Chordata; class Aves; order Apodiformes; family Trochilidae; genus Calypte; species Calypte anna. The sequence continues at coordinate 114,269,759 of NC_044245.1, forward strand.
ATCCTAATTTACCTGCACTAAAGCACACCTCAGCAAGATAGCCTTGTGATCACAATTTAAAGCAATAAAGTGCTGAGCTAAAAGAAACTCTCTTTTGAGATACCAGGAATTCAGGCTATGAAGTACAATCTCTCACATTTAGTGGGTGTTATGCAAGGCACCCTTACCTCCATGGGAAAGGCCTTGAAATTAACTGTGTGTTCAGAACCACGCTGGTTTTCTCTCCCCCAGTGAAACCGGACATCATGTAGTTCAAACTCATGTCCTCGAGGTAATGGCCCTCCTATTAATACTGGGAAAGAAGACAAATGGTAAGGAACTTGGTTTTCCAAGCAGACAAACCATTGAATATATTCGCCAAGCACAATGGGGAGAACATCACAAGCTTCTTTATTCATAGCAGCATTAGAGAGGAGAGGAATAAAGTTTACAGATTTGACATCTTTACTTTTGAAGAGCCATGGAGGTACAGAACACAAATTCACAAACAGAAGCGAGATTGCTGCTAGCCTTTGTTTTATGAGGCAGAAAAGCTGCCTCCTAACACAAAATAAAAACATTGTACCTTACCAGTCAGAAGAGCGAATACCTTTATTGCTTTTATCAAGATAGTAGCTGTGTGCTCCAAACAGATGGTGGGGGTTCTGGATTGAACTACCTCCAACCTGACTGATTGCCTAATCTCCATTGCCTATATTTGCTGTGTGTGTCAAAGAAACTGATAGAAATCTTCTGACTGCCAATACTTCACTGGATAAGGGTGTTCAGCCATACACCACCTGTCAGGCTTCTGGTATACAGAATGCCTCCATATCTAAATATATTCAGACCTACTCAAGGGAGCCTAAAACCTTCCACATGTACTTTAAAACAGCTTCTAGACACCCCTGGATTTTTTTTTTACTTTGTCTTTTTGAATATCTGGAATTTTATAGAAGCATTTATCCACAAGTGCAGCACATACAAATATTATTTAATAACTCCATACTTTTGCATTAATGGAGACTTCCACCATAAGTAGTAATAGGAAGCAATTGTACCTTGTGAGGCCAAATCTGCTTTGGAATTAATCAATGGAAACATTTTGCCCAGGGATTTGCAAATCTGCTTCAGATCAAGTATTACTCCACAGGCTGCAGATGGCTTCCCACTGAAATAATTGAATAGTGGCTTATAGGAGGGGTTGGATTTTACTTATGGGTATTCACAATCTTCCCCAGAATCCATTAAATTCTCACATAGTTTTCAAAGACTTTGAATGAGTCTTTCACAATCCCTTATAATTTATAAGAATTATTTAAACACATAACCTTGAGCTTTAGGGAATTAAAGTTCCATAATATGAAGTTATTCTGACACACAAACTGAGCAGCCCTAGTTTGGAGCACAACACGTAGTGTAATATTAAAATGTAGTTTAGCAACTGCATCCTGTTGCAACTGCACAGACACAAAAACAAAAGTACAGAGCTATAAAAAATTGAAAGAAAAATTATTATTTATGGGTTTTATAAGTAATACATTGGTGGAAAAAGAAAAATATTCTGGTTAATTCTCCTCTAATACTTCTTCATAACTAACGTAAACAGGCTTTAGGGCTTCTAAAATGAAATGTGCTAAATGTAGTTATAGATTCAGATTTGCTTCTTAAACTTGCTTTATCTATGCTTGGTCTATACCTATATCCTGCAGGGAAAATCTACAAAACTGGTGAGCAGTGGGGAAAACAACCAATTATTTAGGGAAATCTGGACAAATAAAAATATATGATACTTAATCAGTGCTATTTCTTAGGAAAATGAAGGGTTTTCTCTGTTTTAAAATATTGCTCCAAGAGAAAAAGTAACTAGAGTAAATGTTCTCTTTATCATATAGTTCTGGATCTCCAGGAGCTTCAGAGAGTTTATTTCTGAGGCTGATGTCATAACACTGATCTCATATTAAGAGTATTTCAATGCATGAAGCATGTTTATTTTTGCTCTGCCTTTTCTCAAATCTTGATCCATGTTAATTCATGAAACATGCTTAACTTCCCTCGGCCTTTCAGCAATTTTTGATCCTTGATAATTTAAAAAATTATTCTGAATTCAGCATCCAATGCATAATCCACTGCTGGCTGAAGAGAAGTCTCTCTGTTACTGGGATATCCTATATAGGATTTTTCGATAGACAAATGTTCCAATTCACAGTTGGTCATGCTTCTTCCACTTAATGCATAACACATGTTAAATGATCAAACTGGAAGCAGCCGGTGAAAATGTTTGCAATTAGACAATAAGAAGGATATAGGAATTCCAGATGGACTGGGTGTCCTGAATTAAGGGATAAAATCAATCACTAGTAATGACAAATTGATTTTTAATGTGTGAATTAGCCAGTTTATTTTTTTCCACACAGAAGTTTCTCTTTGACTATTAAGATTACAGTAGACTAGGATCTCTTGCACGGTAATTGGACAAAGTTTCAAAAGCATTTAATGCTCAACAGTTCCCATTAAAATAATCTGGCTAAGTGGATTTGTCATTAGAGATCCCCTGTGAGGAAAAGAAACAGCGGGAGTTTCCGCAATCCCTGAAAATTGGCCAGAATACTAGGTCAAAGACAGCTTATTAACTCTTTTCTCCTCTTGTTAGGGATAACAAATATTGTCTTCCCTTTCCCAAAAATGGAAAACTTATCCCTACTTTACAAATGGAGGATAGGTCATTACGTAACATGAAAACTAAGGAAAAGCTGAAACTAAAACAAGATTTCCTAAATCTTAATTCCATAGCTCAGTCATAAACCTTTATTCTATTTCATATTTTCTCATATTTCAGAACTCATCAGTCCTCCACCACGCTGCATTTGAGTTTAAAAGGCAATCTTTCTTTCTCCAATGGATTACTTACACATGTGCATATTGGTCCCATCTTACTAATTATTGCTACTAAGTTACAAACTGTCCTTGGGAGAGGTAGGGTTGAATGAGTTGCAAAGGATGACATAGTTTGTGGTCATTCTTGCTTCCTCCACAGAATTCAGGAACCTTCCTGCTCCCCCAGAGAGAACCTTACTCCTTGAGAAAGGAGCTCTTATTCTGATGGTGGCAGAGTAAAAGTATAAAATGCCTATTCTATTGGAAATCTGCAAAAATTCCATGGAAAGAAATGTTCTGTTTTGCAATAATATGTGGACTTTTTCATGGGAAGGAAATTATAAAGGAAAGCATCATTATCAAAATATCAAACCCTTCCTTTTTTAAAAAAAAAAATCAGTGTAAAACTGAACTGACTCCCTCCTTCCCAGCACAGCTGTAACTCTCAGGACTACTGGGATCTCAGAAGGAAACAAAAGTTGGAATGTCTCATGGTTTGACAATGTTCAGTGGTTTAAATGCCCCCCAAAAGGCTGTTACTAGCTAACACTGGCTAGAGTAACATGGATGCTCTTCCAAACACATGGCAATAATTACCAAAGTTCTGGAAAACACTTGAGTCTCTTTCACATGGATTAGTTTATCCAGATGAAAGGTCTGAAAGGGATATTGCAACTTCAGTTAAGTTGGAATTGTTTCTTTTATTATTTACTTCTAGTGTTTATTTGATGAATGACATCAAAAAAAACCACTCTTTAAGAAATGAGGACTGCTTTGCTACTTGCTCTTCATCGCTATTTTAAGCATGTATAACTGGAGTATCTTAAGCTGTCCAGTTCCACAGTTAGCATTCACAGCTCATTCTAATGGAAAAAACCTCTTTAACTTACACTGTCTTTGGACCAAGGACAAATGTTGCCAGCTGTACAAAGCTGCTCTGGCAACACGCTGCCTTAGCGATAGTCTGGACTGCTTCTGAAAGCAGACATCTGCTAATGCCAGTGAATTAGGTGACACCAGCAGGAGAGGAAATCCTGGACACTCTGAAGCAATCTGGTTGACCAATGGGAGGTTGAAACTTGCAGTTTCCAGTGCAAAAGCTCTCTCGTTTTCCTACAGCAGTCACCAGCAACACCCTTGCCGGCAGCAGCCCATGCCGGGCGGGCGGGCACATCCCTCGCTGCCCGGAGCAGCGGATGCTCCGCGATGTGGGGATGTTGCCTTAAGGCAACGCGAGCTTCGGCGGGGGCAGCAAAGGCCGTGCCTCATCGTACCTGATTTTGACTTCAGGGCAATCTGAATAGAATGCCCATCGTTGATCACTTCACAGTCGCGACACACCACGTAGTTTGGCGACAAACGCACTTCCAGGAGCGACGGGTCATACTTGGCTTCTCTCGAGTTCAAGTTAATGGGCGACTGGTACTCCCCGTTAGCGTCAGGAAAGATCAGCCCCCACTCCACTCCTGAGGCACAAGGGACGGCTGTTACCAGGGGACCCGGCACCCCGCGCTGCACGGCGGCTTCCCGGGACACCCAGACCCTCTCCGCCCGCCCCGATGCTCCCCACCGGCGGGGCAATGGGCTGCTACTGCTCCCCCGCTCCTCGGCCCGCCCGACCCGGACACCTCTGCCCGGAGGCTCAGCCGCTGTTCTCCCGCCGGCGGCCACGGACCTGCCGCCCGCTGCGGGCCAGCGCTTCCCCGCGGCCGATTTTTCCCTCCTCTCCCGCACTTAGATCCTCCCCATCGCCACCTCCTGCTCCCCCGTCCCTGGCCAAAGTTTCCCCTCTCTGCCCGCTCCTCACCTTCCTCGTAGCCCCACTCCGGAGCCTCCTCCCGGCGCGGAGAGGGCTCGTCGCCTTCGATCAAGCTCCCGTCAGCCATGGGCGAGCGGCCACGACTCCCGCCGCCCGGGCGAGGTGTGTGTGTCTGTGTGTCTGTGTCTGTGTGTGTCTGTGTGTCTGTCTGTGTGTCTCTGTGTGTGTCTCTGTGTGTGAGAGGGCGAAGCGGGTTGCCGGCGCTCCGCAGCGAGCCTCGGCCCTCCCTCCGCCCTCCCGCCCCCGCCAGCGGCTGTCGTCCTGTGGCGGGGCAGGGGCCGGGGGCGCGGCAGCCGGGCGGTCCCGGGAGACGGTCGCTGTCCCGGGGGCGCGGTGGGGCGGGAAGAGGGGAAGGGGAAGGGGCGGCCGCAGGACCGGCAGCGAGTCCCCCGTGGGCCGCCGGTCCCCTCTAGTCCCCCTTCCCGCTGCCTCGGGGCTCCTCTCCCGTGGGTGTGTGTCCCGCAGCTCCCATAGCGCCCCTGGGCTGGGTACAGGCTGAAGGTGAGCAGCTTCAGCGTGGGGAAGGACAAAGCCCTGGGGAAGAACAACCCTGGGACTGGTACAGGCTGGGGGACGACTGGCTGCAAAGCAGCTTGGCAAAAAAGAACCTGAACACCCTGGTGGGATGTGAGGCAGCACCTTCACAAAGAGGGTGAATATCGTTGGGCTGAATTAGTTTTGCCAGTTTTGCCATTAGTTTTGAGTATTGCCAGCAGGTCAAGCAAGGTGGTTCTAGACACCACCTCAGCTGCTGGGTCTAGTTCTGGTATTCTCAGTATAAGAGAGATGGAGAGAGTCCAGCACCAGGCCATGAGGATGGTTAAGGAACCGGACCATCTCTCTCCTGTGAGGAAAGGCTTAGAGAGCTGGGACTGCTCACCTGGGAGAAGAGCAGGCTTAGAAGGATCTCAGGAGGATCAATGTGTACAGATACATGAAGGGAAGATGCAAAGAGGACTTTTCCTCTTCTCAGTGGTGCCCAGTGACAGGACCAGGGGCAACAGGAGCACACCAAAACACATCAGGTTCCCTCTGAACATCAGAAAACACTTTTTCACTGTAAGGGTGACCAAGCACTGGAACAGATTGGCCAGAGTTGTTGTGGAGACTCCATCCTTGGAGGTATTCAAAACCTGTCAGGACACAGTTCTGGGAAACCTGCTCTAAGTTGCCCTGTTCTAGTTGGGGAGTTGGACATGATGACTTCCAGAGGTCCTTTCCAATCTCAGCCATTGATTCTGTGGTTCCATCTCACCCCACAGCACTGTGCCACTGCTATGGAGGAAAGGAGAGGGTACCCTTCACAGAGGGTAAGAGAGCCACTGAAAAAGCAAGGGAGCCCAGGCCTATCTTTCTATTTCAAAAGGAGTGTTGAGTTCTTCACACTCATTACAGTGCCTCCTTGATTTGAGCCACATCCAGCCAACATCTGCAGAATATACAGGATGTAGGTTTTGAGGAAAGTCTCTCACCAACAAGAGGATGCCCTAGTTCATGGGTACAAAAGGACTCCTTTACCAACAGCCATGGATGGACCTGGAGAACATTAATTCTGCTGGGGGAAAAAAATAAAGACAGAGATCCCTCTTTAATAGGAAGTGACCCAAACACTTGCATCAGTGACAGCAAGGGGAATGAAAACCCACCACTGACAGTCTGCAGCCAGGAAAGGCAGAGGTAGCAGTCATGAAGTGTTGCTCCAGCTGTAAGCCCTTCACTTCCCATCCTTGGCCATTTAGACAGTGAACAGACCTCCCCTTGATATCCCAGAAGGACAGCATCCCTATCATGTGCTGTTTATCCACAGGCTTTGATCTAGATGTGGACCTCATTGTGCTTCACTTTCCCCAGCTCAGCAGTAGTACATCTGATTCCTGTGCAGGGCTGACATGGAAGCAGAAATTACCATCAGTGTGAAACTGAGCTGTAAAATTCATTAAACAAGCAAGACAGTACTAGTTCATGAGCTGTGTGAAAGGTAAAAAGAAAATAGGACAAAGAAATGGAATGTACTGGGGTTGTGAGGGGGTTTTAACATCAGAAAAGAAACACGAGGTTCTTCCTGCAGGATGATTTGTTAAAATTTTCACTATTGATGTTCCAAAGGAATATATACTACCAAAACAAACTACCTTAGTGCAGGTTATTGAAGCAAAAAAAAAACCAGACATTTTTCTTCATATAGTGAGCACCTCACATCAGTACAAACAGAACATTCATATTTTTAACATGAATTTTAGCCATGTAAGATATCATGTTGCATATGCATACTTGTCTTCCATACTAAATTGGCTTTATTGGTTGCTAATCCCTTCTTCTCTCATCACTTCTTAAAAATATACTAGTTGTTTCTATTGATATAGATCCCTTTGCTTTGTCCCACATGGGACAAAGCCAAACATTCCCCTAAATAATTGCTGATTCTGGTCCATCTGACTGGAAATTCATTTTCCTCTTCAAGCAAGAATCTGACATTCTGGGTTAAAAAAAATAATCTTGGGAGGCTGTGTTCATTCTCTGGCTCCTTAAAGTACAGTACTTCATTCATGCCCTCTATTTAGTCCTTTCCTGCAGTAGCTTTCCTGTGGGACATCTGTTCTAGAATTTCACACTTATGAGGGACAACATAATCAGACTGCAAGTTCCTGTTTTGTAACACTTTTCATGGCTTTCCATAGTTCTCATGGCTTTCCATAGTTTTCATGGCTTCCATTCATAACAACTTGAGAACTAAGCTATTTTCATTTGCTGTCCTTCCTTTTAACTTTTCCATTCTTTCTATATCCCTCCTCAAAATTACACATAGCAAGTAAAGCCTTATTGAATAGTTTGCATTTCTTTATTCCCATATGTCTGCTCAGTTATTTTCTGTGCCAATATACTATTTCTTCCGTAGCTGCTGTCAGGACTAGCATGACCCAAAGACCTAAGGACGTAATCATCACTCTGCTGAAGATTTCTACAATTTGACAGTAAAGTGCCTAAGTAAAGCAGTAGTTCAAAGGTATGGCACTACAGCAAAATTAAGTGTGGAACAGAGCTCTCATATTTAACTCCAGCCACAAATGTGAATATTGACCAGGCCAATCTCTGCACAAACCATCTCATTCATTTATGGATCCAGCTTCAAGTGAAAGAGTTGAGCCAATCAGGTGGAGACAGTGACATGATCTAAACCGTGTTCAAAGTCAGTGGGATTTTGTCTTAAGTTCAAGAAGGACAGGGAACTGCTTGAAAGAGTCAAGCACAGAGCCCCAAAGACAATTAAGGGAGTGGAACATCTCCCTCATGAGGAAAGACTTCGGGTGCTGGGTCTCTTCAGCTTGGAGAAGAGGAGACTGAGGGATGAGCTCATCAATGTTTATAAATCTGTAGAGGTAGAGTGTCAGGAGTATGGAACAAGGCTCTTCTCAGTTATGTCCAGTGATAGCACAGGTGCAAGCTGGACCATAGGAGGTTCCATGTAAATATAACAAAAAGTTTTTTGACTGTGAGAGTGATAGAGTACTGGAACAGGTTGCTCAGTGAAGTCGTGGAGTCTCCTTCTCTGGAGACATTGAAAACCTTTCTGGACATGTTCCTGTGTGACCTGCACTAGGGGATCCTTCCCCGGCAGGGGGTTTGGACTCAATGACCTTTTGGGGTCTCTTCCAACCCCTAATATTCTATGATTCTATGTGATTCCTTTAATAGTGTAGGCACTCTTGAAAGTGTTGCACTCTGCCAATCCATTTCTCTTCCTGTGTATAGTATTCTGAGGGTACCCTGAGCACCACGCTTTGCTACACATTGCACCTCTGCAATCATCCAGAAACACTAATTCTTGCAGTGTTATGTTACCTAATGCACTTTTCTGAAGACATCCACTTCCACTCTGTAGTTCTTTCCTCTTTAATTGTCTTCTCTTCGTGGGAATCAGACGCTTTATGCCAGCCACCTCTGCTCCATCTCTCTCTCAAACTGGCCTCAGACATCTGAAGTCTGAGTTTGTGTGGAAGCTCCCAGTAGCTGACTTCTCTATAAGAAGATGTAAAATATATAACTATAATACACAGAAATACACTCTTTTATTTTGTAAAAATGCAATGCTTTAGTGCTTGCTATACTGGCTAAGCATACTGAAAAATCTGTAGGGAGGCATAGTTGTATTATGTCCCTCAAGCTAGTATCAAATGGATGGATGAAAAGTAGGAGAAGCCCAGCCAATGAGACCCTGGGAAATGATGGGGCACCTAACCAAAAAAAAAAAAGATGGATCAGGGCACCTCTCTCCTGAAACCCAGTTCAACCTTTGATGCTATGGAACATGCTGACTTCTTGTCTAACTGGGATTAATGATCACACCCTTTGATGATACCAGGAAAAAAAAGCTCAGGCATAGATCCAGGGCTTAACAGTTTCTCTCTGAAGTCAGAGGAGAGTAACTCAGAAGCAGCAGAGTCTGTGACATTCCCTTTTGTTAGATGAAAAAGGGCATTTTGAAACATGTCTAGTAAAATACTTTATTCTTTTGAGACTGCAAAGAACTATTCTTCTACTTCCTAAATCTAGATATGGTTGTTATTATTTGTTATGCAGTTAGTATTTTCTTTTTTCCTTTTAAATACAATATAACTTTTCCAAACATTGTAAAATGGATATACTCAGGAAACCAAGCCTGAAACAAAATTTTGCATCCAAACACTGTGAAATTTTTATGTTTGAATTTTCATAAATGGCAAGCAAAATTTTTGGGAGGTTAAATTCCAACAACTGTACTTACAGCTTTCTGAGAAAAAGCTTACTCAAGCTTTTCTGAGCTTAAACTCTGAAGGGGAGAGTCCAGTGAAGAGAATTGTACAGGTAACTAAGAAATCTGCAGGAAAATAAAAGCAGAATTACATAAAAGTTTTTTTAAACTATACAGTCCTACCTGCAGCACTCTGTGATGACCACACAACTGATAGATTTTTTTTCTCTGATTTGAGGGATGGGAAATTCAGCTTGTGAGAGGATCACAGATCCTTTTTAATTTACTTTTCCTTTATTAGCTTGATGTCAGCAAGGAGGAGTTGAGGGCACACAGGACTTAGTATTGTGATAGGGAAAGAAATATTCTGTGGGATATTAAAGCATTGCATCTGGGGCAATTCAGAGTACATTTATGCTTCTCTAAGACAGACTTCAGTTCATGCCAAAGTGCCCTCAAAGGAAAGGCAATGGCTGTAAAGCACTGTAGACAGGCATCTCGCTTTTTCAGTGAATAGAGCTTCCTATTTTGCTTCCTGTGTTGGACTCTGAGGTTGGCCAGCAGTTGTCTCTCATGTGGTCTCATTTCTATCTTTATTTCTTGCCAGGTTACTCTCTCAAATAAGCTTGGTTCGTTTCCAAACAGAGAAGCATAAGCAGAAGGTTTCTGCATTCGATTGTTAAAGCACAAGCTTTTATGTAACAAAAGTGAAAAATGTCTCTGCACATTTTGAAATGAACTAGTTCATTACAAAGAATAATATTCCTGGAATAATATTATTTGCCTATCTCTTTTTTTTTGTTGTTTTTCTGCAGCTGAAATAATGTGTTATAAAAAGGAAAAGGATGGTGGAGTAGTATAAATAGTCCAAGATTAAAAGGTTAAAAGAGACCATTTTCAATAAAGGGACCATTTATAGCAAAGAGAAACCATTTACAGTGAATGACTGTATGTTTGCAAGTCAAGTTTACATTGGCAAATGCTGTCCTGCAAACATTTCAAAATATGTCAGCTGGATCCCTATTTCCCTTTAAATCCACACCAAAGTGTGTTTTCAGTGGCCTCATGTGTTTTATTTTCTGTAAGCTTCTTGGCTTTGCCAGCTTATAGGATAGCAGGCTGGTCTTGTGCACACTTCACACATTTGGCTTTAGAATATGCATGGTTTTTGAGAAATTAAAAGATCAGTAGATTGACCTGTAAGTATGTACACAAGCCTCTTTACAGGACATATGTAAAACTATTGCATGCAAGGTTGCATCTTTAAGAGGGCACAAGAGATAGAGGGAAAATGAGACTGGGTTAGTATTTCTAAACCGTTGGGCATAATGAACATGGATCCCTCCAGAGCTCAAATATGTAAAAAAAAGACAATTATGACTGCCCATGAGAATACACACATATACCTATAAGACACTGAACTACAACAGCATAGTTTTAAGTTGTTCAAAGGAAAACCAATGAATACAAAGCCATTTCTAAGGATTGAAAAATAGAGTCAAAAGGGAAGCAAAAAATTAATAAAAAGTACAGTATAAAAAAAATTAAAGAATTATCTAGTGTGGTGCTTTTCTTTTCCCTAATAAGATCTATCCCTGGAAAAAAAAATCTGTAAAGAATTATAAATAAGTGACAAACACACAATAGGAACTGCTGATGAAGTAAAATAAGTACGAAAGTAAAGTGAAGTCCTTCAGACAATAGAAGCATAGAAGGGAAGTTATTTTTTTCCCTCAGTAGGCTAAAAGGAAAAGACAGATAAAGGATGAAATAGGATCTCTCTGAAACACAGAATGCAAATGATGATCAAGGACCCTGACATGGCAAAACTCCTGTGTCAATAGTTCTTTATTTCTTTAGGAAGGAAGCAGAACTAGAGACACACCCAGACCCAAATTCAAGGAAGAAGATAGGATGTTCAGAGGAAAAATCTGCAATAAGAAGGTGACAAATGTTTATTTAAGTAACTGTAATAATATCAGATCTTTAAGATTCTTTGAGATTCTTAAAGGATTATGAGTTTCATTTAATACCTGTTGAAACGAAGTGGATCTTCATCAGTGAAACTGATAGACAGGAAATTTGCTACTGGCAAAATAAATGTTTAAAAAGGAAGCAGTGAATCAGGGAAAGGTATAATATCTTCTACTGTTTACAATAAAAGGAGAGAATGAGCTAAATATTGAGACTGAGAAGTTTTTTACTAGAAGATCACAGGCAGATGTTGGCTTAAAGGTGTTGGCATTTCATCTGGGAAGCTCAGAAGAAAGGGGAAGCACTGATCAGGATCAAGTGTCAAGGAAATAGCAGCATATTTGTGTCTGTAAAACAATGGAGAAAACAGTGAGTTCTTCATTCACTCTACTAAGTTTTGCTTATCAATATGTAAACATCCATAGATGATAAAGGGCTCACATGCCCTGTTCTGGTAAAGTTATGATATCACACGTTCAGAGTGCAATCTGTCCTCCTGTATCTTAAGCCATTATATTTCATGCAGTTACTCATTTATTACATTAATTATTTGGCTACCAATAAATAATAACTTGTGTTTGGCTGCAGCATGTTTTCCAGAGATGCATGACCTGAAGACATGAAGAAATGAAGAATTCATTACTTGGACAGTTTGTTCCACTGGTTAATCAGCTTCACTGTGAACTAATGGGTACCCATTTCAAGTTTTAATTGATCTGGGTTTAATTTCCAGCCCCTGGTTCACATTAAGCTTGTTTGCCTTGACAAAGGGCCTTTATTTGTTTGTGTTTTCTCTCTAATGCACTCACCCACTGGAGTCTGGTCACCTCCATGTGCTCTAAACAAGAGGAGGTCATCAACTCTTACTAGAGGGTTAAGACCAGGATATCTTGGTTTTAGCTTTTCTGCACATTTTCCTTTTTTTCACATTAAAAATACAGACACCAGATTTGTCCTGTGTAGCTCTTTTATTCAGCTTTGTGTTTTCATTTCTTTTTTGTCTGCACATTAACGATTCACATTAGGGGTTTTTTGCTGTTGAATCAGACATTGGAGCTCTTGTTCTGCTGCTGTTTATTATAAATGTTCAGTCCTCTCTCTGAGTCAGGGTATCCAGGAGCCAGTCTACAGCCTGAATTCCCATTTTACATTTAGTTGACCCAAAGCACCATTCATTTGAATGAGTGTCCTAGTGTTCAGTTTTAATCAGAGCCTTGTACACCAGTACATCATACACCTCATAAAAATCTGTAATCTCACTATATGTGTTCGTCTGACAAAACATGTTTTCATTAAAAATATTGCATCTAGTTTTATTTATATTCCTCTCCATCAACCTTTTATGACTGTTATCTCATACCAATGCTTTTTTATATTTTTCCTGGAACTGTTGTCAGTTTAACCAGACATTAGCTACCTAGATTATTTAATTTCTCTCTTTTTCCTTAATGTATACGTAATAATAAAATTCTCCAAGTTGTTAATTCTTTACAGAAGAGACTTGAGATCTGTCCAGCTAATTCTTGCAGAACTCCAGTGTAAGTCCATAGATTTAAATCAGTTTTTTAAATTCTAAGTTTTATGATATTTTATAATACTACTTACCTATTAATAAACTGCCAAATTCTTTACCCACACATGATGTAATAAGATCAGACTCCTCTCCAAACATAGAACCCCAAACATTTATTAATATTTACTATTTCTCTGTCAGCATTAACAAATGCACAGTCTAAGGCAGTAGTTGAGCTTGGGTTTCTTTCCTTATTAATGTAGTTAGAAAATTGTTAGTTATTTGTGTGAAACCTAGTTATGGCTTTTTCCCTGGAGTATTCATACATATTTTTATAGTCCACAATTTCTACTTTCTACTCCTTTTTCCACTTATTAAATTTTTAATTTCTAATTATTTTTTCTATTCACCACTGAATCAGCACCGGATTCTAAGTACAGTTGTTCTTTTTATTTTTCAGTTGCAGAGTTGGACACTTTTTACATTTTTGAGCAATTAAACAGTTCTCTATTTTATATATTAATCTCTAATATATTTATATATTTATATATTTTATATATTATTATATAATTATGTATTAATCTCTAATTTATATATTAATTATTTTATAATTAAACAGCATTCCATTTGTTCCTACCTTTTCCCTCTCAAGTCACATAATTTGTAATCTTAGCAATAGAAAACAAAACCATATGATTTCAAAGTTTGTACAGCAGGAAGCAAAAGATATGGAAAGTAGTTGGCAATTTCAAAGTCCAGTGATCAACTGCAGATAAGGATTATGAAAGAGCAAGTATTTAAAGGGAGGCTGGGCAGTAAGTGATAGAGGACAGTGTGAGATAACACTGTAATGCTGCTAGGAAGACTCTCAGCACACATCCTCAGTTTTGCAATTCAAAGCAGTTCAAGTGGAACATAGGAACAGGAAAAGATTCCATTCAGATTTAGATTTTACCATTCATTAATCATGTTTCAATGTAGATAACTGGGAAGAAGCAAATGATTTTGTTCCAATTTAAATGCTTGGGATAGGAATGCAGATTTCTTGAATTAGTGTTCTTCTAGGGTGATAATATCATAAAAATGTAGTCATACCTACCTTAGATTAGATGTGTTGTAGAAAGAATCAGTAAAGGGATTTATCTTTGTACCCCAAACCTCAGAAAGCTTAGAACTTACAAGGACACTGAAATGTTCATATTCTGAAGTGCTAAGGGCCTGTTGACTTTCCCAGCCACTAAAAAACTTCAAACAGCTGCCATTAATAAAATCCTTTCACACATGCCATATAAAATCTTTGCCCTAAGCTCTCCAGATTTCCATAAAGTGGCTCAAATACTTTATAACTAATATACAGCAATACATTCATATTCAGCAGCTTTATATAAAAAAGGGGGGGAAATGCATCAGAGAAGACTTCTTCACTACAAAGAAGATCTTGATAAAAGCCTTTTTTATTTTCTACTATAAGATTTTTAATTTCACAATCCCCACCCTATCGTTTAAGTATCTCAGACCAGGCATTTTTTGGGTTACACTGAAACACAAGAGTCTTAAATATCTCTTCAGCTGCTTCCTAATGTTTGTTCCACAGGAAGGGAGTTAGTTCATAGCATAGTGTGCTTTGTGCATCAACAAAGCAGATAAGTTCAGCCTCTCTTCACCTCAAAAAGGGGCAGGGGACGACCACCAGGAGACAGTGTGTTGGACTTAAGGATTATTGTCAAGGTTTCAGGGAACAAGACGACTGTCAGGTAAGGAGAAAAGGGTCTCTGCTATTTATGTTCCTGTGCTGCTTCCCCAAACTGCTTAACAGTGTGTAAGCACTTTCTCTGAAATAGCTTCTTTTTGGCTCCCAGCTGTGGGGTGGTATTTCTCATAGCAAACAATAAAATTTTTCCTAAATTCTCTAATTATTATTCCTGCTTGGCACTTCGAATCTCATTTTGGCACTGAAAAGCTCTGTCTTGAGTATGTTAACATAGATTTGAGCCCTGGGTATTTCCCTTCATGCAGATGGCCCAGCTCCTGCAGTTCTACCTGAGACACTTGGATTGGCATCATAGGAACGAGCAAGCAGGGCTTTTTGCTGAAAATCCAATTCTTCATGAGATTTGGCTATCTATCTACTTTAATAAACAATAGTTTGTGCCAGAGAGACCTTATCATATGAAAGGAGAGGCTTCTCATGAGTCCTCACGCGTTTTTGGCTTTGGTAGATATTTCCTCAGAATTCAGGAAGGCAGAAGATGCTTTTCAGGTTGAAAGGTTTCATTTATCATTTCTTGGGACTTTTCCTGTACTGTCTGCATTAGCAATAAGCAGAAGGCCTGCAGTAATAAGACTGATGGCACTAAATCAAAGCATCTCTGTGGGCTTTCCAGGAGCACTTTTCCCCCTACCCTCACACTTCTTTTACTGTCCCTATTCGAGGCTGAGCTTTTGGTGCAGTCAATGACATGCAGCTTTGTCAAGTTGTAAATTACAAAGTAAAAATGTGGAAATACAAAATTAAAAGCTTGTTTATCACACATCTTCTTGGGTAGCCTGGGGCACTGAAGCAAGTTGTTTTGTGACAGGAGGGCTACTGCTTTCTCAGTACCACAGGGAAAGTGGAATCCATGCTAGACACCCAGTGCATCAAAACCAGGGAGCTGAAGGAGTCTGCAAGAAAAACTTTTCCTTTCACAGTTAAAATTCCTGGAAATTTTACAAAATCCCTGTGATGTTTAAAATGTGGTCCTGCAAGAGTGGTTAATAAAAGTGCCCAAGCTTTGCTAATAAATGCAAATTGTGCCAGGTCTTTAGAAAGAATAGTGTATTCCCACCCTCATCAAACCCACTCTCTTTGAAAGATGTGGAAAGAGAGGGAAGAGAGGCTATGGTACTCTTTATTCCTTTCTACTCACCTCAGTCTGGCATTTGGTAGAAATTATGGATCATATTTAGTCCCACCTTGACCTTAATGAAAAATGACAGTGTCTTGTGTGACAGTTGGATTGTCTAGGGAGAAAATGGCAGTATTCAGATTCTCACCACACACCCAAACATAACATACTCTCAGGTTACATTGCTGTTTACTTTAGCAGCAATAAGATTCTGGCCTTCATAAGGTTCAGGAACTGTTCAAGAAAGGTTTAAGAAACTGTTTGATGTGTATGATAAGATTTTAGAACTACTACTCCAGGATATTTAAATGCAGATTAAGGCAGTGCTGCAATATATGGAGAGTATCCATTTGGGGGATTCAAGCTTTTAAAAAAATTTGCAGTTGTAATAGCATTCTATTAAGGCAGACATTTCTTCTAGTATTAGGCCTTTTTTCATAAGTATTTTTTTCTGGTAATTTAATAAATTATTCCTTACATCCTCATGTTTAAATTATATTTCCATGCAAACTGCATCCAGCAGGGTTGATGAGAGTGCAGCAGTGCATACTGTAATTTTCAAAGAGCTGGCATCTTGCACTCTCATTAATAGAAATGTATCAAGAAGTTGTAAGTGCCTTTCTAAAGATACTTACAGGACATCTCCCTATGACTTATTCACTTATTCCTATTTTCCTTCAAAAGCAACTGAAAGAGGAACTTTGAACCTCCTTTTTCCTTGTGCTGACATTGATTCCTGCATGAGAAAGGAGGCAACAAATGTTAAGCTAAAGGAACTTACATCTTTTATGGTTGCAAAGATTCCTGGCTTGAAAAATCAGTTTAATTCCAGTGCCTTTCACCTTCCATGCTAAGCAAGGAAACAAAGAAAACATTCATAGACACAACACATGTGACACAGGGCAGTCTAATGGCTTTAGAACAGTTCAGTGAAGCATTAATGAATTTACAGTGATGACAGCACCACAGTGCTAGGATCTAATCTGCTCTGTGGTAAGTTGTTTTCATAAGTAACCTCAAACACAACCAGTCAGGACTCTAGAATCTTTTGGTTTCTGACAAAACATAATCAACCACTTTTCTTTTGAAACTAGTAGCCATTCCCCTGTTTGCTCTTTCACTGGTGTTTCTCCAGTCTATGCCACATTTCAGATGCGTCTTCAGCTGCTCCGAGCATCTGAGTTTTTAAATATATTTTGGGTGCTAATCTCCTGTTCTTCATGCTGCTAGCCTCAGCAGGTGCCTGGAACTGAGTTCCAGGAAAAAGCCTTGCACAGAAAAATAGGTAGCATGATCTGGTCCATAATAAGATACTTTTATTCCAATTTTCTATTCAGATCCTTTTCTTCACTATCATACTTCCTTGCTGTCACATATCTGTGCCTACTCATGTATTTGGGTGAGCTGGACATATAAGATGTTAAAGCATATATCAGCAAGGTTCTAGAGATGAAGAAAGAGGTGAATGCTGGCTGTTAACACAAGACCTTATTCTGCCTCACTGATATAAAAAAATTTATTAGCATTGGCTTAAATAAGCATCTTGATGGAGACAGCAACCTCTGTTAGAATGCCTCTTACCAGAGTCCTAGGCAAGAAGGTGTTAGGCTTGAGGAGAGAAATAGTTGGGAGAGCTTCTCTTCAGAGTCTACCAGGAATGGTGGCCACACCTTAGTATCCACAAAATTATTCATAAGATTAGTAATTTTATTGTATACATTCTCTCATAAAGAGAACTGAGTTCTATACTTGAAGAAAACCATAATTATTTCCAGTATTACTAAAGCATCTGTGCTTTTAACTACATCCTATGACATTTCTCTGAAGAAAAAGGTGTCCTTCCAAATTCTATAAAGCTACATATTTTAAACTACTTGCCCCTTCCCAGAAAAACAGGTAATGAAATAATCGAGGAACACAAAGAAGGCAAAAAATCTGTCTATGTTTTCAAAGATCTGAAAAATTGCACTGAATCTGGTTATATAGATGAAGGCAGACTGGAGAGGGAAAAGATCAGAGTAAGAGGTGGAGAAACACTGCAGTCTGCCATGTTCCCATGAAATGAGTAAACACAATGAAGTTTGCATAGCTTTTAGTTTACTCTAGCACTAATACCAGTGAAACCAAGCTATGTGAAACCAAGCTCATTGCAGAAACACCCAAAGGCCTGGGAAGATTGCTACAGCACAACAAAAGCCTTTGAGAGCCATCCCCAAGTCAGCAAGAACAAAGGTAACTTTCTTAGAGTTTATTAGTACACCAGTAAGACCTTTAATTGTGCTCATGGGGCAGTGTAGCAGTTTTCTTACTCCAGGAAGATGTGGCTCTAAGGACATTGCCATGAGAGGAACTACAGAAACAAGACAGAAAAGAAGTACATCCATAGAATTTTATTCACTCCCCAGACTGCTTGTCAACTCATGTCAGTGGGACTTGCCATGTCAGCAGGGACTGCTGGGAGAAGACAAGTCTGTCCCTTCTCTGTCAGAAGTACTTTGATAATCAGATTTACAAAAAAGAAATATATTGGATTGGTTGCCTTCTTAATCCTCATTTTAGCAATCCTGAAAACAGGGCAGTTTCACATGGCATGTTAATATCACAGCATCCTCTCACCTCTTACCATGTTCATTCATCGTATGCTGTAAATTCCAGTAAAATTACCTAACTGGAGACTAATGACATTGCTGAATCTTTCCCTTTTCAGTATGTTCCATTAGTTGGTTTTCATCTTTTTTGTGTTTTCAATTTTTTTGTTGTCAAATTGTGTGGCAGAGCACCAAATGCTTTTCTGGTCCTTATCATGTTTCATACATTAAAAATGCATTAGGGATGATATCAACTACCTCAATTTGCTTTAAGATGTTGTCTTACCCTCATAGGCACTGAAAATAAGACTCATGAATGCATTCATCCTAAACAGAGGAAGTGGCATTTCCTCATTTATAAAAAACACAGGCCAAAACCTGCTATTAAAAGGATGATGAACAAAAAATTATAGTTTGCTCCATATGCTTGATGTTCAAAATAATTCATTTATGATAATAATCATAAAAGTAATAGGAAGCTGAGGAAAATATAAAATGTTCTTGTCTAATTCAAACCTGGGAAGAAAATGAGTTTTCCTGAACACTCAAAAACTGCATTCAGAAGCAGTTTTATCTCTGTGGAATTGGTGCAAAAGTTACATATTCCTTCTGTTACATATTCCTCCTGTTACATATTTCTTCTGTTCAGTACCTAAAAGGCTGGGGGAGATATTTTTTCACACATATTCCCAGAGCTGCTCTATTCCCTTTGTGCCTTGCAGGATCAGCACAAAAGGTCTAGAAAGTAGGATGGAAAAATCAGCTGCAGGTTCTCCTTGAGAAAAGGGCTCCCCAGTTGCCACAGTGCCAGCACAGTAACCTGTCCCCCCACCAGCAACTCACTCCTCCTCTCCAGCACCCTGAAAAGATGAAGGTCATGATGCATACTGTTCTTCTTACCTGGAAATGGGAGAGCCCAGCCCTAAGGAGGACAGCTGGTGAGAAGCAGCAAAGCATCCACCATCTTATGGTGTCACCGTATGACACAAAGCTGGGAGGAGTGACTGACACCCCAGAGGGCTGTGCTGCCATTCAGAGGGACCTAGAGAGACTTGAGAGTTGGTCAGGGAGAAATTTAATGTACTACAACAAGGGCAAGTGTAACATCTTGCATATGGGAAAGAACAGCCCCAGGTACCTGTATATGCTGGGGACTGAGCTGTTGGAGAGCAGCACAGGGGAAAGGGACCTGGGGGTGCTGGTGAATGGATGACCATGAGCCAGCAATGTGTCCTTGTGGCCAAGAAGGTCAATGGCATCCTGGGGTGCATTAGAAGGGGGATGGTTAGTAGGTTGAGAGGTTCTCCTCCCCCTCTACTCTGCCCTGGTGAGGCCGCATCTGGAATATTGTGTCCAGTTCTGAGCCAATCAGTTCAAGAACAGGGAACTGCTTGAAAGAGTCCAGCACAGAGCCACAAAGATGATTAAGGGAGTGGAACATCTCCCTTATGAGGAAAGACTGAAGGAGCTGGGGCTCTTCAGCTTGGAGGAGAATGAGGGGTGAACTCATCAATGTTTATAAATACGTACGGGGTGAGTGCCAGAAGGATGGAGTAAAACTGTTCTCAGGGGTGACTAATAATAGGACAAGAGGCAACAGTTATAAACTGGAGCATAGGCAGTTCCATATAAATATTTGGAAGAATTTTTTCACTGTAAGGGTGACAGAGCACTGGAACAGGCTTCCCAGGGAGGTTGTGGAGTCTCCTTCCCTGGGGACATTCAAAGCCCACCTGGAAACCTCCTTATGTGACCTGCCGTAGGTGACACTGCTTTGGAAGGAGGGGTTGGACTGGATAATCTTTCAAGGTCCCTTCCAACCCCTAACTTTCTATGATTCTATGATCTTCTCCAGAATCAGATGCCAAAAGGTTCCTGCTGTCTCTCTGTTTGGATGTCTGATCCTTTGTGCACCTACATCCCTCAAATTTGTACAGAAATTCTTTCTAATAAACTTATTAACAGCAGCCAAGCATAGAATTGAATCATAGAATTGGCTGGGTTGGAAGGGACCTCAGAGATCATCAAGTCCAACCCTTGATCCACTACCTCTGCTGTTACCAGACCATGGCACTGAGTGCCACATCCAGTCTCTTTTTAAATATCTCCAGGGACGGAGAATCCGCTACTTCCCTGGGCAGCCCATTCCAATGTCTGATCACCCTCTCTGTAAAGAAATTCTTTCTGATATCCAACCTAAACCTCCCCTGGCACAACTTGAGACCGTGCCCTCTTGTCTTGCTGAGAGCTGCCTGGGAAAAGAGACCAACCCCCACCTGGCTACACCCTCCTTTCAGGGAGTCGTAGAGAGAGATGAGGTCTCCCCTGAGCCTCCTCTTCTCCAGGCTGAACAGCCCCAGCTCCCTCATCTTCTCCTCATAGGATCTGTGCTCGAGTCCCTTCACCAGCCTGGTTGCCTTCCTTTGGACCTGCTCCAGGACCTCAATCTCCTTCCTGAACTGAGAGGCCCAGAACTGGACACAAGACTCGAGGTGTGGCCTCACCAGGGTTGAGTACAGGGGCAGAATCACTTCCTTGGACCTGCTGGCCACACTGTTCCTGATACAGGCCAGGATGCCATTGGCCTTCTTGGCTACCTGGGCACACTGCTGGCTCATGTTCAGCTTCCTGTCAATCCAGATTCCCAGGTCCCTTTCTGCCTGGCTGCTCTCCAACCACTCAGTCCCCAGCCTGTAGCGCTGCATGGGGTTGTTGTGGCCAAAGTGCAGGACCCGGCTCTCTCCTCCTGCCCCAGATCAGTCATTTTGTCATAAGGTTACTGGTTTGGTCAAATATGATTTTCTCTTCCTAGGTCCATACTGACTACTTCTAATCACCTCTTGCACTTCACATATTTGCAAAAAGCAACCAGAATTATTTGCTCTGTCTCCTCCCCAAGGACTGAGAAGGACTGAGACCAACCTGTCAGTTGTCCCTTCTTGAAGAAAGGAACAGCATTTGCTTTCTCTCAGTCCTCAGGAAACTTCCATGATTGCCATGATTGTTTAAAGATTATCAAGAGTGGTCTTGTGATAACATCAGCCAGCTCTCTCAGACTTGTGGTTGCATCCCATCAGGTCTCATGGACTTGCATGTGTACAAATTGTTGCTACAACAATAATTTTTCCTTGTTCCAGATGTTCTGGTGGGTCTCAGGGACCTGTGATTACTAAAGTTCAGTCTTAACTACTAAAGACCAATGAGACAAGGACACTGAGTACATTTGCCTTTCTGCATCCTCTGAGAAGGTCCCCTGACTCATTCAGCAGTGGGAACACATCTTCCCTGGTCATTTTTTTGCTGCTGTTGTATTCACAGAAACCACTCTTGTTGCCCTTCATATCCATCAACAGATTCAACTCCAGGTTGCCTTTGACTTTCTTAACTGGATCCCTGCACCCTTAGACACTGTTTTTATACTTCTCCTACATCACCTAATCTTACTTCCACCTTTTGAATGTTTCTATCTTTCAGTTCTGTAAAGAGTTTCTTGTTCATCCATGCAGAATAATCTGTGCTGGAGGAGCCAGAGGTCTGCTGACTGAAATAAGTGCAATACATTTTAAAAGAGTAAACCAAGCTGGGGAGCCAGAGAACTGCTGGTAGAAATAAATTTGATATATTTTAACCAAGCTGGGGAGCCAGAGGAATGCTGAATCAAGAAGAAATTCTTTTCTATTTCCAATGTGTCTACATTACATCCTGCCACCTTTGCTTGACTTCAGGCATGTGGGGATGGACCATTCTTGAGTCTGGAGGAGGTCATCCTTGAAAATCAGTCAGCTTTCATGGTCTCTTACTCTCTTCTTCAAGGTGACCTCGCATGAGACTCTTCCAAACAGGCCCTGACAGACCCATGTTTGCTTTTATGACATCCAGGGTTGTAAACCTGCTCTTTGCCTTCCTTCAGGATCCTGAGCTTCACCATCCCATGGTCAAGGTGTCCGGCATTGCCCCTGACTTCCACATTTCCAACTAGATCTTTATAAAAGTCATGTCCTGCACAGCATCTACCCCCTTCATCTCCTCAGCCCCCTCGATCAGTAAATTGCCGTCAGAGCATTCCAGAAATTTCAGGGATTGTTTCTGCCCTGTGGTGTTTCCACTCCATAAAATATCAGGGTGGTAAAACCCTTCTGTGGGGACGTGGGCCAGAGAACACAAAATTTTTTCCTGTTGTCTGAAGGAGGCCAGATTTGCTCATTCCACCTGATCAGGCAGTCTGTAGGAGACACTCACATCAATGTCATCCACATTGGTCTTACAGGCAGCCCAGACCCATAAGCTCTCAGCTGGCTGATGGCAGAGCTCCATGCACCCTTGCTTCTCTGTCAAATCCAAGTCAACTTCTTGTCCTCACCAACCTGCCCTATCCTTCCCAAAGGGCCCAAGTCCTGCCATTGGAGCACTCCACTTATGTGAGTGGCATGTGCCCATTAATCAGAAATTCAAAATAATGTAGTCTTCACCTACATAAGAATTCAAAGGTGAGTGTTTTCCTTTTTGATTATTTCTTTTTCAAACAACTGACAACAAATAGAAAGTCCATTTTTCAGTGCCACTGCAAAGTGCATGTGCTATTGTCAAATGCATCCTATGCTGCTGTTAGTTTTGTAACAAAGAAAAAAAAAACAGTTCTTATCAACAAAAATAAACAGAAATGATAAATGGCTTGCTGGTATTTTTCTGTGAGCCAGTTTTTAAATGGGTCACATTGTTCTCCTCTTTACTAGCAACCTAAAATAGAAGTTGTTATATCAACAGTGTTTTGCACATAATAGAATGTTATCTGAAATGGAGTTTGGTAATGTTTTTCCTTTAAAATTAAGGCTATAGTACTACAGTTATTGAAAATTATCATAGTTTACTTTTTATTTTTCTATTTAAAAGCAATGTTCTTGATAGTAAAAATTGCAGTTGGAGTTCAGAATAGACAAAATTATCTCTTGGTAAAAGCAATAAGGACAATGAATGTTCGCATTGAGAGCACGGTATTGTTGAGGTTTCTTTTCCCTTTATGGGCTGCAATGTCTGCCAGAATATTTGATGTTCTTCCACAGATTTCAGTGAGACCACAACAGTGTGTTTTACAGAGAATACAGAACTCTGTTTTTGTAGTTAAAATTTAACTAAGTTATAAAAATAAGGATAGAATTTAAGTAAAGGCATTGACAAATCTTGGATTTGAGAAGCTGTTTACAAAAATCAAACTGTGGTCCATTTCTCCCTGGAGTATCTTGCAGATGTGCAGCTGCAGCTCTTCAACACCAAGGAAAATCTGAGCTACCCAGGAACACGAACAAAAAGCCAGACACATGCAGCCCACCCAAGGCACATGGGGCCATCCAAGTCACCAGCACCTCCGAGGGAGGGGTTTTTACAACCATTGAGAAAACACACTGGGAAAATGTAAACTGAGATGTGTGCAGGGTGCCAGCTGCTCAGCCCAGCTCATGTTTGTGCATTACTGCAGTGCTGGTGAGGACTGGGTTCAGGCAATGCCACGTGCAGCTGCAGAGAATTCCTGCTTGGAGGACACATTTCCCCTTTATCCTGCAAGCAGCTTCTGCTTCCACTCAGCTCTCTGTTAAGGATTAAAGGGCATCTCAGGGCTCCACTTTGGTGGCTTAAGTGAAAGTAGGGCTAGAATGGTCAAAAACATTTTCAACCCTGGGAAACATAATAAAGGAAAATAAGGAGGTCTTTCTACCACCTGCTAAGGAGAACTGAAGCACAGGAAAGAACAAGCTCAAGTACAAGGTCCTGACTACACCAGGCACCATGGGTTAAGCTCTTTGGGGATTTCTTCAGAGAGGTGAACTTCACTTGCACTGAGATCAATGAAAACCTGAGCATTCAATCTGTTTCTCATTAAAAAATCCCTCTGAGTGTCTCCAGTGTGCAAGTCAGAACTGTCTGAAAGTCACGGGGAAAAGAAGGGCTGTAAGGCTAAGAATTTCATGCTTCTTTTTCTTTTTATATACTCTTTATTCCCCCGGATCCTATGGGAAGCATAGGACTGCAGCACAGGGGACAGCCAGAAGGATTCAGGGCTGTTAAATTAGTAGCTTGTTTAAATCCCAAGGTAAACTAGTTGTGCTAAATTAATCTGTGAACCCTCACATGAGATCCAGAGCCTCTGAGCAGTGCAGATATTTTGAGATGATCTAATTGTGGTTGGAGAGAAGGGATGGGATAGGCAGGAGTAATGCTATACTGTATGTGCTGCAGTGGGGTTCAATGCAAAAAGCTGGCAGGGGCAACACAGCCAGAACACCGGGGATCAAAGATGTGCAGGCATTTCAGAAAAATGGTTGCTGGTATAAACAAAGGTCACCAGGTTTGAAACACTTGGTAGGAAACTGAGGGAGATATGCAAAGTTAAAATGGGAGTTTCTGGATGAGGTGGAGATTGAAAAGAGCAGAGAAGGCAGGAGCTATCCCTCGTGGGGGTTCTTCCAGATCTTAAGTAGGAATAAGAGGCACCTCAGTTAGCTTTGTTTTCTAAACTCAGGCACAACCATCTAACAGTAATGCCTCACATCAGAGTGAATGAAGAGCATACAGGTACTGCCATCTTTAACACTGTACAGGGGGACAGGTCTTGACAAACAGCAGGCAAAGTTCTACTGTGAAGCCAAGTGAGAACAGGATTCAGGGTTATCCCAAGGCACCCTCTGGATAATGTGCTTTTGTGAGTCCTGTGCTGCCAGATGCTGTGGGGTGGAAGCCCTGGATCCCCACCTCTCCTCCATGCCCAGACTGATGTCAGCACTACAGAAGCACACACAGATCTTCACTGTGTCAACAGTCTAGTAGCTACCACCAAACAAAAAGGGAATAGAGAAGCCTTCCAGTGTCCTGCTGGTAAATGTGGAATTTGTATGATGTTGGTATGCCCACCTTTGTTGGGCGGGTGACATTTAAGCACTGAAGTGGATTTTTTAAGTAAAATTCTTGAGTTTACACTTCTGTTTTTACCCCTCTGCATGAATGGAGGAAAATAATTTTTAAATACTCTGCTGCAGACAAAAAATAAAGACAGAAAATAAAATAAAGCATTTTACAACCTGTGACTCGTTCAGGACATGATTGATCATTGTCCCATTGCTGCAGGTCAACCTCTGCCATAGAAAACTCCAGATAATCTTCAGCTGCATTTCCTAAACCATTAATAGGAGAGACAAGGCTAAGATAACAATGCCCAATTTATTTCCCAAAAGCAGCTGACAGGAGGAAATGGATACCAAGCAAATTAACTCAGTAGAACAGCACAGCACATTTGGAAATTCAAAACAGACTGCCTGGAATGATTTAAAAGTAGCACGAGGTTAATGTCAGTGCTTTGCTTAGGCGTCTCAGTGCTGTAATCTACTGCTCCAGTTTTAGAAAGGGTGATGGGTGCACAGCCTGGGGCTCCCGTGTTAGGGTGAGCCTGGGCTTAATTAATTTCCTGACTGCAATGACCACACATACAGACTGTGCAAGGGCTGCTTTCACATGCATGGACACACACAGACACCACCCAGACACACCAAGGCTTTCTAATATAAACAAAAATATCTCTTGTTTGCTTGTGGAGAGGCATTATTAAAAATAGTAACTATCTTCTATGCCATAAATATATTCTATCTTTAAGAAGCTGCATCTATATCCAGGGCAAAATCTTGACAATTGTCTCAAGGAAGCAAGGGTTTATCTCATGCCTGATTGGCAACCAGCAGAGAATTTCTAAGACATTGAGTTTTATAATTTGTCATTGATATGTTGTACTAATCCTGTTTTCTCCTGGTAAACTTCCACCTGTGTCTATTTCAAAGCTTCAGAAGTGTTTTTTTAGAAAATGGTGGACATTCACGTGACAGCACTGATAAATTAAAATATGCACTTATAGCTATCAGTGATAGGCTATATTTAAGACCTTAAGTTGCTTTTTATCCTTCCCAGGGTAATAAGCTTTAATTAAAGGAGTCAGGGGCTGTATTGCAGAAACATTTGCCTCCACATGTATAGCACAAAGATATTTTGCAAAGAGACAAGTGGCATCCAAAGCAGTTCAGGATGTTTCTCCACACACATGACAAGCACCTGATAGCACTTTTCATTAAAAAAATGCATATATTCTAACATAAGACCTTCTTAAATCACTGTATCTGAAAATTGTTTATATTTCATTAGTCTGCACAGATTAAGGGTGTGCAACACCATAAAAATGGTCATTTTGATGGATATCAGAGGAATCCACCTGGTTGGTCTATGACCAGAAGTTATAAAAAGGTCTTTGCTTTCCCTTTGTTGCAGGAATCACTTGGAACAAGGGTCATAGCAAAACAAAAGCAATTTGAGCAGCCTGTCTGAGAGGAAGAAGAGGAAGGAAGGAAGAAGGCTTATTTCATCTTCTGCACTGTCAATCATTTTTACATCATCCCAGATTATGCAATATGCTGTAGCAGGGACTGTGAAGTGTGAGTAAATCAGGAAAGGGCAGATTTCCTTAGCAGTGTCTGCTACACAATGTGTGCTCTCAGATGTCTGAGGTGGAAAGGTCACAGCCACAGACTTCACAGCATCTCTATCTGACTTCAGTCTACACCTATCCTATCTTCCCCAGGGTTAGGAGGAAGAGAGGTTAAATGCTTTCATTGTGTTTGTCCTGGTGGCAGCTAAAGAAGAATCCTCCTGAACTCAAATTAAGTCACTCACTTCTTAAGTATGGCATTGTTACTGTGCAATACAAATCAAAATAAAATTTTGTAAATTTGTGGCTTGATTTCATTTTGCAATGATACTGTACAATGTGTAGTGCCCAACACTATGTAGTGATAATCCTAAAGAGAGCACATGAGGATTTATAGTGTATGATGCTACATAATGTCTGTGATGTACAAACCTTTGTTCCTTTATTTTAATGTATGATGATGGCAATACATGGTGATACAAACTGCCTTGGGATAAGGCAAAATATTTTTTCATCTAAAAAAAACATCGGCTGTACTGGGATGAGGTAAAATTAGGAAGGTAAAAGCAAAACTACTGTAATTCAAGCGACTGTATCATACAGTCACAACCCTTCTTTTCCTTGAGTATCTGGGTTTACTGTGATATGCCAATAATCTTCAGAGGAAGGTTGAAAATCCCCTTTTTTAAACTGCACTTTACTATCTCCTTTAACTGAATTCCCCACATACACATGCACACAAGCACGCACTCTCTTAACCTTTTTCATTATTCACCAAAAGGTTTTAGTGGAGCCCCACGCCACAGCAGTTCTGAAATCAAACATGTTGGTGTTTTGTGGAAGCTATCTTGCTGCCCCAGGAAGTAGCGGATTCTCCATCCCTGGAGATATTTAAAAAGAGACTGGATGTGGCACTCAGTGCCATGGTCTGGTAACTGCAGCAGTAGTGGATCAAGGGTTGGACTTGATGATCTCTGAGGTCCCTTCCAACCGAGCCAGTTCTATGATTCTATGATTCTTGCAGAACAGATGTGCAATCCCAGTTCAAAGCAAGCCCCATGCAAACTGCCAGCTCTGCATACACATTGAGAGTCTAAATCAGATATGGTCGTCTTCCTTTATTTTGCTCTGGCTTCAAAATCTCTCTGAGACCAACCTCATCCATACAAATGTCCCAAAGAGAAATACTAGATTTAGCTGACAGATGCATAAAATCTCATGTTGTCACAGAATTGCCCAGTGACTTCGCAGCACCAGATGGCAAGGAATGCAAATCTGCAGCTGGGCCTGGTGTTCATTTGTTCTCCAAATTCCCTCCTTCACAGCTGTTGTTTTCCAGTTCCATGTACTTAGAGCCAAATTTTCAGAGGCAGGAGATAGACCATGGCTCCCCACATTGATCTGAATATACATCTTTCTTTATTTGCCTGAAAAACACTTGCTTGAGCAGAGCAACAGTGCATTTGAGGGCTCATCTGAGTGTGCTCACCTGCTAGTACTGAAAACAACCTTGCTCATCTTTCAAACACAGTCTCTGGAACCAGAGCTGTCTTTCCAAATACGTGTTTGGAAGTACATAATAGTATTTTCATCCTTTCTTAGGACTCCTGGGCACTGTGGAAATACTAATCATAGCCACAGTAACACAAAATGGAAGATGTGATCATGAGGATGTGTAGAGCAGTGTTACTGTAGTTATCTGGGGGGACTTTGGCTGGCCATGTTGAGTTTCACAGGAAAGTATGCTCTCTCCTGGCACTATAATGACTGCTTTAAACTTTTCTTTTCACTTTGTGGATATTGCCAGCCCACATAGCCTTTGAAATATAGTCATTGAGTGCCACTAAAATAATATGTCTGCAAGAACTGAACTGATGTGAATTTTTCCTTTTTTTTTCCCTATGAGTAGGAAAATTGAAACAACAGATAAGTGTGACTACAACAGTCCACATTTGTTTTCCTGAGCTTCCTTTATACTAATTCAGGTGTCAAGGTTCTCCAATTGGCTCAAGTGTAGTTTAGATTTTATTTTCTTAAATTAAGGTAAAACACATATGGAGACTTTTTTTCCCTTACCTATGTAATGGTTTTCAGTTTTGAGCGCTCAGTTGTTCAGCTAGTAATCATAATTTTAACAAATACCTTCAGCCAAATCACTAATTTATACTTGAATTTTTTTTTTTCCTCCTGGGGCTAAAATGATACCTTACTCTGTTTAAAAGGGATGAGTCTTGCATGATGGGAGGGGAAAATACACCAAACACAAGTTAAAATTTAAACTAAAATTCCAAATTGGACAATCACATATGATTTTTAAAGGAAAGCATAGCATCCACTTTACCATTGCAACATGACTTTTATCAGATTCCATCAGTTTCCTAGGATATTTCTCTCTTCCCAAACTGTTTTTATTGCCTTCAGCTAGATGGGGATATTTTTGTCCTGCTTTTATGCCCCTGAATAATTCAATGCCTGCCACAAATGCACTTCACCAGCACCATTGTCTCCCCAAAGTCATGGAGACCTAAGCTGGTAAGCCCATGCTATGAACAGCTGTGTTGTAGAGATAACTTTATAGCCCACCCTCACCAGGGTTACCAAAAACTTCTCCAGGTCTTGACCTGGCTTGCATGCAGCTACCCCAGCTCTTTCTGCAGTCTTGCTACCCAGGGCCCTCCAGCTCTGCCCATCTGGCAAGCAGAGTCAGTCAGGTTGGGTACCTTAGTCTGTCAGGGGAATATTCTAATACATTCACACGGCCAATAATTTGAGCCAGATAAACAAATCTGACTAAAAAACACTGAAAAGTTGTCTCCTGAAGTTGCACATGCTAATAATTCCTGTTATTGTACTGAAATGTTTTAGCATAACTTGAATTACAGCTATGAAATATGGAAGTGGAACAGAGATGTAGTCAGTCCCCAGCTATTTCTATGTTTCTGTGGCCAAAAGACAGAGAACCATTAATGAAAATGTTAAGTGTTAAAGGCACTTTGGGGTAGTCTAGCAGTGTTTATTATTACTATTATATACATACCCAGAATATCAATTTTTGAAAGCAAATAATAGTATCAGTTTAGGAAATCAGTGATTTAAGATAAAAGTGGTTGTTGCTGGCTTGGCAGTAAACTATAGAAGAGCTATTCACCTATCAGAAAAGAAGAAAGGAGGGAGAAGATTTTAAAATACTTTGAAGTTAAATGACCCAGCACAAATAGCCTCAGTGACATTTTAAGATCAAATAGTCCAAGCATCAGATAGATGTACTTCAAATCATAAGGGGAAGTTGCAACAATTCAAGTCTCAAGCAAAGGAGCCAGAGATGACAGAGACATTTATTTACTTCTGAGTTCCTGAGGTTAATCCTACATATTTTCACAAGTATCACCAGGTTGTAATTACTTATTTATTTGATTTCCAATATTTTGTAGTGATAGTATCTTAATAAAGTGCTTATAAAGTAATTAGAAAAGCATTTACCAAGTTACGTTTTTAGGTTAGTGACTGTTTTCCTGAAAGAATGGAAGGGAACTTTTACCAAGGCAAAAGCAAATATTTCTGACATAGATAAAAAAATATATATTGAAAGGGTTTTAAAAAAAAGAACTATCCAGAGAGATGACATTTAAACATGATATTTTGTAAAAGGAACATTAAAAATGTTGAAGAAATACTAAAGAAAAGAAGCACTGGGCAAGGTAGGGAAGTCAGAGAGAGCCTCAGGTGGCCTGCATCATCAAAAATACACTGAATCTGAGACTACAAGATGCTGAGACCCGAGCTGTGAGAAGTCAGCAGGAAAACAAAATGCTAATTGTGCCCAGAGTAAAGCACAAGGAGTGCACGAGGAGGGGATTTAAAATCCTGCCTGTGGTTGTGTGTGCAAGGCTTGGCGGAAGCATCATTCTGAGGCAAAGAGGCAAGAGGGCAGCTGCCACATAGAAAGTAACTGGGAAAAAGCAATGTCACCTAGAAAAATCATTGGAAAAGAGGGTTGGAAGTTCTTTTTTTGCAGAGGCTTTCATCTGTAGGAAACAAATAAAGGAGAGCTGTGCATACAAAGCAGTCTGACAAAGTCTGCCCATCCTTCACACCCCAAACGTCCCTTATTTTAGGAAAGAAATAGAATATTACAGCCAGCATGGCTCTCTGGGAGGCAATATGCTGCTGGAGGTGGCTACCTCTGTGGAACACACCAAGGCCCAGCAGGCTTTGAGGACCTGAATTTTACAGCCAGGCTGTGGAGAACCTGGCCACAAGGAAAAACCAGCGCCGCTCAATCAGTGCTCACTGTATAGACACAGATACCTTTGGATTAATTATATGCTTGCTTTATGGTCATTATCATAGAAACTTATCTCAGAAGCAATGCTTTCTGCCAGGAAAATAAATGTCTCTACTTTTCTTCATTGCCTAATAGCTGGAGGAGTCCATTATGTTGGGAGAAAAAAATTTTCCATCTACGCTGACTCTTAAATATTTTATTGTAATTTTCCTTTCTAGCTTTCAGAGTAAATAAAACAAATGTATAACAGACACAAGATGTTAAACAGTCAACAATGTCTATAATTTAAAGTATACATTGAATCCTCATCTATTTTCACCTTGGCATTCTATAAATTGTAAGGAACACTGTACTGCTGCCTTCAATTATTTTTGTTCACTTTAGACTGTCAGTGCCCAGTCCAGCTGCCATTCATTCTCTGTGTTATAAGTGCTTGATAGTGTGCTTCAGGAGGTACAGGTTTTATATTCTGTAGTTTTGGGATTTGGATCATGGTGTTTGAAGGGCATTTAATTATTACTTCCCTTCTGTGAGGATTGCTGCAGTGACATTTCAGTGTAGTACGTCTTCCACTTACTCATTTTCAGTTAGCTTAGAATAAAATGTTATTTTCAGCAGCCTGAAAAAAAAGAGGGAAGAAGACTTTTTTAATAATCAAATGTAATATGATCTGTAGTTCCATATCTCCAGCCAAAAAAAAGCTAGTGTAATCCAGCTACCTTGGTTGAAAGCAGGGAAGTCTGGGACTTAGAGTCATCTTAGGGATGCATTGATTGAACATAGACCTAAAAACTTATTTCTGTAGTTTTGTTTTATATTATTATTCATATTGTTTATGCCACTTATAAACATATTGTTCATATTAAATAAGTACTTACATATTATGTATTACCTTTTATATTATGCAATGTATACAGTATATGTTATATGGTACGTATTATATATTGTGTATTTTTATATTTATATATTTCTCTTTATATTAAATATAATTTAGAAATATATATACATAATGCAAATGAACATGAGGGGGATTGGAATTAGGGAACTTTGGAGAAAACCAGCTCATAAATTCAGCCAGAAAGAGGAACTGACTAGGGAGAATAAAAAGGTCACAATGCTTTAGTGTTATTTTTTCCTTTCTAATTAATTCCTTATTTTGAAAGAACAGAATATTTTGTTATGATAGCTTTAAAAAAAAAAATTCCATCATTTTTTTCAAAACCACTTTAAATCCTAATTTTTTATTTTAAGTAGGTAATAAAAAAAGTCTTAGCTCAAAATCTTAAAGCAGCATTTTGATCTTAAAGCAAAAAATAGAATAAAAAGAAAAAAGAAAAAGAAGAAAGAAAAGGAAAAAAGAGAAAAGAGAAAAGAGAAAAGAGAAAAGAGAAAAGAGAAAAGAGAAAAAAGAGAAAAGAGAAAAGAGAAAAGAGAAGAGAGAAAAGAGAAAAAAAAAAAGAAGACCCAAAGAGGGCTTCTCAAAATACATATCTTTACCATTCATTTAGTTTCTCCACTGAACAAAAAAATGTTTTCTCTTCAGATGACTTTCTCATAGGGATGCATAGGGTGTGTAATCTGCTGAATGGTATCTGGGGCTACAATGGGATGTGCTTCATAGATATACTCATTTGACCTAAATTTTACCTAAATCCCAGGGCTTGTTGTCTCCTATTGGCCAACCCTAAGCCTTCAGAGTCACTTTGTTACCAGAGAACACTGTTACTCAAAACTTTAACTGGAAGGTTAAGGATAAGCTGTTCAAAGGTGGTCCCAGATTTATTGCAAATGCTTACATTAACTTTCAAAAGGAGATATGACTTCTAATACGACACTTGACACACGTTTTTTTTCTTGGCTGTTCATATGGTTCATTTCTGTCTCCACTGAATGAATAGCAATATTTACAGGAATGCTTTCTGAGACTTTATTAAACCATCACACAGAGGAATTGTGCATCACAGGCACAGTTATTTCTTAACTCATACTGAGAGGCATTACAGTTATGCTATTATGAAGAGAAATAGAACATATCCAAAACATATATTCAGCAAATGCTACAGAATTCTTGTTTTCTGCAAGCCTGGGCACACAAATAACTCTGTAACATTAGAACTTAATTCTCTTTCTACCAAAAAGTGGCATCTTGCTTTATGACCTACTGCCTTTGCATGCCAACTAAGACATAGTAAGTGGTAAACTGAAGCCTCTAAGTACCAGTTCTACCACTTCTCCTTCACATCACCCAGACATAATCTGACTTCATTAGCAGAGGATGCCATGACTCATGGTTTAGTTGCTGTATTTTCTCTTGTTAATGTATATCAGAGGTGTGCACAGTATAATGAACAAGCTCTATTTTGCTAAAGCAGAGAAAAGTGCATGGTTTCTGTGGAATTTCAGAAAGACCTGGGAAAAGAGATTCCTTTTGCTTTTGAGGTTTTGCACTTGAAAACATTTCCCCACTGCAGATCTACATGAGGCAGCAGCATTGGCCATAATTCCACTGAAATGCCAGTCAAGGAAATATCCTCAAAGATGTGTATTTTCCTTTCAAACATGTATTTCAATGTATATCTATTGCTCCTATTTATATAAATTAATGATATCCAAACCAACATATTCCTTAATGTTCCCTTCATCCCACATGAGTAATCATCACACTAAGACCATTTCATAACTTCATTCCTTTCCTTCAACTCCTGAAAAAGTGTAAAGGAGAGGAACAGCTTTCCAGCATGTCCTAAGGGGAGAAAATAATCCCAGATTAAGGTCAGGAGCAATTTCTATAGTTAAGAGGGGCACATGAAAAACCATTTACCTCCAGTCTCAAAATTCACAGAGGTACAGCTGTAAGATCAGTGCTCCCACAGATGGCTACTGAGGTACAGTGCTTTGAGCAATTAGCAATCAAAAATAACTTATTTCTTCAAGCCAAATTGTTCTTTAGGAGTGGTATTCGTTTAAATTGTCCAGGTCCTCTGAAAAATTGGGCTACTCTGATATTTCTGTTCCTCACCAGTCAAAGAAATAGGTAAACTGTAAAGGAAGGGATATTATAACCTAATATTACTTGCGTTAGTTTTTACCCTATTGCTGTTTGGATTTTTATAACTTCAGCTAACTGCAAAAAGTACTTTTCAGATAGTATCCATGCAAGCAAAACCCCTCTGGCTCATTCAGGCTTTACCTGAATAGAAGTAAAGGAACAAATCTTTGTTCTCTTAACTTGATGATGTAAACCTTGAACTGCTCCATCTTTCCTACATACCCTCAGAACCTTTATGACAAACGGTGCTGTTATATACAGAGAGAACTCCTTACAGATAGTGAAAAGGATGCAAGCTTAGAGTATTGGATTTGTCACACTGGAACTTGTCCCCAGTGTATTTTATCTGCTCTATGGCAGAGGCCTCATCAAGATGTCTCTACAGAAAGCTGGATCATCACTCTCAGTGCCTACAAAAACTCTCCAAAGTGAATCATAGAATCATAGAATCATAGAATTGGCTGGGTTGGAAGGGACCTCAGAGATCATCGAGTCCAACCCTTGAACCACCGTTGCGGTTGCTAGACCATGGCACTGAGTGCCACATCCAGTCTTTTTTTAAATATCTCCAGGGACGGAGAATCCACCACTTCAGTGGGCAGCCCATTCCAATGACGGATCACTCTTTCCGTAAAGAAATTCTTTCTAATATCTAACCTAAACTTCCCCTGGCACAACTTAAGTCCATGCCCTCTTGTCTTGTTGAAAGTCGTTTGGTAAAAGAGCCCAACCCCCACCTGGCTACACCCTCCTTTCAGGTAGTTGTAGAGAGCGATGAGGTCTCCCCTGAGCCGCCTCTTCTTTAGGCTGAACAACCCCAGTTCTCTCAGCCTCTCCTCGTAGGGTCTATGCTCGAGTCCCTTCACCAGCCTGGTTGCCCTCCTTTGGACCTGCTCCAGGACCTCGATATCCTTCCTGAACTGGGGGGCCCAGAACTGGACACAGTACTCCAGGTGTGGCCTCACGAGGGCTGAGTACAGGGGCATCTGATCAGTTTTTATTCTCACAGGGTGCTTGGGATGGAGACACATGAATGACTCTAACAAAAAGTGCATGAACAACAAAAATATCATCAGCCAATTTTCTTTTCTCTTTATGTTGTTTTGTTCCCCCAAATCTCATAGATGGAATCTGCTTAGTTTGATAGATACACTTGGGAGGGATTTACAGAAAATGTCAACACGGCATGGCATCACTTAATCTATACCCATTTGAATCAAACAGGGTAGAAGCTTAGCTTTACCTCAGCACTGAGGATGGCCTTCAGCTCTTGCCAGCCCTATTTGAGTGTCTGTGTCAAACAGGAGTCCCCAGGGAGGACTTACTCTCCTTTCATCCTCTGATTTCCAGCTGGCATTCAATGCAGTTTAGCTTCTAGGAATCCCATCTATAAGAGTGGAATGACTACACTGAGAGTTTTAACTTGTTTTACTACCCACATAACCCAGCTGACAAACCTCTGTTTTTTATAAAAACACACATGCATGAAGCAAAGTATGTGCCTTCAACATTGAGTTTTTTTATTTTCTGTGACTACGTTTTGCTGTAAATTTAGGATCTGAACACTCAATTTGAATACAGGCAGAAAAAGGCAGGCATTTACACCTTTTATTTACTACTAAAATAATTTTCCTACACCTTGGTCAACTTACTAATCTTACAAATACTTCCTATATAAAAGTTATTTATTTTTAAGCTAATTTTATCGATTTAACATATAACAATTTATCATAAACATTTATGATAAATCTTACATAGTTTAACATAGCTGCCGAACAAAACCATAGTTGCCTCCCTCTTAGAAATACAAACATAAACCATCAATATATGTTGGCCTGCATTAATATATAAGCACTTCCATCATTCCTTACAGCCTCGTGCCTCTTCCTCCACCAGATCGTTTCCCTACCTCTGCTGCCTTCCAGTGGCTCTATTGCCTTTCCTCTGTAATGTACTCTTAGCAGCATTCTTTTTTTCTTCCAGGATCTTTGGTCCCTTAGCTAAATTCATAACTCTTACTTTACCTTCATTCGCCTGATATACTTCAGGGTGAATACTGACAGCAGAGGTTACACAGGCTGCTTCCCAACTTCCTTCTTTCATTTCTTAATTATAAGAAATGTTTCTTTACTGAGGGGAAAATAAATAAATAAATAAATAAATATTCTACTTCTGCCTACAAAAAAGCTGCTTCTTCTTTGAGCATCTCTCCAAGTATGGGATCATTCATCATCTGATTCAATAGAAATATCACAGCCTCATTTATCAGGATATATAGCATGGCTGGCAACATCCTTCAATACATTTAGGGATCCCACAACTTTCTTTCACACTTTTATTTCCTGCGTCCACTTGGTGAAAAAACACCTTATCAAGGAACCCAGCTTTATAGATTTGTCTCTTTCCAATGCTTGTGTGACTGACTGTTTTCTTTCAGACTGCAGATAAGATAAAACAGATCTTTTTACTAATAGAATTGCATGAACAGGGTAACTCCCCTGATGGAGCTCACACAGGGTTCATTATCCAGACAATACAAGCTACTAAAGCAGAAAAAACACAAAATTAGCTCTTACATCATCAACTGAGCCTGTGCCAAAACCAGAAGTAAATCACTGAAGCTGTGTATTATGCATGAGATACACTACATTGCTGAATTTTATTTTTTTTTAAAATGATAAAAGGAAAGATGCATAGGAGTGAGATGTGATCCTAAATTCATAGCCTAATATCATTGCTGATTTTATTTGCTATTAGAAGAACCTTGTTTTCCTCTAAGGCATAATGTGGAGAATCATTCTAGCCCAAATATGCATGGGAAATGTTTTAGGGCCATTAGAGAACAAAAATGAGTATGAAAGCAACAGCAGTAAATGAGCAAATATTCCTAGCTATGATGCCAGGACTTGGCTGTTTAGCTATCAAGCAGACGTTAACAGATGACAGATAAGTAATTATTCAAGAAAGTTGGATGAAAACTGCTTGAATGCATCCAAACAATAATGCAAAATAAAATCTAAATTTTGATGAATGGGGAAAATTACACATAACATAACAACATAATTTCTATGTAATATTCTTAATTATGAAATATTAACATTTCAGCACGCAAGGTTTTAGCAGCAATCTGGAATCCCATTTATGAAACTGAGTCCCACACATTTGTATCTAATTGGATCTGTGCAAAAGATTCCAGCCTATTCTAAGAACAGATTTTGGCACGCAGTGTCTCAGGGGGGAAAAGAGCACAAAGGCCATGGCATCTTACATCTTGCTTGGACACTTTTCTGCTCAGAGACAGAGATGTCCTGTCCAACAATAGCAACAGCCAGAAGCTCTTATCACCTTCCAGGAGGTGACCTTCACAGGAAAGCAGAAAGGGTCTTGGAAAGCACACCCATTTCCTCTCCCAACCTCAGGAAAGCCCTGCTCTTTGCTGAAGAGAGAGGGCAACACCTGGGGTCCCAAAAGTAGTGCCTGCAAGAGGTGCATGTAGATAAAGTTGAGCGCTTTGCAACAGATAGAGATTTTAACATGTTCCTAAAAGATATGACATTACAGAGAATAAATGTTCTATGGAAGTAGCATGCAAGTAAGTGTGATTCAATAATGAGCAAAGTAGTGCATAGCAATACTAGAGAAGCATGAGCAGTCAACTAAAATCAGTGAAGGGATGCAACCAGAAGGATCTTTATTAGTGTTGTTGAAGATGTGAATAGATGCTGTGTTCACTGAAAACTAAGAAAACAAAGAAAAAAAGAACAAAAATATTTTTTAACAAATTTTCTGAGCAGGTGTAGCTCAGGATGGGATCCCATAAGTCTGGGAACTGGAATAAATCAATGCATGTAACCAATTCCAGCATCAAAATCTTGATCACTGTGATGGCACAGGTTCAAATGCCTTCTTCGTAAGTGTCTCCTGTAAAGCGAATTCCTAAGTGAGGAAATAAGGAAGCAGGAGGAAAAGAATAGAGTAGAGCTCAATATCCAAAGCATTCTCTAATAATGGGCCACATTTGTGCTGTTCTGCAATATATACTCAGAGAACCATCCAAAGTAGACAGATTTTAGAGCAATTTGTAAATCAATTACGTATCTGTTAGCAGTTGTTTTGAAGAAGACTTTGGACATCATGCAAACACTTGCTGAAAACAATTTGGGTTTAATTGCAGAGAAGTGTCTGTAGCCAAACAAACATTTGGGCTTGTATTCAGCTTCAGTGGCAAGGTTTTGGTAGCAGGGGTGGCTTCTGTGAGAAGCTGCTGGAAGCTTCTCCCCTCATGTCTAATAGCACCAATTCCAGCTGGATCCAAGATAGCCTCACTCCTGGCTAAGGCCAAGCCCATCAGTAATGGTGGTAGTTCCTCTTGGATAACACAGTTTAGAAAAAAAAAATATGCAGTTGCAGCTGGAAGAGAGGAGTGTGTGTGTGTGAGAGTAACAACCCTGTGGACACCCAGGTCAGGGAAGAAGGAGAGGGAGATGCTCTGGGTGCTGGAGCAGGAATTCCCCTGCAGCCCATGGTTAATACCCTGATGAGGCAGGGCTGTCCCCCTGCAGCCCATGGAGCTCTCTGATGGAGCAGATATCTACCTGCAGCCCATGGAGAAGCCCATGCTGGAGCAGAGGGATGCCTGACATAGGCTGTGACCCTGTGGGAAGCCTGCACTGGAGCAGGATTCTGGCAGAACCTGTGGACTCCTGAAGAGAGGAGTCCACACCGGAGCAGGTTTGCTTGCAGGACTTGAGACCCCTTGGGGAACCTATGATGGAGCAGTTTCATGAGGGATGGTAATCCATGCAAAGGAATCACATTGGAGAAGTCCATGAAGGGCTGTCTCTCATGAGAGGGACCCCATGCTGGACCAGAGGAAGAGTGTGGGGAGTCCTCTCCCTGAGGAGGAAGGAGCAGCAGAGACAACGTGTGGGGAACTGACCCTAAACCCCAATTCCTCATCCTCCCTGCACAGCTGGGAAGGAGGTGGTAGAAGAACTGGGAGTGAAATTGAGCCCACGAGGAAGGGAGAGATGGGGGAAGGTGTTT
Organism: Calypte anna; assembly: GCF_003957555.1. NCBI lineage: Eukaryota > Metazoa > Chordata > Aves > Apodiformes > Trochilidae > Calypte > Calypte anna. Next base: position 114,308,964 of record NC_044245.1, read on the forward strand.
TAAGATTCAGTTTTTATGCGCTCATCATCCTACTCTGATTTGATTGGTGATAAATTAAGCTCCTTTTCCCGAGCTGAGTCTGTTTTGCCTGTGACAGTGATTGCTGAGTGATTTCTCCCTGTCCTTAGGTTGACCCACAAACCTTTTGTTATATTTTCTCTCCTCTGTCCAGCTGAGGAGGGGAGTGATGGAGCAGCTTCGGTGGGCACCTGGCATTCAGCCAGGGTCAACCCACCACGAGGCCAGATGTGGAACTATTTCACAAACTTAATAGCTATATTGAGTCAATTTATGATCAGTTAACTTGAAGTAAAACTATAGTTTAAAATATCCCATGGGACATGTAGAATTTTTCTGTAGGTCCTGTGTTCTGACTGGCAGGAAAAATTTGGTCATAAGAATTATATTTTAATTAGTAGCAAAACAGGGAAGTAATGTAAAAGACACAGTGGTGAGTGAGAACAACAAATCCTGTCACTGCAGTCTGCAAAGAACATAGAAAACTTAAACGTATTTGTCAGAGTAGTCGTAAAATTTAATTTTGAAGTATTTGAGAGTGAGAATAAAACTGTACATTGGCATGAACTATTATTCTGGTAAAGCAATAAAAACTTTTTTGTGGATATAAGGATGAAAAAATGTTTAGACCAAACACTGGGTTAAACAAAATATTCTTACATCATAAAAACATCTGATTTACATTTTTGTTTGTCATAAAATGTTATTTTTCTAGAAATACATACTGATTGGTAATGGCTAGAAAACAAGTCTATTCTAACTCATTGTTTGTCAAGTATTGACTTGGAACTGTAGTTAACTAATTCAGAATTTTTCAAATGACAAGTTACCTACATTGTTGGACAGGGACATGCATATCATTTTGCCATCCTCAGTTGCTCAATGCTTTGCATATTTCATAGGAATATAAGACTGGAAACCTCCTCCTCCTTTAGCCACTAAATACATTCCCTGCTGACAAAGACAACCATGTGAATGGTTTGCTATCAACCAGCTATTATTAGATATATTAGGCAGCTTCCTTTTTCCTTTTTTAATGATATTGTCCAGGGAAGCTCTGTAAGTCTCATTATGTTAGGTTCACTGCCAGCATTCACAAACAAAAGGGGAAGACGTAAAATAAACCCAAACCCAGTTATCTTTTAGCCACATGTGAATTCCTGGCATGACTGAAGTCAGTGGGTGCCTTGCCATTTGTGTGAGATTTCACCCTGCAGCCACTGCAAGGGAATGTTCTCACTCATTAGGGCTTCACTCCTCTGGCTATCAGAAGCACAAAAGCAAGGGTGGAAAAACAGAGTCAGATTCACAAAAAGATTAAGGTCAAGGATTTACACACTGAATCTGAAACTCACCTACTTGAAGCCCTCGCTCAGTAGCTTCTTGCTCCAGAAAGGCCTAAAGTTTGCCAATATCTAAATTTTGCCAACAAAATATCTGTGCACACCCAGTATTGCTTATGACCTCAAAGGGAATTCCCAAATTATAGAAGTACCATTGCCTTTCTCCCTTGTGAGGCCATATGTGACTCATTTTCTTAGACAAAATAAAAGCTGCTTCTTCAACAAAATTAAGAAAAAATCTTTTGTCTTCCCCTTTTAACATCCTCATCATTTATTAAAACTTTGAAGGATAACTTCAACTACAACACCCATTTCCCAGGGGAACATATTATCAAAATTTCTCAATGTTTCTCTGAGTTAGTCCTCTTAACCTGTCTTTACTGTGCATATAGCAGTTGGAGAGAACTTCAAAGACTGGAGAGATCTGAACAGTCAAAGTCCATTCAACTACTTCACGCAGTACACAGAAGGTTCAGCAGAAGAAACTACAAAACCAAACTCTCAGCTCCCCCCTCACTGCCACCTCCAAAGACTGAAGAACAAGCCTGACCAGGGCATTGAATAAATTGCATTGGATTCACTTCTCTCCTGCTTCAGGGATTTCTGAGAAAGGACATCAAACTTCAGGAGGGAGTTACTGAAGATGGAGGGACTTAGTTTTTTATGGATTGAGGTTTTTACTTAGTTGGCATTTCTTGTTACCATCACATGCCAGCATCTGGCTCTCATAAACCCCCCCTGCACATCTAACTCTCAATATATATATATATATGCATATATATAATGATTCCTTTTAGGGTGATTTCTCCGCATTGAAAATATGATCCCTGAAAATTCTTTAACTGAGGAGGGCACAGGCACAGAGAATAAAGAAAAACAGGATTTCTTCCCATTGCTCTTAAGCTCTAAATACTACTGATCGAATGGGATATAAAAAAACAGTGTGAAACTGGACTTAAATATTTTTCTAGGGAAGTAATACTTCTGGGACTTGCATAAATATTCTTGTGTTCATGAAAACATGGAGTTGGTGAAGTACTTTTGGACTAAAAAACAGTGTTTCCCTTACACAGAATAAGTCATGCAGACTCCCTTAACCAGCTGCAAAATAAGCAAAAAAATCAACTGGAAAATAAGTTTGAACTGACAGGAAAAGGTAAAAGATGCTCACATCTGCTGCCTTCTGAACACAAAATAAGGCTTTCACTTTCCAGCAGATGGTAATTTTTTTTTCATTTTGTTGTACATTGGTATTGCTGAGGTCACATTTACACAGCTGATTTGTGGCAAGAGGAAGGAGTTCACAACCTTCCTCCTTGTGAGTTTTCACAGATGTCACACTCTTAACACAAAAATCTCCGTCATTACACCTGAACTTTGTGTCCCATGATTTTATCTCTGACTGTGGACATCTTGGCTCTTGATCTCTTGTTTCTACCCTAATTAAATGGAAAACAATTACTCAGACTATCCAGCTATCTGGAATGCTTCCATACAGGGAACTGAAAAGAGGAGGTTTTTTTCTCAGTCTGGCTCTCACTTCTGCTGCTTTGAAGAGCAACTGAGATAAATTATTTTCTGTTCTCTGTCTATCACATAATATCTGAGAGTATATCAGCTTTCTGTAGCCTTACCTGTACTCCTCTACTGGCATAGGAGGTTACAAATGTTAAAAGAGATGACAAAGCAAAACTTAAGGTGAAGAATAGTCAAGAATACTTTTACACATGGAACATACTTGTAGAAAACCAAAAAATTATCAACATAACAAAGACATTAATAAAGCCTCCCTACCAGTGTTGAAATGAGATATTTTTTTTACTGATAAATTAAATCTTTTCAAAGCTGTACTATAAAAAACCCCCAAAATTGCTAGCTACTTTTTTATTAAATGATAACTCTAGGTAGACCCTTACTTCAAAAGATAGAGGTAGAGGTGATCTGTAAGACAAATACAATAGCAGTCCTTGTGGCTACCATGTTAATGTGTTACACTAATATGTGCTTCATTTAAACACTTCTGAAGCACTTACAAAAACAAACAGGATATGTTTTCTCAGAAAGCAAAAAGGAAAAGATGGCAGATTGTCCACCAATGCAATTAAAGCAGTCTTTCCTTATGCTTATTATCCTTTAGCACTGTTTGGCTTTCATTTCCTTCCAACCAGGTGTGTTGTCACTCAACCCATGAACATAATTCCAGTATTTAGAGGAGAATGAAGGGAGTGGGCATGATGGCTCATCAAAAAAAATGAGGCCCAGAAATGGAAAAAAAGAACAAGTGAAACACACAGCACTGGAATATCTTCACTGTCCCTGACACTAATGCACACCTTCATCATGTCCACAAGGCAAATTCATTTCATAGAATCATAGAATTGGCTGGGTTGGAAGGGACCTCAGAGATCATCGAGTCCAACCCTTGATCAACTACCGCCACAGTCACTAGACTATGGCACTGAGTGCCACATCCAGTCTCTTTTTTAATATCTCCAGGGACGAGGAGTCCACCACCTCCCCAGGCAGCCCGTTCCAATGTCTGATCATCCTTTCCGTGAAAAAATTCTTTCTAATATCCAATCTGAACTTCCCCCGGCACAATTTAAGACCATGCCCTCTTGTCTTACTGAGAGTTGCCTGGGAAAAGAGACCAACTCCTGCCTGGCTCCATCCTCCTTTCAGGTAGTTGTAGAGAGCGATGAGGTCTCCCCTGAGCCTCCTCTTCTTCAGGCTGAACAGCCCCAGCTCCCTCAGCCTCTCCTCATAGGATCTGTGTTCGAGTCCCTTCACCAGCTTGGTTGCTCTCCTTTGGACCTGTTCGAGGACCTCAATATCCTCAATATCCTCAGGTCTTAACTTCCACTGTCACCTGGCTTCTGTCTCACATCAGTTCTTGTGGCACTGGTGCAGGATGACAAAATCTCAGGGCACTCCCTGGGCAGGGTCTGCCAGCTCATCCTATCCCACCCCCCCAGCCAGGAGCAGCTTCTGGATATCGAACCCTCAGCCTGGTTCTGACTTAAAATCCTGGCAAGGGCTCCGTTTCATCAGTGTGAAGAAAAATAATGTGTCATTGCCTGCATCAATTCCCCTTTTCTGACCCAGTAGACCCTACAAAATGCCATAACAAACTTGACTCTTCAAATATTTGGTTTCCAAGTGATAACACCAGCTCTAAATTCAATCTTAAATATATTTAAGTAGATATGTCCTCTAATTCCAGTAGTATCTTGAAGAAATTACCCTTTCCAAACACAGGTGAACCTTATGTAAGAAGAGAAAATACTGTAGTTTTGAAGCTTTAGATTTCTAAGACCTAAATTTAACTATTAGCAAGTGTCCCTTCTATTTTTCACCCTATATTATTTAACAATATTTGAAAGCTTTTATTTTATAGTAATTATTACTATAAGTAAATATTAATAAGTATTAATTCTTTTTGTCTTAGTAAGGCATATAAAGTGCAAATCTAATACAAAATTTAATTACATGAACAAACTGAAGGAGGCCTAGGAATAAATGAGAACATAAAGGATTACTCCATCCAACTGTTTTCTCTATTTGTAGTTATCTAGACTCTCTAGAATGCAAAAAAAAAAAAAAAAAAAAAAAATTAAATAGATTCCTTTAAGCGTAAAGCCTAAAACGTTAACCTGAGCTGAAATCCTAATGTTAACATCTACATCAGCAGTGAGCACAGCAAAGAGAGAGAAAAGAGTATTCCCATAGAGAAACAGGACATCTTATTCCCCTAGCCCCTGAAGAATCTACCCATAAACTACAAACAGCAAACTTTAGATTCCTGATTCCTAACACTAACTCTAGGTAGTACAGCTGTATGAATCAGCTTCTACAAGGCAACAGAGAGCATTGGCATTTTCCAAAACCTTTCTGCTTCAAACTCTTTAGCAACAATAAGATGCAGCAATGATCTTGGCCTTTGGAAGGAACGTGGAAGGAACATGTCAATAGGAGAGAATACTTCTTAACCTGAAACCTAACCTCAGTCCTAAATTTAAAGTGAGTTAGAGCCATGACCTAACACATAGCCCACCACTAGACCTAATCTTAGTTAAAAACCTCTATGCATCCAAACAATAAACTGCAAAGCATTTGCCTTTACCAGTACCTGTTATCTTGTCTCCTGAACTCTGCAAGCCATGTAGAATAGATTGTAAATTAGTCTTGAATATCCAGTTCCAAACCCTATCTCTGACTTTAATTATTCACACGGTTAACAGCATGATAAAAGCACATCCAACCTCCTGTCATTACCTGCCCTCTTCCTGACTGTCAAAGCACCACAATCAAGACATGAACAAATACCTTGAAGACCTGAATTCCTAAATCCCAGCTCTAACACTTGCATTAATTAAAACTTGTGAGGATAATAAAGAAAGACATGGAGCATTTACCCCTTTCTGCTGTCTTCATGATTCTTCACTCCCGTGAGAAAACAAAAACCCTCTAAATTCTCTTGAATACTCCAACTCAAAATGAACCTTGAAGCTTAATGTTAGCTAGCACACCTGAGCAAGTCATGGCCCTTTCTGAACTGTCATCTTCTGGACATGTGGGTCCTACAAGCTCTTCAGTCTGACAAGTATACAAGCCATATCCCACTTTTCAATTTTTTCCAGCAGATAAATGTGCAGACTGCAAATTCCTGGCAGATTTGTCTCCACAGAGTAGCCACAGCAGATTATGAAAACTGGCCCTATCAATCTTTATTCTCCTCCCACCTATAAGGAACCTACAGAATATGCAATACGCCCGGCTCCTGAATTCACAGAATCTCCAAAGTTAACCCCAGTCCTGATTCTACTTAACTCTTGGGATCAAACAAAAATACATTAAAACATTCCTTTTCATCAGCATTTGTCCTCTTCCTACTTTTGAGGAGCCTGATAGATTGGACATCTTTACAGAACCAGGGGAAATAATAAAATATTACTTCTAGGTTTATGATTAACTGGCATAGAGTTAAATTGTGGTTGGCTTTTCTTTTTTTTTTTTTTTTTTTTTTTTTTTTTTTAATAAATACTGCTTTTTGGCAAACATTTTTCACTGTTTCTCCCCCTGCAGAGTCTCCTTTGTCAGGACTTCATTAGAAGGAGCTGAATAAAAATGTTTTAAATTAGTACATTTCACAGAAGAGTTGGTAACTACTGAAATCAACTCCAGCTAATCTATCAATATCTATCAAATATCTAAATATTTTTTAATATTTAAACATAAATTAATAAAGTGTTCTACAACTTCACAGAATTTCTATGATACAAATTTAAAAGTGCTCTTCACCAGAAATTGTAAAAGGGAAGCACAATACAAAAAAGTGTTCGGCTGTTAGGAGTTTAACTTCTGCAGCAGAGATTATCATTTCAGTTAGTGGTAACATTTTTATTGACATACTTGATCCAAGTTCTCCACCTAGTGGAGTAATCTTTAATGTGCCAAAGGATAGCAATTCCTGGCATGTCATAATTTTTTAAATTTCTGGTTCATTTAAGGAGTAACAGCAATAGTTTCCTTACATAGTATTTTACAAATATTTAAGATATACAATATTTTTTCCAAAATTTACCTTCATATCACACAGCAACTGAAATATTTATAATAACTTCAGATAGCACGAAGATCAAAAGAACTGTGTAAGTCACAACAGTCAAACAGTATCCACAAAACTTTCAACAAAACAACCTCAGATATTTTGTTCATCTACGTTTTGGTAGGTGAGTGAAGTTCTGTTTTTGAAAAGCCTATATGCTTCATGAATTCTGATAACAATCATATGATAAAGAAAATTTTATAGCCAGCAACATACCTGCTCATATAGCATTGACCAAACAAACCCATCCAGGTGCCAGAGTAAAAAAAAAGTAGCATTTGAACAGTTTATCATGAGACACAGCAAATTCCAAATCTACTTGGGGTTCTTACTTTGAGGCTGGATGGGACTGTAAGACATGTATTCTGGTCTGACCACATACGTGTGTATGTACCAATATCATCCAGGAATTTCAAGGGAAAGTAGAAGGAGCATTTCCATGCATAAATTCACACCAGATTAACATAATCATCCACCTTGCTTAAAAGTGTGAATCATGATAACACTTCTGCCTGTGCTCACGAAGAACAGACTCTTGGAAAAAAATTACAAAGTAAGTGCCCATACAAAACACACAGTTCACATCTCAGACTTACTAAAACTTAAGCTGGCCCCAGCTCCAGCACCTGGAATCAGAAGGATAGCACAGAGACAGAGAAAAAACCTGTCCCTTTAGGTAGGTTGCTCCTGAGCCACTTTGGGACACAAGTTCAAAACATAGGATATGAATTTCATCTGTGTTCCTGCTGCTGACAAGTGCACTTCCAAAGCAATTGGTGTAATGCACCATGTTCCTGGCGTGACACATTACTTAATAATTGCATGGCTGCATTTCAAGTCACCTTGAGTTCACAGTAGTTTTTAGTTGTGACTTGATAGCAAGAGTGGGTTACAGCCAGCCTGCACTTGCGATAATGAAGGTATAGATTATAGTGGAGAGCACACATCAGACAAAACAGGTCACATGTCCTGGCTTGATGCAGATCAGCATGATAAACTTGATCTCATAGAACATAAGCACCAGAAAGGTGGCTTGAGTCATTCATTGCACTTACCAGAACTCAGTTTGCCAGCATCAGTGATCGTATTGCCACAAGCAGATGAAGTTCCAGTTTAACCTTTCTTGCTGTACTGTCTTCCAAGCACTTCCCCAGCACCCAGCCCTGCAGATGCAGGTAGACTCAGGTGGGCAGCCCAGCTCCCAGTCCATCTCAGGGCACCGCTTGCACGGCAGCAGCAGCAGCAGCAGCAGCAGCAATAGAGGTCCCTGTGGCACTGAAGGGGAAACTGAGACAGCAGAAGCCTCAGGCTTTTCTGAACAGATCCCAAACAAACTGCGGTAGAGGAAAGAAACTTAATGGAAATCTCCTCTGTGCCATTAACACAGAGCCTTCAAAAATAGCGCGTTATCCTTCCAAGAAGGAAGAGAGTACTTAATCCGGCACAGATTTATTAATGCTCAAGCAGGCAACATAAATATAGTATCCTGCAGGATCTGATGCCAGGCAAGACAAAGCAAAATTCATGACCCCTCTTTCGCTCTTCTCCTGCCTGGAAACACATCTTCTGCTCCTGAGTTGCAGCTCTGCTGGCCTTTTGCCAACAGACTGCTGTTCAGTTTTTCTTCTTCAGTGTCAGTAGTCTACTGATTGTATCTGCTACTTCTGCTTATAAGGTCCTTTTATTTCTTCCAGAGAATCAATAAATATTACTGTCCTCCAGAGGCAGGAAGATAGACGGGGTAATGATGTTCCCTGCTTGCCAGGTTTCTTTCATTGAGATTGCAACAAGGTTTCTGATAATAAGCTAGAAAACCTCTACAATATTCCTCCACCCACTGTCCACAAAGGAAGGAGTTCACATGATGTATGTATATATTTAGTTAAGTCCTAAATCTTTGTAGTCTGACTAAAATTAGTTTGTCATCTGAAAGAAAACTGGCATTATGTTCCTTGCTAAAATTCAAATCACCAGATGGAGAAAAGGATATCCTCAGACATTTGAAAAAATACCCCTTAATCAAGGAGAATGTCTCGATTTTTATATGCGATCCCTTAAGGGGTGCTGAGAAATCTCTTGATACCAAGACACTAGCAATTTGTAAGGATGCAGCTACAAGACACTGCTTCAAGAGTAAGAACCAACTTAAGTGAATAGCTCTGAGGCCTTCTTTAATTCCCTGATGGAATTGCATGACATTTTCAGCATACCACCAGTGCAAACTGAAGAAATCATAAAGAAGTTTGGGAGCAAAATTCAGAGCTTCTACTCTGCCAAATTTCAACTTGCTTACCACCTTGCTTAGCTTTGCTGTTAGTATTGTAACAAATTTTAAAATAATTCCTATGGGAAGAAACATATTTTACTTGTTATGGTAAAAAATAAGACTGAATTCTACCATAAAATTTGTCCCTATGAATCAGAAAATATAACCGAGGTGAATGGAAGTTTCTGGAAGTGATGAACACACCGAAATATTGCCTAACATTGTTAGTCAGACGTGCAACTAATGCATCAAAGTATGCAAGCTGGCTAGATATTTTACTTTGGCATTCAGCCACAACTATCTGTAATTCACACTGTTATCAATGCTTGTACCCTTTTGAATTCGACTTCTTTTTCAGTTACAATAAATGAAGTTGGGATCTGTCTTTGACACTGGGCTGTTTGGCACTTAATAGCATGGCTGATTCTCTTTTCTTAATTGCAGTTCATTGAAGGATCCCTTTAAAAAAAAGTGTGCTTACTGTTAGGAAACTTACAATCATATACCTAGAGATGAAGGCAATTCTCTGCAAATTGCCACTGTGCAGCTACAGGAAGAGAAGGAACATTTCTTCATGATATTATCTTTATAATTGGGGTCATATTGGACACAGAATAAGAATCCTTTGGGATTGGACAGTGATTCTAAATTCTTTTCTTTTTCCTAAACATGATGAATGCAAAATATTTTAAGTAGCTGGTGCTCCTTTTTTATGTAGGGTCAAAATCTGGACAAATTCTGTCACACTGTTCTCTTATGAATTGACCATTTACTTCAGAAAAACTAAAATGCTTTTCACAGAGGGATGTTGTTTGTTGGCAACAATTATATTCAGTTATGACTGTGAATTTCGTGGGAGACATGCAGTCTATTTATGTGTATATGACTTGGGGTTTTCCTGTCATCTCCACCACACTCTCTAACTGAAGAGAAGTTTTAGAAAATTGAAAATTTCAGCTCATATTGGATAGTACCACAGATGCATCACTTGCTTATTACCTGGTAAAATAAAGCCCAGAACACAAAGAGGTTGATTTGATATTGCTCAAAGTCAGAACGGTGCCACTGTACAAAGTTCATGGAGTAAGCCACACCAAACTGCTATCTGAAGGAACTCTCTGAATGGCTTTCTGGAGACACCTATCTTTCTCCACTGAGAGAGAGGGAACTTGGAAGGGCTGATGGCTTAACCAAGACAAGAAAAAATATTAGAAGTGTTGGGGAAGTTTTTCATGTACATTAGAATAGCTACAAGGAAGAACTATGTTAGCTCTGAGTTTGTTACTGGAGCAACAAGAGCCAAACATTTCTATTTGCAAGTCTGAGAACCTCTTTCTTATAAAAACAACAGTGGAAGGCTTAGTTGGGCAAGAGGGTGGTTGCTATTGTAATGACATTAAGATTGGGATATGCAGAGTTTTTTTAATGTTCTTCCCATTCACAGTTGCAGTCTTACAGTTAAGCAAAATTGGTTGCCATCCTGCCCTCTGAATTGGCCCTTCAAATCCTTGTGTTTTCCTGCCTCCCTAAGATAGGAAGAGATTAAGGGTGACTGAAAGCAGAAAAAAATTATGCAGCCACATATATGTTAATCTTGCCGTATTTTCTGTGGGATTTGGAAGAGGGATATTTATAAGTGTTCCTTTGTCTTGCTTTTGGACTAGCCACTGATTTCCCATCACCCTAGAAAACATTTCTAAAGGTCTGGGACAAAAATTCTTTCAAGACAACTAATCTCTCCATTCATGTCATTCATATAAAAGTAATTCTACACCCCTAGTATTGGCCAGAATATTTGGTCTTGAGTCTCAGGCCGGGAATAGACTGGAAGTTTCTGATAAGCATTTCTTTTATCACAGTCTAACTTTTCTCATAGCTAACCCCAATTTAGTGTAACATTTGAAATTAAATTAGTATACTTTTGCATGTTGGCAAACTTGGGACAGCAGACTGTTCCTGGCCAGAGGCTACAAAAGTTTGGATTTTTTACCTTAAACACAACCAATCTTTTATCTGAAGGTCTTCTTAATTGAAAGGGGCACAAGTATAAATTGGGAGATGAGTTGCTGGTGAGCAGCCCTGCAGAAATCTGGTCTTGTGTAATGTAGCTATATAACTTTATCAATTCAAAGGTGTTGACCTGATTTATCGGAGCTGAGATCCAAACTTTTTAAATAATAAATTCAAGTGTATTCATTTCTCAAAGAAATACTCCAAAACTCCTTTAACATTTGTTTGATTTCATGTATTTTCAGTGTTCCTAGGTCTCGCTTTCCCAGAGTTTAGCCTCAAAATACTGTTACCTCTGCATCTGAAACAGACTCTTGTCTTTGCCAATACCTACCACATCAGGTACCAAACTGGAAAAGTAATTTGCTATGTATCCTTAACCACCATAATTTCTTATTATTACTTTTTTGGCATGGCCATATTGGATACCATAACAACATATTCTGTATGGGAATGACAGGACTTACAGGGAACATAAATGAATGCACTTTATTCACTTACAGCTAAGTCTGATTACTACAATTTTTTCACTTTATTAATATGTTACATACATAAAGATCCTTTTGTCCAAGTGGATTCCAAAGCAAACCATTAAAAAACGAATAGTAGTGATTTAGATACTACTCACCATAATTGGATTATATGTTCCTTGCCTCTGTGTTAAATTACTGTAGCAGTTCAGCGTACAGATGACCAAAGTCTCTGATTTCTCAGTTGAGAAACAGTCTTTTCTTTGAGCAACAGACTTGTAATTGTAGCACTGAATTTGTCAAAAGATCCATTCTGTCCTCTGCTGAATTAGACTCATAAAAGATGCAAGAACACATTTGTGCTGCTGACAGTGACAGTACTGGCTCTGCAGATGTCACTGTTGCTGTCACTTTGCCCCACATAACTCAGGCAGTCTTGGGTATCTTTCCAGAAACTAGCACAAAGCCTGATTCAGTCCTCCAGCTTTAAACGTGGCTTTTATAGTACATGGAACTGTAGCAAGCAGGAAAAAGAGGACATCATTTGGAGAGCAATTTCTAATTAATTTATACTTTCAATATCTGAATTAGTTTCACCAAGCTACTGGTCCTTAATTTGGCCCTTTGGGGCTAGATCTCCAGCTTTGGAACACATTTCTAAACCTGTAGGCTCTGTATGAAGTGCTGACTGGTGCAGAACAGGTTTTTTTTTTTAAAAAAAAAAAAAAAAAAAAAAAAAAAGATAAATATTCAATTATATTTTAAAAGTTCTGTGTTATAAGAAATTAGTGGGATAGCCAGAAGTCTCTCACAGAATCCCTCTAGATAAGTTGTCTAGCTGTGGGATGAGCAGGTTGACAGTACACTGGGTGAAGAACTGGCTGAAGGAGAGAACTTAAACAACAGCCTTTAAGAGGTTGTTGTTGTTGTAGTGAATGGGGCTACACCTGGTTAGTGACGGGTGACCAGTGGTGTTCCTCAGAGTCCCAGTCTACGGCCAGTCCAGTTCAATATATTTATCAATGATCTGGATATGGGAGTTGAATGCAACATCAGTAGCTGCTGATGACACCAAACTGGGAAGTGCTGTTGGCTCTGTTGAGGGACAAAAGGCCTTGAATCAAGATAAGGGATCAAGATAAATTGGAGCAATGGACAAAGATTAATGGAGTTAAATTTAACAAGACAAAATGCCAGATTCCGCACTTAGGATGGAGTAACACCAGACACACATATAAACTGAAAGAGAAGTGGCTGGAGAGCAGCCCTGCAGAAAGGGATCTGGGGGTGCTGGGTGACAGCAGGCTCGACAAGAGTGAGCATCACGTCCAGCCAAGAGGGCAAACAGCATCCTGAGGTGCATCAAACACAGTAAGTATGATCAGCTAGTCAAAAGAGGTGATCAAAAGAGATATTCAGCATCAGGGTGCCCTCAGCTTGCACACTGTGTGCTGTTCTGGGCCCCAGTGTTAAGGTACTTCAGTGCACCCAGATTAAGGCAGCAAAGCTGGTGAAAGAGCTGGAGAGAATGTCCTTTGAGGAAGGATGAGGACTTTGGATTTGTCCAGTTTGGAGAGAAGGAGGCTGAGGGTGACCTCTTTGCTCTCTGGAACTTGCCAAAAGTGGCAAATAGAAAGATGGGAATCTCCTCCCTGGCATTCAGTGACAGGACACATAGCAGTGGTTCAAAGCTGCATCAGGGGAGGTTTAGACTGGCTGTTAGGAAGCAGTTCTTTACTGAGAGGCTACTGAAAGAGGCTTCCTAGAGAGGTGGTCATTGCCCCAAGCCTGTTAATGTTTAAGAGGAATTTGGACAGTGCCCTTAATACGCTTTAACTTTCAGTGAGTCCTGAATTGGGCTCGACAAGGTGATTGTTGTAGGTCCCTTCCAACCAAAACCAGTCCAGTCTATCCTAGTCTATTTTATTTCTAAGGAGAAGCCAAATTATTCTTACAAACATTCTATTTCATTAAGATTAGAACTGAAGGAGAAAAAAAAAAAAGAGTAATCCTAGGGCTGTAGCAGCCACGGTTTTTGGAAATTCAACAGGCAAGACAGATACCCCTGCAATATACAGTATGAGGAGTTTTAAATGCCTCAAGTTAATAGATCTCTAGTTATAAAATTGCCTCTTGTAACCTTTAACTGGCTCAGCAGGAGTAGCTGAGCTGTTAAGAGTCTCATTTACCTGGTGTAGATTGCTCGAGAAGTTACTGTGGAAGATTTAGCTACTCACAAGCATAATCTAATGAACAGCTGAAAGATTATTTTGATTGAATAGGAGAACTCTTATGTGAGCTAAAGGAGGAATATTTCAGAGAAGTCTTTGAGTGTTATTTGAGGGGAAATGACACAGAATTACAGCAAAAGTCCATTCCCGCAGGAACAAATATTAAATTACTTGAAGAAGAGCTGGAAAAATGGAAATTAAATACAACAGGAGGAAAAAAATGCAGGGTGAATTCAAAAACAGTATAAACAAAAAACTAAATTTGATATACTGTTCCAAGAAAGCATAAAGAAAACTACGTGCCAGTGGAAAATCTGTTGACTGTCAGCAACTAAAACCACAACAATTAAAATAAAACGGTTTAAAATCACAGCACCCTGTTAACACACAGATAAATCAGCTTTAACTGGCCTGGTTTATCCTAATGAAAGTGGGATTTGACCAGAATATCCTGGATAATTTAAAAAAGGGAGTGCTAATACTGTGAAGGTTACTACTGGGACCTGAGATACATGATTACAGAGTAGTATCATCCAAAATGTCATGAAAAAGAATAATAAATGGACACAAAGCAGAAAACAGTGGCACCTAAAATATTGTGAATAAATTAGAATTACTAGTTTTCTTGGAAAGACAAGAGTCAAAGATGAGGTTATATGGGACACTGGAACCCATGGGCAGATTATTTTCTACAGATATGTCCTGGAAAGTTTGGAGTGTAAAGAAACTGTGTGTCTGACTGTCAGCAGATGTAAATACAATAGAAAGCATAGAGGGAAATCTTGTTTTAATTAAGCACAAAAGCTACTGAGTAACTCAGTATTTGTCCCCAGCTGGACTTGGCACATATCAATAGCTACAGTATCCTGAAATTATAAACATATTACATAAAAGTACAGCTAGTAATATGACTGCAGTTCACTAGTGTGGTAACAAAACTGACCTTGCTAAGAGTGTGGAATATGTTCTTCTTTAGGCTGGCATTTGTGGATACCATTACCTTCCTATAATTTAGACAAACAGTAAAGTAAAGAGAACTAATTGTGTTCCCAGAGAAAGTCCCTGATGTGGAACATTGGTTTTGTGGACCTGGTTATTGAAAATTTAACAACAACATTTTGGAGGAATTAAATTGTTCAGGGACTCGAGAGAAAATAATCATTGTAACCTCATAATTTTAAAGGATTATACTGGTGTTATTTTTAAAAGACAAGATTGTTGGTAAGTTTACAGATATGAAATTGACATGCACACTCAGCATGCATAGGTAGAATCCATCTGGAAAAATAAAGAATCTGTCTATTGATTAGCCAATATAGGAAACACCTGCTATGAACCAGCAGCAAGCCACTTACTGGATATGTACAGGAAAATTGCTTACAAAATACTCAAATAAGAGTATTCAAACATCTTTGAAGGTTTAGACTGGATCCCTAGACCACATGTGTAGAAATGTGACCAGTAACCTTTAGAGAAGACTTACTAGCATCTTAACTGACACACCAAATAATCAAGGAAAACAAACAAAGATTTATAAAGTGGAACAAAATCAGGCTCTGAGAAAGTGGAGAAAAACCTAATGGTACACAACAGGTGTCTCAAGTCCAGGCCTTTCAGCAGGTGCATCTTGCTACTCACCTCTGGAGCTAGAAAAAGCTGGTGGTAGGACCAATGGCTAAGCTGTAAAAATACAAGCTTCTGTAGGCATAAAGATCCTAGCTGGAAAATCAAATGTACACTAAGATTATAACAGTGTACAACTCCAAGGGTAGATATGCATTCCAAATACAGAATAGCATTAATGTCATATCATTACTGAAAACTACGTGGTGAGGGTAAGAAAAAAGCCATCACAAGAATACTGAATCCATCTGGAAGCTGTTGAAATTACATCTCTTTCCTTGATTAAAACTGTATTAAAATACATCCTTATGTAAGGGGTCTAAGGTTCATCAGCACTGTATTGATGCAAGTCATTAAACTTCCTCACCTGCTTTCAGAAGTATATTTGAAACTTTTTTCAAGAAGTAATACATACAAAACACTAAAGGAAAAAAAAATGCGGAAGACGTGGAGGGAGAAAGTCAGATAGACATGTATGTGAGAGCTACATGTACTGGGAAAACTTCAAAGAATTTTAACTCAACTAAGTTGACTACAAGTTGCAGCTAATCCACCCTTGACTGGTACCAAATTTTAGGAGGTAAACCCAATAATTGGTAATGGAATACTGACTATAGATGAAATAAATCATTACTTTATTTCAAGAAAGTTGGATTTTCTGACTTTGCCAGGCTGCAACTGTCAAATGTAAACTTCTGCAATACAAGTTCCTTCAGAAGTTAGTTCTGAAACTCAGTGACTCGGTTGACTAAGTCAGTCAGCTTAGAGGCTAAAAGAGGAAAATATATTTGTCTGCTGAAGAGATAAACGCTTTCTCCAGTAGTTTTAAAAATTGCAAAAAAATGATAGTTCTATTATGCAGTAAGAAGGCAGGCAAAGAGCTTGGAAGGTATCTCTGTTAGATGATACTAATATCTTGACAGAAAAAAAAAACATATTTGTCTGGTTTCAAGTCTTCATGAGGAAACATTTTACTATCTAGAAGAAAGACCTAAATTTTGCTAGCTTTTTTAATTACAGACATTTGGTCACAAAAATCCTCAGAGTTTAAAACACAGCATGACAAGCAAGTGGCATACTGGTTGGGTTGATTATGGCTGAGTAGCCTCTACAGAACTTAGATTATACATAAACGTAACCAAGTCTGGGGGGGGGGGGTGTTCTGAAGTACCTAAAATCACTTCAGTAAATCTTGGCTCTTTTACAATACATATATTACTAAAAATATATGGCTCCAAACCATTTGCTGTAGAAACGAACTATTCTTGATTATTTTTCCTGATAAAGGTTGCTAATCTTAGACAATAATCAAGAAAAAAATGCTGGATTGTGGAAAAGGAAGAACAACCACTAAATAAATTAACTCTATAATTATCCTCTGAAATTGGTCAGCTCAAGAATGACTTTGCACAGATGTTATTTCTAGATAAAAGGCTGGCACAGTGTGCTAAATTTTGTGGTGAAAATACATTTACTAACTCCAAATTGGCAGTAATTACTTCTAAGCTGTTAGGAATTCATTACCTACTACATCAGTGATAAAAAAGATAAGCCTAATCACTGTTTTAAGTGAAAGACTGAATTCAGTTACTGGTTACTTAACATTTATTCATTACATTTCACAGTAAATTCAGAAAAGAGATACTAATACATCTGTATCCCATGCAGAGAGAATATTTATATATACAAGTCCAAACTCTGAGAATGTTTAAATTAATGGCATAAGTAACATAAAATCCATCTGTCTCTGGGACAACATTCTACAACAGCACAGTAATATGTCTTCCTGAAGATCTAAATGAACTTCAGTCATCTAACCATGGTCAAAATATCATTGCTAACCTACTTCAGACAGAAACAGAGTTATTCCAGCTGGGCAATCACAGTAGATTATGGTGGCTTCTCTGTACACAATTAGTTATAGAAGTACACATTTTCTATTGAGTTATCTAGTTTTAGCTGACTACACATCTAACATGCACAGCCCCTTTTACAGTGGGATCTGAGCTCTCCAGTCATTACTGATCTTGGTAATATTTGAGTAATAATACTTGCAATAATATGTTAACCATAATTTTACCAAGGCAACAAGAAATATGTGGTAGAGCAGGAAATTGAAGTCCCAAGCTGATGTCCCATTTCTTAAGCCAATTTTCCATTATATGGCCCAAGCAAGTTCAAAGTCTCCATCCTAGAAATATTCTACTTCCATTTCTAAGTGAAGTTTTGGAGAAAGAGAGAAGCTGGCAGTAATAAACTTCTTTGATGTTTCTGCATTATTTAACCAGGAAGATGTGATTGGGGGGGGATGGTAGAACTGACCTTGAAACTTGTGTATAATAAAAGTAAATTTTGTAATGTAGGTCTCTCAATTAACATAACAATATTGCAAAAGAAACATTGACTTCAATAACCTATGCTAGCCTAAATTGTTTATTTTGACAGTTACTCAAGAAAGTGATGTTTCAGCCATGACTGCTGACCTTCCTCAAGGTTTCTTTCAAATGAGTCAAAGCAAACTCTCCAAATACCTAGAAGAAATGCAATGTCAAAACAGTGTACACTTCAGAATAACTGTCAACATGTATGACTAAATTAAATTAACCTGAACTGAAGATTAAACGTCATTGCTCTGAAATGCATATTAATATTTGTATTTATTGAGGGAACAGCACCAAGATAACCTTGATACTTTCTGTGTATAGGGGGGGAGGATATGAACCATGGCTCTTACCATCAGTGGTCAGTAGTCATCGTTGGCTCATGGAAATAATGAAAAGTCAAGGAATTGTTATTATTCCCACCTATTCTCAAACCACAACACACACATTTCCAAAGTGGTTTAGTATCAGAGAGACATGTTTTCTGTTTTCCAGCCTGTGGCAGTATTTGTCAAAAGAACTTCAAATCCTCTCTAGCACATCATCTTGTTTCACACTTAACCTGTATCTAAACCAATATATACACTGAGCCACAGATTTCTTTGTATTCATATAATTTATCAAATATAATACAAATCATAGTAAAGTGTTACAAATAAACATAACAAGTAATGTCTTTTTTCCCTCACAGAGCATTAAGTTTCTAATTTCATTTTTTCCCATTCAATAGACAGAATTAATAGAATTCCAATTCTGATCAAGTTAATTACTTAAGGTAAGGTCCAGAAAAGTATTATTTCCTACTGGTTGGTTTCTCAGTTCAAGTCTACATTTCTCTAAAACTCTAGAGCTAGACCATTGAATTACTAAGCATCAGTTAGACAGCTGTAATTGTCTCTGACAGAAAAGGCAGACCTCAAGTTATATATACAAAAATGCATGGAATTTACTCACCTCAGAACATAAGGTCAAACATCTGCTTACTGCAAGTATGGTAGTTAAACCTGTTGGATCTTTATCTGAGGTGTGGGATAAACTGCATGTTTTAAGAGACACTAGTAAATTTGGCACTTGTAAAGCTGAACTACTGAACTATTCCAAACAATGGGACAATTCCACTTTCCAAATGGACTTCTGTAATATGCCTGTTGCCATTACAGCAAAATTCCAATGTAAGAAAGCACAGTTGAGTCCTTGGTTTTTTGTTTTGGTTTCTTTTTTTTCATAATTTAAAGACAAATTACTGACAGAAAATTTAACATATTAAGATGAAACTTGAAAGAATGAGCCACAGAGTGAATGGAATGTTCACCAAACCCATCCACTTCACACTCCAAAAGGTTCCAATTACAGTTTTTCTTCCCAGTAAAAGTGGAGAGAGAAGCAGGATTAACTCATACAAATTAGGAACTAATTTACTGGAAAATGTTAACAAGTCTATGAATCTCTGTATGGCCCCTTTGTTTTGGAAAGCAGTCCATTTGTAGAATTGATCCGTACTTACCTTTTCCTCCTCTCCTCTCCTCCCCTCTTCTCTCCTCCCTTTCAGTATCTACTGCAACCAATATATTCTTTCCGAAATAGCTGGTTTTATTTTATTCATTACATGATACTTCTTAAACTGACTACTGCATTATTTCATCCATTGTTATTAGATGTAAATATTATAATTGTCATAAGCTTTTCTCTGTGTTTTCTCTTTGTTTCAACTGCCTACACTAGAGGAACAACACATGTTCATGGTTTTCACATAAGGGAACTGTTTTAATACCTTTTTATGAGTCATCAGGATACAAATATTTTGATCTCTCACTCACATAAATTAGATTTGTACTGTCATACCTTTCTGGGAAGTTTGGCTGTTTAGTTTCTTTCTGTGCAAACATACATTGCATTCCAAACACCTGGCAAACTTTTATTTTATAGTAAGTCTGATGCACCAAGGGAGCACTCTACTTACTGAGTAGAGACTGATTATGTTACACAGAGTACACACAACAGGGAGGAGGAGAGTATGGCTATGGCCTGACTGCTAATCCAGAAAGAATTTATGCAGTATGTTCCTAGCCACTCCTCTCAGTCATGAGCAGGTCTGCTTTTCCCCATCACGCAGATGGATTCACGTGCCTGGCAAGAAGTATGGAAAATTTCTACACTACTGTTGCTCATGGAAAAATTAATCCAGATTCTTCTCTATATGCTTCTCCATTGCCTCTGTCAAAGTACTACAAGTACTACCAGAAATTTAGCCTTCCAACTCTGTGGTTATATGACCTTGGCCAATTGCTATATGGCTGAAAACTTCCTAAAAGGAGCAAGTTTGGTTTCTATTTCTGAAATACTAAATTACTCTTCACAGTTTATGGACCACTCAGTGCTCATACTAGGAAGTACCATCTACTGTGTTATTTTTTTCTATAGCACCAAGGAGTTCTGCAAAGAAGATGGTCATCTTACCTTTAGAAAACATGGAAAGAAAATACCATAACTGAAATTGTTACCTAGTAGGCAATTTTGTCAATTTTAATCTATTTTTTGACCACACAAAATAAATTAGGGTTGTTATGAACAAAATACAAGTAGGACTGAGAAACATGGCAAAAAAATGCCTTGGAGGAGAGAACTGTCAACATACCACAGGGCAAGCCTTGTGGTGATGAGGGCTTGGCACTCCCACAGATTGCAAGCATTTTCTGTGCTAAGTAATTATAATGACATGAGGGTTGTGACAACTAAGCAAACTTCACTGTTAAGAAGTGGGATTACAGTGGCTAGTGATATAATCTGAATTTAAGTTTTATCAGGCAAGAGCTTACTTAACATGTGATAAAATTTTTCTTTCCATTTGTGGACTAGAAATACAGAATTTAAAAAACCCTTTTTTAAGTGGTATAGAAGCAAACTTCAATATAAAAGAAGAGACTCTCCACCAAAGAGAAATCTCATTAATAAACTACAAAAATAAACCTTAGATCCAGGAGAATTACTTTCCTCCTACAGTTACTGCCATGAGTCATAAGACTGAATTCTTAGCATTCAAATTTTTGTACTACTTGGCATCTCGTTATCAGAGCAACTCGATATGCACAATAAAGATGAAGAAACTGAACACCTAATCATTTGCCATCTGAAATGAATGCAAACTGATGGGCAGGGAGTGTGGTTGCCCCATTGCCATTCATTCTCTTGGGCTTCTTGCCTTTCTAGGCTGTAGTGTTTACTTTTCCAGTCAGTATGTGTATGGCCAACATATAATGATAAAGAAGAGAAAAAATTAACACTTGCCTACCTTCTGATTTAGGGAATTAAAGACTCCCTAGATTACAGTGTATGGCTATGATGGCACAGCTCATATAGGCCATAAGAGCTTTGATGTGACCTTCACAGCCTGGAGACAAGTGAGGGAAACTGGTGAAATAACCTTAAAAATGCTGGAGTTCTGAAAAATTACTCAATTAAAGGAAGGAAAACACATGCAGAAGCATGTGCTGCCCTCTGCATCAACAATGGCTGAATACAAAATGAACCAACATATGTATTTGTTAAAGTAAAACATCTTCAAATTTAAAATAATTAGGATGAAGCTAATTCAGTAGAATGTGCAGTGAAGAAGTACATAAAAGAGAAATGAACCTCTCTTTTTTATCTAGTTTGGTTCCTTAAAATTTAAATAATTTCAACAGAATCTTAAAGCTTTTAAACATTATTTAGCTACAGTCTAGCTACAAACATGTTTGTTAAGATTACCAGACATTGCTATTATAGCTTTTAAACAAAAATGTAGTGTAGGTCATCTGCTAATATCTTGGTGGAAAAAGATCATTTCTGCAACTCTGACACTAAGATTTCCTCAATTCAAATCCATTAGCAACTCTGCTGACTTTCACGGTCTTAGACAGTTCCTTACTGTCCGTAGCCACCCAAAGATGTCAAAAGTTGTCTGAAAAAGAAAAAAAAGATTCTTTTTAATCCTTTCAAATGAAAGTATCTTCAGTTTGAAAATATGTGACCACACTTGTCTGCTATCCCTTTTTAAGCAAAACAGTTTCCTTAGAGTTGCCTCACTTAGTGCTATGAGTAAACAGGAAATTTCTGTGATTTTCACTTCCTGTGAGCCTGTTCAGTAACTTTACCCTCTACTTTTTCAGACATTGCCAAAACAATTTTAAAAGAAATCGAAGAAAAATGAACAAAAAAAATCTATCTCTACAGTAAAAAATTTGCCTTGACATCAATTTAAGTAAACTTCTGCATGGATCTCTGTCTGTGTAGCAGTAATAGTTGATGCTTCCATGATTCTTGTTACACGAGCACACATATTCTAATGTTCCTGAGGGTTAAAAAAAAAAAAAAAAAGCCAAAAATTATATGCCAACATATCTCTTCAGATGGTTTGTTAGTATTTTCAAGGTTATTTTGTCTTCTCAGTTTTTATGGGAAAACTGTATTAAAATTTATCATGTGCTGGTTTATCAAACTGTTTATTTTTATATCAAGGCAGTAAAAACCAAGGTTATTTGTAAGGAAAAACAAGAAGCAATGATAACACTGGCAAAAGCCATTAGTAAATAAACAGGGATAAAGCAGAGGTCATGTAAATATTTCCAGGGGTGCAAAAACCTAAAGTACGAATACAGCTGGGAAACTGAAGAACTATACTTGTACTTTTTGCTGCACTGACTTGAAAATGTAGGCTGAGATTGTATTTTGAAAACAAAAAATGCTATTAAAACTGCATTTTTCTTTCCCCATAATTAGTTACCCATGTAACTGATCTGGAATAAAACATTCAAACACCATAGTGACTGGAGAAATACAGCATCTTTCCAAATGCATTACTTTCAATTTTAGCATTTAGCTAATAGCATTTAATTAAGGCTGTTAGTTAAATACTACACTACAAAGGTTTTAAAAAGGAAACTCATTTCCAAATCATTTTTCACCAGATTATAAGCAACAATGTAAATTATCTTGGGTCTTTTAAATGCATACTAATCAGCATTAGTAAAATTGCTGTATTTCTGAGAGCAGAACAGAGGCTACAGCAGAGGGTGGGAAGCAGCCACTGCACACGTGTTCTGCTGTTAGCTGAAATCCCAGCCAAAGCTGCCTGGACTACGACCCTCAGAGTCTAAGTCCCAACTGC
The DNA here is from genome assembly GCF_003957555.1 of Calypte anna. NCBI lineage: Eukaryota > Metazoa > Chordata > Aves > Apodiformes > Trochilidae > Calypte > Calypte anna. Next base: position 114,332,060 of record NC_044245.1, read on the forward strand.
CTCACAGCCTTGTATTTATAGGTACTCAGAAAAACAGTTTCACATTTTTCCACTTCAAAAGTAAAGTTTTTCAACTCTTTGGCCTGATAACCCATGGTCTTCCAAGTCCTATTATTCAGCCTTTCACTGGATGCATTTCTTCTCATATTGTCCCAAATCCTCTCTCATTCCAGCTCCCAACTTCACCCAGCCCAGAGATCGCTACTCTTTCTATTCCCTGCACTCACTCTCCTCACACTGAGTGGCAGTGTATAGGAATAGCTTGGACAAGCGTACTCTGCACTGGGTTAGGAACTGGCTGGAGGGCCGGGCCCAGAGAGTGGTGCTGAATGGGGCTGCTTCCAGTTGGCGGCCGGTCACCAGCGGTGTCCCCCAGGGATCAGTACTGGGCCCAGTCCTGTTCAATATCTTCATTGATGACTTGGATGAGGGGATTGAGTCCATCATCAGCAAGTTTGCTGATGACACCAAGCTGGGGAGAAGTGTTGATCAGCTGGAAGGCAGGAGGGCTCTGCAGAGGGACCTGGACAGACTGGAGAGATGGGCTGACTCCAATGGGATGAGCTTCAACAAGGCCAAGTGCCGGGTCCTGCACTTTGGCCACAACAACCCCATGCAGCGCTACAGGCTGGGGACAGAGTGGTTGGAGAGCAGCCAGGCAGAAAGGGACCTGGGAGTCTGGATTGACAGGAAGCTGAACATGAGCCAGCAGTGTGCCCAGGTGGCCAAGAAGGCCAATGGCATCCTGGCATGTATCAGAAACAGCGTCACCAGCAGGTCCAAGGAGGTGATTCTGCCCCTATACTCAGCCCTGGTAAGGCCACACCTTGAGTACTGTGTTCAGTTTTGGGCCCCTCAGTTCAAGAAGGATATTGAGGTCCTTGAACAGGTCCAAAGGAGGGCAACCAAGCTGGTGAAGGGACTCGAACACAGATCCTATGAGGAGAGGCTGAGGGAGCTGGGGCTGTTCAGCCTGAGGAAGAGGAGGCTCAGGGGAGACCTCATTGCTCTCTACAACTACCTGAAAGGAGGATGGAGCCAGGCAGGGGTTGGTCTCTTTTCCCAGGCAACTCTCAAAAAGACAAGAGGGCATGGTCTTAAATTGTGCCGGGGGAAGTTCAGATTGGCTATTAGAAAGAATTTTTTCACAGAAAGGGTGATCAGACATTGGAACGGGCTGCCTGGGGAGGTGGTGGACTCTTCGTCCCTGGAGACATTTAAAAAGCGACTCGATATGGCACTCAGTGCCATGGTCTAGTGACTGTGGCGGTAGCTGATCAAGGGTTGGACTCGATGATCTCTGAGGTCCCTTCCAACCCAGCCTATTCTATGATTCTATGATTCTATGAATGTTTTGTTTTTTTCTGCCCCAGACCACTTCTCCCAGAGTCCAGCAGACACTTGAGGGTCTTCCCCTCCCATAGGAATCTGCATATACAGCCCCTGCTGCTTCCAAAACTCTGGGCCTAAAAGATGTACAAAACAACAGAGATTCTGACGTGTTTGCTGGGTCATGAATTACACACATAGCAAACCAGTCAGACTTGTAAAGGTTTAAATCATCCAAGTGTTAAACCATGCTCACTTTCTTGAAGAAAAAGATTTTAAAAAGCAGTAGAAGACGAGCCTATATTCTGGCTCCATGAGTGAGAATCTTGTTATGAAGCCCAAGGGATGAAGGACTAGGATTTGAAAGACTAATTTGCTTCATTCTTGCTGTGCAAACAAGATGTATGCATGAAATCACCCATTTAAAATAGACAACAATCTGCCAGGTTGACCTGAAGAAGGGAACACAGATTTCCACCTGTAAGAAGTAGAGATGAAATGCCTCTGAGCCCTTCCTGATCCTTCCAAAAGCCCCTGTGAAAAAAATGAAACCAAACACAAACAACAAATGAGAACCTCACATTGCAAAAATCAAGTCTCTCAAATCCTGCAACTAGAGGGAAAAATGGAATTTCACCACTGAGCTGGGCTACAAAGTCCAGGATGTTGTTTAGAGCATTTCACAGAAGACCCAATTAGCAATGAGTGGATCACAAATCAAAAGGAAATTTCAGAACTTCTTTTGGAAAGATTGCCCCAGCAGATTTAATTGTAATAGACTTCAAGTAAAATATTCATAACTTCACCACAGACAACATGAGAAGTCAGTAAATATCACTGCTTGATGCTGCACATTGAAGACATTATATGGACTTCTACCATTACTTCAGTTTACAAGTCTGGCACTTGTAAAAGTAAAAGTAAAAGTTGAGTAAAAGTGTTATGAACCTAAAGAACAAAGCACTAGACTCTTAAAATCCTAAACAGAAAAGAGGAGGTTGACAAACCTTTCTCTATGCCTTTGTGCTAGATCTGTCAATGTATTTCCACGTGAGGTGAGGTTTCATTCTCAACATTTATAATAGATAAGACATGCTATATATTGCCTTGTTACTTAAGTAAAAATCTTCCAAAAATATTAAATAAAATTCACAAATAAGATAAGCTGTAACACACGATCAATGTTCAGAAAAGCTACATACAGACAGATTAAATGCCAGACACTAGAAAAAAACCCATTTCCTATTCAGCATCTATATATATAATTTAAGAGCAGAAAGAAATTATTTTAAAATTTTAAGATGAACAGTAGAGTGGGTAGAGATTGACTTCTAACAGGTAAATCATAGTACAGTGCAAGTTATAACTACAGTATGGTTTTATTAAAATATTATGCTAGGGTTCTGCTTTTGTTTTAGTTTCCATTAAAAATTCCTGTTTAACACTTTGCTCTTCACAATATTGGATGCTTCTGTGGCTCTTTCCTAAATGATACTGTTAGTAGTAAGGATCCTGCAAACCCTCAGGCTTTGCTATAAACCCCTACTGAGTTTGCAGGGTGATAAACAATGGAGATTTAGTGGAAAAAAAAATGAGCAAGCTCTAATTTTCTCAAGTGTATCAAATTTGCCAGAATACAACATGATACTGCCATGTCTTTGAAATATTCACCATATTCTTATTTAAAATCACTAACAGATAACATGTATTATTCAAGAGAATATTAACAAAACAAAACCAAATCAAAACAAAAGCAAAGCAATGCTCTGGGAACATTTTGTTTCAATATTGAATAACCACTCCTTGTTTTACATCTCCTGAATAATATTTTTTTGGGGAGACTGAGTCAATGGTAGCCTTCTGTTAAAGTATTAATGCTTATCAAAAAAAAAATGTATTTGTTTGGAAAACAGAAATTTAGACAGATGACAGGTAAAAATAAAAAAATACAACACCTACTTACCTACATGCCTCTTAATAGCATTTAAGGAAATGTATGTTAAACATAACTTGGAGGAAGATCAGTTTTGCATTAATATTTAGTTGGAGACATCTGCAGTCTGCAGAACAGCTGATATAACATTCAATAAACTGGCATATGAGCTCTTACACAGCAGCAAATTAGCTTGTAGTTACCAAGGGATAGCATGGAAAACAAATTCCTGCATGTTACTATTGCAAGCCTCTACTAAACACCAACTTCATAAATATCCCAACAGTAGCACGATTGAAATAGTCCACAGTTGTGCACATGTAAAACTTCACCAGCTGCCTGGCTAATGACAGCATCATAGAATCATTAAGGTTGGAACAGACCATCAAGATCATCACATCCCAACACCACTATGCCCACGAAATCATGCCCTGAACTGTCACATCTACACTTTTTTTGAACACCTCCAGGGTTGGTGACTCCACAACTTCTGTGAGCAGTCTGTTCCAGCGTTTGACCACTCTTTCAATGCAGAAATATCCTCCCTACATCTCCCATGGTAAAATTTGAGATCATTTCCTATCTCCAGTTACTAGGGAGAACACCCACCTCACTACAACTCTGTTTCAGGTAGTTGTAGAAAGTGATGAGGTTCAACCAGAAAGGGTCTGGCTATCTGTTCACTGTGCAGCTGCTGACTCAAGCCTAATGGCCACCAAGCCAGTCAGCAGGGCATAGATCTGCTGCCTGGGCTGCCAGAAAGGTGGCTACCTCTCTGACTCACCAAGTAACCTGAGCAGAAACAGGTAGGGCTGCCTGCTCTCTAACCTGTCAGTAACCTCAGCAGGCTGTTAGATGGCTACGGAGAGGTAGAAATACCTCCCATCTTACCTGACTGTATTTTCTCACCATCAGCAATTTGCACTTTTACAACATGGAAATTCCCTTTTCTATCAAATTTAATTGAATGGTAGGGGTAAAATTTTCTTGTGTCAAACCTGAAGTCTAGAAGATCACATTATTTGGAAACTAAGAGACCAAATTTACTTGCAACTTATTGCCCTGGGATGCTGACGACAGATTGTAAAAGCATGAGCAGCTTTCAGAGCAATACTCTTCGTGGCTCAAGCATGTAGGAATCCCTGATGCTACCTGCAGAGACACGAAGCACATCATGAGCAGCTCTCGAGGAGAAGGTGAAGGGTGCAGAAACCCACACATTTCTTCATATTCCCAAATACAGAAGAGATTACAGTAGGAGAGGAAACTAAGCCAATAGCTGATGATAAGAGGGCTATTCAGTCTGGAGAAGAGAAGGCTCCAGGGAGAGCTTATAGCATCCTTCCAGTACCTGAAGGGGCCTACAGGAAGGCTGGGGTGGGGCTTTTTACCAGAGAGGGCAATGGCAGGACAAGGGGTAATGGTTTTAAACTGAAAGAAGGTAGATCTAGGTTAGATACTAGGAAAAAATTATTCACCATGAAGGTAGTAAGATACTGGAACAGGCTGCCTAAGGAAGCTGTTGATGCCCCTTCCCTGGGAGTGTTTAAGGCCAGGTTGGATGAGGCCTTGTGCAGCCTGGTTTAGTGGAATGTGTCCCTCCCTGTGCAGAGGGGTTGGATCATGGTGATCTTTATGGTCCCTTCCAGTCCTAACCATTCTATGATTCTGTCTGCATAACTGGTCTAACAGAACAGGCTTTAGCCTTCACAGCCACAGGACCCTCTTTGAGGAGCAAGGATTGCTGGACAGGGGTGGGATCCATCTGGTAAAGCTACCAAAAGCACGACAGTTTGTTGGTGTGGCTGTGGGACACAGAATGGATTTACGTGAAAGCTCCCATAACATCCTCATAACAAAACTCAAGAAATGTAGGACAGACAATTGGACTGTGAGGTGGACTGATAACTGGCTCAGCAACAGAGTTCAGAGGTCTGTGATGTGTGGCACAGAGTCAGGTTGGAGGCCTGTGGCCAGTTGCGTTCCTCAGGGATCTGTACTGGGTCCAGTTGTTTAGTATCTTCATCACCAACCTGGTCAAGGGAATGTGGACTCAGCAAGTTTGCTGACATGAAGCTGGGAGGGGTGGCTGATACACCAGAAGGCTGTGCTGCTATCCAACAAGATCTGGACAGGCTGGAGAGCTGGGCAAAAGTGAACCTCATGAAGTTCAATATGGACAAGCGTAGAGTCCTGCATCTGGGCAGGAATAACACCAACCACCAGCACAGATTAGGGAATGTCCTCTGAAAAGCAGCTCCATGGAGAAAGGCCTTGGGGTCCTAGTGGAGAGTAAATTCTCCATGGGTCAACAATTTGCCCTTGTGGGCAACAGAAGCCTAGGGTGCATGAGGCAAAATGTGTCCAACAGATCTAGGGAGGTTCTACTCCCCCTCTATTCTGCTGTGGTCAGACCACACCTGCAATACTGTATTCAGTTTTGGGCTCCCCCGTTCAAGAGAGACAGTGATGTACTAGGGACAGTCCAACAGAGAGATATGAGGATAATTAAGGGACTAGAACATCTATCCTGTGAAGAAAGACTGAGAGAACTTGGGCTGTTTAGCCTTGAGAAAAGAAGGCTAAGAGGGGATCTTATTAATGTCTATAAATATCTGATGGGGCTGTGTCAAGAGGATGAGGCCAATCGCTTTTCAGTGGTGCCCAGTAATAGGACAAGGCATCATGGGTTTAAGCTAGAATATAGGAAGTTGCACCTCAACATAAGGAGAAACTTCTTTACTGTGAGGGTGAGAGAGAGGGTGTGGCGTTTCCTTCTCTGGAGACATTCAAAACCCACCTGAATGCACTCCTGCATGGACTACCCTAGGTGAACCTGCTTTGGCAGGGAGGTTGGACTAGATGATCTCTAGAGACCCCTTCAAAACCTAACATTCTATAATATGGAAAAATTAAAGCTTAGCCACTCCACCCCCCTATTCAGCAAATGACTGTGAGAGTGGTGGAAAAAGGAAGGGTGCAAGAGCAGGTGAGTGGGGGCAGAAATTTCCCATCTCTATAAGCAGCAACCTTCACTTGGACTGGATGAGATCTTACCGTCTCACGGCCGGGTTTCCTGCGGCTTTTTTTCCCTCGGCTGAGGCCACACAAACCCAGGTGAACAGCGTAAACGTCAGATAAGTTCCCACCTGCAGAGGGAGCACTTGGGAACACTCGTGAGAATTCCCTGTTGGGTTTAACAGACCCCGAATTATAAGGTTTACCTCAGCCAAGATACTACGTCCAGTTTCCACGGTGAGTACTAGGAGAGGAAACACAGAGGCTGACCCCTACATACACGGATAGGTGAAAACAGAACTAATTTTCATAGGAAATAAGGCAAAAACTTCCTTTTCTGAGAAAACTTACCCTGGATAGGAATTATTCATTAACAAAAGAAAAAAAAATTAAAAAATAACTAATGAAATTTCACTTCTGGTACATAAAATAATGGGAAAGTGTGTTTCCTGTGTGTAAATGGTTTTTAAACATGTTGCCTTCCAATGTTCTGTCCTGTCCAGGCAAAACCTATTAAGTATTTGCATATATGAACTGGGTCACAAAATGCCTGAGATCAAATAAAAAATAAAACCAAAACAAAACCCACAAATACAATGGACAAAATTACTGAAATTTAGCAAAGGGGAAAACAATGCTTAATAAAGATACACCAAATGTCTAGATACATCTGGGCAGTAGAAGCAAATTAAAATTTCAGATGCTGCTGGAAAAGCAAAAACACATTCCGAGAGGAGCAAGAATAGCGACAACAACATAATTTTGTTTTGAGGTGATGCAGCTGGTGTTACAGAAACAGAAGATTTACTATTTTGGACTCCACACTTTAAAAAAAATATTGAGAAACTGGAAGAAGTTCAGAGGAGAAAAAAAAAAAAGAAGAGGAAAATTACTGAAAGGGAACATGAAAAGAGTCAATTTTACATGTGGAAAAGGTAGATATGATGTTAATAATATATAAAGGAGCTCCTTTTGCTTTATAGCAATGTTGAGGGGGGTTGTGGGGAGGGGGGGTTGTTTTTTTGGTTTTGTGGTTTGGTTTGGGTTGTTTTGTATGTTACAGGGAAGAGGACATCTAAAAAAACCCAAAACCTTAATTTGGGTTTCAGATCACGAAATATGGGAACAGAATTTGGGACAATGAGCTGCACTTAAGGTTTTTACAAGTAAGTTAGATATACACCTGTTAGAAGTGGTATTAAGTCAATGTTGTCCAAATTGGTGACCTGATGAACCACAAACAAAAACATTTATACTATTAAAAGCTACCAGACTGGTATGGCCAGAATGGCAGATCTGAGATTGTGTGAAGAAAATGCCAAGGATTCTTCACCAGCTGACAGTCAATAGCTGAGCTGAAGAGTACCCCAAAGAATCTTCAACCTGCTGGTGGTATAGCTTTCCTATGGCACTGACCCATGAGCCATGCTACTTTTGACTGCTCTAGGGCCAAAGCTCTGAGTAGACAGGACCCTTCGTGAAGCAGCTTAGACTATGGAAGACCTTGAAGTTTCTTCCAAATCAGCTGCCTTGGGTGACCTCTGTAGAAAAGTCCTAAACAGCAGCTGTGAACTTGTTACCTTCTTGTCGCATCACTTCGGTTTGATGAGGAAAGACAGAACTCAAGTTTCATAAATAATTAAAATAAACTTGTAGAGAATTACTTGTGTTTATGCTTAAAGGGTTCTCTAGTTTAGGGCACACTTTGCAGTCTTAGATGTTTGGGGCTTTTTTCCCCTGAACTTTCTTTTCCCCTGAACAAAACCACCCCAAACGCTTCAGGTAGCAGCATTGGGGTGCTGCCCACAAACTTCTTATCCCCAACTTCAGCAACCCTGACCGTGGTGCATACCAAGACCTCAACACCGCCCAACCAGGGCCCGACTGCCGCCACCCTCCTTTCCACAGCTTCGCTCCGCAAGGCGACTGCATCCCTCGCGGGTCACCGAGGGGGAGAGGAGGCCGCACAGACCCCTCCAACGAGACCCCGGCCTCCCGGGGCCGGAGCTTCTCGACACATTCCACCTACGAAAGCGAACGGAAAAGCACCGTCACGACGGGCGAAAGGCCCTCCCAGAGAAAGGAAACACCCCTCACCCCGAGGACATCCGCCTTCCCCCGCCCTCACCGGCAGCCGGGGCGCGGTCGGCGGAGCAGCCCCGCCCCTGTCGGCGGAGGGAGGTGACCGCCCGCTGCCGGTCCGGCGGCTACCTCAGCACTTCCGGGTCGGGGGAGGGGCGGGGCGGAGCGAGGAGGCGGTGGGTGCGTGACGTTGCCGGAGGGCTCCGGGGCCGCTCGGCGCCTGTTTATTGTTCTCGCCGCCCGTTCTTCCCGCCGCCGCCTTTGCCTTCCCCGCCGCCTCAAGGGAGAGGCCGGGAAGGCGCTCAGCCACCGAGTCAGCCCGCCGGCGGAGGGGGCGGAGGTAGGAAGGAGCGAGGGAGCGGTGGCCGCGGAGGCGCCCGGCGGGAGCGGCCTGGCGCCCGGTGGCCGTTTAACCGTTTCCACCTCTCCGCAGCGCCAGCCCTGACAGCGGGGGCGGGGGGAGCGCGCCCGCGCGTCACGAAGGAGACAGCGAGAGCCGGGGAGCCGGGGAGCGGGCGGCCATGGCCTACGCCTATCTCTTCAAGTATATCATCATCGGGGACACAGGTGAGCGGCCGGGGAGGCGCGGCCCGCCCCGGGAGAGCCGGGGGAGGAACGGTGAGGGGGGGGGGAAGGGAAAGAGGCGGGCGGAGCGCGGAGCAGGCCCCGGCTCTCCGCTCCCATTTCCGCAGTGCTGGCGTCGTCGACGTGGAGGCTCTGCGCGAAGAGGCGGCTCCCCCCCCGCCTCTGCGCTGGGCCCCGCCCGGGGCCTCGGCCTGCCTCTCGGTGGTTCCGCGCCCGGCGGCCTTGAGCTGCACGGAGGGCCTGGGAGTCTGACAGCCGTCTCCGGAGCCCAGCTGATAGGCCACGGGGCAGGCCGGGCTGTGTCACGCCCCTGGCTGCGGCATTTGAGCGGGGGAGGGGAGAGGAAGAAGGTGCTGTCACGGCAAAACTTGTGCCTGGGTAGAGCCCCTTATTTGCATCCCTCCAGCAGTGAGGCCTGAGAAGTGCCTCATGCCACTCCGCAGTTTTGTGGTGAGGCCGAGACTACTGCTGTGAAAGGTACCTACAGCTCAGGCCACAGCGATGCCCTTTGCAGCCCCGGCTGGAGGTGCTGTAACAACAAACTGTTAAAGTGTCGATGCATGCTAAGGAAAATTAAAAGCTTTGGCTCTTTCCCTCTGATTTACAGGGACGTGTGTTTTTTTTCTTTTGTTGACTGCTACTTCCCCAGATGCTTTAGGTTGCTTCTGTGATCTATTTTCTTTCTCTCCCATTCCCACTTAAAACTGGATCAGTACTGTTTGTCATTGGCTGCTCTGTAACAGATGATGCTTACAAATGCTGCAGGCATAACCATGTACTGATAGAAGCCCATTTCCAAATATATTCTATGCTTCATCACTATAATGTGTATGTAAGTAGCATACTTGGATCAAACTCATGTCAGAACAGGGTAACTAGCATAGTTAACTATTGTTCCTGTGTATTGTGCATCTTTGTCATTGTTTTCCTCATACCTGTATAAATGCCTTCCTTAATAAGTTTGATGACACAGCTGCCATATTACATGCTAAGGATGCCTGCATAATTGTACTTCATCCCTATGAACCAAATTATTATTTGTGTAATTATACAGTACAGCTGCATTACGTGTGAGGTTGTTAAATACACTGGGTGCAACTACTATGTGATTTTACCTTTTTTTAAACATGTGTTTAAACTCTGGAAGTTTTTTTTTAAAGCTACTGCAATAGCAGCTCTAGTCCTAATGAATCTTAAGAAATATATCAAAGCTGTAATGGCCATGTTGGTTGCATTAGGCTGTAGATGATAAGCAGAAATTCTGCTTTTTTTTAATATTTAGGTGAGTGACAGTCCATTAAACCAAGAGACAAGAGATTACCTGAGCAGATTCAGGTAAAGAAGATGTTTGTCCAGGTTGCCACAGAATGGTAGAGTGGAATTCAGAATGATAGTCCTTCAGAACAGGTGGTAAATTATAGTACATCTCAACAAACTTCAATCATTAAAGTGGCAGAAATGGCAGCAAACAATTGGTTTGGTACACTTCGTTATATACTGATTAAACTTTTACAGTTGAATATTGCAATGGTCTGCACTGCACTTTTGCATTTCAGTTGCTTGAAATGTGAAATACAGAATAGATTTGTGTCACTTCTAAACTTGTTTCAGCTCCTTAAGAGCCAAATATTGAAGGAGAGGAGATAGAGAAGGGAAACAGGAAAATAGCTCATATGTTTGGTTTTTTTGTTTTTTAAATTCCTGTGGTTTTTATTCAGAGTTTCTTCCGGAAACTAATTAAACCTACTGTAGTGATCATTCTTGAAGTGAATTAAATATGCCAATATTGGTAAGTTGGTTTTGTTTTTATTTAGACAGTCTGTGAGCTTTTAAAGTATTCTAATATAGCTAGTACTGAAGAGCCAGTTTAAGCTGTGTGCAGTTTGTTGCCAAAATGACTGGTTTAGGTGTTACTAGCATTCTCAGGCGAAGGCAGTTGAGCTCTCAGATCTGCAGATGGAAGTTAAAAGTGGGTTGGGAATGTCCTCTTCAGTTCCAGCAGTGATCTGCCACAGCATTCCAACTAGTGAAGGTATGTCAGTGGCCTTGCAGGCCGTGAAAATTTTGTAGTGATCAAGACATTTATCTCTGAGACTTTAATTTACAGTCTTTGGAAATGGATGAGCTGCCTGGTGACTCAGCAATTAGTTGTAAACAAACTGAAGAAGAAAGGCAGCTGAAGGCAGATGTTAACATTTAGCTTGTCTTCCTTTTCAGCAGTACAAAACAAATTGGGTTATGTGAGCCATAAACAAAACCAATAAAAAAAACCCCTGCAGTTATACAAGACACCTGCAGATATCTTCCCTGAATTGTGATTCCACATACTTTCATCTGCTTAAACTCAGGAATTCAGTATGATCTCAGTCTCTTAAAATGACAGCCACAGAAACTGACTGTACAAGACTACTTATTTCTCAGCTCGTGTCCCCTTGCATTGCTTGCTTCATTTTCTGCTGACATTAGGTGACTTTTTCTTTCACTGGTACTTCAGGCATGGTAGCTTTGTGATCATGGGATTTATTGATTCTCTTATGGTTGTTACTTTTTGTATTTTTTCTAAATTTTTTTTTCTTTGTAGTTGGAACTGTTATAAGATCTAGTTAGTTTTCTTTTGTGGGATAGAGTTGCAATGGCATGGCTGTCTATATGATACTCAACACTGTCATAAACATTAGCTGTGGTATTTCATGGAGCTGGTATCTTTAAGAGAAAAATAGAACTATTGTGGAGTACTGATTGCTGTGAGAGTTGACCAGGAAAAATCTTTTCATTTAGGTATTTCCAAAACATGATAGCACTTTGCAAATGTGTTTAGAAGCATACATGGTGCATCCTGCTTAGGTCTCTGAAACCTTTGTCTTGGTGGTTCATAGTGTCTCTTTCATTTTGATAGCTGGTATGGAGTCGGTGTGTTCATCCAGTCCCCCCTACACGTCTTGTTTTGGCCATCAGCTGAGATACATTTTAATCTGAAATAGTATGAACACTCTTAGTATACATAGTATACTAAGTATACATCTTAGTATAGCATGTTGCATGTTCTTGCAGTTGGTTACTTAACATCTGTAATTCTTTTACCTGAAAGTTTTTTGGTATAATGATGAAATCTTTTCTGCTTAAGTGTTTTCACTACCAGCAGTGTACCACATGGGAATGAAGTAGGAATGATATGTGAGATTTCTGTGAAAGCTATAGCTAGATGTTTTTCCCCCAGAATATTTGATATTCATTAAACAGAATTTTCTTATATCAGAGTGTGTTTACTAAATTCCATCAGAGAATGCTACTGAACTTTATATGCCTGGAATAACAGTTCTGAATGGTCCTCTTGCCACCAACATAACTCTTCATTTGTACCCTATCTAAATGTCTCTTAAGTAACAGTCCATGAACATGTCTGTCTTCTGCTTTTCTTGAATGTGTTAGTTTAGCAACCCTCAGAGCTTCTTGCAAAATGGATTTTTCATTTGCCTTTCAATTATTGCAGATAGTTGTGGATTATAAACCAACCAGATCTCAAAGTTATTAGGGGAAGACAACGAAAGAAAATATAATTGCTTGGTGATCCAATTCTTCTTACTCTCTAGAGTAAAGTAAGCTGTCTGGTCAAGCATTTCACTTGTCTAGGAGATTCTCAGTTGTTGAAATTAAGCAGTTGAATTTGCTTTATATTTCAGGTGTCCTTGTGAAATATTTCTAGTGTCAGTGCACTTTGTTCTGGATCAACAGCTGCTATGAGCTAGCCGTGTGCATGACCAGAGCCTCTGGCCTTTATTTTCTACAAGTATGTAACAATGCTTCGTAACAGGTTTTCATCCCATTAAAGCTGCTATTAATATTCCATGATAATATGAGAACTTGTTCATGCTGAAAACCAGAATACTGATCTTTAACATAGATCTTGCTATGAGACACTTCCGTTAATAGTTTGATCCCTGAAAAAGCACATGTTAGGTGTTGTGTAAATACATCTTAACCTCTTAGAAGTTAACTAGAAATAACAAAAAGTAAGTAGATGCCTATACAAATTGTCTCTTGAGACTGTTACTTTGTGCTGACCCTAACACCCTACCCCACCAGAACAAAATAAAATCAAACAAAAAAACCCAAACACAACAGCTAAACCCCTAACCATTGTCCATATTTTTTTACAAATAACTGGCCTTTTTCTAAATCTGTGATCATCCAGGACACAAAAAGGTTTTCTCCAGTCATGTAGTTTAATTTTGTTTGGAAACAGTTTTTATGTATTTATATTTAAAACTGGCAGGATTAGCAGTTTGGTAGTGCCATATGAAATGAAATGTGATAAAACTGAACAGCTCCTTTCAGTTCATAGGTCTGAACAAATTTTTATGTAGAAAGAAAAACTTCCATCATTGTCTTCAGATACGCTGTTGTAAATAATTTACAGCAGTATTTATTTAATTACTGAAGCTGAATCATCTTCAAAAGAGTTTAAAAGCCATTTTTATGACATTACTGTTCCTGAATTTATGTAGCCATCATGAAGAATTTTGGAAGTGCTTTTTCTTCTCATCCATGCTATAATTGGTGTGTGAAGTCCCCTTGCTCTGCAGCTGGCAATTTGTAATGTAGTAGTTTGTCCTTCCTATTACTTAAAAAAAAAATACCATTTGATGGCAGTTGTGATTAACCAATAACTGACTGAAAATAGGTTAAGAAAAACCTTTGCTTTATGTTAATATCTCCCTATGCCTGGGCCCGTGAAAGGATAATATTGCACTTTGAGTTGCATAAAAATGCAGTGGTTGGAAAGGAAGGAGAGAGAATGAGCTGAATCCTGCGATGAGGAAAGGGTTTATGAAAGATCTGGGCGCTTTGCAGAGAACTAGGAAGAAAGTAGCTCATCAGCCAGGGTACAGGTATAGATCTTGTGATGTTGATACTATGTCATCACCCATTTTAAATCCTAGTTGTTTTTTAAATCTGTTGTTTGAGATTCACCCATTGTTTGAGACTGTACTTAGCCTATTTAAAGATTTGGTTTTGTTTATTATCTAAAGGGATGTAAGAGGAGCAGGAAGGTTCTTTCAGCTCAGTTGGCATTGGGGCTTCCAAGCTTGCAGTGAAGCAGTTGAAGGGTCTAGAGCACAAGCCTTATGAGGAGCAGCTGAAGGAGTAGGGGTTTTCTAGCCTGGAGAAAAAGAGGCTTAGAGGACACAAAGTTGCTCTCTACAAGGACATTGTAGCACAGTGGGTATTCATTTTTTCTACCTAATAACAAGCAATGGTCTCAGGTTCTGCCAGAGGAGATTTAGGTTGCATATTAGGAACAATTTCTTTACTGAGTGAGTTGTCAGGCACTGGAAGAGGCTGCCCAGGGAAGTTGGTGGTATCACCATCCATGGAGTTGCTTAGAAGAAGTGTAGATGTGGTGCTCAGTGACATAGTTTAGTGGTGGACTTGGCAGTGCTAGGTTAACAGTTGGACTTGATGATCTTAAAGGTTGTTTCCAGCCAAAACAATTCTACCAATCTATTCTATGATATAGTTGATTGGAAGTGAAAAGGGGAGGTTTTGCTTCCCTTACCTTTTGGTGATTTCAGTAGTCTACCATGAGCTGAATCAACCCTCTAACACAGTAGAAAGCCACCTACTTTTGGGGGTAACTTTTTGCTGAGTGGATGCATCATCTGAGTTGGCCCCAGCAAAGTGCTTACCAAGGTCTGAATACTTTCAAAGGAGGAAACAGAGTTGAGAGGATAAGTGAGAGGAAAATATGAAGGGGGGAGTAGGTCTTCATCTCTGTGGGTGCTAAGCTGATTGCTTCACACAACTGGGTGATCAACAACAAGAAAAATACAGTTCTGTGAAATGGCTGTGTTAAGCCAATGTTTGCTGCCAAAATGGGTGGACCTGGTTACCACTCCTTGTCTCAGCTATGAACCACTTATTAATTGTCAGCATCAGCGCTTGTCTGATCCTTGAGAGAGCCAATTCAGCTGACAAGGATGATTTAAAAAACAAAACCAAACAGCAGGTATGGTGAAAAAGTATAAGAGCCATTTTGAGTAAGGAGATGGAACTGTGTGGAAAGGAGTCAGTATGCCTCTCAGAGGTAGCTAGCACATATCTGAACTGAAGATATTTGTTTTCAAGATTCAGTTTTGGCATCCGTGTTGAGATGATGACTAATGCAGTTCTTTTCCTCTGTCACCTTTTAGGGCTATAGTGGTGCTTATGGGAGCAACTAAGAAAATTATCTTGGCTCCCTCTTCCCCCACTATCCCAATCATCCTGGTTTTTTTCTTTTTTTCTTTTTTTTAAGCCATTTTTAATTTTTGATCAGATCAGCTTTATAAGACACTCAGACATCACTGGAAGGTACAGGACTGCAGCAGCTTATTAGATTGGTTTCAGTTGTTGTGGATCCTTTTCTTCTGGCTGTAATCTAACAGCAGATGAATTTAAAAGCTTGGGATTTTCCCTCATGTTGGCAGTACCACACTTCTTACTTTGCAGCTAACAGCTGAACTTTCCTTGCCTTATTCACAGAGTCACAAGTGCTGGAAGGAGAGGAGGATGCAATTGATCTTTCCAACAAAAAGCCATTTAACTATGTAAGCTTTATCATCACCTGTGCTGTGGTTCCAGTGTTGTTTTTTTAATGGCACACAGTGCAGCCTACTACTGAAAAGAAACACCCTTCCCTTTGCTGTCTATTTTGTAGCCCTACTTTCAAGCAAATGTTAGTATTTTTTGTGACTATAGTGTTATGCTGGATCTGTAGCTTGGTTTAGCTCACTGCATAACCTTAGGAGTGAGAAGGGAGGAGTTAGCTTCACCACTTAGCTGCTCTGGCTTGCTGAGCAGTGCAGGGAACACAAGTGTTGGGGAAAGGAGGTGCTGGAGCATGGCTGGGCAAAGGCAGACAACAGCAAAGCTTTCACAACCCTTTGCCTAGGGGAATGGTGGAGCAGCACCCAGGAGAAGATGCTTCCAGATGAGGAAGATATTTCTCTTCTGAGAATCAGAAGAATTTGAAGATCGAACTCAGCTTGATAGTTTGGAGTTCAGAGCCAGAAGGTAAAAGGATTGTAGCATAGGTTCCACTTTTCGTCGCTGTTTTGGTACTGAGGAGTGATGAAGGGATCCTAGAACATGCACTTGCAAAGAAGCATGCTGCTCTCCTCTGAGCTTATAATCCATTGTTTCAGATTGTTCCTAAGTGGGAGGTTTTGTTTACTGTGTTCCTTGCTGAAGTGTATCCAGGCTCTGCTCGGTTTTTGTTTTAAGGTGCTAAGATTTTTTTTTTTCCTCTGGGTGTGGTTTAGCTGAAGCTATGAAGCTGAAGTAAAATGGGAAAATAGTTAATAAATAACTGTATCTGTCCCTTTTGTGTTCTACAATTGATTATAGTAAGACATACTAAACTATTTTTCCCAGAGTGTCTGCCTCAATTCAAGTGTAAGATTTAAAGTGCTAAGGGAACAAGATATATGGTAAACAATTGGCTTCTATAGCATCCTTTCTTCAAACCATTTGTAAACTGTGGGCTTAGCAGCCATGCAACTGTTAATTGATCTTTGCAGCATCTGTTCAAGTCACGAGGTGGTAAGCTGCTCATGAGTTCATATGTACAGCCCCTATCCCTGATACAGGTTCCTGGTTGTGTTTATGGTAGCCCAGTCTGCTCTGGCTCTAGAAGGGAATGGGCCACAAGCTATTGCCATAAGAACATTTCTGTTACAAACTTGCAGTGTCTTAAAGCCATAATTGTAGGCAATAAAATGTTAAGTGCTACTTAGAATATAACCTAAACTTAACAAGCACTGAAGCTGTGTTTGCAACTTCTGGAAACTCTCTTTCATTCAACACTAGAAAACTTAAGGACTTCCAGACTTTTTTTCTGGAAGGTTCTGAAGTAGCAGGAATGGGACTTCTCTTGTTTCTGTGTGTGTTTGTGTGTGTGCCTGCAATCTGCTCCTGAAAGACCTCTTCCATAGCAATAATTAGAGGTGCAAGCATCTTGTTCCAATTTGAGACAGTGCTTGCATCAAAGGGGCTGTGCTTGTCTGTCATCTTTGCTGTGCTGCTGCCAGTGTTTTTATGTTCTCCTGAACCAACACCAGCCTTACAAGAAGATGAAATGAGAGACTGCCACATAAGAAGTAGGGCTGGGTCACCTAATTGTGTCATTGTATTGACTGGATTTTGAAATTTTTTTAATATTTGTAAGATCTGTGCTGGAATATGGAACAGTTTTTGGGTTCTGGTTTATCCATCGAAACTGGAAACACTTTCTAAAGTTAATGGAAAAAGCTATTTTGCATTCTGTTTCTGGTGTTATTTACAGTTTGGGGTTTTTTTGCAGGTGGGATGGTGATTATGTTCTGTGATGGGGCAGCAGTATTTCCTTGGTGTTACAAAAGTATCTGTATGTGTAAATAGTGTTGTGTGAGTAGAAGAGTTACTAATATTTTAAGGTTTCTTCAAGATTCATGTTTTCTATCCCTATGATTCCAGTATTCTGCCCATCCCTCTTCCTCCTTCCAGTGTTCTCCACCATTCCTCGTTCATTTTTCTTCTGTCCACTAATTTTGTTGGACAAAGCCTTCTTCCCAGCTGCTTTTGTTCTTATAGCTTGCTATCATAAGCCAGAGAGCTACAGAAGAGAGATCTGTTAGGGCCTGTGCTGCAAACTTAGCCTTGGGCTGTAGTTCCCTGCCACTCCAAGTTGTTGATCTGCTGGCTGCTGCATTTCTCTTCACTCCTTTGACTCCTGCTTGTCTGGCCCTGGCATTAAGCCATTTCTGTTTTCTTTGTCACTCATCTTGTCAGGTTAGTGTGTTAACTCATCAGACAACTAAAATGGTTTAGCCAGATCAGTTCTGATGCAAAAAGGAGAAAGGAGCATGAACATGCTATAGGGAAGAGAAGAAGGGAAATAACAGCACTAACTAATTCTGGTTTAGGCTGCCAGAATTGTTGCATTGCCTGGGATATTAATGTCGGTGTCAACAATTTGTCACAATATTTGTAATTCAATGCAAGTCTCTGATTTATACTAGACTTGATTGAAAGTGATCACTGGTCATAGCTTTTAAGACAAAAATGATGGGTGGGCAGTGATTGCAATTCATGAGGCTTTTTTTCCTCATGGATCCATACTAAAAGATCTGAGAATGTTGAATTTAGTAGTAGAGAGATAATGTCATTATAAGCAAACCTCTGGTATGCATCTCTTGTGTCTTGCAGTATGGTTCTTTTCCTTATCACTTTGTTTGCTGTCTTTCATTACCAGATACATTGCTTCAGATCAGCTGAGCTGACCTCTAGTATGTGGCTGAAAAAGCCTTATCTTGCTGGACAGATAGAGTACAGCAGGAGCTGGTTTTCTACAGTGTTGTGTGTTATGTGGGGTATTTCAGAGTTTAAGTGTATGTAAACTAAATGTATGACTGCTGAGTTTTAAAAGGCTGAAAATTGGAAATTTGAGCAGAATGGGAAGAATGACCCCTTCAAGTAAAAGAGCAAGGAAAAGTAACCATAAAAAGTATTGCTTACAAACCTAAGGAGTTTTAGTACTTCTATTGATTACATTAACTTTTGCTTTTCTGTGTTGTAACTAACAGAGGAAGCTGCCCTTTTGCTGACTAGTGTCCAGGTGATGTGGTTAACCCATCTGCACCTGAACTCAGGGTATCTGAGGGTGACAATGTTTGTGTTCTCTGGCTGTAAGGTGAAATAAGTTGTGCCAGTTCTGCTTGGTTTATTTTTTGGCCTACAGGGAAGCAGTGGGCAGTAACAAAGTGGTTGTGAGCAGCCATAAATGTATTGAAGGGGATAGGTGGGATTAAGGTGGTACTGAGAATCTAGTTAGCTTGGAAGAATGTTGAAAGTACTGAAGAGAAAGCAGCAGAAGGAGAAGCTTTTTCAAAAGCAGCAAGACCTATATTAGTTACTATGGAAAGAGGATGTGAAATGATATTTTGAAGGTCTGTTAGGAAACTTCTTTCTTCTTGGAGGCAGAGCAACTTTTTAAAAAGAAGAATTAATTTTTTTCCTTTTTTTAAAGTAATTGGCTTGACTTCAATTTTCTGGAACTGCTATGAAAAAGTTGTGTACACTTCAAAGTAGGTGCAGTGTAGTATTTCAAGTTCTGCTAATTAATTTTAAACAATATATACCATTCACTTTAATTTCTGTTAGTTCTTCAGAGATTTTTTTTAAAGTTTGCTTAAAACTTTTTTTTTTCTTTCAGGTGTTGGGAAATCATGTTTATTGTTACAGTTCACAGACAAGCGATTTCAGCCAGTCCACGATCTCACTATCGGTACGTCTCTTTTGTTCCCCCCACACTTCTGGTGGTTGAGAAGCTGGGGTACTTCAACATGCATTTATCAGTTTGTGGTGCTGTGGTAGTGTAGGATTTGTGCTGTATTAAAGTTGCAGTGAATCTTTAGTTGATTAAGTGAAGGCCTTTTTTCACACTGGAAAGGTACTATCTTAAAAACAGTTTATAGAAATCATAGCCATAGTATCTCAGCTGTCTCATCAGAAAAACTGAAAACTCAGCATGGAAACAGAATTGACCAAGGTTGAAAAGCTTTGATGGTGATGCAAATGGCATATTTTTTCTCTAGGGAGTGGAATATTAGTGTAGTCGCACAACCTGGAAGACTCATTACAGATGAACTAAAGCAAAGTTAACCTTAAAGGTGAATAAACAGATTTGCAATCTGAGAAGACAAAATTCTGGATAAAGAAGTACTGAAGAGTAAAGGTGTTCACTGTTCGGAAGGGACAGGTTTGGGTTTTTTTCTTCCTAACTCTTCAAGTGGATGTGGACCATTTGATAGGTCTGATTTGATACTGATACTAGGAGAAACTTATATATGTTGACAGAATTGCAACTGCTCTGCATCTGCTCTAACTCTAGCAAATTATACAAGTTTTTCTTTCCACATCCAAAGTATGAGGAGTACTGGGGAATTAATTCTTCAGTGGCAAGCTTAGTCTTCAGATCAGTTTCAATATTAAGTGTAACAGATGCTAACCTCTGATAAGGTTGCAGAACCTTTGAACTTCATGTTATTTCAAGGCACACAGCAGCTCTGGTGATGAGCTTTGTACAACATGTATCCTCAGTCTCTATTTTTAGTTTGTGCCTTGGAATAGGTAGGCTCCCCATGTTTTGGAGTACTGAAATAGATGCTCAAAATGTAAACAAGCACTCTTCTTGTAACAGAATGTATCTGGTGATTTAGTTGCAGCTTCCTGTTCTCTCAGACAGTCTTCCCACACCTTGTGTGTGACTGGATAATGTAATTGAAATTTTTAGGCAAACATCAGTTTTCAAATATTTCTGACATTGTGATGGCAGATAGGCTGCCTGAATAAAGAGCCTAATTTCTTTAGGAAGGCATGAGTTACTGCCATCTTTTTTTCTTTAGGCCTGCCAAATAAATGACACTTTATGCCTTTGGCAGCCCCGTCACATCAGCAAACTGATAGGCTGTAGGAAAGAGATTCATCTCAGCAGGTTGGTTGTAATGCCAGTTGCCTGCCTAGCATATAGCTGGCTGAAATCTGGGAACAGAAACCTCAGCTAGTGGGATGAGAAGCTGAACCTAGATAGGAACATGAGAGATGTAGGAATGGAGCATGGGAAGCTGCTCAGAAAGGGGAAGAAGGGGCATAGGCTGGTAGCAGCCTTATTTCACTTTAGTCATAGGGCATGTGTGTGTGTGTTTTGGCCAGGAGAATGCTTCTCCCAAGTACCCAAGCAGATATAGAAGGACAGAGATAAGTAAAGAACTTAGGTTCAGAGTCATAGGAATGCTTATTCAGGACAAGATGAGGTGGGTTACACTTCTGACTGATTATATTAAAACTTAGGTTGAATGAAAAGGCTCATGTCACATAGCCTAACTTTTTTTGATATAGTACAATGGTTTTAGCCTATGGGAGTATAGATTCTATTCCTGCTGCGAGCAGTTCAGAAGAAGAGAAGGGAAACTGAAATAGGATATGTGCAAAAAAGGCATTTCATTGGGAGCTGTGAAAAATTTGGCCCCAAATTCTAGTGTAACTAGATTAAAATATTGTCTCAAAGATGTAAGAAATTAAGAGAGAAACTTTATGTCCAATGAAAACAAGATGGGGGGAAAATGTATCTGATTCTATGAGTTCTATTTTTCTGTTTTCAGAGTTGTGCATGATTGTAGTACCTTACTCTAAAATTAAAGATTGTAATGCAACAACTATGTCAAGTTATTTTTCATATTGAAGTATCTGTTAAGAAAGAAAGAAGGGGGGGATGGGATAAGCTGCATTGATGCAGCTGAGGGGGGTAAAAAAAAACCAATACAAACAAACATAAAAACCTGAAGAAACCCAAATCTCCATAAAAAGACAAACACAACAACAAAAAAACCCAAACAAATACACATACAAAACCCAACAGAAAAAAACACCACCACAATATTTGTAGGTATATAGTGGTGAAAGAAAGCACTGTGAACATTCTTTTGGTTGTCTGTTGTGCTTAGGAGATGCTTGAACAACAAGCTATTCCATCTTCAAGAGAAAAAAATTACCAACAATGTATGTTGTTTCAAATTCAGAAATTTTTCTCAGCAGATATTTTTATGAACCACGTTAAATAGTCTTTTAATTTTTCCACGGGGTTGTATGTAGAAACTAAACATTTAGGATGGTTGTAGAATTTAAATTGGTGACAAAGTATCTGCATTTTGAGATCAAGTAATGCATGCAGTGTTAACACCTTTAGTCCAGGGACCTTCCCCTCAACTTCAGAGTATTGTCATTCAGCTGCTTCCTCCTCCTCGACCTCCTGTCTCATCCCATTCTTTCAGCTTGTTTGCATACAGTTTTTGCAAGTTACTTGGATTCTAAAGAGAATGCAGTGTTCTTTGGCTCACGGCTTTTATTTGGCTCAATATCCTTTTCAAGGGAGAGAGGTTCTTCCCTGTCCTTTTCTTCAAAAGTAATTTTGCAGAAACCAGTGCTTTCCCTCAAAAATATTTTAAAGCTTTTGAAGACACATTTGGAATGCCTAATATCATGACTTCATAACAGGAAGACTTCAATCCAGATCTAGATGGTGACTAATTTTAGACAGAACTTAAGGTACCAGATATTTATTTTTGCTGAAATAATGGATATATGAAGCATAGATTAATGGCAACTTGATAGCCTTTAAGTACGTCCACTATTGCTAGGCATATGTGAGGTTTTAAATACTGTAGTAATAGCCTCAATTTATACTCAATTTACTGTTAATGATCTTAAAATTGCTTTGAAAGATTGTAGCAAAGGCTGATTTTTTTCTGAAATTACTTCTGTTTATTTGAAACATTTGCCCCTCAGTTATTACATTTGATCTTTAACTTGATAGAATTTTAGAAGCACTTGTTTTCATAAAGGTAGGTGAGTTTTAATTACTAGAGTAATAAATTTTATCGTTTTGAAGGTGACACTTTTGTGCTTGCTTAATAGAATATTTTGTTGATAAAGAATTATAGATTTAATTTCTTCTAAACTGGCTTCAGCAATCTTTCATTACTTGAGTGTTAAAATGACTTGAATTTTCTGTTTGCATTCAAATGGACATCTGTTTCTCCCTCTGATCTAGAGCTACTAAATTAGTTGGAGAACTTTTTAAGAAATACCCATTTGACACTTGCTCTGGTTAATGCATTTTTAAACTACTTGGAAATTAACAGTTTTCTTTCTTCTGGAAAACTCTTCAGCCTGCTCAAGCAGTTGGAAAATTAACTAGAAGTAGTTTGTGAGAGAGATTATTTCCTCCCAAGTGCAATGTTGAGTTAACTGAAGCTTATGTGTGTTCTTGCTTTCATACTACCTGACATTTTTCTTTCTGATATATGCTAATAATGTAATCTTTTGTAAAATCTATTCAGGTGTAGAATTTGGGGCTCGAATGATAACTATTGATGGAAAACAGATAAAGCTTCAGATATGGGATACGGTAAGTAATAAATCATATAAATTATTTAAATTTATGGCTCCACTAGTGCTCTCTTATTGTTCTGGTTAAGCTGTTTGTCATCAACACTTGTGTGAGACTGTACTTTGTCTTTCTTTGGTGTCTATGAAGATTAAAAAATTCCTTTTCTGTTGTGTTGTAGCCTTGAAACAGTGCAGATTTCTGCTGCAGCTTCTTTAAGTAACACTGGTAGTTTTGCAAGACTGGTATTTGTGCTGCCTCATATTTTTGTAAAAGTTTCCTACATTATTAAGAACTTATATTTCTCTAAGTAGTCTGTGTGTTCATGTAAGGTTTGGTTAACATAACATTTTGTTGGGAAATTTTCATGTGCTTGCTTTAATAGCGAAAGAATTCTCTTGAGGAGCTGTTTGTATTTCCAACGTAAAAGAAAAGGTACAGCTCACTGTTTTCATCAACCTGAGAACTCAGGTTCACTGTAATCGTGAAGATAGTTCAGATAGTTAAGAAAGGAATGATGGTATAAGCTTCAATTTTGAAAAAGGCTACCAAAAATCAGACTTCTCAAGGTTTCATGTTAAGAAGATAGATTAGCAAACTCGGCTGTTTTCTTCTTGTGGCCACCTTACCATAGTGGTCAGCCTCAACATCTACATTCGTGATGCAAAAGCTTCAAGATTCCTGTACTGATAGCCATGTCTTTCAGGTGTGCTTAACTATTCCCTAGGACAGGTTTTTCTGTTTCCTTTTCAAAATACATTTTAGGATACCTTTAGAAACAACTGATACAAGAGCCATAGCCTAATTATGTGCTCTGCTTAGTATAAAAAAAACAATGAAGGGAGATATATTTATGTATTCGTGTCTACATACATGCATGTGTATATAAAAATGTAAACAAATGCAATATTGTAGCTAACTTCATTGGTAAGATCCAAAGTCCCTTACTTATTTTCAGAGTTCATCACTTGATGAAGAGATGAAGGCACTTCCTGTGCCTTCTTGGAAGTTCTACGTGAAAAGATATAGAAGTATATCTTCAGATTTTGCTTGCAGTGGTTTCTGTCCTGGGAATTTTTACTATTATAAATGTGGATTGCTCACTACTGAGGTGTCTGATCCCTTTGAAGTTCAATAGACAAGCAAAGCTCTGCATAAACATTAGCTTTAGAAGCAGATTTTTAGTTTGTAGTGTGACTATGAGAAAGTATCTGTATTGGTCCTTGTTTTATAAAATTGTGACAGATTCTCTATATGACAAAATTATTTATATTCTCCCTGGTGCAGCTACTGTCTTACATTGGTTTTTCAACTTATTTTGTTAGTACTCTAGTATCTGCTTTGTGGATACAAGTGATCTTCAATGATTTTTGAGTAAATTATGTTTTTCTTAGTGCCTCTGATTCAGTAGCTCTTTGCAATCTGACTGCTTTCTTGAATGCTTGCGAAGTGTCTGGTAACAAAAGTTTCTACAGAATTGCTGTTAAATAAGACTTACAAACCCCTGTTATGCAGGTTTTTATCTTGCTAGCTTCTTAAATATATCATGCATAAATTAAAGGTATTCACTTAAAGCTTTCAAATGCTGAATAGATGATACGTTTGCGTTGCAGTTAATTTATAAGCTGTAAGTAATGAACGACAGCATATTGACTGTAGTTAAAATTTTAACTGCGTACAATCTGATTTCTAAAACACACAATGTTTCTATTCCAATCAAATCTTGGTTTGTGAGTATATATAAATCTCACTGTCTCGGTTCTGAATTTGGGTGCAAAGGTTGAAAGAATAGCAAGATAAGAAATATGATGAGGTAATTGTCAAGAGATGTTTTACTTATGATTGATAAGGTACACAAATATCCTAAGGTTTGTGGATTGTGTATCTGGGTGGATCATTTCCTGGATTTCTGTTTGCTGTTATTGGTGCTGTGTCTGTATTTAAGCTGTAACAATTCCTGTTTGGTAAGAGTTCATTTTATACCTGTGGTTAAAGAAACACATGAAGTGTTTGTTTTCATAAACACTTTTGTGTTGCATCACAGCACCATCTCTTCTGTGATTTAGTGCTAGCTTTTATATCTGCTTTCAGTCCATCACTGAACACGAAACATCTTGAGCAGAAACATAAAAAGTAGAGAACTGGATAAAATTTGTTTTGACTGGTTAGCAATGAGTAAGGATTTACTTTCTTGGGAGAATCAAGCACTTGAGATTTTTCTGGCCAGTTATTTCTATACAATGAGAATCAAACCCTTCGATTTAGATTTTTTTTCGGCCCCGTATTTCTATCTATATAACAATACCTGGTTTGTGTTGTCTTCAGCAGATCACTGCAGCTTCAAGGAAAGGTGTATCTTAATAATGGGATTATAAGGAAGCTGCATTTCACTGCAGGAGCATTTCATAACTTAATGGGGCAGCTGTAGCTAACACTGTTGCATGTCTGTGAGATCCACTTATGTGCATTTCTTACATCATAATTCAAGAATAATTGATTTTTCATTAGCGTCTTTGTTTGGATCTGTGTTACAGAAGTTAGCTCTGCTTACTGCAGCCTGGTGTTCATGGAGGAGTACCCAAATTTAATTCCTTTTGGAATGGAAGATATGCTTAAAGGATCCACGTGTGCCCACTAGAAATTGTAGTCCAGCATTTGGTCCTGTGAGCTAGCAGTCTAGTGTAACTAGTCTGGTGACAACAAAAGAAAACAAAAACAAAAAAAGAAAGCACCCCAAACCAACAGCAACAAAAAATTCCAACAGCTTAATTCCATAAAGGATATTCAGTGTGGCCCTTTCATACTTAATGTTAGGTGTTTCAGTCTTGGCTGTTCTGCTGATTGGAATATCTAAAGCAGCAAATAGCATGTTCCAGTTATTCTGCCTCAGCTGCAGGATGCTCCTGATATTTCCTAAGCTGGGCTCTGCAAGCTTGCTGCTCTGTGTGCTGTGGCACACCTAAGGTTTTGGATCTGGAAGTTCTTGGTGTTTTACTTTTCCTTTTTGATCCATTTAGGTCAGTCAAGGGGAGTGCAGGTATTGGATCAAATTGATCTTTGTCTTGCCTGTCTTTAGTCTCTAGATTTCCTTTCCTGTATCTTTAATCTTGGTAAGGGTTTTCTAGTTAGCTAGTTGGATAGACTGAAAAATATTTTTGTCAAAGCTGATTAGTTGGTAATTGCCTACTAGCCTAAATTAAGCTACTCTTTTGTGGAAGTGTGGTATTTGAGCTAGTGTCAGCTGCAAAAATAACTTCTAGGGAACTAGGAGTGATACACAGAAGCTGGTAAGTATCAAAATGACCGTTCTGGGAGCTATTAAGCTGTGTGAGTTTAAACAAGCTGTGTAGATGACTTTGTTTGGTTTGTGGCAGTGTAACACTGAGAAATATTAAAAATTCTTCTCCTCAGAAAAACTTCATTGTTCTGGAGAGATACATGGCCTGTTACCAGGATGAGTCAGTAGCCTTCATTTTGTTGTTGAAGGGGATGTTCTGTATTGTATTGACTATTACTAACAAGTCCTTGTTGATGAGCAAAAATAAGCAGCATTTGAAAGAGGGGAATTTAAGTTCTCTTAGATGCTGCAGGGGGAGAGATCACTGATGATACTAAATAATACTACTACTGTTTTCAAAATTAAACTTACATGAATTAGATTTTTTCCTGTGTATTTAAATAAAATTTTTAATATCTGCTTCTGCTTAATTTAATGGAAATATGTAATACAAAAATTTTTATTTGTGATTGCTTCTGTAGCACTTGAAGTTTGCCTTAGACTTAGACTCGTCTTGCTTAACTAAGAAGAAATACCTGAAAAAATATTTTCTTTTTTATAAGCTAATTTCAAGCAATTTCTTGATTTTCATACAAGTGAGTTTTCAAATTGATAGTGTGTTCTAGTAGTTTGAAGCTTGCACAAAAAAGCATATTTGTGCAAAGAAGGTGTGATTGTTAAAGGTATGTCTCTTTTCCCTAAAACTACAGCGTAACTTGTGTCCACTTTCAGATATTCTGAACATACTAATCCTTCTTGGAAATTCAGTTGTTTCTCGTGTACTTGCAAACATTTTGGATCTAGTAGAATAAAGTAAAATTCTGAATATTCAGTAAGTGAACATTCATTTCATCTTGGGGACTATTGCTAGGATGGGGCACTCATTCCTCAGAGTTCTATACAAATTTTCTACTTCATTATATTTTCTGCTTCAGAAAGAAGTGGAAAAGCAGTCAGAATATTTTTATGTTTGTGAGCAGCTGGTGAATTCTCCCACTGAATTTTTACTTACTTGACATCCTTAACTATTGTACTTGCAAAAAACGTGGCTACATCTGACAGCACAAGTTAGGAGTACTCAGTACTCATGGCCCTCTGTTTTACTGCTATGAAGTAATAATCAAGAACTTAAATGGGATACATAGTTCACAGACAGTTTGCTTCTATGTGGGAGCATTAACGTTTCTAGATTCATGGATCAGGGAGGAACTTGTTGATTAGTTAGTCCTTTTTATAATAGTTTATAATAGTTAGTCCTTTTATTATGCAGTTTGTGTAATAGGACCATCATCTGAACTTCAGTACAGTAGCTAAATTGTTCACATCCATGATGGTACTTTAGGGAGCTAAGGTAACCTGATGCACCTTCCAGCCTACTGGTCACAAACCTTTGTCTGTCATGTGCTTAAATATATTTAGTTATTGAAATATTATTATTTTTTTATTATTTATTTTCTGACTGGTTATAGATTTCTTGTCAGTTTATCTGTGCCTTTCAACAATAATAGAGCAAGCTCTTGCTGAGGATAAGACCTTGGATGGAAGGAGAGTAAATCACTTCTTTTTGTCTCTGATGGAACTCCCATTTTAGTGAAGGTAGCTACTTAAAATCTAAAGGTTTCAAATATATTTATAAACTGTAATAAATCATAAGAATACTTCTCATAATGAAGGGCTAAAGCTTTCTATTTCTGTGATGTGTTGGGAATTGCTTTGGATGTCTAAATGGCATGCATTCAACAACATCAGAAGAAAAGGCATGTGTATAGATGATCTGTATTTAGACAAATGTACAGTTTCACCTGTGGGGATCTTGGAACATCAGTTCTTATTAGCATGCTGACAGTTACTTTGAAGAAACATGTAACATAAATTCTGACACTTTCTTAAATTGTTATGGATTTCTTGTTATAATGTCTTTAGGATGGTTCTTTGTTTTTTCTGGGAAGCTCCAGGTCTTTTTGTTTTATACTACTTTTGTGTGGATTCTTTGTATTGCGTGCTAGTAAATCACCTGAAAATTCTTTTAACTTTGGAGCAGAGATTTGACTGCAAGAAAGGTTAATTTATTTGTATAAACAAGTTGCTATGTACGTAAAAGGCTGTTAATTTATTTTTAACTTTCAAAACTACGTTCAAAGGTATGTATTGCTCCTCCCTTTCTGGAACATTTTGTTCCAGGGATCAACTTTGTGGAGTAGTTTCCAACTGGCAGTTGTCATAGGTAGTGTGACACTTGTGCAAGTTGGTTGTTTCTTACATGTCTTTTTAGTTTAAGTTTGCAGCCCACAAAAAGGTAAACAAGTTCAAATGAGTGTTTTTTCCCCTGTTTTGAACATGCCATATGTGTATGCCCCTTTTAAAAGTGAAGAAGTTTAGAGCTGCTAGCTGTGGTGCTTTGTGGTTTCTTATTTTTCTTGTAGATTTATACCATTAAGTTTTCCTCTTGTTGGTCAGCTTGGATGTATCCATTCTGCTGGGATGTATTCAGATAACTTGGTCCTTGAAGACAAATTTTCCAAGTTTTTCAGCACTAAGAACAGAGAATTCAGTAAAATTAATGGAGTGTTTTCTAGGGGGATGAGGGATGTTTCATTATCTACTTTCTTGTACTGCATCATGGAGCTTCTTTTTTTTTTTTTTTTTTTTTTTCCCTTAGTTCATAGATTCAAAATAGGCTGTTAAGGAACTTGCAAGGAACCCTTTTTGATAGCATAGACGTGACTGCATATTTTGCAGTTGACACTGATGTGAGTACAGCTCACGCTGGGAGACGGACACTGAGGTTTCCTATAGGAATAATAACACTGAGTCTTTCCTCAGCCACAGGTACTGTGTCAGGGGTAACACAGTTGAATAACTTCCTGAAAACTTCACTGCAGGCCCTCTCTTTGTATACTAGTGACCTAAGAGGATTGATAATGCTTCATATTCTGTTTACATCGTTACTTTGAAATTGCATTTTGGTGTCTGTACTGAGGTATATTTAGAGAAGTGCATGGGATATATTTTTGTACAGTTCTAAAGTTCAAACAGGGATGAAGACTTTTTGTACTGTTTTGAAGACTCCTAGAGCTATATTAAATAAGTTTTGTATCTTAAATGCTGTTTTTGTTAAGCAGTATGATACAAACTGTGGAAGTTTGCAGTCCAGAAAACAGCCAAAAAGAATGTTACTTAACATTTGCAACATCACTTGTTTATCAGGGGCCCATGTGTTTTCATGGTTAGTGAACCACTCACATCAGAATTAATGGTTCTTTTCTCTGAAGAGGGAGGATGCATGCTCAGGCACGTTCAGTATGCATTCATTGGTTCCTCTAGTCAACCTTGTCTGAGCTAGATTTGCTACAAGTAAAATAGCTGTCATGAACTATCTGTTACCAAAAACATCTTTCACCTTCCCACTCCCACTCCAGTGTAGTTGAAAGTGGATATAACATCTTTGTTGGGGACATGGACAGTAGGATTGACTGCTGCACCCTTAGCAGTTTTGGTGATGACACCAAGCTGTGTGATGTGGTAGATACGCCAGAGGGAAAGGACAGGCTTGAGAGATGGGCCCATGCCAACTTCTGGCTTTATTAAACTTCACATGCAAGGTCCTGCATGTGGGTTGGGGCAATCCCAAGCACAAATACAGGCTAAGCAGAAAGAAGAATGAGAGCAGCTTTGAGAAGAAGGACTTGGTGGTGTTGATTGATGAGAAGCTCAACGTGTGTGAAGCCAGCAGTGTGAGCTTGCAGCCCAGAAAGCCAAAACCATGTTCTGGTCAGCATCAAGAGAAGCATGGCTAGGAGGTCAAGGGAGGTAATTCTTCCCCTCTACCTCCACTCTTGTGAGACCCCACCTGTAGTACTGTGTCCAGTTCTGGGTCCCCCAACATAAGAAAGGTATGGAGCTGTTGGTGCAGGTCAAGAGGAGGGTCTCACAGATGATCAGAGGGCCCTGGGGACACCTTATATTGACCTTCCAGTACCCAGAGAGGGCCTATAGGAAAGCTAGGGAGGGACTTTTTACAAGGGCATGTTGTGGTATAATGTTTTGAATCTGAAAGAGGGTAGACTTTAATATTAGGAAGAAATTCTTCACTATTGGGAGTGGTGAGACACTCAACAGGTTGTCCAGAGAGGTTGTGGATGCCCCCACCCTTGGAAGTATTCAAGGTCAGGTTGGATGAAGCTTCAAGCAACCCCCTGGCAGGGGTGCTGGAAATTAAATGGTATTTAAGGTCCCTTCCAACCCAAACTGTTCTGATTCTATAACCAGGGGTTGCCTTGGAGCAAAGGCTTGTGTTGCCTGTACTAGATGTAATAGGACCTTGGAAAATATCCCATTTAACATTCTTTAGTGACTATTGTCACTACTGTTTCACACACACGCTGGGCACCAGCAAATGTTGCCCAGACAGATTGTTGAGGCTTGGAGATGACTTCCAGAGCCAGCTTCCCAACTCAACCATTCTGTGATTATATGAAAAATAGTCTTTAATATGGAAGAGTTTTAAAAAAAAAAGAAAAGGAAGTGCTGGATTTTACAGGAACATGGGATGGTAAGAACTGTGTTGATTCCACTTAAGATAAAGAGCTTTTTGCTGATATCTGGGCTGGTTTTAATTTATACTGAGCTTCCATAATGCTGCTTCTGTCTGTTGTTCCTCAATAGCAAGCAGATAAACTTAGGTTGTCAGATGAAGTCTGATAAAACACAATTACAGCACGCTTTTTCTTTTTTAATAATTTTTGGCTAGTAGCCTACGCTTTCTTTGGTTTTGGAGTCTTTGAAATAGCTTGTACCCGCCTGGGACAAAAGAAAAAAAGCAGGGAGGAGGAGGCAGCAGAGAGCAAATTGTCAGATGAAAACTGCTTAAACTAACAGTGATACTAAAAAAGTTGTGGAGTATATTCTACATGCCTAGCTCTACTATATTGACCCAAATCTTTCATGCAGAATGATTCTGTTAAGACAGTAAATTATATATTCTTTCTTATAAATAAGATATATTCCTTATTATTTTGTATATAATATAAAAATACATATTCTATAAACATAAATATTGTGGAGTTTCTTTACAGATGGTTCTTTACAGAAGCTTTACAAATTGCTTTACAGTTTTCTTCTGTTTGGCACAAAAGGGAATTCAGTTTGTGTTGTCTTTTGATACATGTAAGCGCATTCATTATTGCTATAGGGAAGATTGTATCTTCTTTGGTAAAGAAGGGGTAACACTTTTCCCACTCTTTCCCTCAGGAAGCAGTGATACTTAAATTTCCTCATGGGCACCTGAGACAATTAAAATGCTAGCATTTTCAGTATATAGATACCAGTCTTTTGTAAGTAAGTTATTCTTGTAGGAACTTAACATTTCTTACGTTCTTGTAAGGTTTTCTACAACCTCTGACAATCTTGGCTGACAATGTGGTAGACTCACCACTCCATGTATGATTTTAGACAACACATGAAATATACTGCTAACAGTAACTTCTCTGCTGTCTAGTTAGGAAGAAAATGTTTTGTGCATCTGCAGTCCACTTGAGGTAGTCACCACACAAAAAAAATGTTACTGGAGCTTCTGGATAGACAGCCAAGTATTGCACTAAAAGCTTGGGTTTTTTACTGTTCCTTGGTGTGCTGTAGCAGGTTGTCTGGTTTTGTTACCTTAGCTTACATAAAGGTGTATGCTAGAGTATTCTAATAGTGTTAAAATTGTTAAATATGTTGTCTGTTGTAACATTTTCTACTGGAATTGGCTAGAATAAAGTGTTTTCTTAAGCTGAAGTAACTGATTATTCTGGAAGATAGAGATGCTTTCTGAAGACTGACCATGTAGTAACTTGTGCCACTGCTCTTGCTCAGTGGTAGAATCTAGATCAAGTTCTCCTTGAATTCAAGATGTTATATTAAGAAAAGCACAGTAACTATGAGAAAAATATTTCTCTATGCGAATTTTGTGGCAGGGCTGAGGGGCAGCTTGGATTTGATGTTTTTCATGGTTGAAAATAAGGGTGTTTTCCTGTAGTTCTGCTAATAACTGTCTTATGCATATAGGGTTTTTTCAGCATTAATATTAATACTTCTTAATCATGTTCTATGTTGTAATTATGCTAATGCTTCTGTTGCTAAATATTAAAGAAATGCTGCTTCTAAAGTTTGTCAAGTTTTAGCACTTGTTATAAACGTGAGTGTGAGGAGCACAAGCTCTGCAACTATGAATATTTTTTCTTGACCTTATTTTTTTGAGCACTGTGTTCTTTCAACTGCTGAGATTTTTACAGAATACTTTTCTGTGAGAACTACCTAATTTATAAAGGATCTCTGAAGTTTTTCACCAGTGCATATGAAGATGACTCCTGCATCCTGTAGCTGTTTGACGAGCTGTATTTATCAAGTACAGAGGCAACTGATTAACTGTGGGGCAGAATGGTATAAAATTGAATTCGGAACCATTTTCTGTTTTTTCATAATAAAATGATTACCACAAGAATTCCATCTGAAGACTGTTGAAAGCTGGCTGCAGTTTATGATATAACGGATAAAATCTGCATCCTTGGCCTTCCAACAACCTTTACACCAGCAGATGGTGGGCGTAAAGATGTCATTCATCATTTATTTACAATGGGCTTTATTTATTCTAGTGTCAACAGCTGCCCCAGGGAGCGGGTTATTGAATTCAAATGTGAAGCTCTGGGTTATTTGCTTCCTTTCAAATTTGTCTTCAGAGCTTAGTTGCTAGGAGTCCATTCTGTGCTCTAATAATGATTCATGTATTGTGAAGCCATTCAGTAAATTGGGTTGTCAGGGATTGCCAAAAAAGGTTTAGAGGTCTTGTTCCAATTTTTTTTCTTCTTAAACAGCCCTGTGCTGTGGTTGGTGTCTTCTCCTCATGTACATTCTCTTCTCTTGCTAGTGTTAGAGACTTTGTCCCAAATTATTCCCCTCTCTGATTTCCCATCTTCTCAAAAGTAGAATTCTATAATTCTGTAATTCTAAATTTGTTGTTTTCAGCCCCCACCCAAAAAATTGGAGATGTGAAATAATGAAACTTTGTCTTCTACAGGCAGGACAGGAGTCCTTCCGTTCCATCACAAGGTCATACTACAGAGGGGCAGCAGGGGCTTTACTAGTGTATGACATTACAAGGTGAGAATGCTGAGGATTTGAAACTAGATTAAACTTATATGTCTTTGTAGAGTTGTGCTATGGTATAAAAGTTTTAAAATGTCTAATTTAGTTTGTCTTTTTGTATAAATATTTGTAATCTGGTGTTTGCCAACTTTGCTTAAATGCTCAAAATCAGGATATAGCCCATGTAATCTACATACTTCAGGTTTTCTCTGTAGTGTTTGGAAAAAAGTATACATAAAGTTTCAGGAAGAATGAAACAAAGTACTTTCATAAACTATTTGACCATGAACCTCTGGATTACCTCTATTGAGTAAGACCATAAAATATTTCGTTGATCTCTTTTTAGTGTTTTTATTACCATGAGCTATAATTTTTCTCTAATTATAGGAGTTTTTTTACTGAAGTGCCATTCTGCAAAGGAGTGAAATAGTAAAACATCAAAGTTTGGTTACATATAAATACCAGGAAGTTTCTACCATCGCAGTGTTTTATGAGGTTGGGAAAATACAGGTCTTAGTATGGTTTTTTTTAGCAGCTGCTTAGAAGTGACTAAGATTTTCCTGCTGCATTGAATACTGTCTCTATAGAAATAGTTATCTGCAAAACTGTGAGTATTGTGACTGGTTTATGAAACTGTTCAGGCTCCAAAATCCTATTAGGGTGTGTGGTTTCCTTTGTGCATCTTGGATCTCCTTGCTGAATTAAGCAACAATTTTTCCTTGAGGTTTCCTTGACATTTTTCCTTTTGTTTCCTGTTAAGTATCAGGAAGCAACATACTCCTTCCAATGGATTTCCAGCAAAGGAATTTTTTGATTGTTTAACTCTTGTGAAGTCTTAAGCACACTTCACAAATGGATGATTTAATATTTAGTGTACACTCTCTGTAAAATCTGTAACATTGCGTATCTATCTTTGAAAGACTTTGCTGATAAATTCACTGTTCAGTTTATAACCTCCCAGAATTATTGTCAACCATTTTCTGCCTTCAGTAGAAGAATATATAAATATTACTTTATGACAAAATCATTCCTTATCCTTTTGTTTGAATTGGTTGATGCTATTAGCAACTTTTAAAATTCTGTTCAGCAGACTTTATATGTAACTACAGATTACTACAGCTATAAGAATTCCCTATGTAGCAAACATGCTTTCAGTTATTTTTTAGCCAAAGTTCTTTAAAGTTTCTTGTTTATTAAATTTTTGTTTGCCTATTTTCCCTCTCACAAAGGGATTACTAGCTTTTATCCCTGGAGCATGCATATTAATAAATAAGCTGGTTACTCAAGTAGAGAAGCTGGCTAACTGCAAGGAAAAGTTCATTGGAATCCTGCTTTTAAAATATTTTCTCTTCCATATTTAGGAGGGACACTTTCAACCACTTGACGACTTGGTTAGAAGATGCTCGTCAGCATTCCAATTCCAACATGGTTATAATGCTTATTGGAAATAAAAGGTAAAAATTAGCCAGTTAAGAATTTATATTACATCTTTGTTTCACCTTTTGTGTTTTCTCATTTGTAGGCAGTATGTGAACTTTACATTTATTCAGTGGACATAATTATATGGTGAATCTAAAACCTTTCCTTTCCTAATTAGACTAATGCCATGCGCAGCATGTGTGGATCAACTACCTTCTGTTCCAAGTAGCTTTTTTTACAAGTAATTTTAAAAGGATTGACTGCAGATGCCTGAAGTCATGGATTATATGAATTATTTTCCTTGTTGCATTTTTTTCTTAAACCTGGAGTCATCATTTAGAAGCACCTTGATCTCTCCCTTTTGAGGAGAGTATGACTTCTAATTTTAGGTGTTCTGAAGGGCTTTATTTCTTGGTTAAGAATCACAGTGGAGAAAGTGACATTTAAAAACAGTCTCATGCTGCAATATTCCCTTTAAAATCTCTTCTCACATGTAAAGAGTTCATCCCTCAATCATTATACAAGGTGTTTGTGAATTCTATGTTTCTTCATGTTCTGTATGTTTTATCTGGGGTCAAGGAAAGAGAATGCTTTTTTCACCATTTCTTGGTGAATCCAGGCTGCTCTTAGCCACTGGATTTAGAAAATACAACTACCAAGTTTTGTCAGTGTGTTACCCAGTTTGTAAACAATTATTTAGTTTGTGTTCTCATCAGCTGGCCTGTCCAAGGTTCTAAAATGAATCCCTGCTGTTACTAAGACTTTGATTTGTGTTGAAGGTTTTTATAAAAGCACATCAGTGGATATATTACGTTTTTCTGTAATTTTTTCTTGTTATTGATCCAGTGAGCTGTAGCATAGTGTCTATTTTTTTTTCTGGATGTAGGGCTTTTCAAAATATCAAAAGCATCATCTGAGAATTCAGTAACCTATTAATTATGGGTCTTTACCTAATTGACCTTAACTTCTCTCTATGCCTCAGTAATTCTTGGAAGATAAAGATGCCATTTGAAATAATGGTGTGTATACTTGTCCCTTAAAAATTAATGAACAGCCAAATAATTTCTTAGATATTCCTGAGAAACAGCCTTGTGGTGAAGAGATTGTTTTTGCTACTCTGGCCTCTTCACCTCTTTTTTAATTCTTCTTCCCCCTTCTTCTCTCTTCCATTTTCTTCCCTCTGCCCCCCTCCCC
Source organism: Calypte anna (assembly GCF_003957555.1). NCBI lineage: Eukaryota > Metazoa > Chordata > Aves > Apodiformes > Trochilidae > Calypte > Calypte anna. The sequence goes on from NC_044245.1 coordinate 114,367,985, forward strand.
CCCTTTCTACCTCCCCTTGAAAAACATTTTAAGCATTAAATAAATTGTGAAGCCTCTCCATGTTTTTTTAACTACTCAGGAAAATTACTACCTACCCATGTTTATTTAATTGAGGAATATGGTAAGCATAGTCTTCAAAAATTAATATAAATATGTAATCTCCTTTATTAAATGAAGCCTTTATTTTAAAAAAAAGCCCATGATGTCCATGACCAACTGCTTTTATGCCTATGTAAGTAAAATGTGTGGCACTGAAACAATGAAGTGTACTGTTTACTTGAGGAAAGAGTTACATAAGTTTGTATACTTAGTTGACATCTGTTGCTGTTCCTCATAATTCTTAGCTGCTAAACTAAATTTTTGTCTTGTGTTCTGTTTTATGCACACTGTGCCATATGGGTAGACATTATAGTATGCTACTTGCAGCTAGCTCAGTAATTTGCAGTTACAACTAGGTTTTATTCAAAGACAATATTTTAAGTCATAGATTAAGGTGCCACATGAAGTAAAAGTTCTTTAAGAAGCTTTTTTAAGGGGATTGTTTTCAATACGCAAAGAGGAAGAATGGAAGCAAACTCCTCCAATTATATTACATTATTCTGAAAGTGTGTTATGGGGGTTTTTGTGGTAGGACATACTAGTAGAGAAGAACATGTATACTAGCATAATATTTTTGAAGGAATAAATTGTGTTATTATGAGTTGCAGAAGTGCACTTGATATATGTTTGTAGTAATGACTTTTATTGCTGGATTTGAAGAGTGTTGAGAATTTAATCTGAATTATAATAGCTTTTTTTGAAAACATTACAAATACTAGTGTTAAAACATGACAAATACTTAATCTTCTTTCCAGAACAAAACATAGCTATTTTGATCTAGTAAGACCAAATGCTTCGAATTATTGGAATGGAGAGAGGAAGACAACTGTGGTTAGTAGAAGCAGTTAAAGCTCTTTTAAGAATACATTTAGATACCCGTAGTGAGTTTTGACTGGGTTATCACAGCAGTTTTTGATGCAGTTGCACTGTTTCAAGTCAAGAGTTGTTTCTCTTCTGTCATGGAAGTAACACTGTAGTTTAACTAAGATATTTCCCAGGGCAGCATGGCAGTAGCAAATAAAGACATTGCTCAAGTGGAAAAATATAGTGTCAGGTATTTCAGGGCCCTGAGAATTAACACCTTGGAAAGATATCTTAAGCCTGAGACTGAGATACTGGAACTCTTACTTATAATGAAATCAACGTTAAAATAGTTTTGAGAATACATTTCTTGTATCCTTTTATCTTCAAATGCTCCATGTTTAAATGATGCACTGAATTATTTTGACTTTGTAACTCATCTGAGCTAGCACATAGTTGCAAAAATAACCAAAAACCTACTCTGCTGCAAAATAGATGCCACAGTGAGTATTGTTTAATTTTAATACATATGTAGTTACAAGGATGGTAGCACTGAATCCCAGTACGGTACATTTTACTGGTATTCTGGCTGCACATTAAACCTGTTTGCATGGTGTTTACTTTAATATTGTGTGTCTGAGTGGATATTTTTACATGCACAATTTAAACAAAATTTTATTTAAATTATAATTATTATTTAATATATAAATGTAGCATTGTTATTGCTCAGTATGTAATATGTTTACAAAGGACAAACTGTCTACAACTTGTTCCTACAGAAGCTTTAAGAAGGATCAGAGAGATACTTACGTGTCTACATGACTTAGAGAATCAGATTTGTCTTAAGTTGTCCAGTCCAAGAGGGGTTTTTTTCTGTTGTTTTTGTGCAGTGCTTAACTCCCATCTAAACTGCTTGGAAAGCATGAAACAAGAAATTGAGTTACAGTCACTTCAAATTTTTGTGCTGTTGAAGAGCCAAACCTGGAGTTTCAAAACCTAAATGCTAGCTGGTTAGGACAGAATAGCTAATGTAGTTAAAAATAATTTGGTTTTGCTTTTGAGCCTTTTTATCAGAACAGCTATTGACTGCATGAAGTTCTTGTTACTGAATAGAAAAAAAAAAGTTTTAAATGTTTTTAATATTGCTAAGAAATCTTTTATAAAACTCATCAGTTCATCTTTACAGTGTGGATTGCGTATAACATTGTACTAGAAAAGACTAGTATTAACCTAAAATGACAATGTCTGAAGTTAGCATTCAAGGATTAGCTATATAAAAACACATCTTTTTGAAATTCATATTTGATGATTTCTCTGAGATTAATGTCAGTTGGGACTGATAGCTCAGGCAAGTGTGATGCTTGTGGCTTCTCCATACATTTTAAGAATGACACTTCCAGTAGTAATACTTTATGTAAGGGCTTGAATAGTTATTCATGTGTACCCAACTTCTGATGGGGACTCTAGGCTTTTAAGAACATCTCTGAAGAATAATATTTATGTGTACAGTATAGACTATGAAACTAACTTATTTGTTTCCATCTTAGTGATTTAGAATCTAGACGAGAAGTCAAGAAAGAGGAAGGTGAAGCATTTGCACGAGAGCATGGACTTATCTTTATGGAGACATCTGCCAAAACTGCTTCCAATGTAGAGGAGGTAACTGCCAAACACTGCTATTTTAGTAAAACAGTAGTTTTGACTTGCATTTTGTTAATTGTACAGATACTGTCCCTTTAGGTTCTGGATTCACATTATGAAAATTTACATTATGATAATTTACATTATGAAAAAGGCAATGTCTATATTGTATCTGACTGTCTAGTACCAATTATATTTGAAGTCTGGTAGTTAATATAGCTGCTTGTTTCTTTAAAAATATTTAGTCAGGTTTATGTGGATGCTTCTGTCTGCCCTGAAATCTGAAAAGTAAGACAACAATAGATTTGGTAGTCCAAACCAAGACAAGCGATTGGTATCCTTGGCAGATGTCAGTCTCACCTGTTTTAAAGACCCCTGTTTTTTCACAAGCTCATCAAAACAATCTGTTAGGTCACTTTGGTATTTGTATTGCTGCAGTTTTTCCCTTCTGCTCCCTAGCAGGGATCTACTTTGCTGCAATTCATGTGCACAGGTTCTTTTTTGTCCTCTGCAGCACTGCTGAAGAGGTCATGCTCTTGATTGCTGTTATTCTGCTATGTATTTGGATAAGCTTTTCAATCTCTTATACTTTAAAGAACTTATGTCTTTTGCAGTTTTGCATTTTAGTTCATATTTCTGGGCATATGTGAGTTCTTACATATCTTGCCTAGATTTATTGCATGTTTTTCTTGAAGGTGGATTGACCTCAGCCAGTAACTATGTCCTTATCCAGTTACTTGCCCACTCCCCCTTGTCCAGTGGGATGGGGGAAAGAACTAAAAAGACCCAAACCAAGAAAAAGTCAGGGGTTCAGGTAAAGAGTTCAGGTGTGGGGAAGAGTGATGTAAAGGCAGTCACTTACAACTTTCCATAATGGATTGATTCCCATCCAATCTCCGAGCAGCAGCTACTTTGGGAAGTCTACCCTTCGGTTCTTACTGTTGAGTAAGAACCAAACTTACTTGTATAGCATAAAATATCCTTTAGGCCAATTCTGCTCACCTGTCCTGTCCATTCTGCCTTCTCCATCCCCGCTAGAATTTGCCTATCCCCAAGCCTGATGGCTGTGGAGGGCAGATGAATCAGAGAACCTTGACACTCTGTAAGCACTTCTCAGCAGTGGCTAAAACATTGTTAGGCTATCAATGCTATTTTAGTCACAACTCCAAAACGCAGCAATATACAGGCTGCTGTAAGGAAAACTCCATTCTAGTCAGAGACAGTACAGTGGCAGACAAAGAGCTGAGGTGTTAGTGCTATGTAAAGCAAAAAAATTGCTTCACATATCTTTCAGGCCCATATTCACTTCATACATCCCCACCTACTAACCTTTCTTACAATACCATGACAAAGATCAGCTTCTCATGCTACATAATCTGCCCTTGCTCTTTTCCAAAATTGTTCTAAATGCATAATGCTGGACAACCGATATTATTTTAGTGCTAAAGTCTTCTAGTTTTGAAATAGTATTTTTTTTAATGTTATAGTAAGTGTAACTAGCAGCTTTCACTAACTTACTTCTGGTTTGTTGCTACCCGGTTTCTAACATTAGCACCTCTCTCATGTCAAAAAATGTGTGCTAGTGAGTGAGCTGTTCAGTACCAAATGCATCTCTGATTATCAGGAGGAAAGTGAGCCTAAAGTTCTTTGTCAAAAAAGTTCAGATAGAATCCTTTCCTTCTGAAGATACAAATTAGTGGTTTTGTGCATATACTGACTTACATAAAAGTTAGAAAAAGCTTTAGGATATAATCTTTTTTAGTGACAATCAAATTCATTCCTTAAGTGGTATTCTTAGTCAACACTAAAAGAGGTAACATGATCTAGAATAGTTACAGCTGTAGGAGCAAAATTTTAATCTTTGAGCCAGTAAAAATAAAAGAGGAGAAATAGTAGGCATGGAAGGTGAAAGATGGCACGTTGGGGACAAAAGAAACTATTTTCTGGACTGTCCAGTATCAGAAAAATAGAAGGGAACAAGGAAAGAAATCAAGGGGAATGGACAACATCTGAGGAAAGAACAAGTAGTATGCAGATCAGAGGCAAATCTTGCCAGCCTTCAGTAGTTTACTTCAGACTGGAAAGAAGTGATAGTTTTGTGACTGCCTGAAGAAGTAAAAACTAAACAGACAGAACAACATTCGAGGTAATTCAGCAAAAATTAGTGTGTATTTTAAGAAAAAGAAAACTTCAGTGCCGTTTCTACAAATGTTACTTTACATGGTGGCAACAAAGCTTTTTTGCTGTCTTATTTGGGAAATGAAGGAAATAATGCTGTTGAGTTTTTGTATTGATGGAAGTATACTGGGTCTAAAAAGCTGGACATCGCAAGTCTATGAACTTGCACATGTTTTATTATATCAGATGTTTTCAGATGCATTTTTTTAAAAGTGTTGAAGACACTTTTTTGCTTAGATTTTAGATAAATTGTGAACATGCATTTGAGTCTTTTATCATTTTTCCAAAATGACAAGATTTAGATAGAACTACTGGGGTCAGAAGGACTCTCTAATTCTATGGAGATTACTGAGGGATGTGGGGAAAAAAGCTGTGGGGTCTGGGGGGTTGAAGGAATATCCCCTTAGATTATTAGCAGCATTTTTAATTCATGATGAAACATCTCTGATAACTATAGTGTATGGGTTATGTAGTTAACTGTGACAGTATCAGGGTACTTGTAGGAATCTTTAATGTCAAACACGTTTGTATGAGGTACAGAATCACCAATGTTGGAAGAGTGGCTGATTTTACTTGAGAGAAGGATATAGCTCTAGAGGAAAATGATAGCTGTAGATGTCTGTGTCTCTCAGCAGGTTATAGCAGACCTATGCAAACAAAAGTTTACATGAGTACAGCTTCAGAAGTATTTAAGGCCTCCATTCTTTGCACTGAATTTAAAAAGGTCTTACAGAATGATAAAAATAAATGTTTAATTTTTAATTCATGTATTAGTCTTCTGTCCTCCTTGCCCATCAGTAGGATAAATTCCTCAGAAAGGGTGTTTTTGCAAAAAAACTGCTACTGTAAGGCACAGGGATGTGTACATATGGAAATGCACAGATAAAACAGGTTAGAACATACCCAGATAATAACTGGTGTCTTGTTTCCTCCTTCATTTCCCAGAAGAGGGATTTTTTTACCATGCTGAGACTGTGTAGTTGATTAATAAAGCCTTGGCCTGCTGCATTTGTGCCTGTGTTGTTTGCTTAGTGGTTGCTACACAGAACAAAGTAGTAATGGAAGTGTATTTCTTGATATTGAAGGAAGTAATGTAAATGTGGTTGCCAGGAGAAGTGACAGCAAAGCAGTTACCCAGTATCCAGTAATAGGGCTTAAAGGATTCTTACACCAATTTAAGAGAAGTAATTAGATCCAACTTTGAGGTATCTGTCCAAAGTAGGATTGAGAAGAACATGGGAAAAAAACAAAAAACAAAACAAAGCAAACAAAAAATAATAATAATAAAAAAAACCACCACAAAACATTTAAACCTCAAAATTTGTCTGGCCATTTTTTTTCCCACTACAAAGCTTGTTTTCAAACTTTGCTTGCTGAATCTGAGGAAAAAGAACTTAAGTAAAACAATCAAGACTGTTAAGGGTTTAGAAATTGGAAGCCCTCAAATCTCTTGAGTTCTGTACTACTCTGGAGCCCATCTTAGGACATGGAAGCAGTCAATATCATAAGCATGCATTGTTGCTTGAAATACTAGCTGCCATTTCTTAATTTTTTACTTTTTTTTTAACAAAAGTGCTGTAGTGCATGGCTTTAGAGTGGGAAATGGGGTAAATGCATCTTTAGTTCTTCTGAATGGCTGCTTGTACCAGTCATTTCTCAAGTAAGGGAAGCTTCCCAGGCAGTTCAAAAAATTACCTTCTTCATGAAAAAAATCACATTTCAGAAGTGTTCTGAATTAAATTACTCTGCTTTGTAAAAATGCAGAGTCCCACAGAGTTAGTGAGGTAACTGACCACATTCTGCAGTTTCTAAACAGCTACTTCAGTTAGGACATTTTGTTGTTTGTTATCAAGTTTCTGTAATTGAT